>NC_058391.1:3112202-3734643 GCF_019915245.1 Fusarium musae
CTTGTTTTCACCAAAGGTTGTTCAGACTCCGCGGTGACAGAGACTCAATGAAAGTATTATGATTAAGTGCTCTCTATTGAGAGCTATTCTAATTATGTTTCTAGGATTTTCCAAATTCTGGATTCCCTCTAGACGATGTAAATTCCACTTTTCATTACCTTTTCCATATCAGCTTTTGATAGTTCCCAAATAACGCCGCCTTATTGTGATTATCCCCTCTCGGGCACTTTTTATAGTATTATGTGAAAAATAGAAAGCTGCAAGTCGTAAGACCCGGCTACAACCTTCTGCGGAGGACGAGCCATTTCCCGAGTAACAGAGATCGTCCTGTGATAAAGAATATGGCAGCTAGTACGATGATAGCGAGGTAGAAGCAACCCAGGAGCTGAGCGCCAAGCTTTTCCAGCAAGATTCCACTCAGTGGGTTTGCAAGGAGGAGCGCAACAGCCACACACATGTTTGTTGAGCCTGCCCCAAGTTAGCAAGTAGATCTTGCCAGGAGTATAAAAAGGACTCACCGAAGTACCGGGCATAATCTTGTGGCTCACAAGTCTTTCCCGTACATACTGCAGTTGTTAGTAGTGAGCGCAGCTAATGATTTCACGTTTGATGAACTTACATGGAGACAGTACGTAGAAAGATCCAGAGCAATAACCCCAAAGTGCAGTAAAGGTATACATGAGAGGAGCTGAGGTGGTGCTGAATGGGATAAAGATGGACGAGATGAACACCAGAATGACTAGCATCGTGGTGATCATAGCATTGAACGGCCCAACCTTGTCTCCCACGAAACCAATCGAGAAACGACCCAAGCAAGAGCATGCACCCAAGATAGACAGAAGAGTATATCCGTCCTCGGTAGAAAAGCCTGCTCCTCTTGCGATAGTCGGTAACAGGCCACTGATTCCATAGTTGACAAACTCAACCATGCAGATACCGAGGGCAGTGACGACAAAGCTCAAAGACTTGAAAGCTGACAAATCTAAGCTGAAGCTTTGGGGCTTTTGAACCGTTTGTTGGCCTTCTGTGAGGCGACGGAATGGAAGATAGCATAACACGCCAAGTGACGTGATGCACGCAATGACGAGAGCAACAAGCCTCATGGACCAAGCCCAGCCAAGCTTGCCAAAAGTAGCACGTAGCATCATGGGATAAATAATACCACCAAGCGAAGTACCCATAACAGCAATACCCATGGCAAGACCGCGGCGGCGAGTAAAAAGCTTGCCGATGACGCCGATAGCTGTGACGGCACCGATACCGCTCCCGATGCTGCCAAAAAGACCGAGACAGAGGATGAAATGCCAATATTGCGTACACTGAGCTAGAAGGAGGAATGTAACGGTGGAGAATGCAGCGGCGATCGGGCCGAGGATCTGAGGACCATAGCGATCTAGGATAGAGCCGATCTGAAAGTTGAAGATGAGGGAGAGAAAAAGGTAAGTTCCTGATATCCATCCGACTTGGCTGACACTATAGTTGTTCAACTCGTTGAGGGTGAGATGGGACTGGATTGTGCCGAGGGAGTTCATAAATCCTTGGGGACTTAATCAGCAAATGCGTTATTGGGCTGAAGGAGCGATACGTACCATAAGAAGATATCAGGAATAACATAGATGCAAAGACACAGAGCCAGGCACCGATGTCTGACTCGAAATTTCTTTTGTCTTGGTGTTTCTCGTTGTCTATGCCAGCGGAAAGGTCTATCTGGCTTGGAGGTACCGAAGTCGCTGCGCTTTCGATGTCTGGCGTTGCCGCGCCCTCGCGGAATAGAGTAGGTGAAGTTGACCTTGATCGATCCATATTGATAGTTTTTGTTGTACTTCAATGTGTAATCAGATTCTCACTGTTGAATACAGATATCTTGTCTTGAGAGTACTGTCATTGACTTGTATCCTATTTATACAGTAAAAGTACCTGACGTCCACCGCCAACAATCTCCACTCACGATATATCTTCACATCATGAGCCTCAACACAAAAAAGAGAACGTATCTCTCGCTTGTTCACAATCAACGCCATTCTCCGATGCCGATCCCAAGACTCAGGCCTAAAGATTTGAAGAAATCTAATAATGGCCCAAGCTCGTTCGATCGACTCGGCCAGACCCGCCGTGTTGGGTCAGGCATCTTGTGTTGCAGCTCCACTTAGTGGACCGCTTGACTAAAAGACTCGAGGTCATGAGCGATTGCGACACCAGGAGAATAGTCATAATATCCACGTCTCGGCCAGATTCTTTGTCACGGATTTCGTGGTACGTCGCTACGTACTTGGACCATGAGGTTCGGTGAGTATCGTGGTTGTGCACGGGAATAACGGAGATCCTCCGCCGCCAGGTCAAGTACACTCGGTATTGCCACTGTTAAATGCCGACGATCTGACTTTGGATCGGTGTGAGCTCGGGTACCTTGTATAATACCAGGATTTCGTGTTTGTTGTTTTATTTTAGATTTTCTTAGCTTATTTATTAGTGTTTATATCGTGATCTTTCCCGGCTGCGCTAGGACTTTGGGATCCGCATCATCATATCATGTTGAGGCTGACTCGTCATGTCACTTGGTATCGCCACACACTGTGTGTTCAATGCGGTTTTAGCATTGTTGGTAGTAATTATAATCTCGAATCTTGCTGACAATCGTTTCTTGAGGAAAATTCTGCACGGTGAAGCATACACCGTACCTGCTCGCTGTCTTCGTGATGTTTTGAGTCACTAATTCCAATCCCTCCTTCGATTGTTCTCCGATTGCAGGAGTTATAGATGTGGTGAGCGTGAGCTCCCGAAAAGTTCTTAAGAGAGGTCTCCGGACTACAATTAAGCAGCTTGAGTGACCACCATTGCTTCACTTCCCTAAGCTTGATCGAAAGCAACCTTATACGTTTTAAGGTGACATTCAGTTCAGTACTGCTCCTCAAGTAACGCTACAAAACTCTGAAGTTACCTTACGCAGCATCAGAAACTTGTATGGCCCAAGTGTTGATTCAGCGAGATACAAGCTTACAGCTGAGGGTTGGCTGCGCTGTTGGAAAGGAATAACACCATGAAAAGAATGTAAGTGATCAAAATATTGGGTGGGGTTTAACACTGGCTGCGACGTAGGTCAGAACTGAGCCAATCCGGCAACCTCTTCTCCAGGAAGATAAGATAGGTATGAGTCCTGCCAGTACAGGTCTCAACAATGATAGCACTGAGGCTACAGATCTCTCCATTGTACAGGGTACCAGTAAACCCCCTCCCGTCCAAGACAGGAAAGAATACACTTGAGAACTGACTAGTATCCATGTCTCGTCAATCTCGTGTGAGATGCATCGTTTCTACATGCATAGACCTTTGTTGCGACTCCAAAACGAGGTGCATCAAAAGGTCCTTGCATCCAGTACCCGCCCAATAACTCTAACCCCAATAGCCTACTCGCAAGCTACCCCTCCAAGGAAGTCGGGGCATCGAGAACCAATAGATTGCATGGAAGGGCGATATTCCGAGACGACTTGCCAGATACAAAAACAGGCACGTAAATACTAAAGAAAATCGGGCATGCACAGCGCAGTTCAGCGGCAAGTTATGCAACTATTGAACGGCACAGCACTCCCCGGGGAATGAATCTGCGCAGCCGCAGGTGATCTTCCCGTCTGAAACCCTCCGCATTGATGAAATAGGAAGCTCGAATTGACTGTGGAGACGATTTATGCGCGGGACGTTTTTCAGCTGAAAACTCGATGCAACGTGAAATACGACTTGCATGAGACTAGTGAATTTGTATGCAAAGCAGATCAGAATGATCATTGTTATTGGATGGAGCTCGGGATATTTGTTTGATCTAGAACTGGTGTCACGAGATGGATACTACCTTCGACCGTGCAGGTAACCCAATACGAATATTCATAGCGAGTTCTCGTTGTCGAGATCAGTCCACGTTGGTGATTGAGGTGCAGTAAGAGTTGAAAGATGCAGGAATGGAGGGGCGGAGGTTTGGCTCCAGACCGAAGGCAAGTGAAAGGTTTCCTGTGATTAGATATCACCTGCGCTCTTAGGGATGCTCTCAATGTATAAAAGCCCTGATCTCTTCTCGAATAACCAGAACTTCAGAAAAGACCTTCGCCTTCAAGCAATCGAAAAACGTTCTCGCTCCACACTACCTCTTCACACCCTCCTGTAAATCACACCATGTCATCCATCTTTCTCCCCTCTGACTAACAAAGCATAACCTAGAACTCATCACGATGGTCAAGCCTCTCTACGTCGTCTACGCCCTCTCTGCTATCGCAGGAACTGAGGCATGCAAGAGAACCTGCTCTGCCTCCAACGACGCTGGCACCACCTGCAGCTACTCTTGCACCCAGGTTTGCTCCAGCATCTCGGCCAAGCAAGCTCGTGATACCTTCCTCGCGGCTCTACAGTCCGGCGGCAACTCGTGTTCTGCTGTTGGAACTAGTGGTGTCTCGTGCAGAAAGACGGCCAAGTTTGGAAGCTGTTATGATCATCACTGGTCTTGCGGCAGTGGCTGCTAGATTATTCACAAGGCGGAGAGCTATATAGTTGTGCAAGATATTGATGGAGGGCATAAGTATGATGCCGAAGTCTATGCAAGTCTGAACCTGTAGTTAGTCTTGGTGGATGTCATCAGTATTTAGCCAAGGTCTCTTCAAATCAACAAAGTCTATTGATTCGATCTTCATCGCACTGGGCGGCCTGTATCCGTCGTGCATTGGTTCACATCAAATTTCAATGGGCTAGGGTAGGCAAGAAGATTTAAACTTCCTCTCTCCTAAGTAGTGATAAGACATGGGCAAGCTAAGTATAGCTTTTTTTGTACTTTATATCACTTCGCTTTTCTGTTTTGGCTTAGTTTGTAAGCCTTCTTGCTCCATGCAAATGAGTAGATGGTAGTAGTCCTTCCAGATTATCCGTTCACCTTTGACTCCGTGGATTCTCATAAGAACGCTACTCGGTGCACGAGATTGTCGGCGGCTCCGCTTACGTTCTAATGGAGTACACAGATTATTCTACTTATTGTGACGTCGGTTCCCTTAGTTGACAGGCTGAGTATCTGTGCTCGCGATAGGCTCGTCACTTTAGCGAATTTGAATTGACTCAAACACCAAATATTTTGGCCAACTAACCGCGTATTTCTTCGGCATTATCGGTGTACCGTAGCATTGGTAATTTACGAGAGGCCATAATTGTACTTAACGCATCAATACTCACTACTGCTAAGACGGCAATTGATGTCATGCTCTAAATCTTAGTACCGGAGACTATTGGTTTTAGCGCAGGCGGATATTATCTCGTCTTCAGGCTTTTGTAGTAAGAAGCTTGATTTTGAGCTAAAACTTAGTGATATACTCCGTGAGCATATCTATTATCACCGTCGGCAGAAGCCACGGTATAGCGCCGAATAGCTGTGGAGTTCAATATCACCTCGGTAGATGGCAAGTTCCGTGCAGTGGAACAGATCCGAGCCGACTTAGCCGTAAGACCCTGAACGCGCACGGGCGAACACCCTAAAACTGACGTTGGTGCCACTATCGTGCAAGGAACCCTTGCATTTGCATTCCTGGAACAGTTCGCTTGACGTTTTTGCTTTCTGGAACCCAGAAACACTAGAATGAAATGCGTTAAGATGATATGACGAATTCAGATGCGACCCAATCAACACTATGATCCTCACCACGCCGCTGGGCAGAAACAGTTCGAGACTTTTTGTAACAAGCATCTGTCACTTATGCATTGGTATCTTACACTAAATGTTACTAACAAATCGTAATGTCTACCTCCCATGATAGTGTCCCGGAGTGAGTTCTCCCCTATCCGCCGGTCCCTGAGCTGAACTAATCACAATTTCCGTCTTGCGCATGATTCCATCCTCCTTGGCCAAAATGTCCTCTGCACTATCACCAATCTGCTTATCAACCCCACTACCCAAAGGTTGCAGTCCGCTTCTTCGGGAAAGGTTCTTGCGGTAAGTCGACTGTAACGCGTAACCGGAATTGTTCTGCGACTTGCTGCGGCTGCGACTCCCCACGCGGGACTGCTCGCTGAAGTAGCGAACAAGAGGGGCGAGTGTCGGGATGCAAGCGACGATTATTCCGAGATTGTTCTCGACCATTGACCATTTGATGAGACCCGCTGAGTCGAGGAGGTTGGAGAGGGATTTTATGGTCTGGATGCGGACGATTTGGATGATGGAGATGAAGATTCCCATCGCGAAAAGACCTAGGAGGACGACTTTCTTGCGGTTCGGCATCTGGAGCTTGAGTAATGTCGGGAAAGGGAGCATCATGCTGTATTTATCACTTGTTAGCTATCCCTTTCTGGCCAATCTCGTAAATACTCACACGACAACGTCAAATACGATGGTGATCGAGGCCATTGTGGTATACATAGGCACGCCCTTTAGACACGAGCCATGCGTGATGCTCAAATCCCATTGTTTTCGAACCTACGAACAGGTGGAGTCAGCACAGCCAAGTATGGAGCACGCCTGAGGGGCCACGTACAGGTGTACAGAGGTTGATCTGCGCAATCAAGAACGAAAGATGGAATAACGTGCAGGCAACAGCGACGCCGACTGTCACTTTGTACCAAAGTCCTGAGGCCATGAACCTCAGGTACGAAATTAAAAGGCTGAGCTTGAACCCGAGAATACTAGAAATGTAGCTTTTTGTCGTCGGTAAGTATATGTTCGGTATCGCGAGGAGTCGATCTTACAATGGCGCGCCTATGAATTGTAGCTGCAGATGATGTTAGCCTGCGACCGACAACTGAGAGATAGTGAACTTACCAGCATGAAGTTGTAGTAGTTCTGTTGAGGCAAGTCGTCAAGTTTCTTCAATCCAAGTCCCCATTTCGTTTCTAGAATGTGTCAACTGGTGATCGGCAACACTGAATCTTAGCGAAAGTATACTCACGTATCACGGTAACAACAGCGAATCCGCAGCTCGCGATCTGTTGCTGATCAGCATGTCTGTCATCTGGAGATCGAATGCAGATCCCTTGTTACCCATGTCGCGATGATGATCCAGTCATCTACAAACAAGACGCGTCAGTACCGATAAACAGGGAATTGACAGGCCTTTCTTACCAGCTCCCAACGACTTCAGCATAAACCCTCTGACATAAACTCTCAGGAGAACCGTAAGGAGAGCGATGGATGTAAAGACAACAGCAATGGACGTGATTTGAGGGCCATCGGTTGGCGAGCCGCTCGGGGCGTTGTAAGTCCAGCCTGACATTGGAAAATATGCGACGACAGTATGGAAAGCACAATCCGGAAGAGTACAGCCGACTTATACATCACTCTCTAGAAAAACAGAAACTTGATCACTTCGAAATGAGTTCCAGTGCCGAGACCATGGTCTGATCCGACAACCCCAAACTCAATTTGGCAGGTCGCTTCTCCTCGAGACGATACGAAATGAATCTTCATGCAGGGGTAACTGACAGAACGTTCATGGACCATTCATAGTGGATCTTCTCTCTCGGCTGTTGAACCAGACTGTTGAACCAGACTGTTGTGCCGGTGAACCTAAACATCCTAGCCCCAGCCCCGGCCCGTAAGCCACTTCCGTGCCTTTTTTCCGCTTCGAAAGCGCACTATCACCGGTGGGACTAGCTCAACAAAGACATTGACACCGATGCTAGCGATGCTTACGATGCACGAGGAAACTCTAATAGTATATAACCCAAAAAGTAAAAAGAGACAAGAACCACTCTCTTTTCTCTGCAAGATCTGCAACACTGTAGCGTTTTCTGTGAGTCACACCCTCTGTCTAACTGGCTTGTTGCTTTTGCTCACGCATGTAGTGTTTCATCTGCAGGACATCAACCATGAAAGTGACAAGCTTCGTTACAGCCGCTGCGGCGTTCTCCACTGCCCAGGCGTATGCCACTACCTCTAGCTGTAAATGCTTTCCTGGTGATGCTTGCTGGCCTTCGGATAACCAATGGAAGAGTCTCAACACGACTGTCAATGGTCGTTTGATCAAGACTGTTCCTTTGGGGTCGCCTTGTCACGATCCTACGTACGATGCTGCTCAGTGCAAGTACCTTCAGGACCAATGGCAACATCCTGGTATCCAGTAAGTCTGACACTGATGCGGTGTAGCCTTGTACTAACATGACTTAGCATGAACTCCTCGTCGTCGGTCATGGCGCCTTGGTTCGCTAACCAGAGCTGCGATCCCTTCCAACCTGAGTCTCGTGCCTGTGAACTAGGAAACTATGTTCGCTATGCCGTTGAGGCCCAGACCAATGCTGATGTTGTCAACACCATCAACTTTGCTCGCAACAACAATATCCGCTTCGTCATTCGCAACACCGGTCACGACTATATTGGAAGATCCACTGGTGCCGGCGCCCTCTCTGTCTGGACCCATCGTCTTAAGGACATCAAGTTCAAGGATTACAACGCCAACGGATACAAGGGCAAGGCTGTTACTCTTGGTGCTGGTGTCCAAGGCTTTGACATCCTCAAGGCTGGAAACGATGCTGGATATGTTGTCATCGGCGGTGAGTGCCCTACCGTTGGTGTCACTGGTGGCTATACCCAAGGCGGTGGCCACTCCGCTCTCAGCACAAGCTTTGGTCTATCTGCGCAGAACACTCTTGAGTTTGAAGTCGTCACAGCAGACTCTGGTGTTGTCACTGCTTCTCCCACCAAGAACTCTGATCTCTTCTGGGCTCTGAACGGTGGTGGAGGCGGTAACTGGGGTGTTGTTCTGTCCATGACCGTTAAGGCCTTCCCCGATGCCAAGGTTGGCGCTGCTACCCTCGCCTTCTTCAACACCAACAACGATCAGGCTACCTTCTACAAGGCTATTGAGACTTTCCACTCCAAGCTCCCTGCCATGGTTGATGCTGGATCTATGGTGGTCTACTACTTCACCAACACTTTCTTCCAGATTGCTCCTTTGACCGCCTTTGGCAAGTCTCAAGATGAGGTTCAGACTCTTCTCGCACCTTTTGTCGACTCGCTTGATGGCCTGGGCGTAAACTACACCGTCAAGTACAGCCAGTCAGCAAACTACTACAACCACTACGACACCTACTTCGGCCCTCTCCCCATTGGCAACATCCAAGTCGGCATCGCCCAGTACGGTGGCCGCTTGATCCCCCGCGACACCATCGTCAACAACAACGAGGACCTCACCCAAGCTGCCATTAGCATCGTCGAGCAAGGCGTGACATGGATCGGTGTCGGCACCAACGTCGCACCCTTCAGCAACCCCCAGAAGCAGTCCCTCCTGCCAGCCTGGAACAAGGCCCTGGTGCACGCCACCCTCACAACACCATGGAACTTCACTGCTCCCTGGTCAGAGATGTTGGATCTTCAGAACCTCATGACTGATACAATCATGCCCGAGATTGAAGCTGTCACGCCCGGCAGTGGCGCGTACATGAACGAGGCGGACTTCCGCCAGCCCAACTTCCAGTCGGAGTTCTTTGGAGCCAATTACAACAAGTTATTGTCTGTGAAGGCTAAGTGGGATAAACAGGGATTCTTCTATGCCAGGAATGCAGTTGGCAGCGAGCAATGGACCGTTAGTGATAACGGCCGAATGTGTCGGCCAAAGTATTAAGCAAACACTTGTGCAATCGGACTGCGTTCACATGAACCGACAGGCAGTACCAATAAGACGAGTGGTTAATTATAATAGTACTTTGCTTCTTAATATATAATCCAACGCACTAATTCAGCGAGAGCATACCATCTGAGCCCTAAGGTTAGACAATGCATTTCTGCGCAGCCCTATGTCAACAGTCTTAATCCTCCCTTGCGACGGCCGCCACTACAATTCCTCCCCCGCCAAGCTCTTGAGACCGGATCGGAAAACCCGGCTGAGACAGTGGCGTTAGTGCTCTCTTAAAAGGCTACTTTATCGTAGGGCGCATCATCTCCCTGATTTTCTTGGCTGTCTTATATGCCGATAAACTCAACACATGATGGGTCTAGACTCAAATAATGTCGATGAAAGAGATTAATCTTGAGCACTTTTTTCAAAGTGGCTTACAGTAGTGAGTTATTCGGAAGACACGCAGTATTGTGGCGCATTGCAACTCACCCTTCAACCGTCCAAAGGGTCACACTGTCTGAAGTATCCCTTAAAGGGGAGCATCTCCTCTTTTCGACTAAATATGTTAATCCCCGCTGCAAATCCGAGCCCACCGTCCTTCTCCATTTTCCCAGACCCTCTTCAGTTACTACCTCTCTCCACTAGCAAGCATGACGATTATCACAAGGATACGCACCTCCAAGCCCAGACGAGCTATTCTCGTCACCGGTGGGGCCGGCTTTATTGGCTCCCATCTTGTCGAGGCTCTTCTTGCTGAGGGCGGTTGGAGAGTCGTCGTCGTTGACAACTTTGATGAGTTTTACGACCCAGAGATCAAGCGCGCCAACCTTGCACCTCATCTTCTGAACCCGAATCTGAGGGTTTACGAAGCCGATATTGAGGATCTCGAGGCACTTCAGACCATTTTCGCTGACAATTGCTTTTCCGCTATTGTTCATCTGGCAGCCCGCGCTGGTGTTCTTCCATCATTGAGCCAGCCCAACAAGTACTTCGACACAAATGTCAATGGCACTCTGAACCTGCTCCAGTGCGCCAGAGAGTTTGGCGTCAAGCAATTCCTCTTTGGATCGTCGTCGAGTGTATACGGCCTTGGTGCCAAGGCTCCATTCAACGAGAACTACAAGAGCACACAGCCCATCTCTCCCTATGCAGCATCCAAGTCGGCGGGTGAACTGCTTTGCCATACATACGCTCATCTTTATGACATTCGCTGCATCTGCCTCCGTTTCTTCACCGTCTACGGTCCTCGCCAGCGCCCAGATCTCGCCATCCACAAGTTCACAAGGCTCATCCACCAGGGCAAGCCTATTCCTCTCTTCGGAGATGGGTCTTCCCGTCGAGACTACACTTATGTCGACGATATCATTGATGGTATCTTTGCTGCCCTCAAATATGACGGGTCTGACTACGAGGTCTTCAACCTTGGAGAGTCGCAGACTATTCAGTTGAAGGATCTTATCGGTGCTCTTGAGGACACATTGGGTCGCAAGGCGCGCATTGATAGAAAGGGAGAGCAAGCCGGCGATATGCCCATCACCTACGCCGATATTTCCAAGGCGGGTGCCATGCTCGGTTACAAGCCGAAGACGCAGGTTCAACAGGGCATTGTCAAGTTTGTCGCTTGGTATCTCAGCCAATGTGGTCCCTGATCTCGGGCTCTTTTCTCGCGTAGTACTAGTAGTATTTTAGTGGCTCTCGGCTTGGGTTTCGGGGTTCGGTGTATCTGTTGTTTATGAACTGATGGATTGTACACGCTTTAGGTCTTTCTTAGTCAGTTAGTTGTTAAATTGTAATGATTTTGAACATTAATCTTCTACTATAGTGACTTGCTCGACTAATACTGGGGAAAGGAGAAAGATACGGAGATTCATCCAAGCCCGCCTGCTCCCCACGATGATGATGCTTATTTTGAAGTTTATAGGAGAGGAACGCTCTGAGTGTCGCGTGTCTCACCCGAGTCTCATAGTTAAATAAAAATCCTACGATGCGGCTGTCACGGCCACACGGACGCGATATGCTTATGTTTTAGACGTGAGTTTTGCTTTGAGAAGGGCGATGCCACCCTCAATCAGACTCGTGTGTCAGACATGCCATTCTTCTACATTCGAATTCCTCTGGTTCCGAGGCTCAACAAACTAAAATACCAAGCTAAATTTTTACGAAAAAGGAGCGTATCAGTGGCGTAATGCTGCATATGTAAATAAGAATATTAAGCTCACGACATTTTCAACGGTTCGAATGGGGGGCCCTCTCCTCACACTACTAGTTATCAGCCGATCTGACGCAAGGGGGTGTTAAGCTTGCCACCATTCTTCTTCCCCAACCATGAAATTGATTTGTCTCAAGCCACCAACCAAGGCAAGGGCAGATCAGGGGTAGCCGCTATCTCCTCTTCTTAAACACTACGATATTTCACCGTCAACAAACATCCCCGCGTCAATCTCGACAGGCATCTGACTGCCAATTTTCCCTTTCAGACATTCATAGTCGTCATTTTCATCGCCCATTACTACAGCCCTTTGACTATTACACTCGTGTTCGCTGACCGAAATACTGTGGCTGAGCCACAGCCCGAAAGCAAACATCAAAGCTAGCATGCTCTACCCCAACCCGAAGCCCAGTAGGGCACCTCTGTCGGTAGTCTTGAGCACACCCATAATTTACAAAGTCATTCCTGTCTCTCTGGCATTAGCTCTATCTTTCTATGCTTTATCCTGGTGGTCGAAACTGGAGATAACGCCAGCAGACTGGCAACAGGGCAATGTCAACACAACGGAACCAGAGGCCCCTGTTGACCAGGACCGTCGGTTTGCCTTCATTATCCCCTCCTCGAACCCAAGTCCGAATCTATGCAAGACAATCTTCAGCTCGCTGGCCTTAGGCTACCCAAGCCCAGTTATCATCAATTGGGGAGTCGACTATAGGGACATCTCACATTGGAGGCTTGGCAAGCATCTTCCCAAGATCACCGGCTTGGTGAACTACCTTGACTCAGTCATGCACCCTAATGCTACCGCAGAAGAGAAGCTAGAGGAAGACGATATCGTTCTCACGGTTGACTCCTATGATGTCTGGTTCCAGCTCCCTGCTCAAGTTCTTCTCAGTCGATACCATGAGATCAACAGAAGAGCCAACGAGAGACTGCGTAAACAATGGACGCGAAAGGATGTGCCCATACCGATGAAGCAGACAATCATCGCGGCATCGCAAAAGAGTTGCTATCCTTCTAATTCTGAACGATACGGTGTGGATTTGAGATGTGATCTTTGGCCTGAGTCTCCTTTGAGACCAGACCTCTATGGACCGGAGACTGAAAAGAACACTACCTTCTCTCGCAACAACAGACCTCGATGGATCAATGGCGGCATGTACATCGGCCCAGCAGGCGATATGAGAAGGATGTTTCGCCGCGCCAAGCAAAAGATCGAAGCAATGGTTGGCGAAGGTTTCCCTTTAAGGAGCGATCAGGGTATGATTGGCGAACTCCTCGGTGCGCAGGAAGTCTGGCGCGAGTTGCAAAGACACAACCACGTCAATGTTGATGTGGAGGACTTCGTGGGGGAGAATTACGAATTTCACGTTGGACTTGATTACGCTCAGGAGATATCAGCACAGACTTTCGCAACTGAGATCAGCCCAGAGAATGACCTCTTTGACGCTGACTTTGTCGTTTTGAGCGACCAAGAGTCCATCGAAATGAGCTCTGAGGTTCGCGGTATATCACCAGTACGGTTGAAGGGTATCCCAGATGATCTCAAGTCTGTTCGAAGCCCACTGGTCGAAGACGGCAAGACCGTTGACTGGAGTGCCATGCCTCTGTATACCGATTTCTTCCTCACAACAGTGCCAGCTATGCTGCATCACAACAAATTCAAGGAAAAGCGTGAGACATGGTGGGATAGACCGTGGTACCACCAGAAGCTGCGTAGTCTTGTCAAATCCGCTCTGCTACCCAGAGAAGGAAATGAGCCTCTAACTACTGTTCAACTTGAGGGCAGCAAGGTCAGATACTGGGCAGCTTCAGCAGAGGAGGCTGACAGATATCCTCGCATGGGTACGCTCAATTCCAACTTGACGGTCTATGATAGGTTTCCAAGCATGGAGATCAACGAGACATGTCAGTATGGAAGCCGGAAGCCGCGGGGATCTAAAGCGACATGGGAGGAGGAAGTTTTCCGTGATGGTGGTGGAGAGTTCAATGGACTTTGATTGATTAATTGTCATGGATGATGTTAATGCCGCGAATTGCGAATTCTCACATGAGCTTCGTTGACTTGGGTCGTGATGCCAGCACATTGAACAAGACTCACGAAATAAAAACCAGGAGAACTCAACGATGAGTATCCAAGGGTAATTTCCGAGTGCATGAGGCTAGTACCTGTGGCGTTGAACTATAGTGGCCGTTAAACTCCAGAGCGTTAGTTGACAGCCCGTAGCCCCGCTTCACAATCGATAGTCTGTAGAATTGGCAGGGTTTAACGCCAGCTGAAGAAAACGCTTTTACCGGCGATAACATTAAGGAGTCAGGACGGAGAGTTTATCAAGGTGTTGCGACCGCCACTGACATCTTGTCTGTTTTTCAAACTGCAGGCACTCTAATTCTGACCTTAGTCTCTCGTTGGCAATGCGCTTTTACGCCTCGTTTTCGCTGGCCCTTGGGCTTGTGGCTGCTAGCCCTTGCAAGCCACCGTCTTCCAGTATGTCTTATTCCCAGACAATGAAGTCGCGATAGCTAATGAACCCAATCAGCCGTTGTGTCAGAGGCTATTTCATCATCTGTTGCGACCGACATCTCGAGTACGCTCATCGAGTCTGCTTCTTCCACGATTGACTCCACCGCGACGACTACTGAGACCGATGTCGTTGCAACCTCGACCTCGGCCGAGTCCTCTGTAGTCGAGACTTCGACTGCAATTGGCTCGACGAGCACCGACTACACCGAAGTCAGCGTCTCAACAACTGAGTCTTTACCCGAGCCGACCTCTACTGGTACGACTGGTACGACTTCTGAAGCCACTGCTCCAATCGATACGACTACAGCCCTCACAACAAAGGCTTCATTCGTTGAAACAACTACAGCTGTCGCTACCACCACCACTTCCGAGGCAGTTCCAACAGGTTTTTTCCTCGTCGCGGGTGACGGTCCAGCTCTAGGAGACAAAGTCAAGTCCAACGGCGACAGTTTCACTGCCATGGTATTCGGCGACCGTGGCTCGAGTTTCAACCCCGTTCGCTTCCTAGTTGACGAAACCAGCGGCGAGCTCCAACAGGACGGCGTGACCGTCTGTGCATTCTATCAAGCCGGGCTCCCTTACGCCATGATCACGCGGTGCGAAAACGACAGCCTCTACTACGGCAGTGTCCCTCTCAACTGTGCATCATTTGGGGCTCCTGGCACCTCTATCAGCTGCAGTGCTGTGAAATTGGACTGTCAGACAACTGGACCGGGTTCCTCTCAGGCGTGTACAAGATCACAGGATTCCGATTGGGACACGTTCTATATCACTACCAGTGGTGATTATGTCTGGTATCTTAGCTCGGGGACGTTGCAGAACGACTTCATGACCAGGGTTGAAGTGTTTGTTGATCATGTTGAGGTCAGCCCTCCGGTACAAACATAATCAACAGTCCCGTCGTTTGGTGCTGTGGTCATGCAGGCATAAATGGGTGTATACCATCAGCCTCACTTTCAACTATCTGACGATGCCCCACTCTTTGACCTTATCATCTAAATCCAACTTCAGCCAGCGTAGTTGCTTTTTGGGGGGGTTAGCTGAACGACGATTATGCTAGAGCAGCCGCTCTGCCACGCACAGAGATTTAACATGCCCAAGCTGTCCGAGAATTTATAGCAGATCTATCTAATAAATAAACATATCTATTCAAGCCAAACTAAGAGACTTTCTCTTCGATCAGATTCCGGGGACAGATGTCAGAAAAGGCGGAAAACGATGAGGTTGAAAATCCACCAAGACTGGTGATTAAGATGATTGAGACATATGTTTCGATTTGTCGAGCTCGAACAGTATAAACCATCTGGCTTTCTTTATGCGCGACTGCGCAAGCGGACACCCAATAAAATGAATGATGGTGTTCGCTGCGCCGCACCGAGAACGCCTTGTTTGTTTCATTGGCACTCAGCCAAGCTCCCTCCCACGGACATAGCCAATCATAATGCTTACACAGCCACCGAACTGAACTGCCTGCCAACAATGGCCCCTAAAACTAGGCCAATGCAGCGCGCAAGCTGGACCAACCGCCATAATTTCAGGTATTTAAACATCGCCTCGACCTCGACTTGTAACTCTCTAACCATCATCTACATTACGGCAATAACCCATTATCCTTGCCACTCATACTGCCTTTTTCCAACCTCAAAGCGTTACCTACCCTGATACAAGTCTCATCCAATATGCTAGCAGGGCCAGAAGATGCTGCCAGCTCCGGCTTGGCACACCAGGGCAGCTGCATATATCCAAATGCCACGATTTCTACCATTCCAAAGGCCACAACCACCACGAATCAAGATCACATTAACGTCGCGCAAGAGTTCAGCTCTGTAAGTTACTCATCTCGCAAAGTGACCTTGGGTAGTTGCTAACCTCTACGAACTATTCAGACGCTAAACGAGCTACGAAATGGAAGGGCGAAATTGACACAATCGCAGGATAAAGCTATGGCCGTCATGGTATAGCTGCTTTTACGTTACTGGGGGCTGCAAGCTGGTCTTGGTTAAACCCTCCTATCCATTGCCTGTTATAAGACACGAGGTAGTGTACAATAGTGTAGATTGCAGAGATGCCTTTAGCTCTATTCATAGCCTAAAGCTAACCGTATTCTTAAAATGCCTGGAGATACAGGCTATAATTAAAAGACCGACACAATGCTACCTAGGCAGAATAGTCGCTTTTCTTGACCCAAAGTATAACCACAGCTCTTAATAGGTTAAGTAAATGCACTTCCCTTCCCACCCGCCTTCTGTAATTACGTGGTCAAACACCCACTTCCCAAGATCTTCTTTACTCATGAGGTATCCGATCTTAGGCCCCGGTTCTTTAACACTGTGTTCGTCACTGGCAACACCCCATTCCCAGCCAACTTTAAGCTGCCCGTCGCCCTTTGCCTTTCCATCTGTTAAGATCAGTGGCCGCATGAGAACAAAGTCCCGTACATGGCGACCTCCATCTTCCAAGATCAGATTTTCCATCTTTTTCTTATCTGCTAGCGGCCCTCCCACAACGTAATGGTATGGCAGATAGACAGGCAGAGGTATCCCTCGCTTCCTCCCGCATCCGGCAGCGCTTACAGCCACGAGGAGAGGTTTCTGTGAGCTAATAGTGCCGGTGATACCAGAAGCAGACAGGTTAGAGAGGGCAGTGTAGATCACTTTGATGGTATCTTCACAGATAGTTGTGTCTTGTAGCGGGAGAGGTCTCGTAATACTCCAGTCAAATCTAGGGCGTGAGCCGACGCCGCTGAGTATAAAGTCAACAACGAACTTGGCGTTGGTTGGGCTGACGAGGGCTTGTGCGACGGCAGTAGGGTCCTTTACATCGCCGCGATGAACGGTAAGATATCGGTCAACAATATCCGATGGAATACCTTTCTGGGTAATCAGAATATTGCGCAGCTTGTCCGGGTTCCTAACGACTTGTAATCTGTTAGCAAAGGACATGAAATAAGTGTTAGACACGAGACGTACAAGCTGTACAATAAAAGCCTTCGCGTAGTGCGCTTTCTAAGGCTGTTGCCACACATCCTCCGGTAGCACCAAAGCAGGCTATAGTTGGCTTTTCCTGATATATCATCGTGTTAATTAGGGTGGCCGATATGGGTGACTGAGAATATAGGATTTAGAGAGTTCAAGGCAGACCTCCAGATAGATTGACGACAATTAAATGTAAGTAAGTGAAGACAGATCGGTTTACTCGAGTGAGAAGATCAGTGTTTTATAGCATACCGACCAACTGACGACACTTTCCAGGTTTTCCATGCAACGCGTACAAGAGGGTTACACTCAATTACCTATTTGAACAAATTCATACCGTTTAACCGAGTTGGTACTAGCGCGTAACGCACTTGCAGCTGGTAGCCTCTACAGATTACTAAAGCAGATTGCGATGAAGTAAGCTTACATTAATCGGCTGGAAGCAAAAGGTCCATAAACAGCTCAAATTTTGCACATCAAAATAGGAGCAAATGAGTCGGAACGACCCAAGTCCGATTCTTCTCCAGTGTTGACCACCAGAAGGATTTCGGAACAACCCAACGCCTTCTCGCAATTCCTTAGTGTGGCTCGGCATGTCTAGTGCCCCGAATTCCCAGTACTCTCGGCTTGATTCCTCCAATATGCCGTATAACGAAGACGATTGGCATGGTATCACAAATCCCGTGGAAAGAAGGAAGAGACAGAACCGCTTAAGACAGAGAGCCTGGCGTAAGCATTTGCCTGTATCTTCATTCTCCAGACCCTCAGTTAACACATCTTTAGGTGCCAGAAAACAGACATCTCAAACTTCGAGCACACGTGGCGAATCTCTCTACCAAGAAGACTATGATATGCTTGTCGGTGTTAACTTGCACAGCCATACAAGCGTCACACATGACTCGTCTATCACAGGGACACTTCAAAATCTCGAGGTCAAAGTTCTCACTCGTGAAACTCAATGGCCAGAAGTAAATGGCCGGGTTCAAAGTGAGACTCACAGACTTATACCGCCACTGTTGCAGTACTCGGCATTCACTGGTGCGATTCAGCCACCACGCCCGATCGTTTTCCCACTCTCCGCGGATCACTGCCTTATCACACTGGTCCAGTACAACGTTGTTCGTGCCTTTCTGCAGAATATGTCCCTACTCTCGCTACTACATCACCTGCCGCCAGGATGTCGTAGTTCGTTTGGCGTGTCTGAAATTGATACTATAGCAGTGAAACACATTCCATCGGATCTCCAGGCAACGTCCCTGCAGCGGTCGAGAACCCCTCCTTTCTGGATCAATGCACTACCTTTCCCAAAGTTACGTGACAACCTGATACTTATGGCTGATAGATACGACAGCCGTGAGCTTCTTCTTGACTTGGGGCTGAGAGTTTACGAGGGGTTCAATGACATAGAACGATGCGGCTTTCTGGTTTGGGGACATCCATGGCTTGCAGCTTCCTGGGAAGTGAGCGAAGGGTTTGTGCGACGATGGGGCTTTTTGTTAAAAGGCTGTCCGGAAGTAGTTGATTCGGCGGATCGTTGGAGGCTGTTGCGGGGTGAAGAAAGATTAGTAGTTAATGTATAGAAATATCGTTTAGCTTTATTCAATGCATGGACTCTGGTACCCAGCGGCAAACGGCACCGACCATGGCACAATGTTGCTAAGCTAATGGTATTGATCTTTATCCCGGCATATCGCAACTATCCGTTGTTACCTTATGTTTGATCCAATGTGGAATCTTTGGCTTGTCTTACACAATAGAGAGTGCTGGACTAAGACGTTCCTTAGTCCCTCAATTTTGTTGGCCTCTTGAATCGAAAACCTAGACACATTCGGAAAGAAAACGAATATTGAAGCGGAGCACGGCCGCTCCTTCAGACTGACAACAAGCCCGCAACTTACGACCTGTTCTTCTCTCAGAGATACCTCAAGGCCCACGTGTCCCACTCCTTCATACATTCACTGGTGCTGGCAATTTCCCGTAGCTAAACATCACTAGGCTAGGCTCAGGTAGCCAACTGCCCAGAACCAGAAACGTCCATCTTACCCGTTGTCAACATCTGAGAGAAATGTCGATATAGCTGTGTGGTTGCGCATTATAAAGAATCAAGTCATTTAACATTCTCTCTCATGTTATCCTTCTCAGGTTCGGAGACATGTCGATTTCTTTCAAGAAATAGATGGGAGATAATATAATAATTAATAACCTACTAGATAGGACAGATAAAGATAATAAAGCTATTATAAGCTTAGTAGCTTCCTTTAATAAAGATTATATTCTACTAAATTAGAGGTAAGAGCATTATATTCATTCTAGCTATATATAAATAAAGACTTACTCCCTTATTCTAGGGTATCCTGAGTTAAAGTGGAACCATTCTGATCTGTACCGTGGATTCTGGTCACAGCCACACTACTGAAAGCACAGCCTCATTCCTCATCCAGTGACTGCGCCACGTTCTATACGTTATTTACCGCGCTGCCGCGTATATAACGTCAGCGCCCGTCAGCTGAACGCCAACCTTAATTCCTCAATAACAACCTCATATCATCGACCTAAACCTCGATCGCGCACCCTAAATTCCATCTCATCCGCCATTAGAATGTCTTCCTCTGAATCTGCGCCACAAGAACTGTCCGAGATGAGAAATTCTCAGTCTCTCGAGACCAATCAGCCCAAGTCTCAGCAATCAATGGGTAAGATAACAACGCGCCCAGACTACTCGCGCGCCAAGTTTGAGTCTTGATACTAACATCGCGCAGACTCCCAGAAGGCACCTGAGACTACAGATCCTCAAATGGAGCTCCGTGGAGGTGGTGCCTGCGACGGCAGACTCTGTGGCATCATTCCGTGCCCGATTCCTATCAATTGCTGGATCATTCCTTGTCCTTGCTAGAAGAATAACCTCGATGGAGTCTTTCGGTCCTTGTTTGCGTTTTAGTTTTGCAAGATGCTCGTCGTATACCTAATGCTGGAATAATCAATAGTAATGCTGTTTTTTTCACTCATCATCTTGACGGTTTTCATGACGTCATCTCCTCAAAGGAACTGGAATATTCCGCGAGACGCGTTACTTGGACTCATGTATGAGGTTTTAACTCATTGCAAAATGCACATGACATATGCCCAGCATTAGGGTCTTCTGCAACCAATCAAGTTCAGTTATAGTTCTTTGCTAACGCTATTAAAACTATCGCATTCAATCTTGGCCAATAATGACGTCGCCCTTGCGAGATTTGGGTAGGACCGTTAGCTTCTCCATCTTACCAGCCTTCACGGTCCCTTCGACTGTGGTATTACGCGGAGCCCAGACCTTGAACCGCGCGTCCCAAGTCTTGGGCCAAGCAGCAAGCAATCTAATGTCGTCCCCAACAAAAGTCTGAATAAGCTGCTCCTGGAGTCCAATAGCAGCAGAACCATAGTGATTAAGATCCGGAGTCCAGTCGAAGTTAGGACCCTTGAAAGTCGGGAACTTGCACACCTTGCTTGGTGCATACCGATCTTCCGTCATGGCAGTAGCGTTGGCTGTGAAGCCCATTCGTGCAAGCCAGATAACATCCTGCTTCCAGCCAGTGTTGCCGTGGAATGAGAACGTCTCGGTGTCGTAGAGATAAGTGTTGATAGCGTGCGTGAGGTTAGGAAGGCCGAGACCATACTCGGGCCAAGGGAAGACAGTGTATAGCTGAGGGACTTCACTATTTTGAACGCGTGTGTACGCTTCGGCTGGAGCAATGCACGTGTGACCCTGTTGCTGGCGTAAAGTGTTTGCAGGGATCTTGGCCAGGTACTTGGTGTAGTAAGTCTTGTTCTGGAGTGTGTACTCGTCGACGATGACGAGATCTTTGACGACTTGACGTAGACCAGCGAGGGTGGAGACGGGGTTGTAAGACTCCTTGTATGTCTCGGCACCAGAGCCTGGATAAATGACGAGGGATTCGTTACCGGCCATACCGGTCAAGGGCCAAGGATTGCGCTTCTGCATTTCCCGAGTGTAAAACTTGTCGAACCAGGCGAGTTGATACTCGATGAACTCGAGGTACGGTTTGACATCAAATCCGGAGTAGATGTTGGCCTGTAATATCATGTCGGCAAACTCACTATGAGTCAATTGTTAGAATTCCCCATGTTCGATCTTACAGAAGGGAAAGTCGTAGTGGGCAGTACTTACTTGGCCGTGTCCTGCACATGGTTCAACCAGACATTCCAAAGCTCGCCGTCAGGAAAAAAGCCAGGTCGCGGAGTATTAGCATCATCATCATACCACTGCGCATTATACTCAAACACATTTGATAAGCCGGTGTTGTCAATCTGCTCCAGGAAGTACGCAGCATCGATGTCCTGGTAAACCTGACCACGTAGAACGGCGTTGGGAGTGATGCGCTTGTAAAAATCAAACTGCTGCGTCATGATATCAAAGTCACCCGATCGCAGAAGAGGCCAGTATAGAAGACGCTGGTTCTGAGCAGTGAATGTACCGCCACCCCAGCGGCGATAGTCGGGTGTGTAAGGACGCCAAATGTTGACATAGATGGGATCGAAAGTCCAAAGACCGCCGTTGAACTTGGTGGGCCAGTCGCCCTTGGCATTGCATCCCATGAGGTATCGCCAGACCTGATAGTTCTTACCGACCTGGAAGCCTGCATCCTTCTCGCCCTTATCTTCATTGATGATGATGTAGGATCGAGTCCAGTAATCATGCCACCAAGCAAGAGTCGCGTCCTGGGTGTTCTTGACTGCAGTCTTAATGACCTTTTGAAGACCTTTGTACCACTCATCGTGACTCTCGGTCTGAGCCTGATACATCGCAAGAGTAATCTTGAAAGATTTTCTAGGTGATTTGGTCCCAAGATTCCAGGCTTTGTACGTAGTGTTGATATAGTGGCCGTTCGTGACAGCGCCAGGTTTCAGCTGCTCGGAATGAACAAAGATACCAAATTCATTGTCGCGCATGGGGTTGTACATCTTATCAGAGTGCTTCTCAAGTCCCTGCTGTTTCATCTGGAAGTTCCATAGATCCAGCTTCTCATTACGATGGCTCATAAGTACACCATTCTCATGGAAGCCAATCTTGTCGGCGTAGGTGGTGCCGTTTGCGATCTTGGAAGTATAGATACCCCATGAACCCTGGTTGCGCTCCTCATTGATAATTGGGCGGTCTTCGTAACGCCAGTTTTCGTAAGCAACCTTGACGGTGATCTTCTCGGGGCTATCGACCTCAATGTGCACGACGGGGTTGAAGACGTCGACCCAGATCTTGGCAGTCGCATTGTCTTCGCCAGTGTACTTGACGTAACCGTCGTTGAGTAGCAGTCTTTGTTCGAATGATTTGCTGTCGAATGGATTAGGATCAAATGAAAGCCTGACGCGACCAAGCTTCAGCAAAGAATTGTTCTCGTCAAATGTCCCGCTCTTGGCGATGTACATGAGGATGGTGCCTGTTACACGGTATATGAGTAAATGAGAAGTTTCGCATCAAAATGGGATCTACGATTTGAACGTGGGAATGCGTTGTCGGAGGGCACATAATTAAAGACTGGCTTACCATTCTCATACCAAGTGTTTAGGCCAATATCACCGCCGCCGAGAGGCATAGAGTCAGCGGAGCCATTGATACCAGGTTTATCCCAGACAACATCATATGATGCAGGGAGTACAGCCAGCACACCGGTACAGCAAAGCAAGAGCACCGGCAAGATCCGATTGAGGTAGCCCATGGTCAGTACTCCGTAGGTATACCGTTTATAAGTTGGGATAGTACTCCGTAACCAGAGATAACGCGTGGCTACAGCAGTTCCTTAAGTAGATGCCCCCCCCCAATTGTTAAGCTACAGTAGATTTGTTGTACATCCCTGAACCTGGACTACCCCTCTGGATTACGCTGGGGTAGTAGCGTAAAATGGGAATGACAGCAGCGTCATGACATTGAGGACTGCTTAGCACGACCGGCTGTCGTGTGGCGAAACCCGGTGATATGAGCGAACGCGGGGAAAGACGAACGACGATTACCCCCGCGATCTCATGGCTATCAATTACTTAGATAGTACGATAGTCTTTATTGTCGCGTTGTATCTCGGCTAAAATGCCATGAGTTTCCGAGTAAGGTGACATAGCTTGGTTCGTGAGATATTAGCGCCCGGTAAACATCGGCGAACTCCACCGGTCAATCCATAAAGAGTTTGTCGGCGTCAGATCAGGGCGGTCAGCATACCAAAATTGACTTGAGATGAACGTATCAGAGCGATTGCTTTAATGAGACTCATACGAGCTGATAGTATAAATGATGAGCTAAACTAGTCCTTCTCATCAAGCCCATTATGATCAGATATTCCAATCCTCCTTAATCATAGTTGCTCCATGTTCACCCAACATGTACACCGGGCCAGCAATGTTAACGTCTGGCACTGTAGGCATGATGCTACTATCTATGACTCTCAGGCCCTGAACTCCATAGACGCGAAGTCGAGAGTCGACAACGCCGCCGTCCTCAAGTGGAAGCATGCGATTAGTTCCAGAAGCGTGCCAATTAGGAACCGTTGTAGCCTTGATGTACTCAAAGATGGCCTCGTCGTCATCAGAGGCAATGTTGGAAACCCCAGGAGCAACCTCTCCATGGTCAGGCCCAACAGTCATGTTTGCAAAAGCAGAATGGGCAAGGATCTTGCGTGCGTCACGGAACGCGTTGATGGCGATAGCACGATCAGCAGGGTGGGTGTAGTACTGGAAGCAGTTAGGATAAAGCAAGAAATGAGAGCTGTGATCATGACGACTTACGTTGGGGTTGATGACGGGGGCATCGGACATGCCGCTCGACTGGATGGTGATGTTACCCTTGGATAGAGCGACCATGCTTGATACCGAGATAGATATATATGACTCCTCCGATGATGGCTCGTAGGTGGGACCTGGGCTGTTGGGATAGAAGAATGACTCAAACAGAAATTCTACTGTAGATCGGTTCGTAAGTCCAGCATCGACGACAGCTTCAGCGCCAATCTTTTGAAGCTGTTCCATTGATATCTCTTGGAAGCCATTGGTAATACCTCCAGGGGCCGTGTATACTCCTTTACCAGTAGTGTAGTATTCCTCTTGTGAGGCTTCGACGGCAGTTGAGTTAAACATAAGCTGATGAGTTGAAGCTTCGGGAATTACTGTGGCTGAGATACTGTAGAGGTTATGGTCCATCATGCTGCATGTCGTTAGAGTACTGCATTATAAGCCTTCGGTTGACTTACTGCTGTCCCACGTTTTCATTGATGACAACTGGCTCGATATTGAAAGTATCAAGCGTAGCTTCCGGACCGATACCCTGGTCTCTTGTTAGCCTCATAACTCGACAGATATAGGAGAGAAGAAGCAGTGGGTGGTGTTCTTACCGAGACCATCAGCATTTGAGGCGACTGGAAAGTCCCCAGAGTGACGATGACTTCCTTCGAGGCGGCAACAGTGCGGTGACGACCCTGAGAGTGGTCAATGAAGTTGACACCAGTCGCAATAGGATATCCTGTAGCATTCTTTGAGAACATGATCTGCTGAACAGGGGCGTTGTGAAGAATGTCGACGTTGGGCCGTTTGGCGGTAGCCTTGTAATAGTCGTAAGCTGAACTACGTCGGTACTTTGAGGTCAGAGTGGCAGTTCCTTGCTTAACGCCAACATTCTTCCCGTTGTTGAGGTCTTGAACTATTGGGATGTCAATAGCCGCACAAGCATCAATGAAAGCAATGCTCGAAGGCGGAACAAATCCTTGGTAGCCTATCTCCAGCGGACCATTGGAGTATGCGGATGGATCCCAGGTCTGATACTTTTGGTTGTAACCCGTTCCATTATTGGGAGCATTGAAGTGAGTGCTCTGTTGACAGTATGAGTGGAAGACTCTAGGATCGTCACTGACGGTACTTACCTTGATGAACGATGGGTATACTTCTTCCCAGCTCCAGCCTGGGTTCCCAAGCTCAACCCAGTGATCATAGACATTAGCAGAGCCTCGCCCGTAGTAGAGACCGTTGAGGATACTGCTGCCACCGAGGCCACGTCCCCCTATGAGAGTCAGTAATGGATGATGCGATGGAATATGCCACCTACGATGGTATGCAAGCTTACGACCATCGAGGCCTTCTTGAGGCTCCGTATAGAAGTTCCAGTCGATCGCCGTACCTGAGTGACCGGTTAAGGAAGCCAAAAGACTTATTCTTGCATTTCATCTTACCAGCGATGTACTCAACAGCTCCAGGAGCTTGATGCATGGCAACAACATTTGGATCAGGCCCGGCTTCTAGTACCAGTACTTTCTCATCGCCAGACTCACTCAGCCTGTCTGCGAGGATGAGACCAGTCGTTCCACCTGTGGCGAGCTCATTGTTACTTATTGAAGTTGCCACTTGAGGAGAGATGTAAACTTGCCACCCACGATGATGAAGTCATACGTGCTGTCGAGAGTAGACTCATGATCTTGTCTTGCAATGATCGACGAGACCTGTGAAAGGAGAGCCACAAAAGTGATGGTATACTTCATCTTCAAGGCCGGAGGAGAGATCCTGGATCGTCGAAGGCGTAGAGAAGAACTATTGAGTCATTCCGTTCACGTTGTTTATAGGTTGCTTTATAGACTCTGCCAACAACGCACGCTTAACTAGACGATGAGAAACACATGATCAGTGTATTTTCGTCCGGAAGCCCCAAATTGGTTAGTAGTCTCTCATCATTCTGCCTGTAGCCTAGGAAGCAGACCCGAAATTCGCCTCGTATCCATTTTCCTGACTTGGCACGGAGACAATGAGCTCGTCCTCGTAAGACGGCGGAATAGTTTCCCTGACCAAGATCTTGACAATCTGTGTAACCATAATCAAGTGGATTGGCATAGCCTGCGAACCCGACATGCTCTAAGCCCTAGTGCCAACATAGACATAACCTCCGTCTGTGTAACAATTCTAAGCTTGTTCTTCGTGGGATATGAAG
Source organism: Fusarium musae (assembly GCF_019915245.1). NCBI lineage: Eukaryota > Fungi > Ascomycota > Sordariomycetes > Hypocreales > Nectriaceae > Fusarium > Fusarium musae. The sequence continues at coordinate 3,138,430 of NC_058391.1, forward strand.
ACCCAGACCGTGTATGAAACACCGTGTGATATCTTCGAATCGAGTTTCCATTAGCAGTAAGCGGCAGTGGCGATCATTCAGTCATAGCTTACTATAGCATCTTACATGGTCAACTGCCGTGTTGTAGGAATGCGGAGCGAGGATAGAAGGAACAGTTAGAAGCAACGGCTTGGGCAGGGTACGACGGAGCCGGCGCAGAAGGAATGCATATGCAACTACAGAATTCTCCACCGGATTGGGGATCCCGCACAATGGATCTACCGCGGAGATCGTGAGCTAATGTTATGTTGCACTTGGATCCTTCAGGATCATGGGCCAAGGGGTTCATTGGAGCGCCTTTAAAAAAGCCGTGAATATGGGTGGATGCTCTGTAAGCGACCCCGTACCTTATGTAACGCGTGAATCTATGGATTCAACTGGAAAAAGGGTTACACTCGTCGCTAAAACTGACGCTGCATCAGATCCGCCTGAAACCCGACGCTGACGGTCAATCACATAAGCACAGAGTGAAATCCGCTGACAGGCACTTTTCTTACTGCATCCAGAATTTAAAATTTGAAATAGAGTGCGGCATTTAGGACATGTGACGTGCATTAGTCCTACCGCGTCATTAGCACCGATGTACGGAATAGCAGAGACTGTTATAGGCTGACATGGCCTGTAAGGCTGATGTGAGTCGATGCAGGGGTCAAGTATTCAAACTCCAAGGGTGTGCTGTCAGTGGCAAGTACTGCATAAGCACCCACGTCGTCGCCGCTTATGTGAAAAGAGAAAAGAAGAGATACGAAGACAACGCCAAGATATGTTGTGTCAAGATTTCGAGTAACGCTTTGTAATAGCATGTAAGAATGTGATATATCATAATCCATTCATTACCAAGCTTCGTTCTCATTCTTTTCACTCAACCTTTCACTGACAGTAACATCGTCTTCAATAAGGTCACACAAAAACAAAATCTGCCACTATGGGATCACACGCCGAGACGGTTAGTAACCCTCTTCCAAGTTCAACTACATCATCAATAACCTCAATGAAGATAACAACCCTGCTTTTGGATTGTGACAATACCCTTGTCCAGTCTGAGTCTCTTGCTTTTGAGGCAAGCGCTGATCTCACAAATGAGATACTCGCTGCTCGTAACGTCAATTTGAGCTTCACGGGTTCCTATTTGCAACGCGGGTTTGTTGGGCAGAACTTTCAAAACATGGTGAGTGACGAAAATCAACGGTTATGCACACTTTACTGAATAACAGTTTCTAGATTCGTGCTATTGAGGCCAAGTTCAATGTCTCATGCAACATCTCAGATGAGGAGTTGGAGCATTATGCCAGCATGGAAGACGACCGCGTCATCTCTAAGCTTATGCAGAATCTGGAACCATGTGAAGGCGCTAATGCTGAGTTGGAGCGTCTCAAAGGACATTATCGACTCGCTGTTGTGTCTTCATCAGCGCTGCGTCGAGTGCGCGCTTCTCTTAGTAAAGCTGGCCAGGCTGAATTCTTCGACCCAAAGGACGTTTTCAGCGCTGCAGACTCGCTTCCAGTTCCCACTTCAAAGCCTGATCCAGCTGTTTACCTACACGCCCTGACAGCTATGGGAAAAAGCGCCAGTGAGTGCATTGCAGTTGAAGATAGTCGCTCTGGTGCAACTTCTGCTAAGTGCGCTGGGATTATTACGGTTGGCTACACTGGGGCATGCGAGACGCCCAAAGAGGCTGAGGCACTGCGTGTAGTTCTGGAGAACGCTGGCTGCAAATTTGTTATGGGAAGTTGGGATGAGTTTTCAGATATTTTGTACAAGATTGAGGCTCGTCTCATGGAATGATATTTTCTTGGAATCCCAAGAGGTCATACGATGCTTAGAGCTAGGCTATAGAACATAGTTCAATATCCTTGAACCTGCCAGTTGCAGTATTTTCCATATGTTCAAGTATCCTTCGGTTTATCCATGCCAAACCAACATAGACTCTTTTGGCACATAACTAAGTTCTCTCTGCTGATTTAAGCTCTCCATAACAATTCGACACTTGTCAGATAAAACAAGCTCAAATCTTCCAGCCTTTGGCCAAGTCTTACATGAGACTACTAGTACTCCATACGAGAAATAGCAAAGCTGTGGCAGAAAATCTTTTCAGAGGAGATTTAATGACGCGATAAAGGTATGAGAGCTTTAATAACTGGCTGTATTGAACAACTTTAACTATGGGCTTCGTACCGTTGCCCTATCTAGCCCTTCACTGCCGCTCCAACATTCTCTACACTCTGTCCTACACAGAGTTCTCATTGACATCCGTGTTATCTTTTACCATTGGCCTGCGGGGAAGTAGTAGCCACAAACAGCCAAGCACAACGCAAATAGCGAGGACAATGGGTTGCAGTGTTTGTACCCCTCTTGCCTGCGCAATGGCTCCAACGGCAAAGGGCAGAATTGCACCACCAGAGCCACCAAAGGAAGCAGCGAATCCAATAGTCCCAACATGCAAAGAACGAGGCATGATCTTAGTGATGAGAACAACTGCAACTGGGTACATTGGACCTGGATTCGCACGGTTAGCTGTGTTTCTACGTATTGAAATGGTGATGAAAGCTTACCCATTGCAACACCGATGAGTGCCGCTGCCACTGCATTAACGATCAGGTTTGGCACCAGCCAAAAGACCAGCTCCAAAGCAATAGTGACTCCTATGTATAGGAACATGGCCCAGAATTCTCCCAATCGGACTGTTATCAAGGATAAAAAGAGCCGCCCGACTGTCATACCACCCCAAAAGCCGGTGGCCACGGAACTGCCAACGATAGCGGAAGCGTTACGCCTCTTTTGCATGAAGACGACCACCCAGCCGCCAAGAGCAACTTGAGAAGGATTATTGGTAACTTTACAACGAGATAGGCGGTTGAGCTTACCTTCGGCTCCACAATATCCAAAGACGAAGAAAGCGAATATCCATGATAGTTTGTTCTTCAAGACCTGGCGCATACGTCCCGATTTTGCACCAGACGCTGAGGGCGCTTCAGACAAGTAGACGGCTCCAGTCTGTGTCCAAAATGTGATTGTCAAGGCGATGAGCTCTACCAGTGACGCAGCAGTCATGACATAGAAGAATGCATACCAGCCTGGCATACCTTCTCCAGAGAGGCCAGTGGCAACAAGAGGAGCAATAGTGGCCCCTAGGGCGTAGCATGCCTGTAGGATACCCGACATCTCGTGCGAGTTCACCATCTGTCCTATGAAAGAACACCACGCAGCATCAGCTAATCCATTGCCTATGCCTACAAGGACATACATGGAAATCTAAAGGACCCAGTTAGCTATTTTGGATTCAAATGTTGAGATTGAAGCGAAACAAACCATGACGGGGTAAGGAGGATGGAAGGAGAAGATAAGATATGGTACAATATGGCACATGGGTGCAAGCAACGCTACACCTCTTTGACCAAAATGCACATGCATTAGGCTGTTGATAGCAGAGGCGATAGCATAACCAACAAAGGGCGTTAGGAACACTAGAGACACAAGGGTATGATTCTTGTGGTAATACTCCTCGAGCTACGATAGATAGTAAGCCACGTCTAGTTCAACACAAAGCTATCGAGATAATACTCACCAAGGGAACTAAAGCCTAAGGTATCATAGTTAGCAACTGGTATCATTGGAGAAGGAGCTCATCTTACACCATAAGATCCGTCGTTCATTCCAACAACAAGAAATGACCAAAATGTTGCGGCAGTACGGTATTTGTTGATAGGAGGATGATTCCATTTTGGCGGAGCAATAGTCTCCTCTGATGAAGCATTGCTATCGACTGGCTCTCTGCCTTCTTCCTCACCGCGGTGCGAAAGGCGAGGAAGAGACTCTAGGTCAATTGCATCGGTCGCTGAGCCAGCTGCTGTCAAGTTGATACTAGTCATGATGGAGGTTATCGTTCTTGAGTCTGAGTAAGATGTCGAAATGATGGCTCTTGATTTTGTTATTATAATCTACTGAGATTGCTAATGTTAAAACTAATTTCTTTGAGTAATGGAAATTACTTGTTGATCACGCAAGTCTGACTCTGATTGTGCCTTGTGTAACATAGCAAAAGAACCTTGCTTGTCTAGTTTTCTCCCTTGTTCTCTCAATATCTCTTTCTTCAGGATCTCGGTAAACACAAAGAGCGGAGATGATGTTGTGGCGAGAAAGTAATTGTTGTCGTAGCGGTGTGGATTTCATGTAAGCGGAATCCTTCAAGCTACCAAGTTAGGTATTCCTGCTGCGACGACAATTGGTAGGAAGCCATGCATACTTCGGCATCCGCGATACAGTAAGCATTACGCAGGTTCAAAAAATTAGTGGATCTATTCAACATGCTTGTTATTCCTGCTTATTACGGTGAATATCTACAAACTGTGTGGATAGCTGCGGGCCATCACATCCCGCGGCTCCAGTAAAGAAGGATTCTAGGTGGGGGTTCACTCCACGGGGAGATTCATACGACAGGGGTCGTAGAGTAAGTTGATGTTACACTCGTGGATGTTTTCTCCTAGGATCTGACATGTCCTGCCTGCAGAAGTGAGCTATGTCTCTGCGTAAGCACGGCGTCGCATTGTTGCCAGAAAGAGGAGCGATTGCCGACTTCCCACCGTGAATTATAGTCAGGCTTTGAGACATGGAACCCTACTCCACAGCCGTGCCATTATCATCAACCAAAGCTTTCTTTCGTGTAAATTACTCTGACAGATGTGGAGACAAAGAGCACCTATCATAGCTCCCTGTGAATGTATGTGGGAGCACGAAACTGTATGTTATTGATTCAGGATATGTCAGAGGTCATTACTGTATATGCAATAGTGTAAGCGATGGTGAATGACTTGCCGTGGAGGGAAGTGACAGGATGGCATCGTGTTTTCTGTGAGCGCTCGAAAGGAGGTTGATTACTGATACCGGACATTAACCTTTATCGCACAAAGTCCGCCAGGAATCGAAGAATAAGTATAAAAGCTCCTCAGAAACTCTCCTCTATCGCTGTCTTGCAATACAGCTTTCTTCCTTTGTAGAGAACTAGAATTCAAACGAGCATCTTTTCATAATAACCTCCTACCTTGTCTTATACCACAATGGGATCTCTTGGCCCCCTTATCGACGAGCCTATCGTCTCAGAGAACTCTCTGTTCTACCAGAGCGTCTACCCTTCTGCAGCACCGACTGTTGAATCTGCTGATGGTCTTTACTTCACACTGAAGAATGGTCAAAAGATCATTGACTCTACAGGCGGAGCTGCTGTCTCTGCCATCGGCCACAACAATGCAAGAGTCAAAAACTCCATCATCAAGCAGCTGAACAAGTTCACATATGCTCATCCTGGCTACTTCCAGAATAGCCCTTCTCATGAACTTGCCGACATCCTCGTTCAGTCTACTGGGGGCGAATTGTCGAGAGCATGCTTCCTTGGCTCCGGTGAGTATCCCTAATGAATAGAGGAAGATATGGTCTAACATGCCAAAAGGCTCTGAGGCCGTCGAAGCAGCCATGAAACTTGCTCGGCAATACTTCCTTGAGAAAGACCCTGGTGCTCCTCGTTCCCACTTCATAGCTAGACAGAGTTCCTGGCATGGATGTACCATGGGTGCCTTGGCTGTCGGGGACCTGAAAGCCCGAAAGGAGCCGTTCCTTGATGTCCTTGCCAACAATGTTAGCCACGTTTCTCCTTGCCACCCATACAGAGATCTTGAAGATGGCGAGACTGAGGAGCAGTATGTCATCAGACTTGCTCAAGAACTGGATGATGAGTTTCAGCGGATTGGCCCCGAGAACGTTTGTGCCTTCATCTTAGAGCCCATGGTTGGAACTGTAAGTCACTTTTAATGCACCCCGACAGATCATATCAAAGAGTATCTACTAACTCAGACTAGGCTTTGGGTTGTGTTACTGCTCTCCCTGGATACCTGGCTGCCATGAAGGCTGTCTGTCATCGCCATGGAGCACTCATCATCTTCGATGAGGTTATGTGCGGTCTCGGACGAACTGGACACATGCATGCCTGGCAATACGATGGCGTCGTTCCTGATATCCAGGCTGTTGGCAAGGGGTTGGCTGCAGGCTACGGTACCATCTCAGCGCTTCTCATCCACGACCGCGTTATTGAAGGTCTGAAACAAGGCAGCGCATCCTTCCAACACGGTCAGACCTATCAGTGCCATCCTCTTAACGTAGTCGCCGCTCTCGAGGTGCAGCGCATCATCCGAGATGATGACCTCGTCCGCAATGCTCGCTTGATGGGTTTTCTTCTTGGACATCTACTCCACCGAGCCTTTGACAACCACCCTAACGTTGGTCAAGTTCGTGGCCGTGGGATGTTCTGGTGTATCGAGTTTGTCGCTGACAAGACCACCAAGCGGCCATTGGACCCGAAGCTGAACCTCGCTCGCCGAATGCGACTCCGTGGTCTTGAGAAGGGCTACGACGTATGTCTCTTCTCATCCACTGGATGTGCTGATGGCTGGAATGGTGATCACTTTTTGCTGGCTCCTCCTTTTACTGTCACGCCCCGTGATGTCGAGGAGATTGTGTACCGTGCATCTCGTGTTGTTGACAGTGTTTTTGATGAGGTTAGAGCAAAGGGTGAGATCTTAGTCTAGATTAGGCTGCGAACGAATCTTTGTCCCGGTACTGGAAGATTTTGAGCTATCTTGAATCTGATTGGAGAGGGTTTCATAGTGTTACAGCAGTAGAAAAAGACGACAAAATAGAACACACATATCTCTCCCTATTTACAACTCATGCCCGAACCAAACTGCCGGCCTAAAATTGAGTGTATGTTCTGTTGACCGTACTTTATTATTTCAATCAATGTGGAGCGTTGTAACACGGGAGGGTATGTGGAGTAACAGTCCTAGGATCACTCTCCACCTTGATGATATGAGCTTACCCTAGTTACCTCAACGTAATACGTTACATCTAAATATTCCCCTCATATGCTTGCTTAAGTAACCATCGCTGACGCAGGGAATAAAAAGGCGTTTGCTGACCATCTCACACCTCTTGCATTCCTCACACTCTGGAATCATCAGCTTCCCCTTGAAGGTATATCAACCGATACTACAAAACCTTTGTACTACACCTTTCCCACGCCAAAATGTCTACCAATGAGAAACAACTCACTCCGCCTTTTACTGTTGAGGCTGGGCCGGGGACTGACATCTGGCGAAAGCCTGGGCATAACGCGTGGAACAGTAAGCCAACCTGGAGTACGCCTTTCTCACTGACGCTTACTCATTTTGGCAGTTCCTGATGTCCATACCGTCTCAGGCCCACTCAAGTCCTTTGTTTCTGCTCGTGTCACCTTCTCTGCTAAGTGGGAGAATCTCTACGACCAGTCCGGCATCGTCCTTGTGCCACGCAAGGCATCTGACCCCGCAGCTCCTGACAGCAAGTGGATCAAGTCCGGTATCGAACTATACGCTGGAAAGCCTCACTTGAGCACTGTCGCTTGTGATAGGTTTGCCGATATGAGTCTGTACCCTGTGTCAGCCCCAGAAGGTCAACGTATTACACTCGAAGTAGCCAAGGAAGGGGGAAACATTTGGGTTCATCAGCTCATTCTGGGTGATGATGGAAGTATCAAGGAACGGTTACCACTGAGGGAGATTTGTTGGATTCTTTGTGAGGACCAGGATGACTGGGTCTTGGACGTGAGTGCCTTGGCAGCCAGACCGGACAAGGCTGCGAAGGGTCCTCTGAAGGTTGAATTTAGTGACTTCCAGGTGAAGTGGAAAGAGTAAATATCCAGCCTCGGGCGTCAATGGATGCGGTATGGTTGGCTCAACTAAACGCATGCAGCCTTTCATTAACTACTGCCAAAGAATACGAGCTTACATTCATTCACAAGTACTCCGCTTGTTGGTACATAAGTCCCAAAGCTATGATTTCCAGATTGCGCAAGCCCTAGTCAGCGGTCATGAGATTACCCGCGCAACTATTGTTGTTTTGATCCAAGTGCCCGTCGGAAAATAGCTATAAGTAATTAGAACTACAGGTAGCCCTGAGCTCGATCGGATACCTATTGACTTAATCCTTAATCAAGCACAGCCCAAATCCACTAGTCCCTTAGGATGCTTAATTATAGTAGATATAAATAATATGCTACTTGCGCTAAGCTATCTAGCTTATAATGCAGTTCATAGTTATAGTAATATACCTGAGGAAATGATATTAATATAATTTCCTTGGTTCGATCTACACTACCTGTAGTAGATCTCCTGTCTGTCACATTGATTTGTGGAAATCACTGCTCCAGTATTTCGATAGGCTTGGAAGTCTTGTACCCTGCTGCCAGTCTCGACCGCCTTCCTAAACCATGAATTGGCTGACTACCCCGCCCCTCAAACTCTGCTGACCATTTCGGATGATGTTCCAGGACTATAGACAGAATACTGCTATAAGATCGCCTGAACAACCGCCTCAAACTCTATTATATGCGTGATACTTTGCCGCATCCCTCTGACGTATCTCATGATACCCCATATAGTAGTCACTCCCTAGCCAGATAATGTTCTCCGGGCTCACAAAACCGGTGGAAGCCACGCCATGTCAGCCAACAGAACCTGCTTGCCCAGTCTGCCATTTACTGGTCCTGGAATATGATACAGCAATTCGAGGGTTGACTATACCTATAGCTGAGCTCAAGAGATCATCCAACGCTACTCCATGTCACACTTGTGCTCTTCTATGGGAGGCAATTAGCACTGCTGTGAAAGAAGAAACAACTATGCCAGATGTTCTATATGAATCAGTACTTGTTGAAAGCAAGCCACCAAAGCATCCAGGGCCCATGGTCGTCCACCTTTACCCTGATCCTGTTGCACATTCTGTTAGCGAAAAGACGTTTCAGCTATATACAACTGATGGTAGGCTATGTAGATTCTTGCATGAGTAACACCACATCTCACTGGATACAGATGACGTCTCTCTACCCTGGGACTTGATCGGTCGGGGCTATCATATACCAGAATACGGGTTAGCTCCAAGTTGTGTATCTTTGGCGCGCGAATGGCTTGACGCATGTGGCCACGCCGGAGGAAAACACGCTAACTGTACCAAGACCACTATTTCAACACTACCAACACGGGTTATATCGGTCGGAAACGACAAGGTATCTCCCAGGCTCGTAATTACTGAGCCCAATCAGCAAGCCCACTATGCGGCTCTGAGCCACTGCTGGGGAGGGAAAACGCCCACAATGACCACTTTATCCAATCTAGAAACATACACTGTTTCGCTCCCTAAAGATCTTCCACAAACGTTTCAAGATGCTTTGAACGTGGCCCGTGCATTGGAAATCCCCTACATATGGATTGACTCCTTATGTATTGTTCAGGATTCTCCAGAGGACTGGAAGCACGAAGCCTCGCTGATGGCTCAGGTATATGCCAACGCCCATGTGACCATTTTTGCCGATGCCGCACCAGACAGTACATCCGGCTTCCTGTCGCCACCATCCCGAAAGGCCCCTCAAAGGTTCGTTGTGCAATGCAAAAATGACCAGTCCAGCTCGAGTGGCGTACATATCCGAGAGCGTGGGTTCTTAGCCCAGCAACTTCCGTTTCATTCATGGAGTAGAAGAAGTGGCTTAGGTCAAAGCAAGCTATCAACGAGAGGTTGGGTTTTCCAGGAACGCTTACTGTCACCGCGAACCCTCCACTTTTCGCAGAATGAAATGGCTTGGGAATGCAGATCTGTGTGTGAGTGCGAATGCTCAGCGACATCTCTGAGGACTCTCCGCACTACCAGCGTGATGAAGCATTTTCTTCATCCTCAAGATCCCGATGTTTCTTCGGCTGAGGCGAATTGGAGATCCGAAATCGTCCCGGCATACACTGAGCTGGACCTTACCTTTGCGAGTGATCGACTCCCCGCAATTCAAGGCCTGGCTAACGCTGCTCAAAGGCTCAGAAGTAATGATGAGTATGTTTCTGGTCTTTGGCGCCAAACAATGAAGGCAGACCTTTTGTGGCATAAAAATGCAGGCGATGGTAATAGTCACAGAATTAAGGATGGGGGTGCTCCAACTTGGTCGTGGGCATCCGTCACCGGACCAATTTACTATTCAGACAGAATCACACCCAGTGACTCGAATTTGCAGATTCTGGACATCATAGCCAGCGAGGAGAAACCTCCGATGCTGGTTATCCGTGGCCATCTCGTCAATGTGAAACTAGATGATCCTTATAGCGACACAGTGTCTCTGGGCCCCGATGACAACCTAAGAGTGGAATGGGATTGTGGCGGGGGTAAAACCAAGTCAAACAAAGTATCCCGATATTTCTTGGTATTTGAGGCAGATGATGGAGGGCCATTTGGCCTGTTACTCAATCTCAACCGAAACGATCCAACGGAGCAGCAATTTCGAAGAGTCGGATATGTCCACGGGCATAGCATCTCAAAGTGGCGTCGCTCGTGGGGTAGTGGTGGTTGGGCGTTTAGTCCGAGCGAGGCGTCTGACACCTCAGGTGGAATTTGGGAGGATGCCGGTAAGGAGGGGGCCAGAGAGTGGGTTGATGAGATATTCAAGGGCGAACCTGTAACCTTCAGATTGATCTAGTGGTTACAAGCCAATGCAAGATCTGCAATTCTCCTCAATTGTTACAGGTCCGATCTACATTGGTTTCTGCAACAGGACACTGGTTCCCAAGAACTGAAAGCTTTTTTGGACAAATACAGCCGTGTTGTGAGTGCTAATGGGAAAATAATATACACCAAAATGGGTAGAGGAACTCATTTTGGCACATGTGAAAAACGAGGCCTGTTTGTTGAATTTCAGAATTGGAGAAAAAAGATCAGCTGAAACCCGGTGTTCTCAACATTCTGTTGAGCAAGATACATAGGGATAGACCCTGTTCGAGTTGGTGACATCTCCATCTGCCGACATACTCGTATACAATCCCTGAAACGCGGCTTGCATCCGGTATGCAATATCTCTTCCTAACGATGTCTCATGAGAATCACCAAACTTTGATTTGATACAACACGTGGCTCACCGACTGGAACTTTCTGCCTCGAGTCATCCGATTGGGTAGAGACTGCTAGCTTACAGGACCCTATCCCCTTGGGCTGAAATGCATTGCTACGGTTACTTCCAAGAGGCATTGAATCCTCAGCCGATTGATTGTCATTGGTGAGAGTAAAACATGTTCATGCGTTATGCGGTTCCGCGCCCGGTTACCCCGGACTTTTGCGGCCGCTACCCCGCACGTTTAGAGCGGCCTGATGAATGGCCTGATCCGTGAAGTCAGACCACTGCCGATCCGTTAGAAGCTGTATAAAAGGTGATGTCAAAAACATCTCATTCCTCTTCTAAAACCATTAATTGACCTCTCAAAACACCATTGTTCCATATCTATACTCAAATATCGAGAATGAAGGCCCTCGTCTACGCCGGTAATGGCTCTGTTACCCTCCAAGATCGTCCTCTCCCCAAGATCGCTTCACCAACAGATGCAATCATCAAAGTCACCAAGACCACCATCTGCGGAACTGATCTGCACATCCGAAAAGGAGATGTCGCTACCTGCGAGCCAGGAAGAGTTCTAGGCCACGAAGGCGTGGGCATCGTCCATTCCGCAGGTGCATCTGTCGCACGCTTCAAAGAGGGTGATAGAGTTCTAATTTCTTGCATCTCAAGCTGCGCGACCTGCGAGTACTGCCGCAGGGGAATGTATAGCCATTGTACTTCTGGAGGTTGGATTCTTGGCAACACCATCGATGGAACTCAAGCTGAATATGTCCGCATTCCCCATGCTGACTCGAGTCTCCACCCTATTCCCGATGGGGCAGATGAGGCTGCTTTGGTGATGGTCAGCGACATTTTCCCAACTGGTCTTGAAGTTGGTGTTCTCAGTGGCAAAGTCCAACCTGGAGGGACTGTAGTAGTTGTCGGCGCCGGACCGGTTGGCTTGGCTGCTATTGTCACTGCCCAGCTATACTCACCATCCAAGATCATTGCGGTCGATATGGACAATGCCAGACTTGATGTTGCCAAGAAGCTCGGCGCAACTGATTCGGTCGTCAGCGGTCAAGACGCTGTTGCCCAAGTGATGAAATTGACAGATGGGAAAGGTTGCGATACCGTCATTGAGGCTGTTGGTATCCCCGCTACTTTTGAGCTCTGTCAAAAGCTCATCGCCGTTGGGGGCGTGTTGGCAAACGTTGGTGTGCATGGTACCAAAGTGGACCTCCACCTCCAGGACCTATGGATCAAGAACATCTGTAAGTGGCTTGGCTGTCCGATCTACCGTTTGACACGGCACTAATGCAGGTGTCTCAGCGATCACTACTCAGCTTGTGGATACTGTTACTACCCCCATGCTTCTCAAGCTAGTGCAATCTGGCAAACTGCAACCCTCGCAGCTGATCACTCATAGTAAGTTCTCTCGCTTAAGTCTGAAGCATCCATACTGACGGCTCCCGTTTAGATTTCAAGCTGAGCGATGTTGAGAATGCTTACAAGACATTTGGCGAGGCATCAAAGCATAACGCTCTGAAAGTGCTTATTGAGGTAGATTAAATAGAGATTCTAGAGAACACACATGGCCATTATTCTAAGTTTCACTTCCATCGAATAAAGAGTGGTTGTCAAAGACTAAGCCCACTTTCCAACCAGAGCCATAATTCCAGCACCCAGGAAGAGGCAGACGATCATAAATCCCAGCCTGACCTTGTCGTTCGTTCTCTCACGATTGAAGAGAAAGTCCCTAGCAATCATCTCCACAAATCCAGTATAAATGAGAATGCCAGCAGAAATAGAGTCAAAGATACCGTTGACCGTGTTTGCAGTGAAGGATGAGTTATCGTACGTCTTTCGGATACCGAGACCAATTGCAATGGCAATAGGTGTTGTCAGACCGTAAGCGAGACAGAGGAGCCAGGGCATACTGCGAAGTCGGTTGGGGAAAGGGATGGCACTAAGTCTGGCGCCGATACCAAGGCCTTCGAAGGATTGGTGGAAAACAAGGACAGGGAACAAGGTGTCGAAGTCGGATGTATCCGCGACACCCAAGTTCAGACCGATGAAGACACTGTGAAATAAGACACCGAATTCGAGAATGAGGAAGGCTGCGATTTGTGTCTTGAAGGCAAGCTCGGTTTCTTCAGAATCGCCATCAAGGTGTTGGAGCTCCTTGAAATCTGCATAGCCACCACGAAGCTTCTCTGACGTAGCCGCTTCTGTATCGTGCTCGCCATTGATCACAAGCCTTCTCGAGTTCGAGCCGTCGTCAGAGTGGTGCTGGTGTCCATCTGCGCCGGAGGTAGTAATAGTTTCCTCGACACCAGTATCATTATGCTGGAGCCCATAGCGAGATTGGACGTAGTAGTCGGCAGAAAAGTCGAACAAGAAAGTGAACATCGCCGCTGAGAGAGCAATAGCCGGTGGCCAAGAGTACGTCGACCAACCACCAGTCATACCAACACAAGATGCTGGTCCGATCTCTGAATAAGCAGGATCGAGCAGGTGGACAAATGCAGTTGCAATGATGACACCGGAGCCGAAGTATCGCGCAAAGAGGTAGACGTAGAGCGGGATCTTGAGCCGAGGGATTCGCGTCGCCACGACTGGGAAGAAAGTGACTGCGGTTGAGACGACGAGAATGACGAATAGTGAGCCAATTCTGATACCCAGAGGGCCATCGTATTGGTTTCCAGCCGTCGTCAGGAAGCAGGTGATGAGACCCTGATCAGTGACGGACTGGAACTCAGTGAGGTTAACCCTCTCAGGGTCAAAGTTGGTAGGTCCAGACATTATCGCAATCTCAACAAAGGCTAAGGAATAAAGATAAGCGAATTAAGGAACCTAAGCTTAATCAATGAATGACGGGAATGCGAAATACAGCATTGCAGCCGAGGGAGTCGAAGTATATATAGCCCATCCTGCTTAACAATTAGACTTTTTCAAATACGCAACCTCTCAAGCAAAAGATCTCTGGTAGACAAGCCGATATTGCCGGTGACTTGCCGTTTTGCCGTGTTTCTCGGAGAAATAGAGCAATTTGTAGAAAGGGCTGTCGTGATTTAAATACTCGTGAACCTTGATGGTTATGAGCTAAGAAGGGTTTAGTTATCTTAGACTCCGTATTGGGTTGTCAAATCGGATTTCGGCACGCATTGTCTGACCAAGGACATGCTAACGGGAATAACGGTTGAAATTTTTATTTGGTGATTATTTGAGGACCTTGTTGGCTTCTCAGTAAAATGAGTGTATGTTCAAGATATCATAGTAGTTGAACGCATATAAAATGGAAAATCAGAACCTTGGGCCAAGGGGGCCGAAAATGGTCATCCGTAAAATCGAACCTTGATGATAAGTGACGCATCAGTATCAAGACATGATTGCCTACCAAATATCATTTCACTCCATATGATGGTCTGTAAAAGCTTCTCAGACAATAAGGCCTTGCGTTTTTCTCGGAATCAATGCTCAACAAGTCGAAACTTGACATTAAAACAAGAATCAAAAGCCGAATTAAATGAGACTGTAGATATTCAAGCTCCGCACTTTAAGCGTCAAATTTGATCGATGATGCGAGGTGCATAGTTCATGTCCTTCAAGGTCTAACTCATATGCATAACGTTCATGATCAACGCCATATGTTACCCTAGCATCGGGTCTGTAGTGTCACTTGTAATGAGCCTCATTATTGGGATTGAGCTGATTGAGTTTGCGTGGCCCAAGGAGGTTTAGTATCCATAACTCGGCTGGCACCTCTGCCAAAGGGGGTATAGCGCCCTTCGATGGCCTGACAAAGCCAATGAACCACGACTTCGAAGGGTTCGTCTTGCTCCAGATACTTCCCACATATGATAAGGGTGCTTATCTTCATGCGTGTGTAGAAGTAGGAATTTTTGCTTTTACACAATACACACAACCTTCTTGGATGCGACACCTTTTACGAAAAAATAACATATTACTTTGGGATGATATTTGTCTATTACAAAATGCTGATCGTCCACAGCTCTTTTTGCACCTTGGTTGCCAAGCTTTTGGCTATTAATATTGTATCCACTGCTTGCAAACTATGATCAAGGTCAACAGCCCCCTGATGGGCTCTCCTCTCCGATAAACCCCCAAAAATAGGCCTCATCGAGTAGATGGATCGGATGAACTGACTTGCTATCCATCTCTTCTGCTTCTCTCTCAGAAGACTTGGCTGGTTCCGATTACTACTCATGGATATGTCGATGACGTAGGATAAGATGCTTATTGCATGAACTTGGCCATGAAGTTTAACGTGCCGCGAGTGATCAAGTTTGGACACGTACTGATCGCTTGCTTTGAACCGCATATATCCTTCATCATCGACAGGTAAATCATGATAGCTGGGGTATATGATGTTGGGGCTCCCCGTTGAGAGTATATCAGTAGGGTAGTTACAGTTGCCTAGGTAGAATGGGATGCTGAGACACATAGAATCAACAAGCTCTTGGACTCTGTGCTGGTTTGAAGTCCAGAACATTGTATGGTCTGGAATGCTGTTCTCGCTATTGGGATTCTGAGCTGCAGATGGTGTTGAGGACTGAAAAAGTTGGCCCTTGATGTTTTCGAGAATGAGACAGTAGATACGCCAAGCATTCCAGATATTCGCAACTTGTATGCTTGGATATATATCGCAGGCGTCATGGTATGAAGGAACTGATGAATCGAGATCGATACCGCTTTTCATCCGTCGTGGATACCAACTCGTTGGTATTCGTTTCAACCAGGTCCGTAAGTGAGTGTCTAAATTGCAGATCTGTTGCCGTAGCTTAGCAACAGGAGAAGAGAATAATGTTGATTGTGAGGTATCGTGGAACGCATGTTGAAGATCTGCGACAGATATTCCGATCATATCAAGAGATGAACTGGGATTACTCGGCAGGATTGGAGCAACCTCAGTCTCGATCCACTCAAGATCCTTCGTCGGTAGTCGTGTTCTGTTCCTCACCGAAACGGATACCCTAGAGTGGAGAAGGTTGCCAACAAGATGAGCATAGTACTTGGAGTTCTTGAAACAGTCTTCTCGCTGCAATAACAAGGTCAAGGCCCCCTCTCGATGCGCGCCATGAGCTCTGGATTGGCCTGATACAGCTGAAAGGGTGTCATGCATTTGGAGGACTAGAGCCGCCAACACGGTCTCGTCGCGACCTCTCTCCACAGGTTCCTCGGTCGCTTGGTGAAGCCGACTCAAAGCTTTCACCAGGAGCTGGTAAGAAAGGGGACTCGAAGGGGCCAGTTTACCGATCATGGACCAGATTTTGATTGACGTAGCTGTCACCGCAGTGCTCAAAGCTGAATCATGTCGCTCAGACGCCAGAGCAGGACGGACAAACTCCAAGAAACCTCTTGTCGATTCCAGACTTCGACCCACATCGGTAACATATGTCAGAAAGAATGGTACAGCAAGATCTTGCGGGTGATCTGATGGTAACCGAACAATCGTACTCTCAAGTGATGATTGCTTCGCACGTTTGCTGACGCGCGTAACAGCGGCTGAAGCCGCTCGATACCGAACAGTCTCGTCCTTGAATCTCAGCCCGCGCTTCTCATAGCCCGTGCACTCAATGCCGAGGCGAAGACACGCCTTGCACCAAGGCTTTCTCTCATCGCACTTGACACGGCGCTGTCGGCATGTGACGCAGCCTTGCGAGGCCCCTCGATTGACCATGACGAGGCGGAGTATTGAGCGAACTGAACAGAGTAGAGTTTTGCGATGTTTGCAGTAGATAATGATGGTTACAGGGAAAACATGGTTCTTATGCTTAATTTTGTCGTATTTAGTGGAATGCTGACATGAGCAGTACGCGAGAGCCTCATACGTCGTCCTGGCGGCTGTGTCTGACGATCGTTACTAGATATGGCTAGACTTTGCGAGAGACACAGGTGGTGGATACTGCTGACGGACTCAAAATTATTTCCGTCACCATTCATCGCTTCATATTCCTCTATTGAGACTTTACTCATCATGAGTTCAGGAATATTTCCCCAGACCAGCCGAAGTATGGATTCAATTTCTATATTGGATGCTCGGGAAAGCTGGTCTTAGACAGATATAAAAACCCAAGTAAATTCCTCGAAAGTTAGAAATTCATTACAACAATCAACAAGTTCTCATTAAACAAGACATCGATCACTTCAACCATGAAAACATCTTCCTTCTCTACTCTTTGTACTCTACTAGCGGTTCTGAACGTAGGGACCGTAAGTGCTAAAGATAAGGAGGACCCTATTCTTTTCCTCAGCGAAGATGACAGTTTCAACTTCGACATCCTCACTGGACTTGGTCAAATGGCCAACGACGGCGCAGACGTCAATCCCGTTCTGAGCGTCGCCAAGAAGATCATCCCAGGCAATTTTGAGAGCTACATCAAGGAATGGTTCGATCTTGCCAACTATACCAAGGCCCAGGCTCTTGATCCCAAGATTGCATACGATCCTATCAATGTCAGGGCAACTTGGTTCTCTGTAGCAAACTATTTCCGCCGCGCTGATGCTTATAATCGGGCTGATTGGGATGACCCTCGTATCAATGGGTATTGGGATGAGCAACGTGCTGCTTTTGATAAAGCCATTGCTGCTTTGCCAGTTCCAGCAGAGAGAGTTGAGATCCCGGCGGGTGACTTTAATGTCTCGGGTATCTGGTATTCTCAACCCTACCAGAATAACCAGACCAAGCGACTCCCGACGCTCTTGCTCACTCAGGGCTTTGATGCTGCTCAGGAGGACCTGTACGCAACTGTTGTTGCTCCAGCGCTAGCTCGCGGATACAACATCTTCTCTTTCGAAGGTCCAGGCCAGCCGACTGTTCGCCGAGAACAAGGTGTTGGCTTCATCCCTGACTGGGAACGAGTCGTGACTCCTGTTGTCGACTATGTTCTCTCCCAGAAGTCTGCATTCGTTGATCCCAAAAAATTGGTTCTCTATGGTCACTCGTTCGGGGGTTATCTCGCCGCCCGTGCTGCTGCTTTTGAGCCTCGACTAACTGCCTTGATGTTGAACGGTGGTATCTGGGACGCATACACTGGGTACACCGCTCATCTGACCCCTGAGCTTCGCAAGCTTCTCGAGTCAGGTGATAAAGAAGCATTCGACGACGCCCTTAGCAAGATTCAAGACGATCCAGAGATCTCCACTACCACCAAATGGGGCATCCTGCAGGCTCTCTGGTGTTTCAAAACTAAGTCCCCCTACGAATTCTTCCAGTTGACCAAGAGCTATAACCTACGCGGCGGTATCACGGATCGTATCCAGATGCCCGTCTGGATCGCCGATGGAGAATTCGAAACCCTTCAATCTGGACAGTCTAAGCCTGTTGCCGAAGCTTTGGGAGATCGTGCGGAGCTTCACATATTTAATGGTACTGCTGGATACCATTGTCAGACTGGCGCTCCCCAAGAATTTGGTCGAGTGATTTTTGCGTGGCTGGACAAGATCTTGAATAAGGATTAGGTACTATCCTGGGAATAATGGAGGGACCACCGGATAGAATGCACTCAGAGGCAATTATCGACGCACAGGTCCCTTTCGCGTTCAATCTTTCAAGATCATTTTACACTGCTCGTACCGTTTTGCTCTTTGGGCCTTCATTCTAAGTTTCTAAGTCAAGTCACTCTTTTAATTCATTTCATATTCCGCTTCCTCATAATAGACTTTCACTGTCGACGAAAACCTGCGATCACATGAGCTCCCAATTCAAAAACGTTGACGCTCATGTTTTTCCATCCTTAATTATTTACAGGCTTCTGTAGCCGTGTGGTATGACATGTGAATCTTGATACGAGCTGCATTTCAGGTTGAATGCTGTTTTCCAAATTCGGAAACATGTGTCGGAAATCAACGCTCCGGTCATCCTTATTGAGACATAAAATTCGATATCATGTCCCGTAACAGAAGGTAATGTTCAACAAATTATCACGTCAGCGGGCTTCAATTCTGTCAAAATCGATAAACATCTCAGTCTATATAAGACCCAGTCGATCAGGAAGCTCTCTTCTAACCTCGATTTGTCAACCTTACCACCGCTGTATTTTGTGTCCAACAAAAAGACCTACGATGAAGGCAAGCCTCCCATAATCCTTTTTAGAATGACACCTGATTTCAGTAAACAGACAACGCTTCCAGTTACCCTCTCACTGTTCCTCGCTGGTGCCCTTGCCCAGCAGGTCTTAGTTGAAGAGTGGCTAGGGGGAGATTGCAACGGGAGACCTTTCATCACTGCCAACGTGTACGGAGGGCCCGATGGAACCTCATGTGTCAACGTCGAGCAATTCCCAGCAACCAACATCAAAGTTACTCTTTTGCAGCCTTGCGCTGATGGATCGATTCCAACCATCAAGGTTTCCAGTGTTGAATGCGCGCAGTTTATAACTGAAATTGTTCTAAGCGCAGATGGGTCCTGCAATTCTGTTGGCATTACTCCTTGGGCTTACGAAATCTCCTGTAACTAGTTGCATAAACTTTAGGTAGTTGGTGAGGACAGTGCAAGATGAGCTTGAGGATAGTCATCATCTTCAAGCTTCTCAGTGCCCAAGTTAGATTCGATCCAAGCCGGCTGGTTGAGCCCATTCATCATTGATAATACAGTGTTCAGAATTTATGGAAAACCCTTGGTTACTTGCTTATCTGTCCATGGTCCAATGAAATGGCCAACGTCCTCATCAAAAGATCATATAAGCATATTGCAAGTTGTCGCTACTTCGCCACGTATGATGTTATCATGTCCGGTCTGTAGTACTGCATCGCCTAAAATACGAGCTCTATTGTTGGATTGGTTCGGACGAATCTGTCAGCAAAATCTCCGGGAGGGGCGAGAGGCAATTCCGCATCGGAGAAGTGGCTTGGGAATACGAGCGACGCGTCCCTATTGGCTGAACCTTACCACCAACATTGAGAAATTAACTCCCGCTCAAAGATGATCAGTCAGTAGCCGAATAGTTTGATGTAGTATCTGTAAGTAGGTCGTGAGGCTCACCTTTCCGATTAGTGCAGAAGATCTCTCACGCCCTGCAGGCAGGCGGGTATGCTTTGCAATCAATCTGCATTACCAACTCATTCATCGTTGTTTATCATACAAACATCTTCGTGTAAATATGTCACTGCAATATAAATAGCAGACTACAACTAGCATTACGTTCACCTAGCATTGATCCATGCGAACAACGCAACTCATCTTAGGCCATAACCATACTAAATTTCTGTATCGAGACCTCCTATTCACAATGAGTCTTCCTACTTTGAACCAATACCACAAAAAGCCCTATCAGGCAATTGACCCTTCTCTCCCCGCCCTTCAGCAGACAGGCAGAACAGTCATTGTCACTGGGGGAAATAGTGGCATAGGGTATGCTATCGCTCGCAGCTTTGTCAAAGCGAACGCCGCTCGTGTCATTATACTTGGACGTCGCAAAGATGTAGTCGCATCTGCAGCTGCCAAACTCCAAGAAGAGGGAGGTCAGTTTGGCAGTGGTACGGATGTACAAGGCCGCACTTGTGATATCTCTGACTTAAAATCCACTGAGCACCTTTGGAAAGCACTTGAATCAGAGGACATTTTCGTCGATGTCCTGGTCTTGAGTGCTGCAAGCTATGGTGCTATCCAGACTATTCTTGACGGAGGTCTGTCCAAGGTCTGGAGTGACTTTGAGTCCAATGTGCGAAGTACTCTCGATATGACAGAGCGATTTTACAAGCAAAAAGCGACAGCCCCAGGCAAAAACAAGGTAAGATATCATCACCTTCATTGCAAGCCCTTCCGTGCTCACAACAGGCAGTTTCTAGTCAACATCTCAACCTGTGCGGCCTACATGTGGTCAACAATGGGCCCCGACCGACCAACATACGGTTTGACCAAAAATGCCAGCACTCTCCTCCTGCAGCAGATCGCACAGGATACTAAGCCCACTGATATGCAGATTGTCAGCTTCCATCCAGGTGGTATTTTGACCGACTCTGCCAAGAGAGTCGGTGGGGATAACCTAAAGGGCCTCGTCTTTGACGATGGTAAATACTTCCATGACTTCTAATGCAGGCCTTCAACTAACAATTGTTGGATAGAAAATCTTCCAGGCCATTTCTCAGTCTGGGCAGCTACGCCTGAAGCCAGCTTTCTTCATGGCCGCTTCGTCTGGGCTAATTGGGATGTCGATGAGCTGAAGACTGGTCCTGTACGTAAACAAATCGACACTGATGAGCACTTTCTTAAGGTTGGCGTGGAGGGACTATCTGAAAAGATGGGAGGCATGATCATGACCTAGTTCTGTATTATATCATTTCTCAATATGTTGGCAACAGTGGCCGTCTCTCCTTGTCATTCGTTCCACATATACTATATACTCAACTCAAATGTTCAGACTGAATCACTGTGGACTTCCTAAACCAAATGTCATTAACCTGCAGTCTTACCGCTGCAGTAATAGGTGCACTGGTGTGCAGTTATGCAAATACGCTGCCACTTCCTCCGTGGCGGAGTTCAACAAGAGACCTCCAACCACCAGGGGAATAGTTAGCCATTATATCATAGGCCCCTGCATACTACAACCTATCTAATTCGGCCATCAAGTCTTATGAAAAATGCACGTTCTATATATTCTTCCGATACTTTGAGTTCAATATGTACACAGTCTCGAGATTGTGAATGGATTACTATAAAATATAGATTGCTAACACCACAATACGTCTTATATAGCTATACTCGCTACGTAGAAGGTGTTGACCATGATGGGGCAAGACAGACTACCCAATGCCCCTGAACTCAATGCCTCCAAGGAGTGGCGCAAATATAGTTCTTGGAGAAGCTCGTGTTTCCCCTACCCTTGTATTTTGCCATTTCAGGATAAAGACATATCTTTCTTGAGAACTGGGTCAATGCGTCTGGCTTCGTATGTGCTTCCACTGTATGAGGAGGTTTCTCGTCTTCCACCCAGGCTAGCAGGGCCCCAAAGGGGTCTGTTGGTACAGCACCAGGGTTTTGGCCGAACCCACAATGATCAACTCCGGGAGCAAGAAAGAGGCGAAGAAAGTTATCCATATCCTCACTTTTTCCCTTGGACTTGAACTTCTTCTCAACCTCTGTCAGGTATCGGATGCTATCCTGAGGATAAATCAACTGATCGCTCAGGCCATGCCAAATAATCATTTTTCCGCCCGCTGTCCTGAATCGATGGAGATTGGGATCTGATGAATCCATGATATGACCAAACTTAGCTCGGGACTCTGAAAACAGTTTTTCGAAGTCAGAGATACTGAGTTCCGATGTGTCAAAGCTTGGGTCCGCCTTGACGAAGTTGCGAACCCATGTATCAGCTACAAAGAATGGCGCACCAGTGATTGTGCCATTCACTGTCTTAGTAGCAGCCAAAGCGGTAAGCGATGCACCTCTGGGCATTCAATACCATAGGGCGTTGCCTTTTGAGTCGGTCGGACCTCTCCATATCTTATTCGCGATTGATGCCGCAAGTTGGCTAATCACTATGCTCTCATTGCCACACTCAATCCTCTGGTCGAAAAGGGCGAAGGGGTCGTACTCGCACGTAAACGGCTCTGTAACCACGCCATCCACTACTACATCCTTTCCGTCGCAAGATTCCACGGCTGCTGATACAAAAGCATCCAACTCGCAAGTCGATGGATAATAGTTCGCGTCTTTCATGACAACTTGAGGCCAAAGTTCTGCCATGACATACTCCGACCAGTAGATGGCGGGAGCTCCAGCCAGAATCCCATCAAAATCGCTTGGATAATGCTGTGCTGCCGCCAAGCCTTGACGGCCCCCAGTAGAGCAGCCATTGAAGTATGCCTTCGTCGCCGGGACCTTGTAGAAAGACGCTGCAACTGACTTGCCAATAAGTGCCATGTCATGGACAGATCGTGAAGCAAAGTTTTGGAGAAGGCCATAATTGACAGTGCCATCAGGCTTCAAGGCCCAGTCTGACGGATCGATTGGATTCCCACTGATACCAGCATTGGTGGAAGAGACAGCGTAGCCTTGAGAAGCAGGGAGGGCAAGATCAAATTGACCCAGCCCAGCTGCCCAAGCACCGCCCCCAATAGCGAGATAACGGAAGTTCCAGTTGTCAAGAGGCAGCCAAATCTGCACGAGAACTGTATCGTCTTCGTTCCAATGAGATAGAGTGACATCTACTTCACAGATGTTTAAATGTGTGACTTCTTGAAGTAGTGTTGGGGGAAGTGCAGGAACTGAGTGGCCGCGATATATTCGACTTTTGATGGATCTGATCGTGGCACCTGGTACATTCGGAGGGGTTATATCGTTGCATGATCTGACTGATTTGGCTGCTGCTGACAGAGCAATAACTCCGAGTCCAATGAGCCTCAGAAATAAAAAGGAATACGTATTGAATTGAATATTGTGATCGACATGTATTGGCACGGATTTACTGCTTGCGTGGGTATCAGATTTATAACTCTAAGACCCGGTCACTTGTCAATGCTACCGACGACAGTTCCCTCAGCAATGCTATCAAAGTGCTTCTTACATTTACTTCTTTACTGTGCTCTGCTTCTACTACAATAAAATGGCTTTGGGCTGCGGCGCAAGATGGACCTGGCAGAAATTATGCAGATTCCTCATGTTCCGTCATGGCTCTTGGCACGCATACACGAGCAAACCATCCTCAATGGCCAAGGTCTAAAGTGAGCGCAGTTCTTACACAGAGCCTCCAGGACTTTATTGCTTGGCCATCAGAATGAAGCTGGCTAGCTAGCTGTTGGTCCCCGAATCTCACGTCAGACGCATAGTCTTGCCTATCTCCGTGGCGCAGAAAAACCGGACCAATCAAGAAGACTTGCTCGTATTCACATTCGTGGGCAAACATTGTGATATTTCAAGTGCGATATGAACTGGCGAGGGTAGATATGAGACTCATCACAATGATCTTGCTTATAACACGTCGAAAGTAATTTTAATAGTACCTCTCAGTTGCTAGCACCCGACATCTCAACCAACGATCGTTCTTATCATGTCTGTCAACACAAATCTTGTCAAAGCAGCTGTTGTTCAAGCTGAACCAGTCTGGTTTGACTTGGCTGGTACTGTCACAAAAACATGCGATTTGATAAAAGACGCTGCTTCAAGAGGAGCGCGCATCATTGCCTTCCCTGAGCTCTGGGTACCGGGATATCCTGCATGGATATGGTAAGTATTGCGTTCCATGCCAAAAGTCTGAGCTCACTCTCATTAAGGGCCCGCTCAATGGATCTTGA
This sequence comes from Fusarium musae, assembly GCF_019915245.1. Classification (NCBI taxonomy): domain Eukaryota; kingdom Fungi; phylum Ascomycota; class Sordariomycetes; order Hypocreales; family Nectriaceae; genus Fusarium; species Fusarium musae. Next base: position 3,162,653 of record NC_058391.1, read on the forward strand.
GATGGTCGTGAGATACACCGAGAACTCATTAGGTCTTGATTCAAGTGAAATGCAAGACATCAAGTCTTCTGCAGCAGAAAACAATATCGTCGTTTGTCTCGGGTTCTCTGAGCGAAGCGGAAACTCTCTGTACATTGCACAATGCATAACCAACAGCGATGGTGAAGTCGTGATGGCAAGACGAAAACTCAAACCTTTTCATATCGAGAGGACTATCTTTGGTGATGGGCATGGCCCCTCGCTTGACAATGTTGCTCTGACTTCTGTTGGCAGAGTTGGGCAATTGTCCTGTGGAGTAAGCCTCGAACCCTTATGCATGGGGTATTCTAACTGACCCTATCAAGGAACATTTCAATCCCCTGACCAACTTCAATACTTTCTCCCAACGAGAGCAGATTCATTGTGCGGCATGGCCCTGTGTACCAGTTCACTCCGGTGGACCCGAACCATACTCCATGTCTGATGAAGGTAAGATAACCTCTATCCTCTTAGACCCATCTAATCTATGCACAGCGGTAGCAGCGATCTCTCGTGTCTACTCTATCCAAGCTCAGTGTTTTACACTGCACTCGACAACGGTAATATCACAGCCATCCATTGAGATGATCGGCACCAGTCAAGCTCCAGTGTTTAATGTCCCTGGTGGGGGAAATGCGAGGATATTTGCACCGGATGGGCGACAACTGGCAGGCCAGCTACTCGCAATAGAAGAAGGCATGGTAGTAGCAGACTTGGATTTGGATCAGGTAACTATGCATAAAGCACTCCTTGATACTTGTGGGCATAATGTGAGACCGGAGCTATTATGGCTGGGTCGGGATAATCAGGCAAAGTCTGCGGTTCGAACGGAGAGACACCTTTCATAGAAGTATATGTAATGACAGAATAATCTTCGATCGCCTACAAGATGAAAGAGATCCCCTGAAGAATGTAGTTCGACTGCGGAAGAATCTTATTGACCGAATGAGTTTTCTTACCATTCACTTCATCTACTTCAATCATGCAGCATGATCGTACTTCGAGGTGTGTTCTTATCCATTAACATGATTTTTTTTCTTCCGGTTCCTGATCAGTGTTGCATTTCTGGGTTCATAAGAAATGCAATGCCTAGGTGGTCGGCTACTAAAAGTTGAAGTTTTCCAGATGTGTTAGTTGCAGTTGAGACCTGTGGCCGAGATCTTAAATCAGTAGATAGACTTTGAAATCACAATCCAATCTCGATTGCGGCATTTATCTCACGTTACACCTTTTGCAGACCAGTTTCGACAATTGAGGGAGAGATGTGGAATGCTTTTTTATGAAGTTCGCCTATACGAGGGTAAACTTCTCATTGGCCTATCATTAATCGATGATCAAAGCTTATGATGTCTCCACGAGACATATCAAGTCAACTCACCGAAAATTCAGTGCACGTCATTTTCTTTAAAAAGTCTATTCTCACCGTGTATCATGGATACGGTCAAGCATCTCTCCCAACTAAGGACACCATGATCATTTATCTCTTCCTGATTCTAGCTACTTCCATAACCCAAACTCTTACCTTGAAGCTACCTGACCATCCACTTGGTAAGGAGTACTCCGCCAAACACCAAAACCGTCGCACTGAGCATGTATCCCGACTTGAGCCACTGTCACATGTAAACACGACCAGACTTCAAGTGGCATACTATGAAGACGGTTCCTCAGATTCACAGGCCGTTCTTCTCCTTCACGGGTGGCCCTATGATATTCACAGCTACACGGAAGTCGCGCCAGCTCTTGTGAAACAAGGATACCGTGTTATTGTTCCATATCTGCGCGGTAATAGACCTACCACCTTTCTACACATAGATACCTTCCGCTCCGGCCAGCAAGCAGCTCTAGGCTACGATATCATCGAATTACTTGATGCTCTAAACATAAAAAAAGCTATCTTTGCTGGTTACGACTGGGGTGGACGCGGTGCGTGCGTGGCAGCAGCTCTGTGGCCCGAACGATGTGCTGGCCTAGTATCAGTCAACAGCTACTTGATCCAAGACCTGTCAAAAGCCTGGGTTCCACTCGATGCCAAGATTGAAGCGGGCTTTTGGTACTTGTACTATTTTCTAACTCCCGGTGGACAAGCGGCTTTGGCAGAACACCCGAAAGAAATAGCTAGGGCTGTTTGGGACAAGAACTCTCCTGAATGGAACTTCACAGAAGCAGATCTGGATCGTGCTGCTGAGACCTTTATCAATCCAGACTATATCAGCATTGTTACTCATGTTTACAAACATCGCCTGTTGTATGCTCCGGGCGATCCCGATTACAGTCATATTGAGAAGGAGCTTCTTCAACAGCCCGTTATTTCAGTCCCAACTGTAACATTGGATGGACTTGCAGACGGCAACTTTCCGCCGACGAATGGGTCTTCTTCAGCGAAGTACTTTAGTGGTCTACGTGTACACCATCAGGTTCCTGGTGCGGGGCATAATCTTCCGCAGGAGAAGCCTGGTGCTTTTGTCAATGCAGTGCTTGAAGTTGCGTCGCTGAGATAGTTGGGATCGACTTTATGGTAATTGGGGAGGTTATTCATTCATATAAATCAAGCTTGTTAACTTACTATATGAAGACTACTGCAACCCTTTTGTATAATTCGTTCTGTTGAATATTCTTTATGCCCTTATCCCAATCGTTTGAACTGCTGGTTGAACAGCTCCCAGTCTCTATCTCCAACATTACAGCTCCTCTTTCTGTTGTACGTGGCCTCCATCTTTCACCAAACTCAATTTATACTTTAGCATGAATTTAAGATTCTCTCAGGTATCTCGCGGTACGAATACCGGCATCAGTTGATCCAGCCGTAATCATTATCCAAAACCGACACGTCGTGCAGCATATCCCCGGAATGCCCCTCATGGAAGCTTGCATCTTCAATGACAGCGGTAAGTACATCTGAGTGGAGAAACACAACAGAGTCCCCATGTAGGTCTGCATCACAGCTTTGTTTACTTGTCATCGTGAATAGGGGTATTGTATCTCCGACAGTTTGCAGATTCGTATAAGAAAACATACCAGAGCTCTCACTAGTCGAAATGTGCGAGATATCTCCTGAAGAACGAAGTGCTTCGATCGCACTGCTAAAAAGTTGATCTGCGGCATTGAGGTCGCCCTGAAGCAGTTCGTACATGGCCAACAGCGGGGTCATGAAAGTGATGCATCGAGTTGCGGTGCGGGTCAAATTTTGCATTCTCTTGCGGAAAGTGTGCAGTGCACCGTTGTAGAGCTGAAGTGATTGGTGTCTGTGGTGATTGGCCATCTCGATCTGTACACCGTTCTTGCTTAAGACAAATCCACTGTAAAAGAACGACCCAAGAGCCAGGACGGCCTTCTGTATACACTCATCTTGGAGGGTCTCGTGAAGGACAATAGTGGAGTAAAGCTCGCTGTAGCCAAAAAGTGCATTACTGAGGTTTGCATTTTGGATAAAGTGCTCAACATAGACTGGGTTGCAATCCGATGCAAATGGAGAGAATGGCCAAATAGATTCCTGCCATGTACAAGGTTCCAAGTGATCTGATAAGGGACTTGGGGTCAGGTTTAGAGGTGTTGAAGGGGTTCCAGCGGACGCGGACACGTCGCTAATAGAGCTTTCAGTGCCGCTTGAGAAGCCATTTGAGTCGCTCGCTTCTCTGGTGGTGTCGCTGCTGTAACCGTCGCAATCGAATCTTCCCTTGGCACATCGGATACATATCGGTCTAGCCTCTGTAGCCCATTGATGAATTAGAAACGTGCTCAACGATCATTATATCGAATGCCCTTACCGTCGCATTTGACTCTTCGGATCTTACAGGTACCGCAACCTGACCGGGACTTGGGTTTTCCAGTACGTTCCCAACGCCTTGCGGCCTTCTTTCCTCTATGGGGGAGAATCCTTGATGGGGGTTTGGGGCTGGAGGTTTCACTGTAGAGGGGGACTATTGGTCTCATTCTGGGTTCATTAAAAGGCCATTCAAGCTCTTTTATAGTCAGTCGTTAGCATAAATAAGGAGGGTATACTACCTCCCACCATTTCCGAGCTTGAGATTTTTATACAAGACGCAATTCTGTAGCCCTCTTCAGAGACCAGAACCTAATTGAGAATAGTGCATGCTTCTTCAATGCCGATTCGTTAGTTGCTCGAAGTGATTGGTTGCTCAAGCAATATCGATCCATGCTGACGGCGGAGAAATCGGGGAAACTAGACTATAAGTAGTAATCGTATTCATCAACCAATCACCTATGATTTATGCTTGGAATACATTGGATTAGTGGAGTGCTTTGTCATACAGGCCAACCTGCATCTGACCGCTGGCTGCTGGTAGGCCTGACCTTGCCCGTTTCTCAACCTTGTCATTCTTACTTCTGAGCCAGACAACTCAAAAATATCCGATCTAACATCCAGTTCCCCCTCTTGTTCATACATAAGCAAGTGCATCACTGAGGCGCAGTTGTTGGCCGGACCATGATTCCCGCCAACGCACTCGTAAATACGATCCAGTTGGGCAAACCTAAACGTTCTGGTGCACCCAAAAGCCGAAGTGGCTGTATCTCAGTAAGCCGCCCTTACCCTGGTCTTTTGATAAGAGACGTTCCATAGTTGTGTGTCTGACAATACTTGATTGACATCATTAGTGTAAACGAATGCACTTGAGATGTGACGAGGCGAGGCCAGCTTGTAGGCGATGCGAAAGATCACACCGAATCTGTGAATACGGAGAAGCCACCCAAAAGGCCATCCAACCTCTCACAGCCCCCAAAGTTCTTTTGCCAAAGCAAGACCCTTCGAGTCATCAAGACTTCACCCCTCTCCTGTGCCAGCCTAGATCCTCCAGTTTGGAGCCCCATGAAGCACCATACTTCGATCTCTTTCGTTACCAAATGGCTCATGACTTTGGTTACACCCCTTGTACCCTTTTCTGGAACAAAGCCATACCGCGGGAAGCCATGAGCGATGACTGTGTCAAGTTTTCTGTCTTGAGTGTCGGTGCGCTCATGCAATCTCTGTACCGTCTTGGTCCAAGGCCATATACTGGCTTGAAGCCTTCCTCGGACCTCTCTAGGGCATCCAGCGACCCAACGTATCGCATCGCTCTGCATTACCACTCAAAATCGATATCTGCCTTACAAGCCCGGATCCAGTCAAATTTTGCCACTGTCTCTCGGCGGAATACACTTATCAACATGTTCATCCTGTTTCTCTTCGAGCTACTGCACGGGAACACCGCGACAGCTGATCGTATGCTCACCAGCAGCGTAGAGCTATTACGACAGCAGAAAGATCAATTGGCAGAAGAAGTCAATGAAGGGTTCGAGCCGCAGCCAGAACCTATCTACACCGCAATCTCCAACGATGAGGGATTGGACCAAGCTGAGCGGATTCTTCCCCGTTTGCAAGTCTTCTTTAGTCTGAACTCCTGCTTCTTTCCTTTGCAGCGAGACTGCTGGTCGCGTTTTTCTACCCAAGCAATACCTTGTACGGTACCTTCAGCAAAAGCAGACTTTAACCAATTTGCCGCTATGTGGAATAGTTTCATCACTCGCGCTGTAATATTTGTCGTTAAGACCTTGCAAGATCGCTCGTACTGTGATACATTCCACAGAGCGTATTTGATGGCAAGACGAGATATGCTCCTGGAACAGCTTCGCAAATGGGAAACTGTCATCATCGAAAGACTGGAAGTTGAAACAGACATGGTTGCTAAAAATACAACTAGGATATTTCACGTTGGACAAAAAGTTGTCTACATCCTCCTGAACTGTTGTCTTGACCCTATGGAGACAGAGTACGACAAATACGATAACATCTTTGCTGATATCATGGAGATGATGCACGCTGTCGAGCATACTTCGGGTCCATCGACGCGAGTCGAGACTGTCTTGGACATCTACGTTCTGCCTGTCCTCAACTTTGTATCGCAAAAGTGTAGGAACAAGGCTATCAGATTGGACTCTCTGAACCTGTTCGAAAAGATGACATCTACCATGGGCGGCTGGGAGACCAGAGCCAGTTTGTTAGCGCGCAGACGTCTTATGGCGATTGAGGAGGATGGTCGCGATGAACAGGGTATTATCCCTGCAGGCTCTAGATACATCTGGACTGATACAACTTGGGACAAGGACCAGACTTATCTAATTGCCTACTTTCACGAGGCTGGGTACAGAACTCTTTGTAACAAGGTGGTCGAGGACAATGTTTATTTAGAGGAGCAGGAATAACCCGTCTATAGAGGATCTATGCTAAATTCTTGAATCATGCAATGGGGAACTCTCCTTATATACTTGGGCATGATATTCAGCAGGCGCCTACTTAGAACCAGTGTAAACATCACTCTTCCAGATAAGATAGAGGTTGTCGCCCCCTCGACCCGCATTGATGTCACCGGTTATTCCATCCCACCCTGCAGGAGGTGCACCTTGAGGAATACTCTGACGCCAGAGGGAAAATTCAGTAATAAACCTAACGCCATTAGTAGATGTTAATCATTGAGGATCGGCGATCAACGTGGCTCCTACTTCGTGGCAGTCATGTTACGAGTCCAGTCAAGGAAGCGGTAGTCGCCTCCAGCGCCCTTTGCAAGATCATCCGTTCTGGCTGCGTCGCCATGTCCGATATAGATGGAAATGTTGTTCATCATCATATCTGGCTTATTAGCCTTGATAGTCCTGAGCCAGATGTTGCTAGATTCAGTAGTCAGCGAATTTCCATGGACAGCAGAAGCTTGCTCGAGCAGAGGACGCAAATCTTTACCTTCCTCCAAAGCCTTGGCCAACATTGGCGCTGCCGCCGTTCAATTCGGTGACGGTTCCCTCAGGTTGATTGTCTTCATGTTCGACCTATCAACCAAGGAATGCGCGTTAGATTTCTTTCCGTGATTTTATTGACAGAGGGATGGATACTAACACCGATCCAAGAGGCGAAATCGCTATAGTTGGAAGAAGGCATGATGATTTCGAAAGAATGGTCAATATGTAAAAGTTGAAACCAAAGCTGTGGGAGATGAACTTGGTTGTTGTTGATGGCAAGAGATGGTTTCATTTAGCTTGAGAGAGAACTAAGAGTCTCTTTATATACTTGAGCTGATTCTACTATCTTATGGTCCTAGAATGACTTGTTTATTCTTTGTGACAGCTCAAATGTGGCTGCATGAATTATTGCGACAGAGAAGGTCGGTGAAACTATCCAAATCAGCATTTTGCTTCTAATCGAGTATCCCAGGAGCAATCAGCTTAGCCATCTGTGGTAGTTAAGCCTAGTTGAAATCAATACTGTTTTGTGGCGAAATCGATAGATTGGCTAGCGTTGTTTCTTCGTGCGTAGGCGAAACCTAGAGAGCAAAGCGCTGTGATATCGGCAGCCACTTTCGCTAACCAACATGCACGACCCTACACTTGCCAATGAAACAATCGCCATAGCTAGTTGATGACATTCTGGGCCTGGAATATAGGTTTTGGGCTTTTAACTCAGCTGTCCATGTCTCGGTCTAGACTCTGTCCTACCTTGCAATCGCGAAAAGGCTGTAGGCCGATTGTTTCTCCGCGAGAGTCAGTCTCATCAGGTTGGCCATATCTTTGCAATCGGGAAGGGAAAAGTCTCAAGAGACACTGCAACTGTACTGCCGATACGCTGTCATGAGGAGCTCGATCAGTAACGTGACCATTGAGGCGGCATTCACCACGGTTTAACCGAAGTAAACGCAGTTTGGCCTCTCTATACCCCCTCGCGCTATAGATGCATGGCTCTTGAAACAATATTGGGGCTTGCGACTAGCAGTAATGGAACGAATGTGGTTACTGCGAAGTAAGCTTGTGAATAGGTTCATGCTTGTCTCACACTGAACCAATGACTCCAAAATATGATGGTGAAAATGATTATCTAATCCCCTCAGATATCGATAGGCGATAAGTAGCTTGTGCTAAATTCAATATGATTGATAAGGATTAAAAGCTAGGACTGACGCAGCTAGTCACAGTGTATCAAGCACTTAAAACACTGCTACCATTTACGACCAAATCATATAAACAAAGCAAGTGAATATCACAAACGAGGTTAGATGTGGTGTAATAGTAATCACTTTGAACAGTATGCATTATAAGATATACTATCATGCAAAAACAAATTGCTTTCCTTCATATCAAATTCGTAAGATCCCAAACTCCATTCAAGTAAATTATACAACCTCTTTGGACTTGTTCTCAACATAAACAACCTGTCCGTGAGTGTTCATAGCAACGCTCTCCTTCTCGTTGTACACAGCATCCTGCTGCTCAGCATCACGGTTGCCGAACAGACCAATCTTGTACCAAGGAAGGTCAAAGAGTCTGTCCATGCTCTCAAGGGAACGGCCAGCAGTCTCTGGGACTGAAACAACAACCCAAATACCACCCACAACCAGGATAGCAGCGTAGGTCCAGAAGGTGCCATTGGGGTTGATTCCACCCTCGGATGTTGGCAAAAGCATGTTGGGAGTGGCTCGGCTGCTACCGTATTGGCAGAGGAAATGCAGGGTCATGGCGAAGGAAGTACCGAAAGCTCGGACACGGAGGGGGAACAACTCGGCAGTGAGAATGTAGGACATGGTGTTCCAACCAAGAGCCCAGCCGATGCCAGAAACGTAGATCATGGCCATAGCACCACGAGCAGCAGGGGAAGAGCTATGAGGCTCTGGGACGGCAGTAAGGAATGAGCCAACGTAGATCATAGCAAGAGCTTGCAGGGCAATGCCTCCAATGAGAGCACGCTTTCGGCCGATGACATCGACGAGGAACAGAGCGCAAGTAATGGCCGAGATTAGCTTAACAATGCCGAAGAGGGCTGTAACAAGCAGGCCAGTCTCAGAACCCTTGATACCGAGAATGGCGAAGAGATCGGGGGCGTAGAGAGTGATAGAGCCAGCACCGGACCACTGAGCGAGAACCTGGACCATGCTGGCGAGATATAGACGGTAAAGGTTGCTGCTGTTGAGGAACAGCTCCTTGCATGTACCGAGGAATGAGTTGTTGACACTCTCAAGCTCGTGCTCGTGGGCCAGCTGAATTGCGGTGATTTCGCGGGTAATGTAATCGGACTCGGGATCTTGCTGTCGGAGGCGGGCCATAACAGCAGTAGCCTTCTCAGTCTGACCCTTCTTGATGAGGAAACGAGGAGATTCGTCAACGAAGAAGCTAAGAATCAGAATCAAGCCTGCAAACATGATGTGAAGGCTGGTAGGAACGAGCCAGCGGGCGTGAGTGTTGTCACCCATGTGCAGAGAGCAGCCGTAGTTGGCGAAGTAGGCCAAGACGATACCAAGGTAGACGAAACCGGAGAAGACGCAAGTGCAGAGACCACGAACAGCTGTTGGGGCGATTTCGGCGAGATAAACGGGGCCGACAACGGCTGTTTGACCAACTCCGAGACCTGCGATGAAACGACCGGCGTAGACGGCGCCGAGACTGCCGCCGTTGGCCATGAAGATGACGATTCCGACGATCCAAACAACGCAGAGCTGTCGAGTGGCCCAAATACGTCCGATTCTATCGCAAATGAGGAATGCGCTAGAGAAGAAGTGTCAGTGAATATTTCGTCAGAGTGCATAATGATTGGTACTTACATCAATGCACCTCCAACACAACCAATCTGAACCATGGCCGAAACATTAGCCTTGATGTTGGCCTGTTCAACAGTAGAGTAATCCTCAAAGTGGATGTATTCCTTAAAGTCCTTTGACTTGAAAGCACCCGAGATGAGACCCTCGTCAATACCACGCGCCGCACCCATGAGGCCGAAAGCAAAGACAGCAAACCATAGTCGCCAGTTAAAGACGCCCTTAGGCTCACCGACATCGCCCAGCTTGAAGATGTTGACGGGCTTCTTGACAACGCCTCCAGCCATTGTGAAGTGTGTGCTGAAACTGAAAGAGGGGAAGAGAAGATGAATTGGGGTGGTCTTGACTCTTTAAGCTCTGGGATGCTTGGGTCTGGACTGAACTAGTGATTAGGGAAAGGCTTGGGGTTCGAAGGGGGACCCTGATCTTATAGGGGATTGAAACGAGGTCACTAAGGTGGTTGCCCATGGGGTAAAAATGTAAATCTTGGATCGGGTGATTTACCCCGTGGAGATTGAGAAACGGTTCGGTTTGTCATTGCTGGGTTTGATGGACTTGGTGATGGCTGTTGATGGAGACAGAATGTGTCGTTTTTTGTTCCCGCGGGTAGAATTCGCCGACGAAAGAAATGGGTCGGGATCCCCGTTATAGAGGGTACCCGTGCGAGTGCGGAGAAGATTGAGTTGGTGGCGAGTCAACAGTTGAAGGGAGCGAAGGGAGCAGTCTTGCTCCCGAGAAGGCTTCCAGAACACTACCGGTATAGTGGTATAACGTACGCAAGCGTCAAATCCTTTGAGCTCTGAACACTGCATCTAGACTTACTACACCTCATCTGATCCCACGAGTTCGAGATGAGATCACCTCAAGTCCCCGTGTCCCAGGGCCATCTCCGCATTCACAGATTAAGCTTCATCGGTGAACCCCGCAACCTCCAACTCTTCTGGTCCTAGCCCCTTTGATCTTTGCCAAGACGGGGCTTAGATCGATGCCAAGGCCCATTTTTCTCGGCACGAACGGCACATAAGAAGCCCCTGATGCCCCGGCCTCGTCCTACCCTTCATCGTCACTCATTTGCTTGCGCTCCCTCGCTCTCGACTCACGAATCCCACCTCTGGCCTGATGTTGCTCGCTCCCGCGGGTACGATCCCTGGAATACCATCGTCCCGCGGATGAGGGTCGTTGATTTCTAAGGAAGACACTTCCCGCGGTCAGGGAAGAATTCACTCACCAGCTGAAATTTCGAATTTTTTATTGTTTTTCTCCCGCGCTCGGGAACTCTTTCTTTTTGAACTCTCCGAATTTCCAGAGGCTTTGCGATCAACATGACGAATTATTGCCTTTGAGCAAATATCTCAGTTCTCGACGTTTTGAAAGGATCTAGGAATTGCAGTTCTGCCATTGACGTTTGGCGCTGCATCAAGACTAGAAATTGGCTTATGGAAATGCGCTTATTCTGGTATAGTTTTGAACTGTCTCGTGCGGCTGAGAAATCCCGTTCTGGCATTTCCCGTGGTAAGATGAGGCTCTGGAGGATGACGGCCAAACCAGTCACCCTAGGAGCGATATTTCAGCCATATATTAAGCTTTCAACGACATGTAGGCAATTTTGCAGGAAAGCAATATTTGAGAAATTGAGAAGTAAATATAGTGGCTTATTTATTCTTTTCCCGTTGTGAAATTCTACTATGCTTCAGCTGTAGATTTGTTGCCTTTGAGCAGAGTTTATCTCAAGATCCAAAAGTTGACGCAAGGCATAAGTTACAGTCGCGCGACTGACGTTAATAAGCAAAATTGAACATAAATACCACGTTCTAATATATTCTCTAATATGCGATGCTAAGAACATATCAAGCTCTCTACCCGCTTTACTTGTGGTTTGGAAAGTCTTGGATGAGACTGTCGACTGCCTGGGCGACCTCCTGAGGTCGAGAAATCTGAGGACTATGGCCAGATCCCTCCAGCACACGAGTCTTCCAAGCTTCACTCCCTCCGCTGGAAGCAATCATGCTCTCCTGGTCGGAAAAGGGAATGACGGCATCCTCTGTTGCTTTGATATACGCCAGACGACCTTTATATGACTCTGTTGGCCATGCTTGAGGAGGGACGACGCCCATATTCGCAGCCATGCTCTGCGGCTGCAACTGTGACAGTGCCCATTTTGCCTGCTCGTTTGAAACATCGGGTCGATAGAAGAGACTATCAGGGTCTTTGGCGACAAAGAGTCCGGGAGAAGGGGTATCCCAATTGACATATGGAAGACCGCCTAAGCTGCGAATAACAGCGCCTTGATCCATGCCTCCCGGGAATATGTACCCGCAGAGAATGATGAGCCCTAAAACTCCACCTGGTAGGTTGTCTCTGGCTCGATCGGCAACAGACAGTCCGGTGATAGCTCCGCTACCAATTGGTCCGCCATATGAATGCGCTAACACGACGACTTGTTTGCCTTCGGCTAAGAGTGGTTCCAGGACACTTCGCACGTGCGCTGCATCGTCGAATTGGGTCTTGCCTGGTACACCAGATACTGAAGGCAGATCCAGGTTCTGAGTGACATATCCGAGGGACTCTAGCTCAGGGATCTGGTACTTCCAGATCCAGGAACCATGCCAGGCACCGTGGACGAGAAGGATGGTTGGCTTTTGGGTGGACGACATATTGGCACGCAATAGGGAAAGTTGTACAGAAGACAATGAGAGTTAGTGATTTGTGAGATTCTAAAAAGTCGGTGTTGCTGTCAAGATGCGCGAATAAGCCCAATTGGCATGTGTAGACTATAATCTTACGGATTACGTCACAGATGCAGGCAATTGAAGCTGGCCTTGGCTGCCAAGGAGACGCAAGTAAGCTTGGGACGTCCAAGCTGTGCGACAAAGAGCATTAGACCAATTGAGTATAGATTTGGTGAACTTGACATTTCTTTAGGTTAGTTACGTGTTTCTGGCAGCTCAGGTTTTAACATGATTTGCTTTGGGACCGAATGCACTAAACCAGAATCAGGTACCTAGCGAGACCCTTGCCACAGTTTGGGCTTGAGCCTCATCAACGTCGACGTCGAGAGTCCTCGTTTATTCATTTTGATCTTCCTAGTTCGACAACTTGGAACCAATTGTCACATAATAATCAAGCAGTATAAGTCTGCGATCTTTCATTTATTTATGACCAAGGTTGAGAAGTCCGGCGACACGTTTCTCAAACACGATGTGACATGTATGTCGCAGCAAATGGCAAGTCCTCCAAGTCAAGGCATGGCATCGATGCCATCAAACCCCAATACTCAAGTACAAGCACGACAATGATGCGGCAAAGAAGACGTAGATTGTGATCAGAACCAGAAGATTGAGATGATTAACAAGGTCAAGTTCGCCTCGAATTTACCACGCATCAGGCTTCACACATCAGACCACTCGAGTACAGAAGTTTAGAATCAATACAATGTGGTGATAATATAAGGACTAAAGTTATTAGGTGGAAGCTCACGTAACTGAAGGCCTTCATTCAGGCTTAAAGCATATCCTAAGTGGATGCAAGACGTGATTGATCATCATAAGAAGGCGAAATATGAAGATGAATTTAGAGAATAACCAAGGTTAAAAAGAAAGGTAAAAGAAAAGAACAGTCCTAAATATCTAAGATAATACTAGGGCGCTGAATGTATAAAGAAGGCTGGGCATTGACAGTAGCATCTAACTTCTAAATGTATGGCATCATGCCATCCTCCACTACTCACTAGTTTACCACCATTTTATCCACTATTTGTTTAAGTAAATATGATAATAGTGTCTATTTAAAAGCTTTCATAGGACTCGTATATAAAGGTCACCCCCGCTGATCCCTTCGTCATGTTACACCTTCTATAGTTTGCGAAATATTCAACGTGGCTGCCTTAAAGCCAGGTATATGATGACAAGAGTTATCAAAATGAGATATGAATTAGCAGTTACTACCATACCGTTGCCAGATAACTCCGTTACGGTGAACTGATATAGTAAACTAGACTTTTTTTTCCTTTTTTTGGATTGGTAGTATGACTATGAGAGATGAAAGAAAGCATTGTTAATAGCCGCTTGTTCGTCTTATATTAGTAAATCAGGTTCACTAATATCATTCAGAGTCATCCTGCTAATAGAAGGAATATTCAAAGGAATAACCCACGAGGAGGCAGGCAGGAGTTTCATGAGGGCAAAAGACAAAGACTCAGGGTGAAGAAAAACACGCAATTGAATTCAAGGATTGACCATAGTTAGAAGTACAACTAGAAAGGCATGACCAATCCAAAAGGACTCAAGGAAATATACATGTAGTAGTCTCGATACAAAAGAAAAGATATAGGAGGCTTAGGACGTTGAGCCGGCAGACAAAACCCATCTGAGAACACGAAACCACACCCTCCTTCAATACTCAATAGTCCTGCTCCATTGATTCCATGATAGCCTCAGCATCCCCATCGCCATAATCAGTGCCCCCCTCCTAGAAGCTCGAGGTTGAGCAGCCATATGTTTGTCACGAAGAGCTAAGCCACTGAAACCCTCGATTACCTGTTGAATCCTTTCATCACTGTCGATAGTGCCATCAAGAAGTAAGCCACCGAGTCCCTCGATGAGTTCTTGAAACTTTGCATGACCTTCGGCAGCTTTAAAGATTGCTTCAAGCATCCGATTGTGCTGGGAGGTTTGGACGGCTTGCCGATGACGTCCAAGGTTTCTCGCCGACCGGGAGATTGAGACGCGTCCAGTAGGCGATCTGGAGGAAGTGTATGACCTAGACCTAGGCGTGGGAGTTCGTATGGCAACAGGGGATCTGCGGGCTGAAGGCCATCCACGAGAGCTCGACCTAGAAGAAGCGGATCTCTTAGGAGGAGGAGACGGTTCAGGAGAAGTGAATGGCTCAGGAGAAATGAATGGCTCGGGAGAATGTGACGGCTCCGGTGGAGGGGATGGCTCGAGAGGTGGAAGAGGGTAGCCAAGAGACATAGATCCTTCTCTTACATAGCGGAATGCTTCCTCCTTGTTATCGAATGCTCGGTCTGCGCGATGTTAACCTGGTATTCTACCTGGGCGGTACGCTCCAGGAGCCTAACTTGGGCACTTACATTTGGCATTGCGATATCCCTCAACCCACCTTCGGGCCTCCTTCCAAGTAGAAAAAACACCTCTATGTCTTCCTCTGTGAATAGCTTGCCACCTCGGCGGTTTCGCCACCACCAAGTGATTACGGCGTCCTTGGGCGCGTCTGATCTGGGCCAAAGTGGGTTTGCGGTCATCACTAGAGCGTGTTGCCCGAGCCATTGCAAAGAACAGTTTCAGATGGAGATTGGAAGGGTGATGGAGGAAAGTACTTCTAGCGATTATAGAAATTCAAAAAGAAGATCACAAGGCTGAAAGAGGATCAAAAGAAACGATTGCTCAAAGAAGCCAGTTTGGTGAAGTGGTGGTGTTGAGAGCCTTTGTGAGTAAAGGCAGTTGAGACTGAGGTTGATGAGAGTGATGGATGTGAAGAAGAAAGTGAGGAATGGCAGACACCTTATATGCCCGAGCCTAGTAGCCAGACTAGACTTACTGATTTCAAGTGATCAAGATCAGTGAGCAGGGGAAAGAAATTCGAGCAAGGCCTTTTTTATCATTGGCCGAAGGAAAGTGATCTAGGTCAGTTTGCCCTATCCAGAATGGAAAGAGGGGAGGGGTGGCAGCCACTCACTGACTGATATCTCAGCTACGCCGGAAAGACGCGTCTTCCTTTCAAACAATAACATCGGCGATGACACGGCATTTCTGATCACAGGGGCGACGCGTCTCGAAACCGCAAAGTATGCATGGACAACGACATGGCGCACCTTGGCTCTACGAGAGACGCGATGATTCGTAAGATTCCGGTACCTCATCTACGCCGCTGGTCTTGTCTTCCCGAATCTTTGAACATGTCCGCATGATTGACGCGAAGAGAGTAATCGAACTAGGTCAAAGTCACTATCTCAGTAGCTTCCAACTCCAGGTGAAGGTGGTGATGCTATCTACACCTCTCATCTCAGCAAACACGATGAGGTTGACTCTTAGCCTGAGTCTATCATTTTAGGAGCAAAAGAATACATTTCAAGCCAAAATAAATCATCAGATAGTAAAGAGAATAGTTGTTACATGTAAAGAGACCCCCAGTCCTGATCCCACAAATTCCCGCCAAGTAAACACCAATCTAGCTTAGATACGGGAAGATGATGCTTTGTACATTTCCTGATAGGCAAGCAAGCTCAATCGATACCCGCCCTTCTTCTTCTTCTTTTCCTTCTCCCCATCGGGCTGCTCATTACATGAAGCAAGAGCGTCACTCTCCCGCTCTTCTGTTGGCTGATCCAGCGCGGGACGATCCTGCGAGCTCTTGCGATCACAGATGACCGCAGACTTCGCGGACACCTTTGGAGCGAGCCTGGGTCGCAGGATCCTCCTCGCGGGGGCGGAGTCAAAGCCAGTAGTGGCCTCGGGCTCAGAGACCACGGGCTCAGCACAACTTCCCTGCAAATCCAAACGTACCTTTTTGGCCTGCTCATGAGGCGAGAGGTCGCCGTGATCCCCAGCAGACCGCCGCTTGTTGGCCTGGCTCTCACTAATGTAAATCCTATTAGAGCCAGTCGCATAGTAAGGAGACCCAGTTGCCTCAGACGAACCACACTTAGTGGAACAGTTCTGAGACTCAATAGGTGACGAAGGCAAAGTGGAGACAGTATCAGCACCGGTAGAACTGGAAGGACTACAGGTAGCAGAATTGGGAGGAGTATAGGGTGTAGTAGTAGCTGGAGTAATAGCAGTACTAGCTATAGTAGTAGCGGTTGCGATAGTAGCAGTAGAGGCAGCAGTAGTAGTAGCAGGAGTAGTGATAGTAGTAGCAGCAGTAGCAGCGGTGGTGGGAATGTTGGCAGTAAGTTGGGTTACTCCATGAGTGCCTTCATCAAGGGGAGATTCAGCGCTGACACATGGACTAAGATTGGACTCTTGCGCAAGTCGAGATTGGGAAGCCTTCAACAAATTCATCATGTGGCTGATGAATTGATCGTCGCGCTGCTCTACCATGGAAATGATGTCCTGTTTCGTGACATTGTCATATCCGTCGGACATATCCATAGAAGGTACCTTGTTGGTGTTTCGTGTTTCCCAGTCTGCTTTACCTCGCCAAAGACCGGCGCTGTAGCGGGCACTCTTCATAGTAAAATTTCCGCAGGCGGTCCGCTCATAGCTAGCATGTCCTACCTCTTGGCACACGCCACAGCGACTCGGCCCGACTCGTGGGCACTGTCTGAGCCTGTGAGGGCCCAAGCAATAGCCACAGCGAGTAGGGTTGGGACAATCGCGGGACATGTGTTTGAGGTTCTGGCAGTTGTAGCACTGCTTGACCGATGACTTGGGTTCGAATGAGCTGTGAAAAATGGTCAGGTCCGTCGTTCAACGTAATCCAGTGCAGGCCGAACTTACATAAAATCTGTGGAAATTCCAGAGACGGAAAAGGACGTCTCGGAGATTGCATAAAGAGCCATTTCAAGGTCCTCGAGGATGAAGGATAGCCGTCCGTCCCTCCAACAAACCTTCACGAGAGGCAAGCCTGTCTCGGCACACCAATCCTGGAGACGGCCAGGAAGGTCTTCGAAAAGTGATTCGTAGTTGAGATTGGCTCCAGGCCCAGCAAGGCGATCTGCAAGCCTCCTCTTGGTGATGTCGGTAGACAAGATGTGAAACTTCTCAGGAATAATCTCAACCTGATGATCAAAGGCATCGCGGATCAGTTCAGAGTGGTCCCTGATCTGCTGTGCGTCAGAGTGAGAGTTAACGACAAGGGTCATGATGCTGGCTCTGCGATCATCCAAATGGACGGCGACGATGAGCTTGAAGATATCTTCTCCTCTGTTCATGTACTTGGCCTGCAGGCCGCGAGTGGTCTGTGACCCGAGCCACTTAGGATCACATCGGAGGGTGACAGAAACCTTGGAACTCTTCTTTCTGTCCTCGCGCCTCCTTCTGTCTGTTGACCTTCGAGAAGGAGGCTTGTCGATGGCCTCAGTGCCACGGGCTACCATCCCACCAATGGTGCGCTTATGCTGAGAGAATGAACCGCCAGAGCGAAGTGTCTCTGATCGAGGCGGCCGGGGCCCAGAAACGGATGTCACGAATGAGTCCATAGACATCTGACCATCCTCGAGGGTTGAGGGCTGGTCAGTGCTAACAGAACGAGCATTCGCCAACCTGTTTGAAGATGAAATACGACGGGGAGTCATGATGATGGCTGAAGATAGAGCGATGGATAGATTGAAAGAGATAGTCAAGTTTAAGATTGTGGGATGTAAGATTGAGGTTGACGATGTGCCAAGTGAGAGAGACTGCGTGAGAACATTCTGGGCGGATGAGGTTTTGAGAAAATCCAGATCACTCCCCTAATCACTCTGCTTGAAGAGGCTCGTAGAAGATGAGAGTAGGAGAGTGAAGACATTTGCAGGTGGGCATGATGAAAAACCCCGACATTTCTGGCCCTGCTGAGTGATCCTGAGCGTGCTTTTCGCGCTCGTCAAAGTCGCAGCAACTACGGGCTGGGAATGAAATTGATCAGCTTGGAGTTGCGCGTCTGTGGCTTTGAACCCGAGACAGCGAGGATCATCTTGCATCCTTGATACTCTGTAATCACATATCATGTTTGGCCCTCCTACATCGGCTGCGCTGTATCTCGCAACCTCAGCCGCAACCCAAAATCACCCCAATCAGAGGTCAAGACCCTACACCAATATTATTAGCTTCGGACCAGAGTGAGGGACCGTCCCTCCCGAGGCACACAGTGGGTGCAATCATTCAGCTACGAATAAAGGGAGTCTTTTGTAAGAGTAGACGCAAGTATCGATGTACAGGCAGACAGTTCATGGTACTTGTTAATGTAAACTCTGTGTTGAGGAAACGCTGTATACTCCGATATTGGTACCATAGAGGTACAAGCTGAGCGGTTTTCATGCTTGCCTTCAGGTGCCTGCTGTGTGTTCGTGTCCTGTCTTGTTGTCTTGTTGTCTTGTTGTCTTATTTCTTTCGGCTTCAACAGAATGGCCTTACCAGTAGCATTAGCCAGATACACCAAATAAAAAGCATATCAACTTTCTCCAGGGTAGGGTAGCCATCATCGTCATCATAGTAATACTCCCACTGTGTTGTCTGGAAAAGAGAAATGGCGGAAGTCTAGATGACCTCATTTTTACTTTTTCTATATCCATGCTGAGACATGTTTGCCAACTAGTGCCTCGGCGGGGGTTGGATTCACATTCTAGTTCATCCGTATGGTCGATGGAAGAGGGGTACTTTGGCCAGTGAGCAAAAGGGCCAAGGAACTAGACTCCGTCTCCTACCCAGACAAAAAGACTTGGGTAAGTTTAGCTGAGTCTTGGGGAATATTAGGCTAACTAGGTTCTCTCTGCTAGAATAAGCTTATAGCTATAAGCCTTAACTGCAAATAACACTTCTAGCCTATAACTTAGATATTAATACTATAATAATTAACTAATAGCTATAATATAAAGCTAATATAATAAAAACTTAAATAATAACTTTTTAATTAGCTTTAAAAGTATATAAAAAGCTTTAATCTTTTAATTAAAAAAAGTTAGCTTAATATTATATATATTCTAGATCTTTAAAATAATAGCTTTAATAAAACTAGGCTTTTATTAATATTAATTATATTAAATACTAGATATTAATAATTATATTAATAAAACTATAATTATACTTTAAGCTATATTAATATATAAAAAAGCCTTAAAATATAACTATAATTATAATAGATTTAATTATAAGGCTATTATAAAATATATTTTTATATAAAACTTTAATTAGTTAAGTAATAAATTCTTTATTTAGCTTATTTTTTTTAATTATAAGACTATTATTTATATAATAGCTTATAGTAAATTCTTTATAAAGGTTATTTTAATTATTTAATAAAAAAAAGTAATATTATTTTCTTTAAATAACTTAAAAAATAAAAAATAAAAATTAAAGTAATTAAAGAATTACTTTAAGAAAACTATACTTAAATTATATTTATATTTAATATATAAATAGTAATTTATTAAAAAGGACTTCCTATAAGTATAGTATATAATAATTAGATTTATTAAAAAATACTAATATATAAAAAAAGCTTAACTTAAAGAAAGTTTTATAATAATATATATATTAGTATTACTAAAAAGAAGGTTTAAGGTAATTAGAAGGTAGTAGCAGTATTAAGTTTATAAGTTAGTTATAAGGTTAGAAAATACACTTCAGTTTTAATACAATGAGAATATTAGGCTAATTGCTTTTGTCATCTATGGCGACGACGTTTCAACCCTACATATTCTAGTTACAGCGCGCCCCACCGGTGAGATCAGCCCCCTGTAGCGCCCCTAGCGCCCGTGTCCAGAACTCAATCACTCTCAGACCTGGCGATTTCCCTCCATCTTTGCCTTTCTTCATTTTCATTTCACTTTCATTTGGCTGTCTTTTTTTTTAATTGGTTTTCACTGTTGGAGTATTGCCATTTTATTTTCCAAAAATCTGCCGTCTCTATTTTCTCAAAATGAATTTCACCGATCTTGGATTAGTGGCGGATCTGGAGAGTGATTGCGAATGGCCTCCATGACCCTTACTCCCTCTTGCCCGCCTCATTCCCTTTGTTCTTCCTTTGCTCAACACAATGAACTTGCTCTTCTCGTTTGCTACATTTCTATTTTGCTGTCGAGATTATTCTCAAGCGCTTTCGCTTTTCTTTCTTGTCCAAGAGCTTGCCTTCTCCGTCTTGGGATTATCATCACCTCACTTGCTGCCTCTTTTCTCTTCTAGCTGTCGCTTCTTGCAGAGGGCAGCAAGCACCTACGCTCTACCTCTCCTCCTCTTCTCCTGCCTTGCTCCCACGTCTGCAAATTGCTCTGTCGTATTGTGCTGCCACTTCTCGGTATCTAAGATCTCTTTGCATCTTCTCTTGCCCTTTCTACTTGTCCTGTCCTCTTGCCTTGACGGGGTGATTCCTAGCATGCTTCCTCGCTTCTATTTTCATTATCGCTATCGTTACTTCTTCGTCCCATCATCGCCTCTACCTAGGTATACTGACCCGTCGTTCCCCTTGTACAAGCAGCCCTCGAGATCCATCCCTTCATCCTCCTCCATGCTATTGTGCACCGTATAGGTATGTCCACCCATGCCCCCGGCTGAAGCTCTCGTTACTCACACTTCAGATGGCACCAGGTCAATCAATATGAACGCTTCTACCCTATCCATCTTTCCTCCGCCGGCGGATGTCGAGATGTCCTTGGACGACGACGATGAGCAAGACAGTCTACACCAAGACTACCGCGAGTTACTGAATGACGAACGGTGTGTCAACTTACTCGATCAAGGCGCCTGCCACGATCACCCTGACAATACCACGCCAGACAATCTCCTGATATGGCAAGCCAATATCAAGAGAAGCTACAAGCGAGTGGAAGCCCTCTGCACCGAGATCAACCGTCGACTCTACGGAGAGTCTCCCCGCCCACTCCCCCAAGTCATTGCCGTACAGGACCTCTGCTACAAACAGGCCTTTCATGGTATCCCTGGATATCATGTCTGGTACCTCTCTGACGGTCAGTTCACTGAAGAGGACTATGAACCCGATGCCCAACATAAAAGGTGGGCTAAAATCGTTGATAAATGCCTCGGAGCCCTTGATCGTGCCCAAGTCGCTATCAACGCCAGTCAACCGTGGCTGCCCCCTACATCCATCACCGCTCAGCAGGCAAATCCCCGCCTTGCCTGGGCACAAGAAACCCTCTCCAACCTTCGCGAGATTGCCTTTGCGAACGAAGATACCGCGACCATAGCAAAGTCTACTCTGCTGTGTGTCTCTAAGACGCTCTCGAGTGTGCAGACGATGGTGACTGAGGTTTTGGGGGCATGCTCAGATGCTCCTTCAGAACTCATCTCCGCCAAGAAAGCATTCTCTTCTGTCCAGAAAAGTATTCATACTGGAGTCAATAGCCTCTCCGACAAGAGCTTCCAGTTCAAGGCCGTCCCCAAGATGCACAGCGTCGGCTTCTATGTTCACAACTCTATCCCGACTACTTCCTGGAGAGTCAAGACCTGCAAAGGTGCCAACAGGGAACTACTTGCTACCCTTGAGATTGCTACCCTTGACGCTGCTACGGTTACTAAACCTCTGGCCATTCACAACGTTTACAACCACCTCAACAAACTCAAGGTCGACCCCTTGCTCTCCTACTTGGACTCATGTTCAGACCATAGCATTCTTCTTGGGGACTTCAACTACCATCACGAGGACTGGAATGGCAGTCAAAGGAGCACGTCGGGCAAGAAGTTTGCCGAAGGTGTTAAGGCACACAACTACATACAGAAGACGAAGAAAGGCGCGATAACCTACTCCAACTCCAAGGACACATCGAAGCGGAGCTCGACTATCGATTTGACCTTCGCGAAGGAATCGATTAGCAATTCGGTTGGGTACTGTGAAGTGCTCCAAGTGCCAGGATTCGAGAGTGACCATCGCGTCATTGAAACATCGGTCAAGCGCACAGTCAAGACGGAGGCCAAGACTATACCTTGCTGGCACAAGATCACTCCTTCGAAGTTCCAACATCATCTCAAGCCTCGTCTTCCACCTCTCGACAGCCCGCTTGACAACGAAGATCAGCTCGTTTCCTTTTTTGCCAAGATCATAGACGCTCTACATGTCACCATGACGGAGAACGTGCCCAGGAGGTCCTGCGGTCTCAGGTCTCAAGCTCTGCGAGCCAAGGAACTGGCAACGAAGCTGAGAAAGCGACTTGCAGAGTTGGACGCTCTCAAGAAGAAGGATCAGACGCCCAAGACATTGCGGAGGATGTCTTTTGTGGAACGCGATCTCGTCAGGTTGAATACTGAGATGTGGGGCGAGTCCAGCCGTGACGAGACTCGACGTCCCTCCCCGAAAGAGTTATTCAACGTGTTCAGGTTGGCCAGGGGTAGATCTCAACCACTTCAGTTCGCTCAAACGCCAACACTCGAGTATAAGGGCGACAGTGAAGACGTCAATGAAACGCAATTTGCGGAATCAGATGACGACAAGGTTGAGATGATTAAGAAGGTCAAGTTCTGCAACAACAACAATCCCGAGTCCAAAAGAATCCTGGACGAGGCCGGCCCAAGGCACGACCCCCAGCGAGAGGACATTGACATGCCCCGGAGCATCGATGCTGAGAAGCTCCGGAAGATCATCAAGGGTCTTAAGAACAACAAAGCCCCAGGACCAGACAAGGTACCCAACGAAGCAATAAAGCTCGGCATGGAACCCTTGCTGCCTTACCTTGTGCTTGGATTCAATGCCTGCCTCAACCTATCACTTCATCCCGCCAACTTCAAGGACAGTATCATCGTCATGCTACTGAAGACTGGCAGGGAGCCGCACAAGCCCGAGTCTTACAGGCCCATTTCGTTACTCTCGACCGTCGGCAAGCTTTACGAAAGGATCCTCGCCGACATGATGCTTGATGTATTGAAGGAACATCCACATCTCCTTCCAGCAACCCAGTTTGGTAACAAGACAACAACCGAGGCTCTGCAGTATCTCTTTCGTATCATCTATACCACTTGGTGCTCCAACAGCGATGACGTTGTTACGATTCTCGGTCTGGATATGAGCAGTGCCTACGATAACGTCTATCGCCAGAAGCTTTTGCAAACCTTGTACGACAAAGGCTTCCCCAGATGGTTCGTTGGCATCATCCGACTTGTGCTTTCACTACGAGATGCCACTCTTCGTTTGCCCGGCATCGTCTCCAAGCCGTTTGGGCTGAACACAGGAATCCCTCAAGGCTCACCCCTTTCTACCATCCTCTTCTACTTCTTTGTTTGTCCTCTCGTGGAACAAACATTCCCTCCCCGACTCATCTACGTCGACGGCAGGAGGGAGACCGTCCGCCTATACCAATTTTCTTTTGTAGATGACGTCTACTACATCGCCGTGTCTCGCAGCTATGCTATCAACTGCAGAGGACTTGAAATACTCCATGAGCAGATGTTGCCAATCGCCAAGGAGCTTTTCATCAGCTTTGGTTCTCACAAGTACCACGTCATGCACATGAGACTACCAACCGTTGGACAGCCGACTCACAACCAAGTGAGGCCCGTGATCAAAGGTTTCGTCGAGAAGGTCCAGGAGAAGATGACAATCTTGGGTGTCATAGTGGACTCTCAGATGACCTTTGACCTTCATGTAACTGAGATCATCAGGAAGTGTAGACAGAGACTGGGTTACATGAAACGGATCTCGGGGAGCACATGGGGCCCTGACATGTATGCAATCCGTCAATATTACTTGACGCTGATTCGTCCTGTCATCACCTACGCTTGTGGAGCTTGGTTCATCAAGCAGCGTCAGGGCGTGAGCACACCTCTGCACTTTGGCCTCAACAACAAGTTGATTGTCCGCCTTCAGTCCTTGCAGTCTGAATGCCTTCGCTTCGTCTCGGGCGCTTTTGGTTCCGTTGCTGGTACCTTAGTTGAGAAGGAGTTGTTCATCGAGAACATGTGGACTATCCTGCACTCACAGGCGACTTTACAACGAGCAATGAGCTTTACTTCCCATGATTCGCGATAGAGGTCCCTGTCTTGCGGGGATGGTACCTCAAAAGCTAGGATCCGGAACCCAATCATACCCCTGGAGGAAGAGGCAGGGGAAATGCTGAAAGGTGCTGTCGAGTATCAGGCGCTGCTGGCTCAGGACTCGGATGATCCTTTGCATGTGCAGGCCATGGCAGATCGCTTTGCAGACCGCAAGGGGCGTGGCAAGATCGTGGGGTCACATATCAAGTGGCTGGCAGCCCAGGACTGTCAGCAGTTGTGGCAGGACTACGTTAAAGATCGCGAAGCCACCCGACTCGCAGCTGGAAAGCACCCTTCGCGTCTGAGACTCCCAGTTGCTTTGAATGAGCGCTGGGGTAAACAAAGCCTTGGTTACTACAAAGGTTTGACGCGGGCACAGAGTACCATGCTGTTCCAATGCAGGACCGAGTTCATTGGACTCAAGTACCATCTTTTCAGGATCAAGCTCGGCGATGCTCCATTCTGTCCTTGCGCCAAATCCCGAGAAACCCCGTTCCACCTCTTCGTCGAATGTACACGCCTTGACTCCCAGAGAAAGCGTTTATTCCGGGAGCTTCAACACACCAACTTCTCTACACTTCTCACTGTCGACGGAGGAGTCGCGGCCCAGTGGGCCATCGCGTACTTTGACATCGAGCAGTTCGACAATGTGAGAAAGAAGTCTTCCAAGTTCCCTTTCGACCCCAGTTGCATCTCGCCCCGTGAGGAGCGGATATCCACTTCCAACTCGCTACAGTCGACCATGTCCAAACAGGCAATGGTCTCCTATGGCAATGGTATCACACTATTCGATAGCGCCCAAGGGACATCTACGTCTCCTCGAAGGGCAGTCCCCATTTCATTTTATTGTGCACCGGCAGGCGTCGGGACCAGACAGCCACAATAACCCGCCTCTCTTCCTCCTCTACTCTCCCCCTCCCCCTTCCTCCTCACACCTGCACGAACCCCATAGCACAGCCTCGTGCAGTCTCTCCTACTTCAAGGATGCAGCCATCACCTACCGGGTATCCCGTCTTCCCAACATTGACGCATCTCCTCCACAAGAGGTACTCCTCATCATCGCTACGCCAAGTGTATCCTACCTTGGCGACGCCGTAACTCGCCTACTTCGCGCCAGTTACGGCGCTCTCTCTGCTTTCAACAGAACCTTTGTGTTCAAAACCTTTGTGACTCATTCAGTGGTAAGTATTTCGGTTCTCGTTTATCTATTTTCCCTCCGTTCAGTTTCTTCTATCTTCTTCTTTCTAGCCGCCCCTCACTTGGCCTTTTCCTCTCGGTCCCTCTCCTTCGTTCGGATACTTGGAGCTTGTTACTCCTCTCATCCTCACTCTTGCCAGTCTTTCCCACTGGTTCTTGAACTTCATGGCTGCTGGCCCTCCCATCCGCGCTGTGGCTCTTCCCGCCATTTCAGCTATCGCCGGTCCCCTTCACCGCCTACGCCCCTCTCGTTCTTTCGCATTGCCTTTGGCGAATTTAGATACTGACGTTTTCAAGTAGCAGCTTTATTTAACTGAAAACCTAGTCCTGATTACGACCGAATCTCCAGTAAGCCTTCCTCCTATCTATCTCTACTTCTGCTATTGAAGTCCCAAGATAGGTCGACTGACGCCATCAGACAGACAAGCTTTTCCGCCCAACGCCACCAGCCCATCTAACTTTTCCTGTATGTCTAAACTTTCATTCCATTACCTCTACGAGGGTCTAACTAGAAGGAACGGCCCAGCTCACAACTCTTCGACCAGCACAGTCATCGCTCGCCGCTTGACTCATCATGTACGTTACCACGGCTTTTCCATGTATCTATCATTCGAGATAATCGCTCTGACACTTCTTCCAGTGAGGGGGATAAAGGGAGTATACGTTCTCCCACAAGTCCACCACGTGATGCGCCCAGGCCCGGTTGTAAGTTTGACCTCCTTCTGCAGGTTGCACCAGATTACCTAACTACGGCAATAGTTGGTTCGCTTTATCGATCGCCGCCGTCTCGTTGTTCAGCAGCACCTTCAGGTCGCGCCGGGGAATCCTCTTCTGGTGACCTTGACTCTCGCAGCTGTTCTTGTAGGCGTCGTAGGCGAAGTAGACGAGGCGTAAGTTTTATTCCATATGTAATGTATTCCTGCTAATAGTCTTTTATCATTAGTCGCGAGGACGATATCTTCAATGTTGCCTTCTAGGATATCCTTAGAGAGTCTCTTGTAGCTGTCTTCGCCGCTGATCTTTAGCCATAGCTCTTGAGGCAGGTTCGCGATGTCGCATGGCGTAGGAGTAAGTGCTAAACCTAATGATAGCATGAGGCATGTAAGCTGATTAATTACTAGTATGTTGAGAAGTGAGGGGGCGGTTGAGGCCGCTCACCGATCACTTGTCGTACGGGTACGGGTAAGTCCTTTTCCACCGCTCCTTGTCATTTCGTCACAATACTAACCATGTAAGTCGCAGTGGAAGTCATCTCGAGAGTGTTATCTTGAGTTGACAGACTTGCTTCCAACGGGCAGCTTACCTTGTGTGTGTTTCATGTGCTCTGACCTGATCATCCTTGCAGACGAGCAGCAGGCAGGTCAATCCAAACCTTGTTGCAATCTGTCTACAGTTCGCTAACTTGATCCCAGCCACTTATTTATACACCTTTGGAGTCAGTCATCAGACCATCTAGCTTTTCAGCCAAAAGCAAGACCTTAGGCGATTGTGAGGGTGATGAGTATATTGCCTGTATGTGTTTATTGGTGTCCTTTACCTTTGTGGCCTGGGGGCTGAAGCCTCTTCTAAAACCCGAACCTTAACGCAGTTTATAATGATACTTCCATGATTTTACTCTCGTTGTCCCACCTTGTGACGTAATATGCTCAGTCTGTATTGCTGTTTGGTGCAACAAAGTTCTGACTCAACGTGGAGGGGCTTGAAGTTTGAGTCTCATTACGCTTTGTGGCTGTGTGAGTCATCAGTAGTGAGTCTAGCTGTAGCCTATAAAAGATTACTGCCCCTCGTATCTCCACTTCCCTCATTCAACAGACCTTTACCCTGCACAGCCTGTGTCGTCACAAATTTTATTCCTCGCCTTAGAAATGCTATCGCATCCTTCATCACTCGTTCAAAGGCCCAAGGTTACCTTCCTAGGTCTTCCATTGGAGCTACGCCAGCAAATCTACCATGAATACTTCAAAGTCGATGGCGGTTATGTCTACGATGGCGACTCCGACAAACTGGTTCAGGCTGATGGCCAGCCTATCAGCATGTCCCTACGCTATGCTTGCCGATCTGTTGCTGAAGAAACAAAGTCAATCCCGTTCAAGCTCAATTCCATCACCTTCTCGACCCTTTATCGCAAAGACCTTCAGCATCAAGCGGCAATACACAGTAACCTCATTCGGTTCCATACCGTGTTACTATCTGCCCTTCTACTACGAATGAGACGTTGTGTCACTCCTGAAATGTTTGACCAAGTCGATGAGATAGCTCCACAATACTTGGGCTGTATCAAGGAGCTGATCAGCGTCTACCTCCGATCCGATGGAGACCCTAGGTTTCCCCCAGAAGATTTCCGGGCTGTTGCGGCCTTCGACAACGAAGCAACTCTCACTGGAGCAAATTTGAGTTGGTATGATAGTACTGTTGGATTCCAACGCGCCATTGTTTGCATCCTCCGCCAAGTCAATTTGAAGAACGCAGCCGATATCGCGGAAGCTATCAATGAGGTTTTGCCAGGGTGGTCAGACTCATTCTCACCAGAGGAACTTTTCAACCTGACGTTCGATCATTGGGACATTCCCTCGCTTTTCTGCCTCAGAGAAGCCGCAGAGCGTCTACAACGACACCGCTTCTTGGAAAGCTTAGGTAACTGGCACCGAGTCCAAGACAATGACTCGGGATTCTTAGATGCGAGGTATAAGGGGCCGAGGTACAGATATCGCCGAAAATACTGGTTCTCGGCAACAGCTGTCGCTATCAGATTTCTCAAGCGTTTATCATCAGCTCAACGCGGATATTTACACAAGCTGGTACTAAACGAAGACAGGATCTCAGTTGGGTTTCCCGAGTCCCACGCGATGGGGATGATTCCCTTTTGCAAGGAGAACCCTAAGTTGCATCTTGAACAACGCGTTGATGTCTGGAACAATCTCGTGATGAGTTCCGAGAGACCAACAGCCTACAGGCTAATCAACATGTACTTTGAACGAAGCGAGCCAGAAGCCGGAGAATTCTACTCCATAGACCATATCGATGGACCAGATCAGGACTCCTACTTCACCAACTGGGTTGTTCATGGATTAGAGGTTGTAAAGGCAGGGATGCCTGCGGGATCTTGGTCCGTTGTATTCGACGGAGATCCTGACCTCAATCTCGCTACCGACCTTTTCACCACGCTTCTCAAACGGACTATTGTTTGGCATAGCTTTTACAGCGATTGCGTTTCTTTAGGTCTTTTCACAAACCAAATCCATCCTGACTACCCATTTACCACTGTCACATCAGACGGGAGAGCTCCTGAGCGCAAGAGAGGTTCAATCTTCCAATGCAACTTCAATCTTGATCGACCATGGAACCTGGACAAGATAACCGCCGATCACGACATACACAATGATAAACATGAAGGGAACTTGAGTTTCTGGCTGAGTGCCGTGGATTGGACGTCTGAACCTATAGATTTTCGCATCTCAAGCCCAACGGTGGATATTAGAAAGCTACGCCTTGTCTGCTTTGAGCGGGAAAGGATCTCGGACGATTGATTCGAAACCCAGCTGAGCCGAAGGATTATAACTCAGACTCTTGAGGCAGTCAGCAAACGGCAAGCAATGGGTCATAGTATCAGTGTCAGTTAGTCGGTGCTATATTTATAGATCAACCATTTATTCCAGTGTCGGGACATTCATTGAATCGCGGGCCTAGAGAGCAGTTCAAATGAAACAAACGAATCACTGGCCGTGTCGCAAAAATGCAGAAGATCCAGATACCTCTGAAAGCTGATTGAAACTCATGAGAGCCTCAGAACCAATTAATGTCCTACATTAGATCAGGATGCCGACATAAACTGGTCTAAAGGCTTGCATAGATATTCGCATTGGCTAACCTGAAGCTTTTTCGTCACTTTGAAACGAGATAAGATAACGACAGGCCCACTCTGTGAGGCGAGTCACGAAAATGCGCTGAGTCACACAGAGTCTAGACCAGCTCCCAGTCTACCAATCATTGTTGGCCTTCTATGACCCATTGAATTGTGAGACATGATTGGATTTCTCGTAAACCTGCAAGCAAAGCCCCATTTTCATATCAGCCACTCTCATGCAATTTCTCACCAGCCTCGGCGTTCTCATTGGCATAAAACAGCCTCGCCGGCACCATTCACCTCCAATTTGTAGTCTCGTAACAAGCAATAGGACCTTTTATTCCCTATAGCCATGACAGCCAATCAGGCCCTCGCGATGAGGGGCAAATTCAAGCGAGCCTCGACTCCCAAGGTCAGAACCGGATGCGTCACCTGGTACGTTGATAGCTTACCGCCTCGTTTCTCGTAAAACATCACTGATTAGGAAACACTGTAGCAAGTGAGTGCAAGCATCCTTCTCAGCCCTCTTGTATAAAGCTCATACGTCTCCTCTCTTTAGAATCAGGCACTTAAAATGCGACGAAGCAAAACCTTTTTGTCGACGCTGCCATAACGACAAGATGAAGTGCGACGGATATGCACCTCCCAAGCCCAAGGCCTCAAAGCGCTCTAAGCGTCGAGATGCCTCCTTGAAGCCTGGAGTCTCTGTTTCACTCCCACTGCTATCTATGCAGACCGTTGACCAATTCTCCTTGTTATCAGACCCTGAACAGGGCTACCTTCAACATTTCCTTCACTGGACAGCAAAGCAGCTTTCACCATCGTCTGCTGCCATGAACTTCTGGCTCAAATACGCCCTTCCGATGTCATATCACTACGATGCCATCCGGTACAGCATGATTGCAGTTGGGGCATCTCATCGAGCCTACATGGCCCAAAGTCTACCTTACTCCCGCCCTGATCACCTTCAGCGTCCTGTCATCCAACACTACAACAGAGCCATATCTTCGATTCTCCCCATAATGTCCGCACCTTCGAACAAGAACATTCACTGTATACTGATTTGCTGTCTACTCTTCATGACTTGTGAGGGACTGACTGGTCGGTACGATGAACTCCTGCAACATCTCGCGGCCGGCGATACGGTATTTCAGTCACTGAGCTGTCAAAGCTCCTCGGATACCTCAGATATGATAGAGGGACTTGTCGACATGTTTAGCGAAATGGGCCTTGCATCGTCTGGCTACATGGAAGACCATCCATTGCCGGGCATCAAGAAATGGTGTCGTAGTGAAACTGGCACTGAAGCGAGTGTTGACTCACCGTTTGCAACGCTCAGCGAGGCCTCGTATGCCTTGCATGAGCTAAGGCTGCACCACGACTTCCACCCATGGGATCCGGAGAGGGAAGACGGGTTGGCCAACGACAGCGCGTTTGAGGATATGCTCCGTCGCTGGAATTCCCGTTTCGAGGCTTTGACTCAACGATTGATGCCAAGTTTGTCCAGTGATGAGATAGCGCATATCCAAACTCTGGAGCTTCACTACCAATCTCTGCAGATGTACATCAACGCGTACGACAACAAAGGAAGACAGCCTCCCAATCCATTCAAAGGCTTCATAGAGGCCGCAGAAAAAGTGGCCGCACCTCTCATAGCACTGGACCAACCTACCTTCTCACTAGACGGGTGTCTGGTCTCTGGTCTGTCATTTGTTGCCATCTCGAATGAAGGCGGGGACGAGAGGCTCCAAGCACTTGACCTCCTTCGCAAGTTGAACCACCGCGAGGGCATTTTTGACAGCAACGATATCGTTGAGATGCATGAACTGATAGCCATGGATATGAATTGGGGATCTGGCTGTGACTCTGATTCTGACCCGGATATAGAGGAACTTGATCCGCCGTTAAGAGCTCCGAAAGGAATACCGCAGATGCTTGAGGTGCTTGCTCGCAAGACTGGGACGAGGAGCAAACGGCTGGAAAGCCTGTACCGATAAGAGGATACCAGGTTCTATTAGGGCTACGCATGCAATATATCTCCATAGTAATTTGCTAAAGTTCATAATACCTTTCCATGGCATATATGGCTTGAAAAAGAGGGGCGAAGCAACTTTTTGTCCTGTCACGGGATTTAATGTAGCAAAGCATTACCTCTGTTGCATTTCCAAACTTTAGTGTTGCCTGGCAATTGTATTAAGCATTCAATATCTACAGAATAAGTAGGGATAACTCTGCTCCACGATCGGAATCTGTTTTACAACGAGAGGCACGACGAGCATGTGACATTGATCAATCCTCGACAGCCTTGAGAGCGAGGTATTCGACCTCTAAACCGCAAGCAGTGAAGACGGAACTCGGCGAAATAAAATGAGATAAAGACTTTCCGTGGGGATCTCAGTTTGCTGCTCTGATCTTAGTAAACCGGAAAGTGTATTAGGTTCGACGTCATTCACCAGCCCATGTCTTCCCATCCATCCAATTTATTTCCTTTTACAATAGAAAAGGCCTATCAAAACATTTCGCATGGTCTTCCAGTATTTCAGCTCTACATAGAATCTATGAGCTGTTAGGCCTACATCATACCATTACTAGGTCAAAGTACAAGAATAAGTTCACTGTCGTGAGATGTGGATTTAAAGTGTTCAATGTTATGTTCATTTCAACTATTGACAAGTGAAAGGCTATGTACAAGGTTTAAATGCAGCACAAGATCCAGCTATTTACAGACTCATCCATCACCTACTGAAGTCACTTACAGTGTCTTCTTAGCCCAGCCAACCTGTTGGTTACCACCATCGAAAACGACGAACGCAGCCTTGAGAGCAATGTCACCAAAGATGTTGATGCCAATGTCGTCGCTTGGCTGGATACCACCAAGGCAGGTAGTAGATCCGTCCTGAACAGGGGCATAGTTGATGTAAGAGCCAGGGATGGTGATGGTAACGCCGCCAACAACGAAGCTGAAGCTCGGGAGGGTAGCAGAGCAGCTGAAGACATATCCGCCGTAGCTAGAGCTGTATCGGGCACCGCTGACCTTGGCATAGTATGCGGAGTTGACATCGTCGGGAAGGAGGAGAAGAGTAGTACCAGTATCAGCAATACCAGTGATGGGGCTCCTGTTGATGGCGGCGGAGCCAATGCCGTATCCAGTAGAAGTAAACTCCCAGAAGCCCTCGGAGGAGTCGACGGAGGCATATCCAATCTTGCCAGTGTAGGCAGTGCTGTCAATGAAGCCGAAGTTGTACTTTCCGGGCTTCTGGTGCTTCAGATCAGCGGTGAAGACAGGAGAGCTCAGGGTGCTGGCAGCATTGTCGAAAAAGGTCTTCTGCTGTGTAGGCTTGACGGTGTTGATGGAGCTGAAGCCAAGACCGAGGAGACCATCGAGGCCAGTCTCTTGCTCGAACTCGGAGGAGACCTTCTGGGCGGCCTCAACGGCCTGGGAGCTCACAACGAGGCCACCGACAGAGACCTTGTCCTTGTAGACATCTCCAGAGGAGGAGCTTCCGTCACCATAGCTGATCTTCCATGTAGCGCCAGAGAGCTTCTTGGCTGTGCTGCTCTTGGCAGGGTTATATTCATCATGACCGCTGCTGCCAGTAGTCTCGGTGCTGAAGACCCAGAGATCTGAAGAGCCAGTGTCGAAGTCCAAGTTGAATGTCTGAGCAGGAGTACCGATTTGGACGGGTGTCAACCACTCAACATCCTCGTCGGAGGGTGTAGTCGTGGCGCTGCCGCTACCACTTTGACGCTTGGAGTGGGCATGAGGAGGTCTCACGGCCTTGACAGCCTTCTCGAGACCCTTGGGAAGAGGAACGCCATACTTGGCGTAGACGTGGGCGAGGGCGAGAGGGCCGTTCTTGATGAACTTGGGGTTCTTGACTTGCTCAACGGTGAACTTCTTGTCCTGAGCAGCAGGGGCGCCGAGGGCAATGGAAGCAAAGGCCAAAGAGGCTGTGAGGAGAGCGTGGATGGAAGGCATCGTGGTATCGGTGAGAGGCTAAGAGATAGAGATGAGACCAGAGATGAGTGAGTGAGTGATGATGATTTGTTTCTAGGATAGATGGTTCCTATCTCAACCTATATATCTTTACTGACTCAAAGGAGTCTGACATTGATTGAGAGATTCCGCCATATCTCCATTCGGTGATGCTTCATCTATCTCTGGCTCACAACTCGCTCGGCTTCCAACATCCGAGCCACCTTCCGAGAAAAGAGGCACATCTCTGACGTGATTAGTCCCTTTGATCCGCGCGATAGATGCCGGACCTAGATTCCTTGGCTGATCTGTCTATGCAGCCTCCCGTCCTTGGCATCTGTTTGGCTTCTTGGCTACTCCCATGAATCGTGGCAGCCATGAGGTGGTCGCCCCACCAAAGCCCCAGCGACCCCTTTACCTAACAAAAGGTCTTCTCAAGGCATCTTGATTGCAGGAGCGGAATTAGCACGTCTAGTAAACAACGAGCAGTTCCGCCGTGGCGCGACAGGGGGGCATCGCCAGTCTTAGCTTGAGCACCTACCGAGAAGGGATGCTATCGCCGACTATGGCCGGAGAATTCGGCATTGCTAAGGCCTTGATAGGGAGCTGGATCGGGACTCGGCAATGGGGAGGAGGGACGTTTGTTATGGGTGCAGCTGAGACCTAGGATCTATCCGTGATTAAACTGCTTTTGTAAAGGAACTATTGGTTAGTTTATCATGTGAACACTCAGGACATAACCATTCTAAAACGAGTAGGGGTTGCCAGGAGGGGATGCTATTGGTCGAGGCGGCGGTTACGATAAGCGTAATGAACAAGTTAGATTTCGTGATGCGGATACCCCTGCAGATCATGCCTTATCCGCTCTTAGTCGCGTGGGTTAGTGGGTGTTGGACGGCATAGCTCCTTTGGCCCTAGATAACATTAAGTCATGCGTTGATGGCCTCTTGACTCCGGACGAGTCGCTTCGAAGCTTCTATGCAGATCATTCTGGAGGCCGTGCACCAAGAGCGATTTACTTTCACAACCAGGCAGAATGGCACATTGAAGATGAGGCTTCAACAAGATCATGCCCGCAGCATTTTTCAACAAGACCTGATATTATTCACACGATAGATGCCAACCCGTATCCCCCAGCTCCAGCTGAGGCATTAATCAAGCACTGGAGTTCACTGAGTCTTCAGGGTAGCTAGAGACATCATTGCCGAGGTCTCTGATTGCCCCTGTCAGGATTTCGGACGACATGCAGGGATTCGTCAAGCTAAACGCTTTGATGATACAACACAGCACTAACAAAGTCCCTAAAACCAAGCTAAAATGAGACAAGTGCAAAAAGTCCTGTACAATACTATCATTCTTAGACTATAGCAGATAAGAGATGCTGCAATCATAATGGCTGTGACTCCGCCAATGAGCACATAGTTTCCGCAACCTCATTGTAGAAAGCCCGTATCACCGATCCCTCCCCATGATCCAAATCACCGTTCAGGCAACTCCTTACCGCCTCTTGATACTCTGTCCCCATGAAGTGAGCTAGCCTGTCGTCTACCTTGCTGAGCAACACTTCCTTGAACTTGGCGGGGTTTTCGTCGTCACGACGCAGGCTCCATGCTACACGCCATAGACCAATTTCGAGAAGCACGACGCCGAGACTGTAGATGTCGAAGCCTTGACGGTATGATTCTCCTGGAATACCCTGTGCGGAAGGATGACGATAAAGATTGAAACGTACGCTTTGTTCGGGCTTTTCGGTGGTCTCATCCGCTGAATCTGGACGGGAGAATTCAAATCCGACGAGGTATGGCTGAGACCAGATGGGCTGGTTGCGCCGCACTGGAATCATGATATTATGGCTTCTGATGCTCTTATGGAACCATCCCGCCGCATGAAGGACGGCCAGTGAGAGTGACAGGGTATAAGCCATACGATATCGGTCACCCAATGTTGGTAGAGTCTCAGGCGTTGGTGATTTGATCAACGTTTGTAGAGATACCAGATCTGTTTGTTGACTGGTTCCTAAAGGATATCCAAAGATCAGGCCATATCGACTCTTTTCAATGTCATCAAACACTCCTAGACAGTTGAGAGTCAGGAGTTCTTCGGGTTTCGTATCAGCGTGCAAGAGCCGCGCAATGTTCTGGATTCTTCCCCTGAGTCTGATCCCTTTCTGTCCTTTCCAGGTAATGTCGTAACGCTTCCACTCGATCACTATCGGAGTATTTGAGTCAAGTGTTCCAAGGCTTCTTAATCCGCCAGCGACATCATCATCTTTCAAAATTCTGACTCTGTCTGAGCGAATAGTGAGATCAGCATCACCAGTACTGCTTTTAAACGCCGCGACTCGTTTTTCCAGGTCTTGATCTAGGTCATATCCCAGTTGGCGAAAGTTGATAGCTCGTTTGAGCTTATCAGGTTGTATCACATGTTGAGTCGAGTCGCTGTCTTGAAATAGTACTTGCTGGTTGTTGCCGATATGCTCCAGCGACGAAACAGTCTGTGAAAGGGCAATATTTGGGTCTCGAGTCGGTAGCAAGCGATACAAGTCGCTGAGGACTGCGCTTATTTGCACAAGCGTCTTATCATGCTCTTCCGTCCCACCGGTCACCAACTTCAGGCGCTCGAGTGCAAGTTCTGATCTCGAGGCCTCACGAAGTGGTTCCAGTGACTCGAGTAGTATTTTGACTGTTGTTAATGAGGCGAGAACCGCATCTTTGTGTCTCTGAAGAATTCGTTGTTTCTGAATGTCGATTCGCTTAGAGGCCGGTTGATCAAGCCAGTCTCTCTGCCACTGGTCTAACAAAGCCTCTTGGAGTATAAGCTTAGTACGCAGCAGACCCAGATATCCATCGAGACCTCGTAGTGATTTTCATAGTCCATATATCCTTGCACAGGCTGTGAAAGCGTCTATAAGGCCACCAAATGCCCCGATTCCGAGCCCGGCCGCTCCGACCTGGAAATCCACTAAATCGCTTACCATGATGCTCCTGGACCAATAACTAAACAGACACACCGAATTTCTGGTGATTTCAAGAATAATACCGGGAATATGAGAGCTTGAGCCGCATACCATCAGCTGCGGGGTTTACGCACATTCGTGGCGGGGTAAATTGATAATCCGGTGAGTCCTGCAAGCTGAGGTCATGTGTCACACGAGAATCATGAAATCAAGCTCGCGAGATTTACGAGATGTTTTGTGTTTCTCATCCTGTAGCATAATCGAAATGGAGTTCTCCTCAGCATTCACCTTTCAGCGACAGCCTCAAGAGAGCCAAGAACCCACTAGTGAAGCTCCTATTCCCGTTTCATCTCCTGGTATTCACTGTCCTCACTTTGCGGGATTTATAGCAGTATCCATCGCAAATGGTGGCAACACTGTAGGCCTGCAGCCTGTGATATCGAATGCTGCCCCCACCTTCCAAGATGTATCCCTTGGTGGTGGCTCGTTCGATGTTCGAAAAGTCAAAGCGTCTTCTTTTCCGATTGGTCTGGGTACGGAGATCTTGAAAGGTCGCAAACATGTCGCTGTTAAACATCCAAGAACGCAAGATGACGGTTCTGTATCCTTTGCCGACATAGCCTTGGAACTACAGATCTTGAGGCACCCTGCTGTCCAGAAACATGAGAACATCGTTGACTTATTGGCTGTCATGTATCACGATACCGGAAACAAGGAGGAAATAACTGTTGTTCCCGCTCTTGTGCTTGAATATGCTGAGTATGGATCTCTCAAGTCATATCAAGAAGCAGGCTACGCACGGTCGCTGCATGAGAAGCTAGACATTGCTCTAGACGCAGCAAGGGGTCTTGAAGGCCTTCACGAAGCAGGAATTGTCCATGGCGATGTGAAGCCCTCTAATCTTCTTGTCTTCAAACATCCAACCAAAAAGACCATTGTTAAAATCAGCGACTTTGGGTTTGCCATGCCCATGCAGGGTGGCCAGCTCATCGGCAGTACCGAGGTCTACCGTGCACCTGAGGCAGAGACAACAGATTTCAACAGCCGGTATGTTCGTCAGCAAGACATTTACTCTTTTGGTCTGACGCTATGGACAATTATCGGCGACGGAGTGGCTTATCACAGCACTTTACCAGACGGCGATAAGCTTGAGAATATTTGGAAGCTCAAAAAGACTAATCTAATAGCGAGCCTTGCTGCTTTCAATGTCCTCCATCGTCTGCGAAACGAGACATATCCGCTCATGACTCTTGCGAAAGTCATTCTCACCTGCTTGCAGTGCTCTCCAGAAAAAAGATTCTCAAGCATGTCCAAAATTATCGATCATCTCGAAGTTACAAAGTCTCTCGTCGACAGCATGGATGGGCATGATACTCCAGATGCCAGCGCCCTAAGAGCTGCGCTTCCTACCTTTGAGAGCATCGTGTACAGAGCCAAGATCCCCACGACAGATGACGAGAGATCCGAAAGGACGATTCTCAAAGGCCTTACTACAGTGGTCTTTGCATATCTCCGCGAGGAGCTCGATCTCCAGGACAACCCTGCAAGCATTGATCCATGGCAAATATGTAACATGATGACTCATTTCTTGCCAAAAGCCCACGAGCGGTACTATTCCTCATTCAATCAAGACGAGAGTCCTTTTATCGCTGCGCTCCAGGGCATTTCCAAGGCCAGACTTGAGAAGACGATATCAGAGCTCTTGCCTACCATATCGCAACTCTTGCCCAGGGAAGCCAGTCCAAGCGGAACAAGTGACGCTCAGCCTCTTTCTGCCGTGAATGCATGTTTACTCATCTTGGACTGCGCTGGACTCTTGAATGAGCCTTTCAATACCGAATTGTTCTCATTGTTAGTACCCTACCTTAGCTTATAATATAGACCAAAGCTAGTTTTCAACCCCTGAGCTACTTTGCTAATTCATGGATAGGGTTACCACCCAGTCGAGAGCAGAACCAATACAGCTTTTTAAAGACGAAGACTTCATCCCTGACGTATGTTTCCATATCAATGCAAAGATGCAGCGGAACTAACTCGATTAAGATTAAGAAAAGCTCAAATACCCTGCAAAAAACTCCAAAGTCAGCCCAGGTCGCCCTTTTCAATAGTCTAAAGACTATCTTTGAGACATCCAACAATCAGAACGAAAGATCACAAGCCGCCCTAAACCTTGCTAGTGCCTATGTGGACGATATAGGAGTTGAGTACAATTTGAAGTCAGCGTCTTACTATATTCGCCAAGCAGCCCAGCTCGGTTCCGAAGAAGCCCGAACTCTCTATATCTCCGTATTTTCTCACCTTCCTGACCAAGAGGCTCCTGATGATGAGACGCTACGTACCTGGGTTGTCGAGTCAGCGCAAGCCGGAAACCCAGTTGCTCTTCAGAAACTGAAAAAGAACTGGCCTTCAGAATGGCGACAAGTCAAGCAGAAGTCTCAGCTCGACGAACTGAATCGTCTCGGCGTCAACGTTAGCGCGTCTGAGGACTTATCTTCCATGTTGCAAGTCTTGTCTCTAAGGGAAGTCGAGTTCTCCTACTCCAGAGATCTGCTTTTATGGAGTATTGTCCTGGACAAGCCAGATGTGACAATGACATGTTTGAACCAGAATCAAAGCTTGCCTGAGCTAGCTTTGCAGAATGAGGAGACGCCTTTACTGATCGCAGCTCGTCTTGGTCGAAAACGTGTTCTGGAGACGATAATACAACACCCAAGCTGCAGAAATGCTGCACAGATGGCCGATGAAAGAGGCATAACGCCTCTTCACTGGCTCTGCTCCTTCGAAGACGAAGACCATGAGGCCATCGCGAGCCTTATGGTCAGCAAAGGCGCCGAGCTAAACTCTCCTGCTTGTGCAATATCACGCACCCAATATGGAATAAGAGTTGACGAAGATGGAATTCTGGCTCAAACCCCTCTGCACTGGTCTATCACACAGAAGAGACTGTCTGCCGTGGATGCTCTCCTCAAACTGGGCGCTGATCCAACATTCTGTATGGAGGTAGAGGAGGGGGAGGGATCACACCTCTCGCCACTCGAACTCGCATGTGGACTTTCCTACTCACCAGTTGTCGAGCGTCTTCTTCAAGAGCCGCTAGTTCAACCGGAAGCAAGCAAGCTGAAGCCAATGGTAGGTGGAGGCGACCTTATGTATTTGCCTCTTTTCCACGTTATATCCGGAACTCCTCGTTGGCAGCGACTGTTGACATTGGGAGTCGACTTTGAGTTGGAGACGAAGAAGACAATGAAAGCCTTGATTGAGAGCGGCGCACCTACGGATGCTGTCTTGCAACTTGAAGACAATGTTAAGATGGCAGCAGTGTTTGCAACGGCTTACCATCAATGCGCGGCAGACCTTATGGTTTCCGGTCTTGAGCTGGGCTTCGCGAAGCAGATCAACGCTACCTTTGGAAGGATATCCAGTGGAGGCTCTGCTCTGTTTCTGGCGATTACGCATGGCGATCGCGATATGTTTCAGGCTCTTGTCGACGCGGGTGCAGATGTCAATGCGGTAGACGCTGATGGCCTCAACGCACTGCACCGTGCTGCCAAAGAAACAGATGACGTCTACTTCATTGAGAAGCTTCTGGAAATGGGTCTTCCAGTCGATCCAGTCACGCCAGAGCCTTTCAGCGCGTTCTACACTGCCACTTACAGTGGAAACCTTACTGTTGCACAGTATCTGTTCGATCATGGTGCGGATAGAGACCGCATTGCTAAGTCGATTAGCAAGAGTATTATGTCAGACATGCTCTTAACAGGCACCAGGAATGCCCTCCATCGTGTCAAGTTCTTGCTCAGTCTTCCGGACCGCAATGACTCTGATGGATTCTTGGTAGATGTCGGCCGTGACACGTTTTCGTTATTTCATTTCGCAATCAAGTATGTTGGAGAATTCGCGGAAGAGAACGAGGTTGCTGGAATCATGATTATCGAACTCCTTCGAAAGTACAACACTAAAGACCAGCTTGACAACACAGCGGGACCATACAAGATGACTCCAATTGCAGTAGCCGCCGAATCTGGAAACTATTTCGCGGTGAGACAACTTCTCGAGTACGGCGCAAACCCAAATATCCCGGATAACTATGGACGAACGGCATTGGACCTGGTGTACAGGAGATACTGTTACCCAGAAATGCTTCCAGCACTTAAAGAAGCAGATGTGGATGATGAGAAGATTGTGAATAAGATTTTGAAAGCGGCGAATGAGAACACGACCGAGGTGATGAGTCTTCTCAAGTCATTTAACGCTGAGACCAAAAGTTGGGTTGCGCCGTCGTGGATTGAGACTGATAATGGATTTCGTAGCTTGGATTGGGTTTTGGAGGGCCTGCGCGAACAACGTAAATCTGGTGGTGGGTAGGTCGGGTCAAACGAGCTCAACCCTCGCCTCATAGTAGAAGAAATCTATTTCATGGGTATGTTCAGATTGCTATGTACAGTCTATAATTATGACATCTATATGTTCCTTCATTAATTAATTATTCGGGCAAGCCTTTTCAAATGTGGAGTATGGTGAGTTGTCCCTCACGATGTAGACCTCTCCCACCAGTATCAGACAGCCAACAGCCATCGAGATCGCAATGATGGGGAAGTTGACGCGTGCGAATTCGTG
Organism: Fusarium musae; assembly: GCF_019915245.1. Classification (NCBI taxonomy): domain Eukaryota; kingdom Fungi; phylum Ascomycota; class Sordariomycetes; order Hypocreales; family Nectriaceae; genus Fusarium; species Fusarium musae. Next base: position 3,203,460 of record NC_058391.1, read on the forward strand.
ACTCTTCACGTGAATGTGCTTTCGGGCAAGGATATCTCTCCAGAGAAGACCGGCTAGTGATGCGCTAAAGGCCGTGCTGAATGCTCCGTAGTTGACTCCGACGGCCATACTGTAGATCGTACCCCAGTATGTTCTGTTGCTGATGAGTTGGGCGTCGTGGCAGTTGATTTCTTTCCAAGCTTGGATGATGCGTGATAGCAGAATAGTGGTGCCAATATTAGTGCCAGAGAACTGAATAAAGTCAGTATCTTACAGTGAATTAAGACGATTAGGGGAAACTCACGTTGGACAAGACACACGAAAGGAAGCCCATTCCTCCGATACTTCCAACTGTGCCAGTACGCTTGGACCAATGATACCAACCATAGGCAAAGACGTTGACCCATCCCTTACTTACTAGTGCCTGGACTAGCACAAACATGGCGAAAGCAAAGGGCACTAGTGCGAATGGAAGATGCGCCATGACGGCCATGACTGTTGGGAACGTCTCTTGCAGCCACCCATAAGCCTTTTCGAGTGAGGCATAACCCTTTCTAGCCTCGGATAGAAGAGTTGATCTTTCCTCGGGTTCTGTTTCCATGGGTCGAGCAGCCTCGAGCTTCTCTGGTTCCATTTGAGGACTTGGCAATGTTGATAAAGCTTCGGGATGCAGTGTGTTTTGATCGCTGGGTGATGAAGGACCTGAGTTGGGTGATTGAGGCAGTGATCCTGAGATGATGACAGGACTATTTCCGGCGGTGTTTGATAGAATCACCTTGGGGATAGAATGTGAGTTGGGCTGGTCATTGGAGGTTTGTAGCGGGGTGAGAGAAATGCCATGAGTCTGGCCATAATCTTCCGAGGCCTGGTTATCAGGAAGACCAGTCACCGTGTCGGTATCCGGTTCAGACTTATCCTGTGAAGTCCCAGCATATTCAGCTGCAAATCGAGCGCGTTCAGCTCTGGCACGCTCCATCTCTCGTCGATAATGAGCTGCCGTTTGCCGCGTCTCCTTGCGATGCAACCACCCAAAGCCTAAATCCCAACAGAACATGACAGTTGCCGCTGGAAGAGTCACCCAGAAAACAGGGTGCTCTCCACTTCCGGCACTAGCAGCATTGAGAGCCAGAACAGTGATGAGCGTCGCGGACATGATAAGCGCACCAAACATAGCGCCCTTTTTGTCAAGGAAAGGATTCATGATGTACGCGAGCGACAGCGTCATCCCCTCGCTTGCACTTTCGGCATCCTCGACTTGGTGCTGCACGTAGGGGATGTTGGGGTTCACGGGCCGTTGGGCCCTAGCCTCTTCTGGTAAGCTGTGCATCTCAATCTTGGAAGGGATAAGCTTTTCGTCAGCGAAGATGACGTAGAGCAGAAACGGGAAGAGGACAACGGCGGTGACGACGACGGGGACTATCATGTTGGCGGTGTAGACGATGAACTTGATGTCGAATGCTCCAGCGAGGACGAGGTTTGTTGGGTTTGAAGAGACGAGGATTGCTGATGCGATGTTGGCGATTGCGAATTGAGTAAAGATCCATGCTCGTGGGCTCGTGATGTTGCTCGATACGCGCGTCATGTAGGCGAGGAAGGCCGTTCCAGATAAAATGATAGGATCATTTCCGATGAAGCTGCCGAGAAGGAAGAAGAACGAATAAAGGTAGAAGAACAGCCGATGGCCAACCTTTCCTCCCCACGACAACACCTTGAAGGCCAGCCATCGAATGATACCCGACGCATCGATAGAAATGGCAATATAGGCCAAAGTGATGAAGAAGACCATGATATCAATCGGGTGGATATTATCAGCGCCTATCGTCCCATCGTAAACCTCTTGGCGTCCTATCGCAGAAATAGCTAGTAGAAAGAGATCCGCGATCAAAGGCGCAGTGATGAAATTGACAGGAAAAGTGACTTTGACAAAGTATTTCGAGCATCGTGAATTATCATGAAGAATCGCATGATGTGTCCTCGGGGGTATAACTCGCAGTTTGACCGCTAATCCGCATATTAAATTGACGAGGGATTTTGGGATGTAAATGGGCATGTGAAATGGCCATAGGACGAGAATATCTGTAGAACCGGGTCAGTGCGCGCTGTGTATCGTGTGAGAGGGTGTTTCTTACTGGCGAGTACAAAGACTATCAACGTTACTATTGAGCGCCATTGTCGTATCTCGCTGGTGTCGACGCCTTTGACCATGATTTTTGGCTGAGGGGATTCAACTCGATTTTCGTCAAAGCCAAAAGTCAAAAGTGGCTCTCACTCTCAGGTTAAATAAATCCAGCGAAAACCAGACGACGAATGTGGGTCGTATCTAGAGTGGAGACCTTTACGACAAAGTGTCCAATTGAGAGGGAGCAAAATGTCGTAGTGTCAGCACGTTTTGAGGGAAAGGACCGACAGTAGCTTCAGTTCGATGACCTTCTGCCCTTCGATCTCTGGCTGAAACAAAAAACAGGGCTGACCTCAGGAAAAGAAGAGAGAGAGAAGAAGGAAGGAAAATTCTTCTAGAAGCTTTCGTTCGTTCCTTCTTCGTTCCGGTGACAGGGTACATTTGTTGGTGCCTAACGCAAATGAAGTATGCAACCCGAGCTATGCTTAGAAGAGACTACTCTGAGCCCCAGTCCTCGCCCGGCTCAAGTGATCTTCGTGGCTGTGCCAACATGTCAGCTGAATGCTCACCACTCGAAATGTAGAAGCCTGGCCATTAATGACTCCCCAGTGACGTTTGGGGTAAGGCCTCATCGTCGAACATGGCGGGTATTAAATAAAAACGAAGCTTCTGCTAAGATCTTGCAATTCCCCCACATTTTGGGCTGATTTGGTTTTTCTTTTTGCCTTCCCCACGGATTCCACCCTGCCAAGGCTTCTAGAATGTCGATATGCCTGCGCTTTCGGTCACTGATGCGGCTGAGACCATAGCGAATAGCCGTCTTTTTTCGCGGGCTGTGAATGAGACTGGTGATGCGCTGCAAGTCATCTGCGCATGGCCTGTTTCTGGGCAGTATGGAACGGGTACTCGAGTGCTGTAAGTTCAGTCCCTAGCCTAATCAATTGATATAGAGCTGACAATTATTTAGATACTATGTTCTCATCGCTGCGTGCCTTGTCGCGAGAAGGGAGGAATGGCTGGTAAATCCTTGTTTGGCCGCTGCGTTGGTGCTGCCAGCTGTTGCCGCTATTCACGGCATAGTTTTGTCGGCAATGCACAATCCTGGTGAGTGATAACCAGAAAATGAAGTTCAATGGCTAATTGACAAAGATGCGGTCGATATGGATATTTTTGGTGCCTTTCAGCTTTGCGCGATTGGTATCTTGGCAGCGCCAGTAACGGTTATGCTGTCAAAAACATACTTTAATGATCCTGGTCGAAACACTATTTTTCTGTGGACATTTCTGTTATTAATCGGTAAGTTGAACGTTAATATCCGTACAAAGCTATCCCAAAATCTAACCCGAGATTAGGTCTTCTGAGTATGACAATTGAATTTTACCGCATCGAGACTCACTCCTGTTTAATCGACGCATCGGGCAACCCAGTATCACCAAACGCATCCCAGTTTCACTACGTCGAAGGAAATAACTGCAACCTCACCTGTTCAACACAAAGCGGGCCTTCATCTCCAATGAGAGGAGGTTCCGCGAACAATATCTATGTCATACCTGCACCACATACCCTCACATTCGGCACCGCGACTCTACTCGCTGCAGCATGCTGTGTACACGCCGTTTTATGTCTCGTTTCTATGTGGGATAGAGTGCTTGAGATCAATTGGCGCCGAAGATTCGGAAAGCCGACCGACGACGCGGCAAGTGAAGATGATGATGGCGCTAATAAAGGTGTTATGAAGAAGGTCAATGATACCATTGGTTTTTTCCTACGCATCCTAGCGATTCCCGTTTTTGGTGGCGCTGGCTTGGCTATTCTTATCGTGGGCGAGATTAACTTTTTCAGCCCTCAAGTCAATTACCAGACTGAGCCAATGGCCAATATCGGTAAGTATACCCCAGTAGTATTCGAATGTCTTTGAATGTTTACTAATGCTTTCAAGGCCAATGGGCACCTATTACAGGTACTGCGATGGCCATGATCGGATCGCTGTATCTCCTTCTAGCAAGACATGCCGACCAAGCTAACGAACCATATCCATCACATGATTGCAATTGCTCTCATTGCCATTTTAACGACGAAATAAGCCAGGTCTCTCACCAAGAGAGTATTTCTTCACTGAATAGCCGTCATATCACATTAACTGTCACAAACACTGATACGCGTACAAACAACCAACTATCACCGCACCTCGATCCCACTCAGCCCCGCTCCTCCATATCCTCCCGACTTCGAGACCTCTCAGTCTACGAAGAGCACAATCAACCCCCCCGCAACCCCTACCGACAGAAAATAGAGAATGCATTCTTCAGATTCGGCGAGATGATTGGTACCCCAGCGCATGATTTTATCACCGAGCCTAAAGTCAAAAGACCAGATCGTGTTGACCTGCCGATGATACCAGGGGAACAATTTCGGAATTTAGGTGTATCAGCGGTTGAAATTGAGAGAGACCAGCACCAAGACGATGATGAGTTGAGCCCTGTAAGGTCAAGACCTGGGAGTTTTATAGGAAGCGATGCTTCTGTGCAAGGTGTTGGAAGATCTACGTCGATGCCTATATCACCGCCACCACTGGCTGTGACGAGACCGAGGTCGAGTACAGGTCCTCGACCGAGACCTGCTTCTCTGTATCACTAGCTTGATGGGGAGCGGTAAATTGATTTCTTGTTGAAAGATATTATTATTATTATAGAATATTATGTTAAACTTATGCTTTGGTATCGGGATCTTGTTCTTTTGTCGATGACCCCTCGCCAGCTGTGACCGTGATCTCGTGGCTGTGCTCTAGTCCAGAGAGCACAATCCACGTTGGTACGATACACAGAATAGTGATCCCAAAGTTCAAACCAATGCTAACAAAATGGTTGGCGTTCCCCTCAGATTGCATCCTATTTTCCGTTAGTGTCTGTTCCAATGGAGATGAGAAGATGTACTTACGCCCAAGCAACGGTTTGACCGAGAGCTTCAAACCCTCGGAGAATACCACAGTGGTAAGACAAAGAGGAAATGTCAGTGGTGTATTGTCCAACAAGCCAGTACAAGAACTGTTGGAAAGCTTGACCTCCGAATTGCCAAAAGAAGATAAGGGTATAAGCCTTGCCGAAACCACCCTTGAACCAATCAAAGACAGGTGGCTCCTCAGCGTCGTAAAATTGCTTCTGGAGGATGGAAGCCCAGATCCATGTACCCACGAGAATGAAGATGATGGAAGCGAACGCAATTCTAGCTCGGGTCTTGATGAAAATGGACTGACGATCCAGCAAACCGGCGATCAGGAATGAGCTGATGATTCCGGAGAAGTTGGTGAAGAAGGACGAAAAGGCGCGAGCGCGAACGGTGAAGTATGTCGTTAACCAAGTGCTCATGAAGCCATTGTAAAAGTAACTGATGAAGAAAGCAGGGATCAACAAAAGCATGCGCTTAGTAACGAGAAGTGACAGAACAGCCTTGAACTCAGCGAACCAAGAGGGTTGCTTATGAACAACGACGAGGGTGCGGTCTTTTCTCTGAACCTTTTCCGCGGGGCTCAGAAGTAAAGCGATGGGCAGACCGAGACACATGATGACGATAAAGACGATGTAGGTCGCTGAGCTGACTGATCCTTTCGATGAGGTTTGCGCGTTGAGGCCGAGATTGATGGCGCCCCCTACAATCGGGCCGGCTGCCTTGGCAGTTTGCCAAATGGCTATTCCCAGTTAGTCGATCGTGAATAATTCATGTCCAAAATCACAACTTACCAAGATAAAATGCCCGGTCTTTGGGACTAGGATATCCAATAATAATGGCCGCCTCGGCCGCCCAGAAGAAACCCGCCGAAATACCACAGAGCGCACTTCCAAACAGCAAAAACCACGTCTTTGGCGCCACGTTATTCGTGTAAAGTCCAGCGCCATAAATCGGATATCCAATAGCTCCCAGTGCTAAGCCGTATCGGAGACCAATTCGGTTGTTGATCGCACCAGCTGCTATACAAACAGCGGCGAATAATCCATAGACGAGTGCATTGGCGGCTGATACGGCGTATGGTTCAGCTGCACCTCCGGCGCCGAGACCACCAAGGGCGTCCCACATTCCGGGAGCAGTGAAAGAGACACCGCATGCTATGGCGATTTGGAAGGGGATTGAGCGGAAGAAGGATGGTTTAGTGGGCGAGGCGGTTGGGTAGTTGATGACAGAGCCATCGTGTGAGGAGCCCATTTTGAGAAGCAGCCAACAGGCAAGAAGTGAGAAAAGACTTGAAGATTACAGAATAGGCGATTCATCCATTGTATTATATGTCTCTACGGATATTGCGTGCGATTGCGTGATCGATTAACTCGTCCCTCCCCGGCTCGATCACCAGTGAAACCATACTAAAGGGGGCTATTGATGGGGATTATGAGAATTAGTTTCCGTAAGGACCCATCGGCAATCTTGTACCTGCAGTAAAGAGAGTTTTCCACGTTTTGAGTGCAGGAAGATCAGCCCTATAGCGCTGATGCTGATGGTAGACTATGCAGCTGCACTACCCCAGGTCTCATAACACAGAGACCCTTTCTTTGAGAAAATCAGTTGGGGATCTTGAGAGCGTTACATGTTGGCAATTCAGATCTAAATCTCTGCATGACCGAGTACCGCCGAGCCGGGAGAGTTCTCATCCAGAATTACATAAAAGTAATTGGATAATTGGGTCTCATCGCCGTTGAAGTGGATTTTGGAGGAAACAGTCCAGTTTTTGCGCCGAGTGGCACTCAATAGGCCAGTAATGCACTTTAAGCATTACATATCAACGAGGTAACTATTATTAAGGGTTACAGTCAGAAACACCGTTGCATGTACATGTTACGATATAGTTTATCTGATAACCAGAAACTCCATCGAAAACGTTCTTTTTCATGGTGACGCCGCAGGCTTGTTTTAGCGGGCCGCGGCGCCACTCCCGGCACCCGGGCCGTTTCGTCATCGTCAAAACCAAAACTCACCTCGCCTATCTTATCGGAGCTTCACTTCTGGCACTATACGGATACTGGATCTACCCTTAGCAGGATTGAATATCGTAGAGACCTGGCATTTATATGCGCCTCAATCCTGCAACGCCTCAAGACAGGTTTTCATCGGATACTCCGTGCCGATCATGCATTGGCATTTGCACATGAGCCTCGGCAACGGTTGAACCCCCTCTTTGAAGATGGAAATGCCAAGTTTGCCATGAAGAGACACGTCAAGATAAAAGATTCATATTGTCGGACGCTTCTGTTCTTTATATTGGGAAATATCCTGTATGAACGATATTTTTCAGGTACAATGACTGTCGACAATACTCAACCAGAGGGCGAGAACCCCATCGGCGATATTCAGGTTGAATTTCTTGGCACCCAAAAGTCGAGCAACACGGCAAGTCGTCGTGACTTGGGTTTTACAGGTCAACTTGGAGGGAAATGGTACGCTGTTTATGGTGATGTGCTATGGTGCGACTCAGGTGTCACCGATCCTGAGGAAGATAATGAGGGATTTCATGGCATGGTCAGAAATGCTGTTTCTGCTCTGACGGATGATCCTCTTGTTGTGGAGGATCTGCATCTCAATGATGATGAGCCGGTTCCTCATCAAAAGCAGTTCATGCCGTTTAATGAGGACTGGGGTGAGACGAACACCTTTGGCTTTGGAGGGACGGGAATTGTGGAGGTTGATCCTGATACTGCGACTGGTGCTCTTTATTACCTCGTTGTAAGTTGTACTGAGCAATTCGCAGAATTTTGTTGACCTTGAACTCTTTAGAATGATGATGAACATTACAAGGGCGCTGGAATAGCCAAAGTTGAGCTCATCGACGACGTCCCTCATATCACCGATCGCTACGGCGAGAATGGCATCTGGTGGAATGGTGATGAGGTGCCCAAGTATGGAGATGTCGCAACGTATCGGGACGTCAACAGCGAATACATCTACATTCTCGGAAACCCACCAAACCCAATCACCGATTTTCCTGGTAAGCTGTACATCTACATGGCTCGAGTACCCGCAAACGATGCCTTCGACCTTGATAAATATGAGTATTGGTGGGGTAGACAAGAGGGATGGAAGAGCGAAGTTCTCACCACGTTCAACTGTGAGACAGCGGTCATGTGGGGTGTTGGGCAAGGTCAGATTGTGTATAACAATCACTTCCAGACGTATTTCTACGTTCATCTTGATTTGTGTAAGTACGGTCTTTATGGCGCTGAACGGATTACTGACTGAGTTGCACCAGCTGGCACTGTCTTTTTGAAAACTGCACCAAGCCCTGAAGGTCCTTGGACAGAAGGAAAAGAGGTTTACAAGGACGAGCCCATTGATGGGGGTCTGGTGTATGCTGGAATAGCGTACCCGCATCTGGATGAATCTGGCCAGACGTTGACGATTGGTTTCACTAATAACAACTGGATCAGGGTCATCAAGGTCACTTTTACGTAGAAATCATGAAATCAACGCGACTTATTAGTATTGTACAATCTGTTCTGTTTTGCCGCAGTGCTGTCGCTTTACAACTCATCATCCTTCTCTTGTTTATTCTCACAAACGCCATCAAAGTCCCCATATTTCTCCATGCCTGCGCTAACAATCTTCTTAAACTCCTTGAATGGACAATTTGCGCCGGGACCATTCTGGCATAGAGGCAAAGGTCTAGGCGCAGTGTTTGCAATGAATCTAATAAACTCTTCCTTCTCAGCCGTGCCATCTTTAGCAACTGGTCGCTCGCACGTCATCTTCTCCATGCCAACGTGGCCCAGGAAAGGAATAAGGTCAGACATTTTCCAAGCTCGAACGTGGTTGACGTGTGTAGTAGGGAATTCGTCGTACCCTTCACGGGAAGATGAGTTGAAGATTCCTAGAGCTGTAGCGACGAATGGAGGGACTTCGCGATGAGTGAAGTAGAAAAATAGCCGTTGCTCCTTGGGCCATCCCGATGATTCATCACCGATCAACTCGGAGTTTTCATCGATTTTGGTGAAAAGCTTAGACTGTGAGTGCAACCATGGAAAACCGAGGTAATTTGACAGGGGATTGAAAGGCCCGACCATGTGAGCATATTTCATATCCCAAGCGTATTCATAAGAGAGCCACTCCGCATCAGAAAACAATCCGCAAATTGGAGATTTCTTTCCCCTAATTGCAGATTCGTAGCCACAAATCGATTGAAGTGCGAAAACATCGAATGGATCGAGTTCGTAATCGTCGGGTGTATACGGGCGTAAACGTTTCGCGACGCCACTTGCGTAGTTCTTGACAAATTTCTGCTGCTGTTCCGTACCAGGCGATTTGGAGAATTTGGAGCAGGCCTTGTGAGGGAGAAGAGCGCGCGTGCCGTTGTTCAATTCCTTCTTATCAAAGCGCGTAATTTCGATATTTCCATCTTCGGGGAACGCTTGGAGAAATGCCTTGGCTGTGTCGTAGGTTCTGTCTTTCGTATCGGCGATGACACGCTTTACTGATGACGCTAGGTGTCGGTAGCGCTTCGCTAGGTGGTGACCGACTTTCTTCGCGTCGACCTTGCCCGAGGGCGTGACATCTTCGAGGTGATTCTCTTCAATTGGTGAATACCATTTGTTCAGAAATTCAAGAGGTCCTGAGAAGTCACCGCGATGCTTCTCGAGCTTGTACAGGAACGGCTTGATATAGTCGTCATACTCGGCGTCGTTGGCGTAAATCGCAGCGTGTCGGATGAGATACGACGCAGCTGTAACGGTGCATCCTTCAGGTGCAGCGTGCGACAATCCAAAGCCTACGGCATCGAAATACGGCGATATTCCTGGGAGATGGAGAAGAGGATCGAATTGATAGCCTTGAGTGTGATCAAAGCTGTCAATCGGCTGCTGGATGACAGACGCGACAGCAATTGCAGGCAAAGCTGCAGCTGCAGCCGCAATAGCACGCAGACTGTGATGCATCGCGAAAACCAATAATGGAGAAATTATTAAGTAGGGAAGAGATGCACGAGGTTGCGATCTTGGCCTGTTTTATTCCAGGAACAAGGTTGGGACGATCGATGACGTACAGGGAATTTGGTGGAACCTAAATGCTAAGCTTCGAAGCTAAGATAAGAAAATCAGGGCCAGTGACATTGCTGAGATTAGCCACACCTGGACGCTAAACTCCGGCTTCCACGTCATTCCAAGACATCCAACCTCCAGTCGTTACAAAAGCAAATAAATATTGAAACAAAAACGGCTGTCAATTGCCATTGTCTATCATCTTGGGCAGTTGCTCAACAAACAACGTCTTTCGAATCGCATGAACCATAAAACCTGGGATGCGCCAATTTCCATAATGGCCTACGCCAGACTTGCCGATCTGAATTCCTCCCATGGCTTTAAAAATTAGCATCGTTTGTCATGATAGGTCAGGGATAGCATACCAGTTGTCGAAGCCTTGTATGGAATCATAGGTTTTCCAAGCATTATCTGCACCAAATTCTTGGCCAAATGGCCAGCTTGCGTATTCACGAACCAGAACTGCGGTGCTTCGAGATTAGACACGTCGCCAATTGCAAAAATATCCTCTCGGCCTTCGATGGCGAGATATTGATTGACCTTGATATAGCCGTGCGCGTCAAGAAGCTCAGGAGGGATGAAGGATGAGTTGGGAACTACTCCGAATGTTGGAATGACGAGGTCTGTGACAGCCGTCTTTCCATCGGAGAAAGTGACTTTTTGCTTGCCATTGGGGAGAGTAATGGACTCATTGACTTTGGTGCTGAGTCTGATCGTGACGCCAAGCTTCTCGAGTTGACTATGTGCTGACTTGGACACGCTATCAGGGCGATTATCGAGGATGCTTGGACCAGCATTGATCTATACACGTCGTCAGCTTGATTCGGCCTGAAGTGGATGATTTTCTTACCAGGGTAATTTCCTTCTTGTTGCCATAGTAGTCCGCCAACTCGCCTGCAACCTCTACACCAGTCGGCCCTGCACCAGCAACGATAATGGAATGGGCTTCTCCAACACGCTTCTGATACGTATGAAGATAGTCCTTCGTTGCATCAGTTGATCCCCTGGACTTGAAAGGGGACTCAGCTTTGGTCGAAGATCCAGTACCAACGAGGAGATAATCATAGCTAATAAAAGTCTCCTGCCCTGCTTTAGAAACCTTTACCTGTTTGTTGCCAATATCAATACCCGTAGCCGTACCAACAATCAGCTCAAACTTGTCGCCATATTTTGCAAACCCAGGTGCAATAGCTTGAAAGAGGCTGTCATCGGGGATAGTTCCAGGGATGATGGCGCGGGGCGTGGCAAGATTCCAGAAGAAGTGAGAATCGCGAGAGATCATTGTCACCTTGTAAGGCCCTGCATTTTTGTTACGCACCCCTTGGAGGAACTTGTGAGCTGTTCTGACAGAAGCGAAAGAGCCGCCAACTGTGACAATGTGTTTTGGTTTTTGAGACATGGTCTTTGGGTTCGGTGACGGCTCAAGAAAGATGCCGCAGGTGATAAAGTGAAAGGCGTTGGCCAAGTAATTGAGAAGGGCACTAAGAGACATGGCAGCCAGTATTCGCGGATCTATACTAAGAATGGGAACTGGCTCCTCGCCACATATTTAATATTCATCAATGTACGCATTCCTCCATGATGTGCTGACAATTACAACCATGTCAGACGAATGAGCCATTACATGTCAACAATGAAGCAATAGCTTATATGTTGCCGCGCGGTTGATAGTCCTGATGACCTCAGATCTTACTAGAATACTAGCGATGGGGCTGATATCGCATCATCGTGCCGCGCGGTAATCAGTCAGCAGCATTCCACGGAACTCAAGCCTTTCATAGCCCCGTCGCCATGCCTACATTTTTAGAGAGCTTATAGATTGATCTTCAATCTTTTTACCTTATGCACTTGCCGATCAAGTGACAAACGGATTGGCTGACATCAAGACTCGACCCCACTTGAAATTCATTATATGAATAGCTTCATAGCCACATTCGACTTGTTCCTAATAACAACAATGTGGAACAATGTTACATTCCTTTTTTCAACATAGACGATCGTAACCGGAACATATTATGCAGTTTGCTGATGGAAATGCGCGACCATTCAAACTGAAATATTAAAAAAGGGAAACCGGATTTTTCCTAAAGAGTTAGCAGTCTGGGATTGAATGGAAAGGTACAGGGTAGCGTCTGCACTAGACTCGATTTGTATTTCTCAACCACACCCATTGCCATACCTGTTGATTGAAATTCACTACGGAGTAAAGTCGGACCTCTTCTAAGTAATTGCTAAGCCCGTTTAATCAGCCTATTCCAGGCAGCATCAGGTTATAATCCACATTGAGGACGACTTGTCTGGGGTTGTGCTTATCTCACGTGACTACACCGCCTCGACCCTCTACTGTATATCTTCGCGTTTGACGACGTGCAACTATCGTCAGTTTCTCTTCCGCTGCCAAACTTACGACCATGGCTCCAGAAGAACCAGAGCCACCAAAGACGATGCTAGTATTTAGCAACAAGTCACCCGAGGAGGCCGCTATTTTCGGTCTTCGAGGGAGTGACATCCAGAATCTCAGAGCTGAACCGATCCCTGGCCCCCCCGCTATGCCCGATGATTGGGGGTTTACGAGCCCAACGGCAGATGGAATTTGCAAATACTGTCAACTTATGCTTCATCCAGACCCACCACAACTTATACAGCATCAGCCCAATGTCATGCACTTGATCAATTCGGGTGAAACGTGCTCAACTTGCAAATGGCTGGAAGTTAGCATACAGCGCGGTGCCACCTCAGTGCTAGCTGAATTTCAGCGAGGCAACCCGGAGGTGTGCGACGAGAACAACTTCTCGAGGCCTGTCACTGTCGAGTTGACCAAGTATGAGAAGTACATCATGGCAGTTGGCTGGGTGGGAAGCAGACAACTTTATACAAATGGTGGAATACCTCTAACGATATCTTCGCCATCCCGTCTAGGTATGCTTTCAGCACTAGTCTAGAACGTGGGTCTAACATGTGCAATAGGAAGTCTTGCTACTCGGAGATTCTGGATCCCTCACGACGAACTGGACGCGTCAGAACCTTTCAAGCGACAAGATACACTGAAAACGTGGCTGAAGGAATGTGAATCTCACGAACAGTGCATCAAATCTCTTCCTGATACCAGGACAGCAAAGCTACCAACGCGCGTGTTGGACCTGACTGGAAGCGTGGACATTCCGTCGGATCCTAAACACATCAAGATCAAATTGCGAGAGACAGAGGGGGGAGAAGTTGGAACTTACACGGCTCTGAGCTACTGCTGGGGCGCCAACCCAGAACTCCATTTCAAAACGACAAGTGAAAATCTCGACAAGCACAAAGAAGGAATCGAATTCTTCGACTTACCTCTGACCCAGAGGGAGGCTATCCTTGCTACGCTTTACCTAGGTATCCGATATCTTTGGATCGACGGCTTATGCATTATTCAAGACTCTCGTGAAGACTGGGAAGCCGAGTCAGTAAAGATCGGGTCTGTTTATACAAACGCACATCTCACGCTGGCAGCTACTTCATCTGATACCCCAGAGATGGGCCTTCTTCTTCCTTTTCAAGGCGCCGAATGCGTCAAGATCCACGGAGAGACTGTGAGTGTTCGAATGGAGACGCATAGAGAGCTTGATAGGATGTCTGAGCCTTTGAACACCAGAGGCTGGACACTTCAAGAGGGCGTGTTGGCATCGAGGATTGTCTGCTTTGGTAAAGAGCAGTGGCTCTGGAAATGTCCTAGTCGCTACGCCACGGAGGATGGACTGGTTGATGAATCGCGAGATTTTGATGGTGGCCTGATTCAGTGGGCTGATATTGTGCATCAAGGCCCTGGAGAGCATGGGGAGAATTATCTGCGACATTGGTATCGGATGGTGACGAACTACTCAAGTCGTGATCTGACTTACCAAAGTGATAAATGGAATGCCATCGCGGGCCTGACAGATATGTTCATAAAGCTGACTGGTTTTACATACCTGGCGGGTCTTTGGAAAGAAGATCTCGCAAATGGACTTGTGTGGGAAGCGAAAATGCGCGGGGTGACCCGTGAGCCAGGAAGCATCCCATCATGGTCCTGGATGTCCGTGAAAGGCGGGATCAAGGGCTATGTACACACGACTCCAACGGTCTCTATGATCGAACTTTTGCAGAGTGATTTGCAGTGGAAAGGAACGCCGCTGGCATCACCTCTGAAAGTTGCCCGCTTGACAATCAAAGGAAAGATTCTCCAGGCAACACTGGGGACACGCTCTGTTACACAGGACTCTCGGCACCACATTCTTGCAGCCTCGGGGAGTGACGAGATCTTTGGCGAGGCGTTTTTGGATAGCAAAATTCCTGATGGGGCTAAAATACCGACTGTCTCGTGCCTTTTTGTCATGGAAGTGGCTCAGAAGGAATATTTCACATTGCTTCTCAAACCCGCATCCGACGGTGAAGAGGGCGACCAGGAAAAGGGTATGACGAGACTTGGTATTGGCGTTTTCTGGACTAGGTCTCGATTTTACAGTAACAGGAGTGAAGGAGACGCGATTTTGGACAAGGCTTCGGATGCTACAGTAGTGCTGGTATAGAAAGGTGAAGTTCCAGAGCGGTATTGCTTTGTTCCCGGATAGAGAGTACGTACCGAATCAGGCTCCGAATTTTGGGAAACAATGCGTTGTTGTAATCGCTGCCTGAAATGTGCATATGCGCCGTAATCATGCATTTTCATCCTGGGTTAATCCACTCGTAACCCTGCTGGGCTGAGACTTCGGGACGGCTGAGCCCACTTGTCCGAAGATCCTTGATCAACGTGCATAAGTTGAAGAATTTAATGTCATATCATGACCCAAGGAGTGCCGAGAGATCAGACCTGTTAATAGTCTTGAAATTTCTCCATCTAGGAGAAGTTCGCTGAAAATAACAGTTCAGAACAATAGGCATGAACATTCATTTCTTGGGTTACTATGTGAAGACAAACGAGACTCAGGTCGCAATGATTCAAGTAGCCTGCATTCGGCGGGTTGGTTACACAACGTATGTGAAGTTCGGAGGAAATGAGACATGTCGTATTTGTGCGCAGCTAAGCTGGCGCTTGCTCATTAATCACGCCAATCACAGTAGCCAGCTGCCAGTACCTATAGCTTTGTTTTCGCCTTGCCATTTCGCGGGGACAAGAGCCTTGTTGCGTGAATTACAAATACCCCGTGGATAATATGAAATGTAAAAGGGCCAAGTTCGGCCAGAAGATACTGACTCATACTCCAAAACTTGAGCACTACATCTCCATCTCGTTACCGACAATGCGGTTACACGACTCACAGCTTGGAGACGCATACCAGGATAGTAAGAAGGAGGATGTTAGAACTCGCCTTGGGGGTGAAAATTGGGAGGGGTGAGTACCACTTCATATTAGAGGCCAAACAACACTGAACCTTCATAGGCCTAAGGAGCGAGGGCCCTATTTGAAGTACGTCGAGAATCTATCAAAGAGATGGCCTCAGCTCGAGCTACTACATGATTTCATGGAAATTGGCACTGTGCCTACGCGCTGGTGCATCTTCCCTGGAGAGGAAAAAGAGAAGAATGAGCAACGACGCTATACATATCATACTGCCATTGGCCGTAAGTAGCAAATCGTTTCAGGTCACTCACTACTGACATATATATCGAAGCGAGAAGAGAACAACAGAAAAGGAGAGCCCAGAAGATGAATGTCGCATTACTGAGATTCAAAGATAATGGACAGGCAGAACAGAACCCAGCCAATCACCTTCGTACGACTCAAGATCTTCGAAGGGCCATTAAAAAGGCGGAAACCCCCGAAGTAGGAGTCAAGTTCAGCTTATTCGTCGTCGAGGATCTTTCACGAGACGTGATCGAAACCCTTGGATCTGAGCTAGCTATCGATCCACGATTCTTTCGCGCTCATATTACCGACTATGTCTGGAACAACATCCGCGATCGATGGCGTGAGCCGTCAATACTCCAGGTTGATGCAAAAAGACAGAGGTGGTTCCAGCTTCGCCTGATCCGTTCTCGATACTTTGAGAATCAAAGACAGTTGACGGAAGCAAAAAACCAAGTCAACGAGTTCAATGTAATGCGACGCCTTGACGCGGATAAGAACCAAATCTTCTGGGATAAGGATCCAGATCCCACTATATGGGAAAGGCTTGTAGGTGAATCTTCTCAAGACAAGGACCGAGTGGATGCAAGAGTTGATGCAAAGGTTGGACATATGCGCAGTCGTGCTACGTTCTGGTTAAACCCGGAATCGACTATCGGTAAGCATGCTGATTCGGGTCAGGGACCCCAAGCTGACTATTCTCAAAAATAAGGTGTTCTTTTACTTGAACCAACGCCCGAAGCTGGGTATCCTCTTTGGCGGGGATATCCCAACTGGGACGAAGTGCCGCCGTTCGGTACCAACGATGCCCCTACAAACGCAGTGCCCGACTTTCAGATACCGCCATCTCTGCGATCCAAGGATGCTAGAAACCCAATGAGCTGGTTTGAAGACTACATTTTTTGGGCCCAGAGAACCACCAACTTCGCGAAGCTCACAGACAGTGCAAATCAACAGCTTTCCATTCCAATCCAGTGCTTGTTGCATTTAGTATGTGGCGAGTGGCTGACGTTCGCCGACTATCTCAACGCCCGTCTCAACCAAATTGACTGGGGAATCGTAAACCCATCATTCTTCCCCGAGTCTGGAGGTACAGATCATCAGAAACAGAGTCTTAGGAAGCTTCATTTCTGGCGACGATGGGTACCCCAAGCACGGGATATGCTTCAAGCAACCATGAGCCAAGTCATGGATGATGAAGAAAGGGGATTTGCCGAGTCTTTCAAGCTCTACAAAGATGATTTGGAAATCGTCAAGAAACGCCTGGAGGACTACGAAACACGGATTGACCGTCTCAGCACGGTCGTCAACTCGACTATCAGCCTGACTGATGCAAGCAACACGTCCAAACTCACCATACTGGCATCGTTTTTCATCCCGCCGAGCTTAGTGGCTGCACTGTTGTCAATGAACATGGATCCACTGATTGGGCTTGGGGACTCGCTCAAATGGTGGGCGGTGGCGTCTGTTGTGGCTGTGACGATCCTTTTCACCATAGGTTATCTCTTGAAGACCAGAAAGGCAGAAAGTCTGAAAAAGAACTTGTCGATTACGAAGATGGTTTCGAAGTTGGAAGGACGATGGAGGAGCAAGGCAAAGCCAAGTCCGACTACGAATGGTGCCGTTTGCTAAGAGGCAGGATATGTCATGATGTTTATGAAACCCGATCTTTAGTTGAGTCATAGCGAAGGAAGGAAATGGAGTGCTACGGCTGTCTAGTCGGTCATGTTGGAACGAATGAAGCTTTCCTGTCATGAAGCCAGCCACTTGGAATCGCCAAAGGAATTGAGGCCTGCCATGCAAGGAACCTCGTATGATGCACGCCAGGGCTGCCAAGATGTCCCCCAGCAGCTAACGCGCAGCGCCAGCGGTCACGTTTGCAGATTGGCGCAGGCCAATAGAATCCGTTGATGTGTGCCTCGCGGTAAATACTTGACTTCATTTTGACCATTCTTTGTTTCCCCAATGTTTTCTGAGAGATCTATTTCACAGTGACAAAGATGTCCATATTTAAACCAAGGTACCGCTTATAAGATATGTATGGTGGGGAAAGTGGAATGTATCAGAAGTAATATGATATACCCATGTGGAGTATTCAGAACCGATAGACTTTAAGTAGTAAAATAAATTCCGAGTTGAGATAGTAATAAAGAATCCGATCTATAGCCATCTAATTATACTTGTGTATCTTGTTCCCCATCTATAGTCTATACGGGTATAAATTAACATACAAGACATCAGAGCTTTGCCCTGGCGTGCATAACAGGACACCCATTTGTCTTGGCCCCTTGTCCGAACTCTGCATGTGTTGAGACCGAATCGCTCTTCTTCGGCGCGCTTCTATATCCCCCCTTCTCGTTATCGCTGTTCGTAATGTTTCCTTCTGCATCTCTTGCTATTCCCAGCTCCAGCAGCTTGGCGAATGCTGCTTTGAAGTCGTTGAAGAACATCTCCTTGTCTTCAGCATATAGACGCACGTACTTGGAGAACTCAGGGTCTGTCGTGAGAGCCATATCGGTTGGGAGCATCATCAACTCCTCTTCTGTGTCAGGGTCAACAGAAGAGAACTGAGTAACACCAGATTCAGGGACTGTCTTTTCGGTCCACTTCTCAGACAGCAGGAGGCGGAAATATTGATTTGAGAATCGTGTCGGATTGTTGACCCATTTTCCCTCGAATCCCGAGTTTTCCGTATGGCATCGTCCAAGACTGTGCGCGCCACTGAGGGCGACAATCTCCCGGTCGTTGAATCCCATTCGGTAGAAGATGTCTCGGATATGGTCTGCTCCTTGAGCCGCGTCAGGAAGACGGCCGCGAGGTGGAATCTTGCTGTCATCGGTAAAATCGGTTCGCCCCGGAAGCCAATCAACTTCGGGACCGCCCATGGCTCGGATGGCCGTTACTCCGGCAAGCGTCCATAGGTCTGAGTATGTGATCCATGGGTGAAGACGCTTGAGGGGCTCTAGGAAGAGGCGAGCATTCTGAAGGCCGGCGTTGGCGGGATCACCACCCTCGGCCTCGTAGCGCATGCCAGCGCCATTTGAGCCTCCAGTATCTGTTGCTACGTCATATGTGCCAGAAGAGTGCCTGTAGGCTACGTTAATCACGAACTGATGTTTGTCAGGCTTGTTGTAGACTTACCAGGCTAGGCGCACAAGAACAGGGCCTGCACTTCCATCGTCATAGTCAGGCTGGCGGAGGAGATCAATGATAGACTTTCTGACAGCTTCGAAGTCCCCAGGTTTTGAGGCCTGGGTTTGAGGTAGTGGCTTATCGATACTGGCCATGTCGAAAAAGACGTGGTGGATACAATAAAAAAAGAAATTTGCCAATGGGGGTGTAAGATCAAGAAAGTGTACACTGGGTCAAAATCGAGATCCTAGGTTAGAGATACAGGATCATAACAGGAAGTGAGGAATGAGCGTCTACAAATAGAGAATTAGAATTAGAAATGTCAAAGGATATTAAACATGAAAATCAGGAGACATTCTCGGTGCCATGTGATTGTAAATTAGTTCGAGGCCCACAAGCAAAAGTCGTGATTGTGGGTCGGCAAAGACTGCCGAGGTAGATTGATAAGGATCAAGCCGAGGAAGGGACATTTTCAATCAAGTCAGTCAATCAAGATGAGAAGAGATAAGAGAAAAAATTGAATAGTTCACTTTATATCTGTTGTTCGCCTCTTGCCTCCATGTTCGCCACATTTTGCATCTCAACGTTGCTCCAATATCTCCAACCTACCCCAAAAATACGCCCCTTCGCCCGGTTTGTCAACTCCGTCTCCAATTCGGCTAGGTCTCTCGACTCCAACTCTTATCAAAGAGTCATAGGTAGTCATACCATCATCACATTGCCATCCTGAATATGCTGGATTTTTGCCCTCAAAACCGAGATCATTCTGGCTGCTAAGCTTTGGGTGCTGAATATGAGTACTCAGTCACAAAGCCCAATTGAAAATCACACGTTTTGTAATCAGCTATTACTAGCGAGGTCTGTACAGCTGGCAAGCTGTGATGGTCAGTAAGATGAATTCGTATTGCTGCGCTTTCCACGCTCGTCACCATATTCTCGGTCGACTATGTATAGAATTGCTCTCGAGGAATATTGCTACTCCGTACATAGGTTCATAATTACATTTTATATTTCTCTGACCTTGAACGCACTTCATAACCACGTACTCCCCTTTCCACCAATCGGACGTTGTATCATGAAACGTCACCAATCTTCCGGATGTAACATCTTGGCAGGGATGCTGCGGGTCATGATGATCACTTTAAATGTTAAAACGCCATTCTCATGTATTGGAAACTTGTCTGTTTTGTTTCCCCTTCTTCATTCGTTCTTTTCGTTGTATTATACTTATAAAATGAGGTCGTTTCTTCAGCTTTTGAGTCTGGCAGCTGGACTGTCCCAGGCGACAGCTACCCCTGTTCTGTCCAGAGCTACTGGTAGTTCTAAGAATCTAATTGTCTTGTAAGCTGTCTCTTTGCCGAACTGTTAAAGTTATCGTTCTTATGATTCCTAGTGGCGACTCATACTCGACTGTTGGCTTCTGGCCTGGAGGCGACTTGCCAAGTGCTGGCAGCCCTCTCGGAAATCCCGCTCTACCAGGACAAACAACGGCAAATGGATTGAACTGGGTTGGCCAATTAACTAGCGTGCTGAACACTTCTACTATCCTGACTTACGACTTTGCTGTCACTGGCGCTACAGTTGACAAAGAAATCGTCTCGACATATGCACAGTACTGCGTTGATGACCAGGTGGCCCAGTACAAAGAATACGTCGCAGACAAAATCAGTTCCGCAGACACTCTTGTCGCCGTATGGATCGGTATCAATGATCTCGGTGAACCTTTCTGGAAGAAATCGGCAGCGCCAATTGAGAAGACCATGGATCGGTATTTCGAGCTATTGAAGACGCTGCCTGAGGCTGGATTGAAGAAGTTCGCCCTCCTCACTGTTCCTCGTACGCCGCTTCTCCCTATTCCATTATCCCAGCTAATGTCGTATCAGCTTTCGCAGACCAAATCCCCGCCATGATTGGACAGTCTGAATCAGACCTCAAGACGCTTCGTGCAGACATCATTGCCTATAACAAAGCTCTGACCGAGCGGGCTGCTACCTTTTCAAACTCTAGCTCAGGTATCGAGGTGACCGTGTTTGACACGAAACCTACTTTTGACTCCGCAGTCAAGAACTTCAAAGAGTATGGGGCCAAGGACGCGGCATGCTATGGTGGAAATGACTGCCTCTGGACCGATACCTACCATGCTGGTGTCGCTATTCACAAAGCCCTTGCCAAGAATTTCGCAGAGGGTATTAGTAAAACTTTTACGTTCTGAGCATTGAATATTGTAGAAGAGTCGTGTTGGTATCCGCAGAAGCGATCAATTAAACTTGCAGCACCCTTGTTAGAGACCCTGGTCTGTTGGTTGGTTCTGCAGGACATTTATTTAGCCGAGCCAGCATGTGAAGTGCGTGCCCCTCACGTTCCAATCACGACATACAATTTTATCCCTCACATATCATTATTACTGTCGACATATCCATAATGGCTGATCCTCTCTCGACTGCCGATCCCGTGGCGCTAGAAGTTGACGAGGCCGACATTGATACTACTAGCGACACTGACTCTCTTGGTTCAATTGAAGGGAGCTCCACTTCGTCAATTACCTCAAGCATTCTAAAGTATCGCCAAGAGAACGGGCGCACCTATCACGCGTACAAGGACGGCCAGTATGTGATCCCCAATGACGAGCAGGAGCAGGATAGGCTCGATTTGCAGCATCATCTTTTTCTTCTCACTTTTGATGGCAAGCTCTATCTATCGCCCGCCGGCCGCGAAGGTCGTCAACTACACAATGTTCTCGATGTTGGGACAGGCACTGGACTCTGGGCCATGGACTTCGCCGATGAGCATCCTAGCGCTTCAGTCATCGGAATTGACCTCAGCCCCATCCAAAGTCCTTTCGTCCCTCCGAACTTGAGCTTCCAGGTGGACGATATTGAAGAGCCGTGGACATTTCATGTCAAGTTCGACTTCATCTACAGTCGCATGATGACTGCATCTATCGCTGACTGGCCCGGCTTCTTCGCCAAGGCCTATGACTATCTCAATCCCGGCGGCTGGATCGAATTGGCAGACATTCACCCTATTACTAGCGACGATGGAACTCTCGCAAAAGACTCGGCTACTCATGAATGGGTCACCAAATTGTTGGACGGTACAAAGATGATTGGAAGACCATTCGACGGGGCAGATAAATACAAGGAACAGCTCGAGGCCCAGGGCTTTCAAAACGTCCAGCAGGTCGTGTTCAAATGGCCTCAGAATACCTGGCCGAGAGACAAGAGACACAAGGAGCTTGGTAAGCATCAGTCCCTGCTCCAGTTCACTGGCTTTATGAATTTACTCACCGCGTGTAGGTTCTTGGAATCTCGAAAACATCAGCTCTGGCCTTGAAGGTCTCAGCTCTGCTGTCTACACCCGTGTGCTCGGCTGGAGCAAAGAGGAGCTGGATGTGTTACTCGCCAAGGTTCGCCGCGAACTGAAAGACAAAACTATTCATTCCTACTGGCCTATGTAAGTCAAGTAATCATATCGGCAATGCGCTGAGCTGACCTTGTGTAGATATGTTGTATATGGGCAGAAGCCGGAGAAATAAAGTGAGGCCTTCTTCTAGATCCATGATTTGTTTATCTCTTAAGCAGGCAAAGTTGAATAAATGATGATACTGTTTGAATCTTTCCGATTGAAAGGCAATTTGACTTCCATCATGTAGATAATCCTAAAATACAATTTTGTGTCCTCGAGCTCTCAGCTTCTTGTCACACCCGTCCAACCTCCTGATACCATAAGATGTAGGATGCTACTTCGGAACGAACTTCTCTAGTGTCCTCGTGATAAGATTGTAAGTCGAGTTCTTGTCCAAACTCAGGTACAAGTCCGAGCCCTTATTGAAACTACCCCAAGCAGTCCATCCATACCAGACATCACTGTTGCGATCGAGAAACGCCAGCATAGACTGAATCGTGTCAACACATTGAGGGAAAGGTCCACCTCCAAACTCTGTAACCATTCCTTGAAAGCCATTACGGCGCAAGATGCGAGTCACTGCCTCAAATTTCTTGACAAAGCCACTCCAAGGCTCGCAGAGACCATATGCGCCGGCGATATCGTCAAAGTACTGATGGAAGTCGTATAGAGTGTTGTTGGCGGGGTCTTGAATGAGACCGGGACCGATACCTGGTTGAGAAAAAGCTTCCCAGTCAACAAGGCGAGCGAATTGTGTTCCTGAGACAAGAATTTTCTGCTTGTCGGTGACGTTTCGGATAGCGAGAATTGCAGCCTGGTTTGTCGCGCCCCATTTGGTGATGTCAAGATCATGAGCTAGACAGCTCTGTCAGTTTGACTGCGAGTAATAAAGTATGAGCTGAGAAGTGCTCGTAGTTCAACGTACGCTCGTTCATGAGTTGGAATATGACTTTGGGGTTTGATTTGTATCTCTCGGCGAGTCTTGTCCAGAGATCGGCAAAGTGATCACTGGTGACGGTTATATTGGGATTGAGGAATGACAATTCAGGTTGGTCAATCACGGCGCAGTACCACCGTGCATAGTTGTGCTGGATCAATCAGTGCGCGTACAACGAAAGGACAAGGGACAATTTCCACTTACAATATCCATGATGGCCTGTCCACCATCATCAGTAATAGCCTTGACTAACTTGTCGACTGCCTCCATGTTGGTCTCATTCAGGCTGCCGCCGAGCGAGGTCTGGACATGCTGCCAAGCCATAGCAATTCGAAAAAGGTTGAAGCCTTTATCGTGCCATGACTTGTAGTCTTCAACGGTGTTGATGTATGGATAGCTGTGATAACTTGGTTTGCAGGACAGGTCGAGGAAAGTGTTGTAAGCTGACCCGAGGATGTTGACATCGTTGGCGAGACCAAATAAGTTAACACTACTCATGTTAGCCATCTTTCTGTTAAATAGATGATTATGTTCAGCCTACCCTGCCCATTTTACTTGGCTGGCAATAGCAGTTTGAGCCGCGAAAAGGAATGTCAAAGTCTTGAACTGCATGATGGCAATGAAAGAGAAGACTTTGGTGATTTGATAGACTTGATTGAGACTGCAAGAAGGCACTTTTTATAATAATCTTACTGCAACTGCCTCGTAATTCAATAATATCTTTAATCAGTGCCAGTGCCATGTTTAAGCTGGACTAACACTTCACCTCGCGCTCCAGTTCCCGAAAGAGTAGTCCGAGCTGACGATCCGTCAGCTCCGGCGGAGCCACGCTAGACAGCACCTCGCGATCCGGCCCCGGCACGGAAGCTGATAGTCCCATTTTCTTATGATGATCCGGAACCGCCGGCACAACCGATCGGTGAGTCGCTATCATCATGTTTCGTTGGAAGAATGCTCGATTTACTTCGCTGAACAGCTCCCAGCATCGCCTACTGCTAGCGCCAACCGGTGCGCTGATGGCGAACGCTGGTGAAGCTTAGAGCTGAGGCCAAGGAAAGCAGCTCTCAATATTTCTCTAGGATTTGCGCCCCAATGAATAGTCCTTTCGTAGTAGATATCTTTTCCATAACTCCCGCAACCCATTTTTGCATGATTGGAAAACCGCTGAGGTGATTATAAGCGACTTTTAGTGGGAATAGCAGATTGAAGGCTCCCGATGCATCGCCTTCGTTCTGCAACATATAATCAACGCATTGGCATATCGCCTGTGCGTTCCGGTACCGATTGTCATGATTCCAGAACATAAGCTCCGATGGCTCTTGGAAGTAGATTGCGTCGGGAGATATACCAGCATCGAAGACGCAACAGGTGTCCGGCAATGACATTAACTGCCTGAATATTGAATGCAGTATCAAGTGAGTTGTGTTGAAGTAGACAAATTCGACAGCTCTTTCGAGGTCAGAGAACCATAGTACTTGCTCCAGTGTGCCATGGTATATTTCTGAGGATTCGCGCACAATCTTCTGTCTCCAGCAACTATGAGGATGCATGAAGCTCCATGAGATTCGTAAAGAGTTGAGTTGCTCAAAAGAAGCCTGCAGCTTTCGACTTGTGAAATTTGCAGACACCTGGCAATCGTTCGTATTGAAGATATGATCGACGTCTTCCATCATGCCAGGGATGTCGCATAGAATGTCTTGTAGGTAATCCCCAATCGTCTTGGACATGGGTTGCAATGCCCATGGTATATGCTTCCACTCATCCTGTTCCAAAAAGGTGCGTTTTCGGTTGGCCATAGCGCCGATAGACTGAAAGGAATTAGTGATGGGTCAGTTTAAAAGTAAAAATAACTTACTATGAATGATCTGTTGATCTGCAGAATGGTCTTTGCCGCATCCATTTGAAATCCATAAGGCCCTGTCATCTCCGTCTTCCAAAGTTAACAAAGGCCGACCAATAATTATCACAAGCTCTTCTTACCAGTGCTGCAACGCCATGGCAATGCTGTAGCCAGTTTAACATGGAATCAGAAGATATCATCTCATATATACCAAGGAATAGCGCACTCCATATGGTGGCATGAGGGAGAGACCTCGAGGTTTCAGTCTTGGTTCCAAGATCGGTCTTCAGCTTTTGGACAGCTCTTCCATACAGCGCAGAAGCATGGAACTTCATTTCAGGTATGCAGTGCATAGTTGAGAAGAAGGCTTCTGCAACGCATAAACCTGACATGCCTGCTGTTGAGTCTGCCTCGCCAGAGAAAATGTCGAGGATTGGCGATCCGTCTTCGAGGGGTGACTTGATCAAGACAAATAGGTTTTTGACGAAGAATGATATGACTACTTCATTTTTGAAGCCATGCAAGTCGATCGAGGCAGGCATTTGCTTGAAGTCCTCCCGTTGGGTCAAGGCATTGGGAGACTGAAGCCTAGCATCGTGAGATAGGACTGTTTTTGCAGCATCATGCAAGTGATTTACAAACACAAGACTGTCATCATACTTGCATGGATGAAAGCCTTTATTGCACCTCTGGCAGGTTGGTCGTTGTTCATCTATGGTCATCAGCCGTGAACAGAATCCCTGCGCGATAACGACATACCGCACTTGACCCTGCGTTTTCGGCACGTCAAGCATCCCTTACTGCGCCGAGGTTGTCTCCTTGACTGACTGCTTAATGTCGCAAAACAATTCGGCTGCGAAGACATGTCCTTGTCTCCAACGTCGGCATGTTCGAGAGGCTAGAAAGGCTACCATTTTCGCTCGTGAGGGCCTTTTGCGACACGTAAAGTGGGTAGAGGTCAAGGCGGAGTTATGGATTTCCTATTTGGATGTAGCATCAAAATTGGCAATGGCAAGCTGCAGGTGCTGATTGGCTCGTCTGTCCCGCGAATTGGAGCTTTGTGCTCAGGCGTCATACGTCATCAAAATGATGATTTCGTCTCCTTTTAAGTTTTCGGCGTTGGTTCAGCTACACACTGCAGATACAAGACGTCGAGTTCTGATAAGTCAATGAAATGAAACGTGGAAGAACCCTTGTTGATAAACCGAAAAGGGGCCGGAAAACCAACCAGTCAGTGTTGACACAGGTGCAACTTGATTGGCCTGTTCTGGAGCTCACAATCCGGATATCAAATACCCTGACGCTAACGCAGGGAGATGCGGGGGAACAGCCAACTTGTCGGCAGATATACAAGTGATAGCAGACTCGAGATGCATGCAACTGCCTATCTTCTCTCCTTTATCCTTTATCTTATCTCTTGTATAGAATATAATAGATTTGATTCCAAAGAGTCAAGCGTAGCATTTGATACTTCCAAGCACACTTCTCGTTCACAATCTGGCTGGTATGTGGATCGAATGTCTAGTCTAGTTTCTGCACTACACCTACACTGACCCACAGAAGAGAGGCTTAATTCATGAACCTTGATGATATGTATGAACCACGGACGGATCTACAGTGGTGCAGGTGTCGTTTGGCTTGCGTAACCCAATGCTATCTCGACAATAAAGCCTCCATCCATCTAACGACATCGAGACCGCTCCACGGATGCATTTATCACGGCTTTTGACGATGCCTCCCAGGACGGGACTAGTGACACCCCCGATCTAGCTTTATCAGCTTTAGCAGTGAAGCTCGGACTCTAGCATGCCACTCGTTCTGAAAGGGCTACAGATAAGCTATCGTGCTTTTGGAATAGCTTCTTCGCCTCGGATTCATTAAACCTTTCCGTTGCCCTGGGCCTGGGCAGCAACGACAGTGGAGAATTTGCAATTATTACCCCAGATTTCACCGCCGCGGCTCCTTGTTTTCTCACACGATCACGTATTAAGATCTCAAGTTTCTGAATCACGTATTTGATCATGTCTACGACGGCTGTTTATTCTGCCCCACCTAACCCCAGGAAGCGGGCTTCCGTAGCCTGTAATGGGTGTCGGGTCAAGAGGACAAAGGTAACGCTCCCCTCCGTGCACGATTTGAGCCTCAATACGATCGAGTGACGTTGCATGGCCTCGTTCTACCTATGTGACTGTAGCTGACGCGAGCTATACGCAGTGCGACGGCAGTCAGCCAAGGTGCAGCGCATGCTACGACCGCCAACAAAACTGCGAGTATACCCAGGCAGAGAGCAACAGAAAGTATGTTAGGATGACAGCATTATGACAGGAACTACACTAATATATATGGAAAGACGACATACAAATGCATATATCAACGCGTTGGAAGCGCGCGTCGCAAGCTTGGAGAAACAACTCGCCCAGCGCAACGGTGATCCTGGGACGCCAGACTCTACAAAGGGCAGCAGTAACTGTGACCATGAGGAGGTGGCCTTCGTAAGCAGTACCCAAGCTTCTCAACCGGACCCAAACAGTACAACAAGCGAAGAAGACATGGATGATCTCGCAAATGCCCTCGGTTGCTTCACTCTTGGTGAGATTGGAGAGTTGCGCTATTTCGGTGCATCCAGCAACTTTTCCATCATTCACAACCACGCTATCAAGGTTCCATCATCAATTCAAGCCAGAAATCGCGGCATAGAGGCCGCTAATAACATGCCTGATTTCATCACACCTTCTGACGAGATGCGCGACCACCTACTGGAGATCTTCTGGCGATGGCAGAACTCTTGGCAGTACATCGTCCCAAGAGAGCTGTTTGTCCGGGATTTATACGTTGAGAAGAATGGACGATACTGCACGCCTTCGCTCATGGCGGCCATTCTAGCTATGTCGTCACGGTACTCTCCGAGATTAGAGCTTCGCACAGATCCCGATGACGCCAACACGGCGGGTGAAGCATTTGCCGCTCAAGCCAAGACTATGCTTCATTACGAATGCGAAGCTCCAACGACATCTACAGTTCAAGCAACAGCACTTCTGGGCCTGTACTGGGCGACTATTGACAATGAGGGTCTCGGATTCATGTATATCGGTATGGCGACAAGAATGGCCATGAATTTGGGCCTTCACTGCGACTGTTCGCCATACGCTTCCAAAGGCTTAGTATCCGATGATGATGTGGAAGCTAGGAACGTCACTTTCTGGGGTGTATATGTCTTGGACAAGTACGTTGACCGAAGAGCACTGGCGTGTTTTTGAAAGCTGACATTGGAAACAGATTTTATTGCCTTGGCATGGGCCGACCGGCGAGTATTCAAGAGTACAACATCACGACGACCAAACCAAAAGGACTCGTCCAACATAGCCCACTCTTATCTGACTATCATTATGGAATATCCGCTCCATTTCCGACCAGCCATATTCTGGAAAATTCAATGTATACTTGTGAGCTTCTGCTTGCTACCTCAGAAGTTATCGACCAACTGTGAGAAATCTATACTTAGTTGACAAGGAATGGCTACTGACACGATATAGATATGCCCAGAGATACGCGTGGACTGATAAGGAAAGAGAAGACCGAGTTATGAAAGCTCACCTACAAGCTGTCGGGCTCTTTGACCGCTTGCCGAAAAGTTTGAAAATCTCAAGTTCTAGTCTTCAATGTTCTCCGCCCTATGTCTATCAGTTTCAGTGAGTAACTATGGATATTGTGAAAAAGCGTCACTAACGATTATTCTCTAGTTTGCAATACCACCATGCAATATTACTACTTCACCGACCATTCTTTCAGCTTCTCAACCCTGGCAAGAACGCCATCGCCTATGATCCAGAGGGAGGAGATATTCACTCAAAGTCCTGCAGGGAATCAGCCGTCAAGATGGCTAGGATCCTACAGATATTCAGGAAGAACTACACAATCGTATGTGCTCGTTTGGCTCTAACTACCCCCAGCAAACTGACACAGTCTAGCGAAATATACCTGTCTCAGCAGTCCACCCAGCCTTCACTGCATCAATCATCCATCTTCTTCACATTAAATCAACAGGAAACCACGGTAGAAGCGAGGCCATGAGGTGTCTCTATATCTGTGTCAAATCTCTCTATGAGATGAACGTGAACTGGAACTGGGCCAACCGATCTATCCGAGCAATCTTGTCGCTAGCTCGAGAATGGGAGATCGACATTTGGGCACATGGTCTCGCACAAGAGATCAATGAAGAGAGCCGACGACAATTTGAACGGTATGAAATGGACGACTTGGTGGTTTTCCATGAGGGCACAGAGAGTAGTTTTGAGCATGTTTATTCGCTGGACGAAATCTTTGAGTCTTGGACGTATGATCAGTGTTTTGGGGAGTCATCTCTGGACTTTTTTGTTTAGCTTAGGATTTTAATGAGGTCTTGTTTTCGGTAATACTAGTCTGTCTATATAGCTTAATGCAGTTCTTGGATATTGAGTATCCTGCTTCCGATATGAGCGAGGCCTGACACGTGGCCACGTAAGTCATCTCCATTAATTGTATCCTATTGTTGTATTGCGGATATCATAAGTCCGGCGTGCGGAGATTAACTTTGGCATATCTGGGGTAACTGGGGTCAAGGAGGGGGATTTATCCGGGAATCAATCACCCGACCTTGATGATCATCAGGTAATCTGATATCCGGATAGACCCCTCAAACAAACCCCACCAAGGACAGATAGATGCTGAGATAGGAAACATCGTCGTATGTTTGCCAGACGATGAGTATCAGTCTCACAACTATAAGTAAAGAGCAAATCACCCTCAGATTCCTCACCTCATCATCATTCTCAGTCTTACACAAGCATCAGCAACACAACCACCAACACGAATCCACAACCCCAACAACAATCTATCAAGATGTCCAAGTCCCTCAAGGTCGCCGCCATCCAAGCCGAGCCCGTCTGGAACGATCTCCAGGGTGGCGTTAACAAGTCCATCGGTCTCATCCAAGAGGCAGCAAAGGAGGGTGCCAACGTCATTGGCTTCCCTGAAGTCTTCATCCCTGGATATCCATGGTAAGTAGGAGACTTACGAAACATGGGCAGATCAGCTTATTCATTTCTAGGAGCATCTGGGCCAAGTCGCCTACCGAGAACGCACCATGGATTAATGAGTACTTCAAGAACTCAATGGAGAAAGAGTCACCTGAGATGGACCAGATCCGAGCTGCTGTTCGAGAGGCAGGCGTCTTTGTAGTCCTTGGATACAGCGAGAGATACAGGGGAACCCTTTACATCGCACAGGTGAGTTGTGCCACTGATTGAACTTTTCGATGTGCTAACGGAATAAGTCTTTCATTGACGAGACCGGCACTATTGTTCTTCACCGTCGCAAGATCAAGCCTACCCACGTTGAGCGTGCTATCTACGGTGATGGACAGGGCGAATCTCTGACCAATGTCGCCGACACCAAGTTCGGAAGGGTTGCTGGTCTTAACTGCTGGGAGCACACTCAGACACTTCTCCGCTACTATGAATACTCTCAGGATGTCGACATCCACGTCTCCAGCTGGCCATCTATCTTCCCCCAGAACGTCCCCGAGTGGCCATACCACATCACTCCCGAATGCTGCAAGGCCTTCTCTCACGTTGTCTCCATGGAAGGAGCCTGCTTCGTTCTCCTGGCAAGTCAGATCATGACTGAGGAGAACCATAAGAAGGCGAATGTCGATGGCTATGATTACACCAAGGAATCTGGCGGTGGCTTCAGTATGATCTTCTCGCCTTTCGGAGAGGAACTTGTCAAGCCTCTTGCTCCTAATGAGGAGGGTATTCTTTACGCTGATATCAACCTTGAGGAGAAGTACAAGGCGAAGCAGAACTTGGACATCGTCGGCCATTACTCGCGACCCGACCAGCTGAGCCTTCGCGTCAACAAGCATGCTGCTAAGCCTGTCTTCTTCGCCAACGACCTGTGAGCTCATGGATCTGATTCCTTGGCATAGGGTCCTTGCTTACAGGTCGCAGTTCGGGGGACCAATCGCGAGCCCACGGTGATCTTCCTTTGAGGACCATTTAGTTTGAATAGAGCAATTGAATATTTACAATCACCAAGACTTCAGTGCCACGATACTTCTAACCGTAATGTGACAAGAGATAAGGTAATCGATTTCCAGAGAAACAAATGCAATAGTTAAACTGGCTTAATTTAATTTTTAAAGTAATAAACTACTATGAAACCAACTCGTCTTGCTTAGTAAACGTAGAAGAAGTTAGGGTTGTTCCTATCCGTCATAGTATCCGGATCAACCTCTCCACTCTGCCCAACATCCTGTGAAACCCTTCCCTTTCTGTTTCGAAGGCCATAAAGAATTCTAGTCAGAATGGTGACAACAACCGACCCGCCACAAACACAGAAAACGGTGATCTTTGCTGGGAGGAACTTTGGCGCATCTTTGGCTTGGAAGGTCTGTGGTCCAATGATGTTGGCAATGGAAAAGCCAACAGCAACGATGGCATTCGTAGTGACCTTCTTAGTGTACCCTTGAACATTGGCTCCGACAAGAGCATAGATCAGTGCAAGAGGTGCAACGTCGAAGTTAATCAAGTAGATTCCGGCGAGTGAGCCTGCTTGACTGCTGGAGTAGAAGGACATTAGTCCTGCACCAATCAGAGTTGGGACCATGAGAAGGCAAAGACCCAACCATCGTGGGAACCCGTAGAGGATGGCAAAGGTGCTGAGCAAGGTAGCGGACACTGATACAACACCAGCAGGCATGTTGAGAAGGGCGGCCTGCTTGGGGTCATAACCGAAACCGCGGATCAGAGTAGCAGAGAATGTTGTGATGATGCCTGATGGGATAACAATGAGAATAGTATTGAGGAAAAGCAACCAGACTTGAATGTCCTTGAGAGCATCCCAAATACCAGCGCGGCGGAAGACCTTGGCGCTTTTCCCTCCCTGATCAGCATCAAGGGCTTCTTGAAGCATGACCTGCTCCTGCTCTGTAAGGAACTTGGCGTCCTTGATGCTAGAAGGCATCCAGAAGAGAACAAGGAGACCAACGATAACATTGAAGGCGCCAACGGAAACAAACATGATGCGCCAGCTCTGGAAGCTGCTGGTTCGGCTACCGTGCTGAGCAGCATACGAGATCAGTCCACCAACAGTCTGGCCGATGCCAAGACCGCAGTACCAGATACCAGTCCTTGGGGTTGCTTGTCTTCTGGTGTACCACTGCGAAGTGATCATGATAAGAGCAGGTGAGATAACGGCTTCGAACATGCCAAGAAGAGTTCTCGCAGCTGTCATACCAGGGAAGTTGTGCGCGGCAGACGAGCAGCAGATAACGATACCCCAGAGAACAACGTTGAGGCCAAGAACCTTGCTAACAGGAAACTTCTGGATCAAGACACCCTGAGGAAATTCCGCAACGGCGAAACCGATGAAGAAAGCGGTAGCCATCCAGGAGAAATCATTTCCTGTGAAATGGAGGTTCTCGGAGAGACCCATGATGTTGGCATAGTTGATGAGGACTTTGTCGAGGAATTGGAGGAAATAGCAGACCAGCATGAGAGGAACGAGATGGTAGTCGACTTTGCGGGTGATGGGCTTCAGAGATGTTTCGCTGATGACATCTTGGACTGAGCCTTTGGTGACAGAGGGAGGACGCATGATGTCTGGGATTTTCTCGTTGTCGGTGGGAGTCATGGTGAAGCTGTCAAGAAGATGTTAGACAGATGCAACCAGTGCAACTCGTCAGGTACTAACCTATCTAGCGAAACAAGTATTCGATGTGACCTGAAGAAAGAGTCAGATGCTTGAGTAAAGAGTTCAATTGGTGGCAAGGTAGCGATCGATAGACGAAGGCAGCCTGTACTGAAGCCAAAAGGAGATGCCTGAATGGGACGACAAGACAGGGTTAAGTACCTCGAGGCCGCGATACCACTTTTGCGACATCAACCAGCCAAACATGAGCAGTCGCAATGTTATCTTGACAGAGTTCAAGTCATAGCTCCGAGTCTGGACTCCAAAAACCTGGGGAATGATGATACGTCGGTAAACTCTATCTGGATTGGGCTAGACCGCGATAAAGCTGCAACCGTCGGATCCTGATGGGCGGGACCAATGAAATCATGTGGATTACTTCCCCGCCCGTCGCTTCGAGGTCTTAGGGATGGCTTTTGGGTTCGTCGTGTTGATAGCGGTCCGCGCGGTCTGAGATAGTGGTCTTCAGCCTCAGTCGTCGGAGGGCAGAACAGGCTGGGGTTGGTATGAGGTGAGAGGAGAGTAATGATGCGACTTGAGCGCCGGACATAAGACTGCGATACATATAATTAGAACTTCAATTACAATCTTCTCATCAATACACTCAATCACATCTTACAAAGTACTTCATTGCATCTTGTAGCACTCTCTGTATCACTCAGCCAAACGGCTCAATTATAGCCTCAACTTATCCACATAAGCTCTTCACAAGACAAGATGCCTGGACGAACAGAAACGTCTCTCTCAATAGGCATCATCGGCTCCGGTCTTGGTGGTCTCTCCGCCGCCATCGCCCTCCGACGAGCCGGCCACCAAGTCACGCTCTATGAGCGTTACGACTTTGGTGGTGAAGTTGGTGCATCTCTCTCAGTCGCTTCCAACGGCTCTCGCTTCCTGGAAGAATGGGACGTTGACATTCCCGCTGCCAAGCCAGTCATTTTGCGCAACCTCATCCGCCATAACTATTCTACTGGAGAAGTTGAGGGCACATACCCTTTGGGAGACTATCGCGAACGCTTCGGCACAGACTACAACAACTTTCATCGAATCGATTTGCATAATCACCTCAAGGACACTGCTTTGTCGCAAAGTGGCAAAGGTCGACCTGCCGAGTTGAAGACGTGGCACAAGGCATCCAAACTTGACACTGAGACTGGCCATATTACTTTTGAGAATGGCAATGAGGCTACACATGATGCCATCATTTGTGCAGACGGTATCCGAAGCGTGATGCGTGAGCAACTTGGCGTCATCCCAAACTTCGTTCCCAGCACATCTTGCTGCTATCGCTGCATCATATACGCCGACAAGCTACGTGAGCTTGGCCTAGAGGAGTACATCAACAACGAAGCCATCGAGTTTTGGGGCGGCGACACAAAGACCAAGATCGTGCTGTCAGCATGCAGCGATAACAACGTTGTGTCATGCTACTGCTTTTATCCAGCTGAGAAGAATGACACCAAGGAAGATGGATGGAACATCTCCACCACTGGCGACGTCCTTGCTTCTACCTTCCCAGGGCTAGACCCCAAGCTCATCAAGCTGTTCCTCAACGCTGAAGACATCAAGATGTGGCGCCTTTACAACCACGATCCATATCCCTACTGGACCAAAGGCCGATGCACACTGCTCGGCGATGCTGCGCATCCCATGATGCCAGATCAAAGTCAGGGTGCTTGCATGGCAATAGAAGATGCAGGTGCTTTAGGTATTTTGTTCTCCGAGAAGTACTCAGACTTGAGTGTTGAAAAGCGTCTCAAGTTGTATGAGGCGGAGCGAAAGCCACGCGCTACAAGGTTGCAAGAAGCGAGCAAGCGTGCGAGGGAGAACCTGAATGAGAGGATTGGGTGGTCGAGCAAGAATACGAAGCCGGGGATGTTGACGATTGATGAGGTCTGTGCTTATGATATGCATGCACACATCGCTGGGTTAGTCAGTGATGCTCAA
Organism: Fusarium musae; assembly: GCF_019915245.1. Lineage (NCBI taxonomy): Eukaryota > Fungi > Ascomycota > Sordariomycetes > Hypocreales > Nectriaceae > Fusarium > Fusarium musae. Next base: position 3,238,137 of record NC_058391.1, read on the forward strand.
GTCTCGCCATAGGAGTCAGAGCTTGTGTATAGCAAGCAGTGTTATTTTGAGTTGATAGTCCCCACAGCTGATGGCTTACACCACGCGCCTCACAGACGCTTGTGTATAGCCAGTTAAAATAGTCCCCTCATTTATGGCCTTCCATTTGATGTTCACGAGTAAGGTTGCGTTTGGTCATGATGCCGTGCATTATTATCAGTAGAGTGCTAATCCACCCATCTCCTCATACCGAATCCTAGCCCAATTAACCATGCTCTCGGTCTCTCTTCTCTTCCAAACAGTCTCAACCAGCTCACGGCTCTGATGTACATACCCGAACCCGCAAGTCCGCTCCATGATCATGAGCCTATCTTGTACAACCATCCTCTGTTCAAGACAGTTGCATGCGCCACCTGCCATTACCAAAGGAAATAGTAAGCAGCTCTCGAGAGGACTGCCATATCGTATCTTTTGTGCCGAATCTAGAATATGCTGGACACACTCGAATACCTTTTCTGTAAGCGAGTAGCCTTCTGTGATTTGGTGGAGTCGGAGGCGGAGTGCCCATTCGTATGCGGTTGTTGCGTGGAGTACGTCGTCGTTGGTTGGCGACAAGGACGCAACGGCGCCTGCGAGACCACCATAGTCGTATGCCCAGTTATCCAATCTCCCTTGAACTCGTTCAGCTTCTTCGCGAAATAGAGCTTCGGAAGCCTCATCGACTCTTGTTCCGCGTTTGCTAGCCAGGTTGTTGACCCGATCGACCATATGGAACAGTTCTTTCGGTATTCCATATACTGCAGCATCATCGTTGCTGGAATCTTCAGTCGGTTCAGGTGTAGTCGCCACTGTCTTGTCGTCTATCAGAGGAGGCTTGCATGTGCTTGTTGTTGCTGCGCTGTCTAGAAAGCGTGCCAGCTTGACAAAGAACTTGAAGTGACCTGCCAGATTACCACCAGTCTGGGATTTGACTGTTGACAGGAGTCGCTTTGCACCCTGGAGGTGAAGCTTCCATCCTGCCGAGGTGCCATCGAACAGCTCCGACATACACAGAAGCAGACAAGATACCAGCGCAACATCAACTGAGCCCCCGTCGACATGAGGCAAGAGACCGGCCAAAGATTGTGTCGCTTGGCCTTTATGGTACAATGCCCTGTCTCGCATGTCGGGTTGGAGCTTCTGCCAGTGCGTTGCGCTCAAAGCGAGGACGCAATGAAGGATGAGCTGATTTGAGACGGCCATCGGTACGAGGTAGCTGAGATAGGGATTTGATGTCGTGTTTGGATGCCTTGATAGCACCGAGGCGACAATATTTGAGTAATGGTTTAGTAATGCTTTGTCGTGAGGAGATGTAATGTCCGGTACCAAGCTGGGCGTATACAGAGTGAGCGTCGTATTTGGTAGACTGTCCGGTGAGTCTTCAGCGACGGGAGGTGTTTCCGGGAGGATATCGAGCCAGCCTGAGTCAGTTGTCAAGTCCCAGGAAAGTTCTGGCAATGTCGCCGTCATGTCAACGTCTGCGCCGTCTACTGGAACGGCAGTGGACATTTGGCATAGCAAGTCGGCGATACTTAGGTCCACGTTGGACTGGACTGAACCTTGTGAAGGGTTTGGGCTTGGCGACGTCTCCGAAGATAGGTCGAGGACTTGTTCTGCGCTGAGCCATGATTCGTTGGTCCAGCTGTTGAGCCTCGGTCTACTTGCTCTCTCTGTCGGCCACGAACAGTCGAGGCAAAGTCTCCTGCAATCGCCACAACTGGGTTTCCTATGACAATGATGAGTCTGGCTCATCAAGACAAACGAGTTGGAGGCTTACCGCTCATCGCACTTCTTCTTGCGCCTTTTACACGTCAAACAGCCGGTCTGTACCCTGCGTATCTTGGCTTTCGGCTGACCACCAGAAATCCCATCGCTACCATCAAGCCCAAACTCTCCGGGAAAGGAAGCCGAGTACCCCTTGGGCCGACAAGGTAGGCTCAACCTACTGCACCGGTCACAGGGCACTCCACCCTTACAGCGCTGTTTGATCTCAGCGCACCGTAAGCAGCTATTACTCGGTCGCTCGCGCGTCGCCATGGTTTTGAGGTCAATGAGGAGGAGGAAAAGCTGGGGTAACGAGAGGGAGGAGGTATGGGTCACCCGGAATTAGGAACCGGCTCCCTCGTTATCTTGATAGCGCGTGAGTGCTAGACTGTTAACAGCTAGTTTGGTGATATGGTATCCGTCATATCAGGCGCTACAGTGGTATCAAGCGGGGTAGATAGCGCTGTCGTGTATGGGGCGATAGGGCGCTAACAGTGAGGTCTCCAGCGATCGGCCTGCGATGTTCAGAGAGTTGGCGGTTTATCATCAATCACTTACGCTCCCCTTAGGGAGCAAGAAAATATAAGACCTAAGTTTAGGGTAATAAAATAAATTCAAAGAAAGTTATCCTAAGTTTACCTAAGTTACCTAAATCCTTTTTTACTTAGGCTTAAGGTCTGGAGTTTTATTTCCCCCCCTAGGCTCCCTCAAATTGATACTACACGGCTCACGATATCGATGCTCATGACATTTTTCGTTTCAAGAGAATAATTTAATTACACTGTCTAAAACTATAGCTCATGTAAAGCAGTCCGAATAGCACCAGCAGTCTGCAGAATAAACTGCTTTGCCTGCCAAAGATCCTTATCCATATGCATAAATGGATGCGGTACGCCAGGGAACCGCTTCATCGTCACCTCATTCCCATGCTCAATCAGCTTCATACCGTAAGCTTCACCCTCGTCCCTTAATGGGTCAGCACCCGCTGTGTAAATGACAGTCTTTGCAAGATTATTAAAGTTGTCCGCCTTGAAAAGGTTGCCATAAATCGCGGGTATTTGCGCACGCTTCTCAGCAATCGCTTCGGGGGTTGAGCCCAGCGAACTCCATTTGAGCTTGTCGAACCAAGCGAGTCGGCCCCAATTGAGAGTTGGTGCATGCTCATTTTCTTGCATGGACTTGAATGGCGAATCTGATGCTGAAGAGTATTGACTCAAGTCGTCAATCACTGGTGTTCCAACAGCGACGAGCTTGAGAGGGATTCCAGCGTCGCGGGCCATGTGCGCCAGTGCAAGACTGATGAAACCGCCGGCTGAGACTCCACCAACGGAGATCCTCTCCGGGTCAATGCTGAATCTCTCAGCGCCCTTCTCGTAGATGTACTTGAGAGCAGCGAAACTATCGGTAACACCACAGGGGAAAGCATTCTCTGGCACGAGGCGATATGCGACGTCAATGACGGCAACGCCAGCGACGTTGCAGATATGTTTGCAAATATGACTCTCGGTATCAAGATCGCCTAGACCCCAACCGCCACCATGGTAGTCGATGTGTACAGGCCATGGACCATCAGTGTCGGGCTCATACACTCTCACATCGAGAGTGATGCCCTCATGAGTGACGATCTGGGTATCGTATTGGCGGGCGACATCTGGTGCAGGGCCAGTGCCGTACGAGTAGAGAACTGAGTACTTCGATCGAAGGATGCCGAGGTCGATTGGTTTGAGGGGAGTGTTGGCGACGTTGTCGTTGTAGAGCTTCTCAAAGACAGGGTCGAGTTTGCCCTTCATCGAGGGATGAACAGGCTGGAGAGCCTCATGCTTAGTGTCTTGTGTCATGGTGGTTGCTGCAAGGATGCGATACTGGGTATGAATGAGTTGAGAATGCGATGAATCGGAAGCGAGATCAATTGACTCTTGAATGAATCTATTCTCACCTCCATCGCATCCAGGTCCGGCGCATGTTCCAACGCGAATTGCCCTGTCGCAAAGATCACTAATTTCCGCCGGTCCCCGCTATCTTACAGTGACAATTCGAGTTAGTCTGGCGCGCAATTGATGATGGTTTTCCGACGGTTGCATAACGGCGAATTCCGACGGACCCCTCACTGCGCTCGAGGCACTGAACCGCGCTGCTGGGACCTCACTGTAGCGCAGATAACCCCCGATAAGAGCTTCATGACGTGTGATGCCGTCGCACTCACTTCAACTGCGAAGAGTCTCGAGAGTCAATCTGATATTATGAGAGAATAAACCCTGATATTTCCCCTCGTTCGAAGCGACCAAGATTATACACAAACGCAATCCATTGATCATTCTTAGTGTAAAGCTCACGCGAACATCACCATGTCCAAAGACCGTAAGCCAGTTCTCATAGTCGGCGCTGGAGTCGTCGGCCTGGTCCTCGCCCACGGCCTCAAGAAGGTAATATATCTCTCCAACCTCATCAATTGACCTACTGATATGGATCTTGAAGCTTGGCATTCCTTTTCAGATCTACGAACGCGACAGTCACATCAGCTCCCGCGGTCAAGGCTGGGCCATAACACTCCATTGGGTCCTCCCATTCCTGAGAGAACTCTTATCAGAAGAAGCGTTCAAAGACGTTGAGTCAGTCCAAGTCGACCCAGAAGCCGACCGTCAAGGACTCGGAAAATTTGTGTTCATCAATCTCGAGACCCTGGAGCCCAAATTCCTCATCCCGCCTGGCGATCGACGACGAGTTAATAGAGAGAAGCTGCGCAAGGTCTTGCTTAAGAGCGTTTCAGACCACGTCAATTGGAACAAACGACTTGCTTCGATTGAAGAGCGCGACGATGGAGTCGTCGCTATGTTCGAGGATGGATCTCGAGCTGAAGGGTCTCTCATCGTTGGTGTCGAGGGCAGCAACTCAAGAACAAGAAAATATTTAGCACCAGAGTCATATCGAAACATTCGACTGCCGGTGCGATTTACTGGCGCAGCTCTAGATCTCACTCCAGAGCAGGTAAAGCCATTAAAAGATATCGATCCTCTGCTATTTCAAGGCTGCCATCCTGAGACAGGGACGTTCTTCTGGTTCAGCATGCTTGAAACACCAGTCGTTAATGGCACTGCCGGAACAGAGGATGAGCATTATCGTGTGCAAGTCATGATATCGTGGCCCATGAAAACACCAGAAGACGAAGTCAAAGCGACCGACGCGGAGCGCTTGGCATATATGAAGCAACGCGCCACAGAGTTTAACCCCGTTCTACGGGATACCGTTCAAAGAATCCCAGAGGGTTCAGAAGTGATCGAAATAGTCCTACAGGACTGGCCGTGTCCGCCTTGGGATAACCGCAACGGCAGCGTTACTCTAGCTGGCGATGCAGCGCATGCGATGACCATGTATCGAGGCGAAGCAGCTAATCATGGCATTCTTGATGCTTATCGGTTGACTAAGGCTTTGGAGGGAGCTTATCATGAAGGAAAGGGGTTAAATGAAGCTATTGACGAGTATGAGGCGGAGTTAAGGGAGAGGACCAAGGTCGCTGTGTTATTAAGTCGACAGGCTTGCTTGGACGCTCATGATTGGGACGGGTTAAATGAGAACTCGGCTGTTCTGAAGAAGAGGGCAATTGCGGGAGTTTAGTTATACTCAATACAGGCATTGAGCGTCAAACGTTGACCTTAAAAGAAGATGAATGTGATGCTATCTGCACGCTTGATGTAAGTAGATTGATATGGCTCTGTACAACGATGGCCAAAACCCGTCCTTTGACGTTCAACTTAACAATTTGGTATCAACTTGCTCTGTAAAACCTTCTGACACTCAAAAGATCACATAGCACCTCGCGATTACTGTTTTTTACATAGTTATGCAGGAATTTTTGGCTGTGTATAGGGTATGTATGCGATGCTCAACTGCACCATTTGCTAGGCCTGACCTGACAGCCCAACCAGTGACTAAATTACCTTATCATTATCGCCAAACTGATAGCGCTGATAACAACCGTTATCGGCCAAATGATCTGTCGCAAACTACTCCGTATCTACAAGCTACAACAGCGCCTGAGCTGAGAGAGGAAGAACAATGAAGAGCTTAGAAGAACTATGCAACAAGATTGACACCTATTTGTTTCCGTGGGTTTGAACTGCAGAACTCTGAATAAGGGACAAACTGCTCGTGACGTCATCTCAAAATGTAGAGAATCAATCGGCTCTCGGACAAAATCGGCGCCGCTATCCGACAGTCACGGGAGAAGAACACGATCAGCGGGACCCGTCGCTGATTTGATCCAATGCGCTTTGCTTGGCCTGCAGCCGTCGCAAAGTTATCATTGCGACGGCCATGACAGCGCTAAACCGAAAGAAGAACAGGCGATGAATACCGCGGATGAGCTGGGCTGTCAATAGAATAGAATAGACCTCTGTAGGTTCAATCATGACCGTCTTGGTAGTCTACAAACATTTGCAATCATAATCTAAACTTGATTTCTTGCCTTATCGCAACCATTCATTCACTGGAGTTGTCGCTGCCAAAATGCCTTCAGCTTACCCCAAGCCCATTCTGCCACCATCTCTCATCGCCGTCACTGGAGCCAATGGCTTCATAGCCCAACACTGTATTGCACTTCTTCTATGTGAAGGATACAAGGTTTTGGGTACCGTCAGATCTCAGACAAAAGTTGAGCAAGTTCTTGAACTACACGGCAGAGATCCCAATCTCTCTGTTAGAGTAGTCGAGGACATCACTTCCGTTGAATCATACATCTCAGCCTTTGGCTCCATTCGACCTGATGCAATTCTACACCTCGCTGCTCCTTTTCACTATGACACAACAAACTTGGAAAAAGACCTCATGATCCCTGCTGTCAAGGGTTCAACTGCCATCCTCAACGCAGCAAATCAGCTTGGTGGCGTCAGGCGCATTGTGCACACCAACTCGTTTGCAGGTATCTACGATGCCTCAAAAGGACTGCAGCCGGGCAAGATTTATACCGCCAAAGATTGGTCTCCATTGACATACGAGGATGGTGTAAATGCACCTGCTGCAGCAGTTGCATACCGCGCCAGCAAGACCGTTGCCGAAAAGGTGGCGTGGAAGTGGATGGAAGAGAACCCAGCTGCACATTTCGACCTTGTTAGCCTGAACCCAGCCATGGTATTTGGGCCATTCCTGCAGGGCGCTGTGCCCAAGTCATCGGAACATCTCAACACTTCCAACCAAATCGTCTATGGTATTGTCTCCGCCGGCCAAGACGGCGAGATACCTGCCACAAAAGGCCCTGTCTGGGTTAGTGTCAAAGATGTAGCTCTTGCGCACCTCAAGGCTATTCAAGTCCCTGAAGCGAGTGGTGAAAGATATCTTCTTGCAGCGGGAGTATACTGCAATCAAGAGATCGCGGATGTCGCAAGGGAGGTTGCCGGGAAGAATAAGGATAAAATCCCCAAGGGTACACCGGGTCTGAGGGAGGCGTCTTCGCATTTTGGTGTAGATGCAAGTGCAACTGAGAAGGCATTGGGTATCAAGTGGCAGAGTTTGGACGACATGTTGTCGGGCTTGCTGCCGCAGCTATTTGAGATACAGAAGAAGGACGAGTAGAAGTTTACAGACTACATAGAATGATAAGCAGGATTAATTGAGAAGTGATATTCGTCGATTGACCAGTGAGCTCATATTGTTCCCCGCGGAATCAATTACAGTCCGCAGGGGTTACAAATGTGCATTTCCGCAATTTAAATAGGTATTTTTGCCACAACGGAATTAAAGAAGACCAATAAGAGGTAATTATTCTTATATATAGACGGAGATAATACTGGAGTGATTAGCATAGATTGGCCACTGAGAATGACTAATCCAAGTACCTGTAATAACATTTGTAACCCCTGCGGACTGTACCATTCCTGGGCCATGATTGATGTCATGTTAGGGCCCATCTTCCCCGCAACTCCACGATCCCACCATTTCGACGCAATTACCAGGAACGGAAATTTACTCCTCCGGCTGCTTGGCGACTCGTCTCAATTAGGAAGTGTTTCGCCGAAAAGCGAATCCCGCGGGCAATTTATCTAACAATAGATATCAAATTCTGCAGATCATGGGGAGCATGGAGACCCTTCATTGGTGCACGTCTTAGATATGCATCGGTGTTGTCGCCGCACTATTTGGCCTTTTGGGTCGAAGGCTCGAAATATAAGATGTGACTCCTCATGAGTTTAGAGATCAATCAACTCACCCTCATCACGATCCCTTCGCAACCATGATTGGTTTTGTTCTCTTTGGGGCCGGTCTGGCAGGCTTGTTCATTCGTCTTGTCATTTATCCCATCATATTGTACTTCATCGATCCAAAGGGTTTGAGGAAATATGCAAACTTCTCGTGGCTTTCTCCTCTAACGGACCTGCGCCACTGTTATCTCAGTCACACCGGCACTCGGTCAGAGACGCTCGCTGCAGAACATGATCGTCGTGGCGAGCACATCCTCAGAATCGGGCCCAATGCATTGTCATTTAGCCATCCCCAGGCTGTCAGAGACATCTACGGTCACCAGACCAAGTGCACAAAGGATCACAAAGAGACGGTTCTGGCTGGGACGCATCGCAACTTGTTTGATGTTGTTGACAAGAGTGATCATAGCAGAAAGAGAAGACTCTTATCTGCTGCCTTTGCGACAAGAAATCTTGAGAAATGGGAGTTCAAAGTGCAGTATACCACGCAGCGATTGCTCGATGCTTTTGATCAGCGATGCACGGGACCTCTAAAGCCAAACACCAATCCCGACCCTGAAGATCTCACAGTCGACTTCAACCACTGGATCAATCTCTGGACTATTGAAGCAATCAACTATATCGCCCTCTCCTCAAAGATGACTCTTCTCGAGACCGGTACCGACGAAGTCATTGCTGAAAAGCCCGACGGCACACTCTATCCCGCACGATATCGCCAAGCACAGAACGCCGCAGCCATGTGCAAGTCAGTCTTCGTCTGGGAGTATGAACTCTATCCATGGCTAGCCCGTATCTCCAAAGTTGTGCCCAACAAGTGGAAGAGCTACTGGGCCACCAGTGCGCCTTGGGGGGACATTTGCTACCACCAAGCTAAAGACAGACTGAGAAGATATGAAGCAGGAGAGAAACTTGATGACTTTTTCTCATGTCTTATGGTTAACAAAAACGGTGTGCCAAATGACCTCGAGTGGGGAGAGATTGTTGCTGAGACCTCTGCAATCATTGATGCTGGAGCTGAGACTACAGCTATTGCCCTGACACATATCCTTCAACTGCTGATCAGTCATCCCAAGCAGATGCAAAGGTTGAGAGACGAAGTAGCTGCTGTTATGGATGAAGAAGACGTCATCTCGCCATTTGACAAAGTAAAAGACCTGCCATATCTCAAAGCCTGCCTTGATGAAGGCCTTCGCCTCATTCCTCCCGTCAGCTCAGGCCTTCCACGACGCACACCCCCAGAAGGAGCTAAGATCATGGAAACTTGGATCCCAGGCGATACATCTGTGTCAATGACGATCTGGAGCGCTCACCATAACGAGGACATTTATCCCGAGCCATATGTCTTCAAGCCAGAGCGGTGGCTAAACCTGGAGGAACGTAAGAGGATGGAACCATTTTTCATCCCGTTCTCAGCGGGCGCAAGAGGGTGTATCGGACGAAACATCTCATACTTGGAACAGCAGATTGTATTGGCTACTTTGGTGCATCGATATGAGTTTGCGATGCCGACTAAGGACTTCACAGTGGACAGGTTCGAAGCCTTCAACTTGATCATGGGCAAACTGCCAATCAAGATCTGGCGAAGATAGCTCTCAAAAGAATGACAGAGTACTTCTGTTAGAAATGGTACTCTGTTGCGTCATTTGATACTGTGCTGTTTAAGCCTTGGGTATCACGCCTGATAGTATGGAGCTTTCTCTCTTGGAGCTGTCACCAATCATAAGCTTTTAAGAACTTTCGACCGGTGGACAAGGAATATCTCAGTCAAGTTGATACCTGCTACTGGTCACGCTCTTTGAACATAGCCTCGTATTACCCCGACCAATCTTACGCGGTGAGGCTGGGCGCTGACGCTTCCCATCACAAGTTCTTTCTGCTTACTATAAAAGACCCCAAAGCATTCCCAATGGTAGCATTTCTTACATGTCTCAGCTAAGCTTAAAATCTTGTGACTGATAAAATTCTTCTATATCACGTCATTTTCTGCTTTAAGCAATCGAACGGGATTGATATTGACCGCGGTTCGTTGGTATAAATTACTGTCTCTACCCGGTGAATCGTGAGAGAGCAAGCTTTGAGCAGAGATTTCTTGTATAGTTAACTTTAGCTTCTTTTCAAGTTACTATTTATCAAAATGGATTCTTCATCGAAGACGGGCTTTATGCGTGCTGTCCAGTGGGAGGGCAACGTCCGCGACATGTCTGTCAACATCATCCCACGTCCCAAGCTCATCGAGCCAGAAGATGCAATCGTACGTATCACTACTTCCGCCATATGCGGTTCTGATCTTCATATCTACCATGGACTCTTCGGCACCGAAGAGAAGTTCGGCATGGGTCATGAGGCTGTTGGAATTGTCGAGGAAGTCGGCCCAGCTGTGGACTTTTTGAAGCCCGGCGACCGAGTCCTGATTCTGGCCTTTGCTGAGGACGGGAACTTACTGCCCAAGCCCACAATGCTTGTGACGGATCAGCCTATTATTGGCTTTGGACTTGGTGGAATGTTCCATGGCGATACAGGACTGCAGGGTGAGATGTCTTCCTCATTTATTTGTTGTATTCGTGCATCTGACACTTTTGAATAGCTGAATATGCTCGCATCCCATGGGCTGACTCATCTTTGGCGAAGCTTCCAGAGAAGCTCGATGACAAGGAATGGCTGCCTCTTACTGATGCATTTCCTACTGGCTGGACCGCTATTGACTTCTCCGGCTTTGAAGCTGGCGATACTGTCGCTGTCTTCGGTGCTGGTGCCATTGGACTCATGGCTGCATACAGCGCCATAATTCGCGGCGCCGCACATGTCTACGTAATTGACCATGTTGCCTCGCGCCTCGCCAAGGCTGCTTCCATTGGTGCGCAGCCCATCAACTTCACACGTGGAGGCAAAGCATCTGATCAGATCCTTGCTCTACGCCCTCAAGGAGTCACTCGGTCTATCGACGCCGTGGGTGAAGTCTGCCTCAATGATGACCTCAAGCCGCAGCAGGATTATATCCTCCGCGAAGCTGTGAAGATCACTACTTCTGGCGGAGGCATTGGCGTCATCGGGGGACACATCGCTGCATTGGTCACTGAATTTGGTGGCAGAGGAGTAGTTCACAAGCCTGACTTGAAGGCTGAGATCAAGTTCCCGATGGCTGAGGCCTGGATCAAGGGAATCCGTATCCAAGGTGGACATGTGAACATCAAGGGAAACATCAAGGCTCTAGTGGAGCTCGTGAAGAGCGGAAGGGCAAGGCCTGGTTTTATTTTCTCAAATGAGTACAACTTGGAGGATGCACCAATCGCTTATAGACGATTTGAGCAGTGGGAAGAAACGAAGGTGACATTGAAGGGAGCCCGCAAGCCAAGCGATGGGCACGCCCTGGAGATCCGCAATGGCAGCAACGGAGCGCAAGCCACCAATGGTGCATAAGAATAGTGAATATGCAACTCTTTATATATTTGCGAGAAGATTCAGTAGAAGTAAATAACCTGGAGAGAATAGTTGACTGAAATACTCGGTCGCATTCCGCTGGAACGTGCCTGACATAGGCGAAATCTTCTCAGCGTGCTTCAACGAGGTGACATTATACCTAACGCCTCAGAATGATAATCACTGGCCATGACCAACTGTCAAGGCAAAATATGGAAGAAGCAGCGGCAATAGATCGAGTGCCACTTGGATCCTTGTTTACCAAAAGCGTCAAGATTGCAGAAGAGAAAGAGGTGAAAGCGTGGGGGACAGGGGATTGGTAATGCCATTATAAATTTGTACCCCTCTGATGTTGCCAGCCTCAGCTTGACCTTGTGGCACTTGTGCCATGTCGAGGACGCTGTTCTCCGATGAAAAGACAACACGAAGATTGTATGTCGTGCAGAATTTCGTTTAGGTACCTCGCCCAGAGCAGAAATAGTATTGCAAACATTACATCAAGCCTGCAGCCCTTCAACACAAACCATTTTAGCTTCAGCTGGGCGCAATCATACCTAAACAGTGAAGAGTTCTTTATAATAGATGAAAGCGACATAAACTGGTATGTGCTTTTAAGAATGGGACTACTGATATGGGCATAACGGGATTAGCGACTTCAATCTCCCCGAAGCTGCCTAGGGAGGGAAAAAAAACTTCGGACCTTGGTCCTGGATGATGAAACGGCTTAAATAACTTAGCATAAGTCTATGATAGCTTTTGCTAATCCAATTTCAAGCAAGGTCTGATGTTCTCTTGCTCCCCGATGGCGGCCTCGAAGTCAAGGCGGCTCCGTGCGGGTATAAGGACGGAACCCGTATTGCGGGAAGTAATTCTCTGGATTATTGTTATAGGGTCTTACAGTGACTAAGGAGATTAGATGGAAGCCTGTGTAATGTGCCACAATTGAGGGGAAGACTCCCGAGTCAGTACGTTGGATGCATGCTCAGGTTTCGCAAACGTGTTGGCGCATCAATCCGGGCCGTTCCATGATGCAGTGCCACATCATGCATCATTCGAATATTCCAAGAGAGAGATGTGTGAAATTCGGAGAGTGGGGATAATAAAATGCAAAGACCATGAAATACTAATAAGACGACTAAAAGAGTCCTTTGCCAAGTAAGTATCTTAGCTCCAGACCATTCATTGTCCTCGCTTTTGACTCACTGCCACCATTACACGGAATATACAATGACTTCCTCATCCGAAAAACGCTATTCTACCCCCTCAACATCCAGGCCCTATTCCTTACCCTTGCTGTTGTCTTCATCGTCTTGATATGCGCATAGATCGCGTATCTTCTCGGCAACGGCAGCCTTCGTCATGTCCCCGGTCCATGGTATTGCAAGGTCTCCAGCATTCCACTGAGTATATATGAGATATTATGTCGTCGCAATGACATGATTCTTGACCTGCACAAGAAGTATGGACCTATAGTCCAGGTCTCACCAAATGAGGTATCTGTGGCCGACTTTGAAGCCACCAAACAGATTTATGGAACAAAGGATCGTTGGGCCAAGAGCGACTATTTTGACCATTTTATGGGGTATGGCAGGCGTTCCATATTTGCGACCAAGCCCTATGAGGGCCATCAGATCAAGCGCAAGTACACTTCATCATTCTACCAAGCAAAAACTATATACAAGCTTCCAGAGATTGAAGAGCATATCAAGTCTCGCTCTCTATCTGTGCTTGATCAAGTCCTAAACGGCGAAGATGTTGATGTTTTCAGTCTTACGTCGTGGTACGCACTGGATAACATAACCTTCTTGGTTTTCGGACCAAATCACGGAACTCATGCGGTGGACCAGATGTGCACCGAACGTGGAATCCTTGAGGGCTTGAAGCATCAACAGTTCGTCGGCCCGCTTCGGTACAGGTGCCCTGGCTGTATAATCACGCTTCTCTCCTCCTGCAGAGAGTCAGCTCTCGGCTACGGTACCTTTCAGCAGATGAGGAATTCTCGGCTTGGTGCCAGAAGAAGTTCTTCGCTGCTCTCAAGGACCCGCAGTTACATGAATCGCACTCTCTGGTACGTTATCTTTGGGAACTCAAAGAGGATGATGCACATGACGGGTCAATCGATGTTGCATATATGGCAGCAGAAGTCCTCGACAACATCGACGCTGCCGAGGCCACTATCGCAGTGACGGCAACATATCTCATCTGGAAACTGACCGAGGCACCAGATTGGCAGGACAAGATACGGCAAGAGCTGTCTGTCTTGCCGAAGCAAGACGATGGATATCCGTCATTCGCAGATATCGATACTCGGGTTCCGTCACTCGAGGCATGTCTCCGTGAGGTTTACCGCATGCACCCATCCTCAAGTGGGAAGAACGAAAGAGTGGTGCCTTTGGGAGGCCGCGCACTGGCAGGAGTGTTTATACCAGAGCATACCGTTATCACATCCTCAGTTCTTGCGTTGCACTATGATAGAGAGGTCTACTCTGACCCTGATAATTTCCTCCCACGCAGATGGATTAACGGAAGTGAAGAGCAGCGAAAGGTTCTTGATGCACAGTTAATCCCTTTCGGCTACGGAGGAAGAATCTGCTTAGGAAAGGCGTTGGCTACTATGGAACTCAAGCTACTTATAGCGAGTCTGTATCTTGAGCATGAGAGCGTGGCAACATTGGCGACCAATGCTGAGTCCATGAAGCAGTGTAGCACCCATGACGCGGTACCAAGAGGGCTAAAATGTGAAGTCAGGTTCAGAAAGATGAAGGACAATGTAGCGCTGGAATGAGGACAACTGAATGATAACAATTGACCTGCTATTTGCACGTGGCCTCCTACTAAACGAAGCCTTACGTATATTTGCGGCTGGTCACCACTTTCTATGAGGTACAACACATATCTGAAACAAAGAAAATTCTATTAACTGAGATAGATGCTTGTAAGCCATGAGCGCTAGCTTTTCCGCTTCCCTTAACTTCGTGTAAGCCTCGTACTATTTGCAGTTGAGGCTTGTGGCTGAGAGCTTATTCCGGCAGAGAGAACCTAGTAAGCCTCGTACAAGTAGGAGACATCAAAACGAAGAAAGATAACCCAGCCAGCAATAAGACAGCCAAGTTGACGTACCCAACTGTCACACTATAGTAATTACAAACGGCATGGATCAGAATGCCTATCAATAGGATTATCGATCTTAGAAGACAAGAAACCGCTTCTGCCACTCCACTGAGCAAACCGAGCTCTCGAGGATTGGGCGACACCTCTTGCAGGCCAACGTGGACTGCCGTAACTGACATGTAGATAGCGGGCCCTATGACTGTCATCACGCCAAAAACGACCCGAAATAGGAAGAAACCAGGTTCGCTACCGGAGCGAATAAATGCATTCATGATGCTAAAACTCAAAAAGCAAAAAGGAAAAATAACCGGGCTTGATGAGATGATTCTCTGTGTACCATAGTGTTGGTATAAAGCTGTGTATATCATAAACAGCCAGCATGCTGCGAAAGCGCCCTGACAGATCATGTACACCGTGATTTCGTAAGCCGAGAATTCCAGGCCACCTTGGCTGATGTCTGTGTATAATGCGAGGATTGTCACGGCCGTGAAAGCAGACCCAAGAAGGCTTGTATTGATAAATGACGAAATGGTGCTACTAGCACCAGGAGACCCGACCAGCTCGCGAAGAGATGCCCAGGATGGTTGCAGTGAGCTCATAGAGGAGGTATCATCCGCGGCTTTGTTGGCATCTTGTTTGGTATCCTTCGCGAGCAGTGCAGCGATAGTGGCGCAAGCTGCGCTCATGATACCAATCGTAACTCCCGGGAGACAAAATGGATGTTGCTCAATAAAAGAACTGGTTTTGAGACTGGCCGTGTAGTGGCTGACATGATTGACAAGAGCCTGACTGATAACAAGTCCAGAGGCCATTCCAATATTTCCAGCAAAGGAAAATAGGTTGAATCCATAAGTAGCCTCTGTCTCCGTCATGCACCGTTTCCCGATCATGGTGCGGACGAGAACGTCGCCACCTGACACAATTCCCATAAAGCATCGGCAAAGTGCCATTTGCCAGAGCGATGAAGTAAATCCGAAAGTGACTGAGCTGATAGCCGTGCCAAGAATAATACAAATAAGTATCGTCTTACCACCGAACCTGTCTGCCATGGTGACCCAGAATATCGATGTCAGAGCCTGCGCAGCCAGGAATAGTACTTCAAAGAAGCCGACGTAGGTTCCGATATCAATGGCCCGTGATCTACTGTTGTGCTGTATCATCAGAGCTACGTATGGGAAGATGGAGAAGTATGCCATCGTCACCATGAAACGCGCGTAGCATAGTAGAGGAATCTGTATCTTGGCCCGCAAACTCTTCTTTGTCCCTCTTCGCCTCCGACCATTATCGAGAATCAGAGGAGGGAATTCGATCAGGCTGCTGTAGGATGAGGACGCCTCACTGGAGGACAACAGAGGCGTAGTCGAGTTCATCCTGACCAGATGAGCTGGTAGGCAGCAAGTACCCTTCACATCGATCAGATGTTCGAGTATGTCGCTCAAATGTGCTGGTCTGTCCCTCAGTTTGAGCAACGCGAGGGATGAAAGAAAAATGAGGGATTTTGATAACGGAGACGAAATATCGCTAGAGATATGGGCCGAACAAAAAAAGGTCTAACAGCATTGATAGTCTTGGAATGCCGTGAAATGATAGCAGAATATTTCCGGAACATGCTGATAGTGATGATTGGTTATAGTGGGTGTAACACGGGTTTAGAGAAGCCAAAATGATAAGGCGGAAGGTAATTTCTGAGCATACGAATGGTCGAGACTCAAACCAAGAACTGTCTAAGACCAACACGATAATATCACTGGCTAGCAAAGTTTTAAACTTTTGACTACGAAGCATTTCGGTAAAGCACACAAAGCGCAAAAACAGTCAATCGAAAGAACTGGAAATATGACTTGCCGAGGGAAACTTTACTGACCCGGTGCCTGGTTCCTCGGGCGAAGGTGCCACTAGCTGCTGTCCTTATAGGCTGCAGTCATCCCAGAGTTTGGTGCCAAAAAGTTTAGATGAATGGAGGCTCACTCTTCATCAGTTCCTCTCGGTTTTAATGTGTAGATACTGAGCACGTTTAGACAAACTTGAAGGGCTCCTAAGCAAAATTTGCCTCTTCGATAACGTCTTTTTTCGCTGGGCAAAGGTCCATGGCTGCAGCCAGTGCAGCTCGCGGTGAATGGTTCCTATCATCATTTCGATACCGGTCATTCTTAAATCCACTACCTTTCAGTCTCCAAATTATATCTTTAGTAATTTTTCATTCAGTTACCTTTGAACGAAAATGGCAATATGTTTTTGGGCTGTCGCCTGGTCGCAATGTCCCTTGAGTAGGGTTTTGAGCCATAACGGGCTTTGGTCTGTCAATTAGTAAATCGGCCTATCGCTGTTGATGTCTGTGAGAGTCCTACTGGCATAATGTGTTATTTAGTGGATTATATTTGTTTCTCTTTTGATTTTCGGATCGAAAGAGTCATTCAGGTTGACAAGCTGAGTCATTGAGCCCCGCAAGCAAGTCAGCGCAAACTCCACCTGTCATGAATAGGGCGCAGAGCTACTTCATCATGCGATTAGTATAAAGAAGATGGAAGCCTCGCAAAGTCTAACGATCTGAAATACATGATCGTTATCCTTCGAGGAACTGTACATTCATTATTTTCACCAACGTTGAAGATCCGTTATTCGATATGGCCTCCTCACCGGAAATCCGCCCTGCGTCTTCTCAAGGTACTTACTTATAAAGGCAGCTATTGGTCCCTCTACTAATTATCAACGTAGATGTTTCTATTGTCTTGAGTTTAATCCGTGCTGGCGCAGAAGAGCAAGCACCAGGAACTGTCGTCACTGCAACCGAAGACTCGCTTGCAAAGACACTCCACCTGTCAGACGTTACCGACTCTCCCGAATACCGTATCGGACATCCCATCTTAGCCTTCTCACCAGAAGGGAAACCTGCTGGACTACTGATATACTTCTTCAACTACACGACATGGGGAGCGGCTCCTGGAGTCTGCATGGAGGAGATTTACGTTGTCCCAGAATACAGACCTCACGGATACGCGCGGAAGTTGGTCGAGGCTATGACATCAGCGGCTAAGAGAGCGGGTTGCGTAAAGATGGAGTGGCTCTGTTTGAAGGACAACGCGAGAGCATTGAGATTTTACGAGAAGCTTGGGGCCAAGAGAATGGAGACATGGACGGTGCTGAAGGTTGATGAGGCTGGAATGGATCGTTTGCTACAGTGATTATAGTTGGCCACGCCCACCAAGAGAAGTACATATGTAGCCATGGATCAACGATATTACTCCCTCCGTTTCGGTCAACAACGAATAGCTTCTAGACAGTAGAGATGCTTGTTGTATTAAACACCAGAATCCTCCTGCTCAATCGATGACTCACTCTGGAAAGTACTCCAGCCATCACAAACATCCGAAACATAGCTCGAAGTAGAGATATTAGCAATTTCACTTGAACGCTCGAGGAACTGCAACGCAAATCCCTCAGATGTATGCCAACCTAAAGTTTCACAAAGTCAATAATGCTGCGGATCTAGGGCCCACTTGACTTACCAATATGACAGTGGCAGAGCCAAACGCCAGGGTTGTCGGTCTCCCAAGCCATGACCAGATACCCGTTTGCAGGCAGCATCGCCGTGTCTCGTCGAGGAGGATTACTTGTGTTCAGGGTGATAGAGGATGAATAAGTACCCGTCCCTTGAGCCAAGATAAAGAAGTCATGTCCGTGGAGATGAATGGGATGAGGCACTGGTAGAGTCGTCTCAATCACGAAGTAAACCCATTGATTTCCCTCGCTAAGTTCAATCACCGCATCATCCGTCTCAAAGTCCGTTGTGTCATTGAGGACCTGGGCCAGTGTAGGGTTTGCCCAGTCCACCAACATACTGGTGCTGTTGAGCATCCACTTGAATAGACCAGCAGTGTTCTTGCCAACTGTAGCTGTCTCAAGATCGTTCCAGTTGGCATCTTCAACTATCTTGGATATGTATGGTACGATGTTATCCGTCTCGTCGTCACAACCGTCGGTGTAGTCGTAGGCAGTAGTGGACGGCGTACCGGGGCTGTCTCCATAGTAGACGATGCCCTTGATGTTATCGGTGGAGTCGTTATCGGAGCAGGCGGCTTGTGGGATGGCGCGCATCCAGAAGTTGTCGGCGACGTCAGCTTGATCTGCAGTGACTATGATATCGTAGCGTTGGCCTATAAAGGTTAGTCAGTTCTAAAGGTGATCAAGTAAGAACACTCTCACCCATGCCCAAGTCAAGAACGGTGGTTTCGTATGGCTCGATAGGTACAAGGTCTGCTGCAATCACAGTCAAGGTATGATTGTCAATCGAGAACTTCCAGTGAGTGTCAACTGCTGCATTGACGAGTCTCATACGGTAAGAAGTGCCAGACTCAAAAGAGACATTGAAGCGAGTGCCTGTTTGGGAAGAGCTATCGTCATTCCCGTAGACGTTTGTACCATTAATGAGACCATTGTCCAAAGTGGGAGGTCCATTGGTTTCAGCTGAGCTATACAGCTCGTCGACAGTCTGATGGTCCCAGTCATTAAGAAACACCATGCCGAGATCTTCATCATAGTCTGCCGTAGCAGGTCCGTTGATGATGATACCGCCGAAGATGCCTTGCCAAGCCTGCAGAGCCCAGTGTGAGTGATACCAAGTCGAGCCATACTGGGTGGCCTTCCAGGTATAAGTGACTGACTCCCCAACAGCAAGAGGGCATTGAGTGATGGATGAGACACCGTCATACTGGTTTGTGTAGTTCTGACGAATACCATGCCAGTGCATACTCGTACCATTCAGAGAAGTGCTGAGAGAGTTTGTGACATGAATGACAACAGTGTCACCCCAGTCAGCAAAGAGAGTAGGTCCAGGGATGGTGCCGTTGACGGCCATGGCCGAACGAGAGTAACCATCAGGGGCAACAGTAACGTCTGTCAGCTCTAGCCAGTACTCACGAGTGACGCCGGTATCTACAGCTTCAGTGCTGTAGTCCGTGTCAATTGAGTAGTCGCACCACTCTGAGCGAGTAGAAGCAGAGTTTCCACTGCAAGCGCGACGGTTTAGCTGGTGAAGAGGACTTTGAGCGTGAACTTGGCTGAGGCAGAGAATGCCAGCCGGGAGAAATCGCTGGAGCTTCATTTCTGCCGACACAAGCTGGATCTTGGCCAAGGGCTTCAAATACACAGAATTATAATGCTAGAGGAGATGATAAAAAGATTTGAATGATTTTGTTTTTTGTTTCTACTACTCCTCTACAGCTCATTCTTAAATATTTCAGTCCGACCCTCGAGTTGTCCGTTTAGGAAGCCCATCTGCCCATTGTAAAACAGACCTATCATTCTACAAAAGGACATCTCGTGTCACGGACCTCTTACAAGAGGAGTGCTATGACAAGTCGTCGTCACTGCCAGATATGAAGCCTCGTGAAGACACTCGGACGTTTCGCGACTGCCGGGACGATCACGGAGGTTTACAACCACCGGCCGCCCACATTCCATGCCATCCGCATACGCTTAAAAAGAACTTTAGTAGTGGAGCGATCTCGTGAGTAGATAGGAAACACTAAAGAACAAATAGGATTGGCTGAAGGACAAGATTATCGTCACACCGTGGCAGGCTGGTCCGTTCGGAGGATTCCAGGGACGGGAAGGGCTGGAGCTTGCCCCGTTTCCGCGTCAGCGTTTCGTCGGCAATAAGACCTCGAGATATCTATAAACGCTCCGTTATACCGATTACGTATTCAATATGGCACCGTCTTGTGGGTTGACAGCCACAACACTCATATCGGTTTATTAACGCGTCTTGTTATCATATAATCTGCTTAGTTGCCCCATTCTTCTCCATCACATCGGCGATACAGTATCCTGAAAAATGCATCATCTTGAACTCACCACTTTTGCTGCAGTGCTCTGGGCGACTACAGCTACTGCAGCTAGCAATGCTGGTCCCTTTTCTCTTTACGCTTATGGAACTGGCGTCGGTGGCCTTCCCATCTTTTCTTCTGGTGGTATGTTGTTTATCCATCACTGCGTGAGACATGCTCATAGAAACGGTTAGATGAGGTCTTTGTTGGCAACTTCAGCAAAGTCGACGACTCTGAGGCAGCCCCAGTCCAATGTAAGCAAACCGCCTTTCCAGCTTGAATCTTATTGACACCGCCCAGTTACCATAGGAGATGATGCATGGTATGCCTCTCCAAACACGACTGGCTATGCCAAAGGACGTGAGCCAAGCTGGTCCAACCTCACTTTCGCTGTCCCAGGACCCTCTTCATCTTCTCATAGTGTCAAACTGCTCAATAGCACGGCCAATACCGACGGTTATGTATCCGATCTGATGTCCTACGGCACTTTTGTCATGGTCGAAGAGAACGGTCAAATGACTTCGCTTTGGTATGCCACGCCATCAGATATCGATGGTGTTTATGTCATTGGGTGGAATGCGTCAGATACTGGCCGTTCTGACGATAAGGTCGCCATTACGCTGAAGATGACTCCGCCCTCAAACCCCAGGCCCATGGATCAGTGAGTCCTTGGATGACATCTTGACCACAGGGTGTACCCTTGAGGGGTTATCCACGTCGCCCATGAGTTCTTACGAAGTATCCTTGGTAGTGGGGGAGCTTTCTTGGAACAGCGACGGGTTCAGAACCAACTTTCAATTCTCTAGCAGGGGTTTATTAGTCTGAGATCAATATAGAAATGGCCTGTGATGTGTACTGAAATTCCTATGCCCCAGCAGGCAATTGATGAAGCCTTGGGGACCAAAACAGCCTCCAGTGATCAGTATAGACGGTAGAAACAAGTGATTTAAAGGTCTTCGGAACATAATCAAAGTTCGTGCAATGCTTTTGCCATGTACAAAAGATATCCCAAGTTTTCTTACTGACCCTTGAGGAGTGGTGATTAGCATCACCATGGTTCGAGTCTTTATTACTGTGACCACTGTCGTATGAACTTAGCGGTACTAGAAGTGTTATTTGCAGTTGAGATTTGTGGCTGTGAGCTTATTCCAGCAGAGAGAACCTAGAACTTAGCGGTATTACATCTCTCAACCGGTAAAGAGAGAAGAAGGCTACTGAGAAAAGTTTAAACCGAGCTAACCATCTGAATGTCTTGACGCGGTTAGTCTTGAGATACTATTGGAGCTTCGCACGTCACGTGTGAGACATCGAGCTGTTATACAGATAACGGCACAAATCTGTTTGTCCCTTGGCATTCAACTCCTTCAAACATTTGATAATATCTGCTACTGCTGAATATACAGCGTTTGTTTTGACTATGAAAGTTCCAAAGGCAGTTGGGTGGGCAACTCCGACAGCAACCCCATCCCTGGGTACCGGTTGCATTGTCTTCACCGCCGGAAGCACTATCATGATTGGTGCACCCGCTAAAGAGGTATTTGATATCGTGGTTGACTTCAGGAGATATAGCGAGTGGAACACTTGGACTCCGAGACTCACATTCATCGACACTGAGGCTTCAGAAGCCGCAAAGCCGGGAGACAGAGGGATTCTGGAGACACTGACCTATGGCGGCAAGGACATGATGAAAATACCAATCGAGGTAATTTCCCATGTATTAAAACAGCCATGGACTCTATCTGACCACGACACAGATCCTGGCACTGAACTATGGAGAGCAGGAATGTAAACTGGCGTGGAAGAGCAATTACCTACCCTGGTGGGCTGCAACCATTGAGCGGGTACAGACAGTCACTGCCAAGGGACCAGATACGTGTGAAGTCAAGAACTGGGAGTCGGTGGGTGGCCTTGCAGCATACGCGATGAAGCTCTCGTGGGTATCGAAACAGCTTGAGGCACCCAATGTGCGATACCTTGAGGAGCTTGCGGCTTTTGTGAAAGGTGATGCTACCAAGAAGGCTGCGCCTGCGAGGGCTTGATGATGATGCAATCATGCCTCGGGGCAATAATGAGGATGTGAAAAGAACAGGAAGCATGTGCGCTGGAGGCAAACAAAGATCATGCTACTCAAACGCTGCGACATCATGAGCAGCTCTATTGAGGGCTTTTCACAAGTACTAGCATTTGGGACACGGTGACAATCGCAGTTGGATCATATAATTCACGCAACAAAGGCATCAGATGACATTAGAACTAGGACTACATTATCATACTCATAAGCTTCTCCTCGTTAGACCCAATTTAAGAAGGCTCCACATCCAGGCCTTTGGTGCTCTGGTCTTACTCCTCTCCGTCAGGCTCCTTGCAGTATTATTACTAGAAGAAGAAGAACCTCCTTCACCGTTGTTATCCCAATGTCCCAGTACGTGTTCAAGCAACGTCGAGTTTCCAATCGAAGTGCCAAAGATATCCAGAAGGGAGCCTTGGTTGGCATCCAGCAGGCCACCAAGGACATCGCCCAGCAGAGTGATCACCGGGAAGGTGAACCTGATATGCTTGTTATTTAAGACTCCTTCGATGTACTTGATGTGCTGACCACCGGCAATGGTAGTATTTCCTGTCGCGTTAAACTCCAGGTAGCCGTTGCCAAGAGGTCCTTTCTGCATATCGAGGATCTCAGAGAGGTTGGGAACCAGCTGGTCGAAGTAGAAGTTTCCATCAAAAGGAACAGAGTTATTACCAGGCCAGAGTTGCAAGTCCCAGAGATTGATCAGACCGAGTCTAATATCGCCTGACATGACGTTGAATGTCAGATTGCCAAGTCCGAGTCGGAGGACTCCAGAGTTGGGGATGTTCAGCATTCCCTTCATGTTGCTCTTTGTCGTGCGATTGGAGTTGAGATCAAAGTCTAGGCTCTTGAGCGCAAAGCCATCAAGGTAGTTGAGAGAAGCAATGTCAACACTCTTCTTCAGACTGCGGTGATACTTCAGAGAGCCAAGCCTAATCTCAGGCTTTCCCTCCAGCGACAATTCGGCCTCAGGTTTGTCGAAGAAGACATTGAACCACTTTGTCAGTTCAGTCTCATTAGTCACCAGGAGTGTCTGGTTGGTGACAGTGACATTGGTGTGACTCTTGATGTGAACCTCGGGGAATTTGAGCTTCAAGAATGAGGACATGGGCTTCGTTTCCTTGCTATAGAGCAAGAGATCCACTGGTTTGAGAGTCGCAGCGATTGGCGTCTTTAATTGCGTCTCGATACTCATGTTTACTTCGGATGGAGAAATAACTTGTAAAGCGCCGCCGTAAATGGGTAGTTTCTGGTCATTGAGAATGTCCTGGATGATTGCGGGAATGATGACAGTGAAGCTGGGGCATTGTCAGAAGAGGTAGGTACTCAATTGATGGGATGAGACTCACAGTAGCGGCAGTAAGATGGCGAGAAGAACAGCGATAAGTAAGAGATACCACCATTTGTATCGCCAGAAATGACCCTTCACCTTTTGCCATTTGGTTGGGCCTGCAGCGACCTTTTCATCGCGAACATGGTCGTCGGAAGAGGCGTCGTTGCTGGCAGCATCAGCAGCGGGCGCGTTCTGTTCACCAGCAGCATTTGTCGTCTCTGCAGGCGCAGAAGTATCAGCGCCCGCCGCTGTAGGTTCTCTCTCAGAAGCCATTGCAAGTAATTGACTGAGACAACGCAATTGAATTGACAGCAAACAATTGCAATGGTCACCAATACTTCAGAGAAAGAATGAGATGCTCCACAGACGACTCAGACTTAAGGCAGAACAGCGAGGGTCTTAGGCCAAGACCTGCCCTGAAATTGGTCGCCCAAGCGCGAAAGACGGGCCTCTAAAGTTATACCAGGGTCCGCCAAACTATCGAATGCACTAAGCAGGCCCATCCCAGCTGGTGTCGTCCTGGAAATTTTGATCTGCAAGCGGGGTATAGCACTAAGAGACCGGGGGCCAGGATGTGAATACGAACCAGGCTCAAATCTGATAAGTGATGGGCAGAAGATCCGGCACATGATCACTTCCCCTCACTTTCTCTGCAGAGTAAAGTGTGTGCATCCAACAGGTTTGTCAAATCCCCAATGAGTCTAGTTTGCGATAGCTCCCATAGCTTTAGTTAGGCCTTCAACCGAAAGCCGAGAGAGATGCTTTGCATGTGTCAAGATTCTGGGGAACTTAGCTTAGCTCGGGGACTTGAATTGAAGGCCTGAAGGAAACGGTTTTGGACAGGGTTGCGAGTAAGTTACCGGCGAGCCAGGCTCCCACGTCTAGTCAGGTTACAGGCGGACCACGCCCCCCATGCTCTCCACTTCTGTAGGCCTTGTCACCCACGACAAAGCAAGCAGCGGAGTCTCACCGAGACATACCGAGACAAAATGGCACCTTGTTGCGCTGATGGTGATAGAGGCGTGTCCAGAACGGTCATCTACGCGAATGCATGTCACCACCTTATCGGAATTGGCGCGTGTTGTTTTCGCTCAATGACGCTGGTACGCGAATACTCCAAAGGAACGAGATCTAAACCGGCGTGATGAATTGATGTTGCAGTGCGGCGTATGCCGACGGGTACTACTCTGCCATGCGCGAATCATCCGCTGTCTGTCTTATGCCAGGACAACTATAGCCACATCTTGCAAGCATATTCACTCGACAACGCTCCTAGGTACGGATAAAGACAGTTTCATTATGGCACCGTAGAGTGCATTCATAGGGTATCGTATACGTCAAATATCCAAACTCATTAATACATGATTAAACCATCCCATCACATAACCATAATCGTAACCCAATTATCACATTAAGACCGTCCCACTAGCTCCTTGAGTACCGCATGTACCAAGTCTCCAACTGTCGCAACAAGCTAGAAACAGAAGTTAGCATAGTTTCGTAGTAGAATCGTGATGTTTGACTTACAGGTGTCGCGTCTCCAATGAGTTCCGATACTTGGTTGACGAAGTTCTTGGTAAGGAGATCCTCAGCATTTCCAACCAGGCCGAGAAGACCCTTGATGGTCTTGGGGTTAAGGAATGGCACCACTGCATCGACAATGCCCTGGACATCGATCTTCTTGAGGGCCTTGAGCAGAGGTTTGGCAGCATCAACAAGACCAGTGAGATCCAGACCATCCAGCTCCTTGAGCAGAGGCTCGATAATCTCAAAGAGCTCCTCAAGGTCGAGCTTATTCAATTGCTCAATTAATGGTACTGCGCCCGAAATGAGGGTCTGCGTTTGGTTGACGAACTTGGCCGTGAGGAGATCCTCGGCGTTGTCAACCAGACCGACAATACCCTTGATGCTCTGAGGTGTGAGAAGAGGCTCAATTGCCTTGAGCAAACCATTCAGGTCAATGTCATCCAGAGTATCGAGCAGCGGCACAAGTTTGTTAACCAGCTTGACGAGATCGATCTTCATGAGAGCATTGAGAAGTGGCTTGACCTTCTTGATGAGATCTCCCAAGTCAATCTCGCCGAGGGCCTCGAGAAGAGGCTGGAGCTGTTTGATGAGCTTCTTGAGATCGATGTCGCCAAGCGCCTCAACCAGAGGTACGGCTTCACCGATGAGAGTCTGGGTCTGGTTGACAAACTTAGGTGTGAGGAGATCCTCAGCGTTACCAAGAAGGTCCATAATGCCCTTGACGCCCTTTTGTGAGAGTAGCGGCGCAAGCGCGTCAAAGATACCCTTAATGTCCAAATCGCTGATCTCATCGAGAAGAGGTGACAGCTTCTTGACAAGCTTGACAAGATCGATCTTGCCAATCTCCTTCAGCAGAGGGCCGACCTGGTCCAGTAATTCGGGCAGATCAGCGTCGTCCAGTGAGGAGATCAGAGGAACAGCGCCAGAGATGAGTGTCTGAGTCTCGTTGACGAATTTAGATGTCAACAGGTTCTCGGCGTTATCAACCAGGCGCACGATTCCCTTGATCGAGTCCTTGGTGAGAAGAGGAGCAAGAGAGCTAAGGATGCCCTCGAGATCAAGCTTGCCGAGCATCTTGAGAAGTGGTTCAACTTGGTCGAGCAGATCCTCAAGGTTGAGCTTAGATACGCTAGTAATAAGAGGTCCAGCCTTGGAAATGAGAGACTTGGTCTGGGAAACGAAGTCCTTGGTGAGAAGGTTCTCCGCGTTGTCAAGCAGACCGATGATGCCGTTGATGGAGTCCTTCGTAAGCAGTGGCTGGACTGCGCTCAAGATGTCCTGAAGCTTAAGCTTGCCGACTTCCTTGAGGAGAGGGCCGACTTGATCGAGTAAGCCAGCGAGATCCGCCTTGTCAAGACTGTCGAGAAGAGGAGAAGCCTTTCCGATGAGAGACTTGATCTGAGAGACAAACTGCTTAGTAAGGAGGTTCTCGGCATTGTCGAGGAGTCCAATGATGCCGTTGATGGAATCCTTGGTCAGGAGAGGTGCAACGGCACTAATGATATCCTGAAGCTTGAGCTTGCCGACCTCTTTGAGAAGAGGACCGACTTGATCAAGCAGACCCTTGAGATCAGCATCATCCAAGCTATCCAGAAGAGGCGAAGCCTTGGAGATGAGACTCTTGGTCTGAGAGACAAAGTCCTTAGTGAGCAGGTTCTCAGCGTTACCCAAAAGACCGACAATACCCTTGATAGAGTCCTTGGTAAGAAGCGGTGCAAGCGAATCGAGGAGACCCTTGAGATCAATCTTGCCGAGGCTGACCAGGAGCGGGCTGGCGTTGGAGATGAGCTTCTTGGTGTCGGATACGAAATCCTTGGTCAAGAGACTCTCGGCGTTACCCAATAATCCAACGATGCCCTTGATAGAATCCTTGGTGAGGATAGGTGCAAGTGCGTTCAGAACGCCAGCGAGATCAATCTTCTTCAACTCGTTGATGAGAGGACCAGCGCTGGTAAGGAGAGACTTGATATTCTTGACGGTCTCCTTATCGAGTAGATCTTCAGCGTTGTTGAGAAGGCCAACGAGACCTTCGATGGCGTCCTTCTTGAGAATGGGGCCAAGTGCATCGAGAATGCCCTTGATATCGAGATCAGACAGCTTGTCGATGAGAGGTGAGGCGCTAGACAACAAGGTCTTGATGCTCTTGACGGTCTCCTTGGAAAGGAGATCCTCGGCGTTGTTGAGCAGACCGACGAGGTTCTGGATGGCTTCTTTCTTCAAGATGGGGCTAAGAGCATCAAGAAGACCCTTCAGGTCGATGTCGGCAAGCTTGTCGATCAGAGGAGAAGCTTGAGACAGTAAAGTCTTGATGCTCTTCACAGTCTCCTTCGACAGAAGATCCTCCGCATTATTCAATAGTCCAACCAGGCCCTGAATGGCTTCCTTCTTCAGGATCGGGCTGAGAGCATCAAGGACGCCCTTCAGATCGATATCCGAGAGCTTGTCGATCAATGGTGATGCTTGCGACAACAGAGTCTTGATACTCTTGACAGTATCCTTGGTCAAAAGATCCTCGGCGTTGTTCAAGAGGCCGACGACACCCTGAATAGCCTCCTTCTTCAGGATAGGGCTCAACGCATCCAGAACACCCTTAAGGTCAATATCAGAGAGCTTCTCAATCAAGGGGGATGCTTCAGTAAGAAGAGTCTTGATACTCTTAACAGTATCCTTAGTTAATAAGTCCTCTGCATTATTGAGCAGTCCAACAAGTCCTTGAATGGCCTCCTTCTTAAGGATGGGACTCAAGGCATCAAGAACACCCTTGAGATCGACATCGTTCAACTTGTCGATCAGTGGAGACGCAGCACCGATAAGGTCTTGTGTCTGGTCCACAAACTTTGGTGTCAACAGAGTCTCGGCGTTCTTCAGCAAGCTCAAGATACCCTTGATAGAATCATCCTTAAGGAGCGGCTGCAGCGCTTTGAGGACTTCTTCAAGGTTGAGCTTGGTGAGTTGCTCGAGAAGTGGGGCGATATCCTTGATGATGGGGGAGACTTCGCCGAGAAGACCCTGGATCTCATCGACGGTCTTGGCGGTGAGAAGATCGCCGGCGTTCTTGAGTAGAGTGACAATGCCCTGGATGGATTCCTTCTTGAGAAGTGGGTCCAAAGCTGATAGAATGCCCTCGAGATCAAGGCCGGTAAGCTTCTTCAGAAGAGGAGCAAGCTCGTCGAGAAGAGGTGAGACGTCACCAATGAGGCCCTTGGTCTGCTTGACGAAATCTGGTGTCAAGAGGCTCGCGCCATTGGTGAGAAGACCGTCGATGTTCTTGAGGTTGCCGTCGGTGAGAAGCTTGAGAACCTTGGAGACGATACCAGCGATATCGACATCCTTAAGCTGATCGACAAGGCCCTTGAGGTCGAGTTCTCCAACAAGATCCAGCAAAGGACCTGCTTTCTCAAGCAGACTTCTGATCTGGTTGGGTGCGGGAGGCTTCAATGTGGCTGCGAGATAGACCATAGCATCGTGGAATGCGTCAAGGAACTCGGCTGTTAGGAGATTCTTGAGGGCTTTGAGAAGATCTCCCAACTCGCCGAGGGCGTCTGTCAATCCCTTGAGGCCATCGCCGAGGTCGCCGAGACCATCTAGCCCAGGAATTGAGACAACGCGACTTGAACCGCCGCTATCTGAGTCTGAGTCGTCATCTGATCCAGACCCTGAGCTAGAGCCGCCAGATTTTGAGCCAGAACCCGAAGTAGTATTTTGTCGCCTTATCAGAACAGGCGCGCGAGGAAATCGATCACTCTTGAGAAGTGTATTCAATTCTTTTAACGCGTCTGTGAGTTCTGATCGCGGTACAAGCGCGAGGTTATGCTTCTCCAAAAGCTCAACCAATTGGCCCGAGAGCTCTGGTGCGGAAACAGTCTTTGGCTCAGGGGCCGCGAGACTAAATGGCGCAAGCACCGAGAGGAGCACCGTTGAGAACCTCATAGTGTGACAATTGAAAGAGAAGATGAGATAAGGAAACCAGAGTGAACTGTCTCACTATCACAGCTTGACTTGAGTTGACTTGTACTGTAGCGAGGAGAAGGGGGGGAGAAGAGATAATCAGGCTGCCAAGGGTTCGTTTAAAGGAGGCTCTTTATCTCAGCCAGTCAACACACACAGATTTGCTTTTCGGGAGCGTTGCAGGCACTCCACAGCTGTACCCCAGAAATCATGGATGATACCGCGGCAGGGAAATTGGTGCTGGAGGGGTAGCTGTGACGATCCCTGCTGTTCTGGCCAGGAGGTGGTGAGCACCCCTGTACCTCGCAAACTATTGCGCTTTGGGCACGAGGCTTTGCATCATTATCAGCCCTTTTGCACGGTCTCGTGGACAAGGTTCCTGGTCTAGCTTCTGGAGTTCAAGCATGGGGGGGAGGGGGGGGGCCAGGACAGCGCAGCTGGGTCCGTTGGTGATGAGCGCCACGAGTCAAAGCGCACTGCGACAGTGAAGACGCTAGACAGCACCGCTAGGACGCGAGTCTACAGGGGCCGATTGGCTACAAGAAAAACCGAGGATGACTTTGGTGGCAGAGTGCGCTATGATTTCTTGGATATTTACGGCATGGACTCGGACAGTGGGGGACTAACGTTCAGATGATGGCGTCGGGCCGTAACGTTTCAAGTAAGGTAATGGCACTGACAGGTCTAGATGAGGAAACATCTTGGCAAGAATTGAGGTCAATTGAGTGAACTTGAGTGCGGAAAAAAAACAAGCTTACTACGGAATTGAATACGAATAACACTCTAAACTAGGTAATTGACTATCGCGCTGCCTTGAAATCGACACCTCCAACCCTATTGACCACTCCCGCTCGGTGGTAGTAAGTACCAGACCTAACGTATGGATCCAACTTCCAGTAGTTCATCTGTAGCAATTGAATCAACTCATCTCGCCTCTCGTGTGCTTCCTTGCCAGCGTCTGTGTCAGGATTTGTGCCAATCCAATCGACAGTCGACCGATTGAACGAGTCAATCAATTCCTGTCGCTCAATCTGTATCTTTATCTTCTTCTCCTCAGACTGCATCCTCTCGTTCTCAGAGGGAACAGGCTCTACGTATTTGTACTCCCAAGGATCTTCACCACCATAAGACTTTTGCAGGTTCTCCTTGGCGATGAACTTGAGAAGGCCCTTGGTGCCGCTGGTGAAGTGGACCTTTGATGCGACGACAGGGTCGAGCCAGTGCTTGATGACGGTCCAGACACCTGGAAAGGATTAGCATGTAAATAGAGTTGGAGGTGACAGAGTGTCAAGCTTACCCCAAAATACGAATGGCGCATTGTGCACAAGCACTACCGAGAGGGTTTCGGGGTAGCGCTTCTCAAGAATATCGACGAGGAACTTGACAACATGAAAGTCCATGTTGCGAAGACCAAAGCCTGTGAGATCAAATATCAAGCAGACCTTGTCTTGCGGCTCTCTTGCCATGACCCTCAAGGTCTCGATGTTGTGCAAGACATATTCTTCCATAGACTCAGCAGATTGTTTGTGTGGGTCGTGGAGGCGGACTCTGATGACATAGATGGGATAATTGTCCTTGTCTGTTCCTCTGACGTAGCTCTTGCCTGAGCGATACTGCGCCATGAATGACTCCTCATCGGTAGTGAGGGTCTTCTTCAGACCGACAGCTTCGCCGCCTCCGACAATGGTCTTCTGAATCTGTCGCTCGTCGCGCCAGTTGAGAGCAGAGACAAACATGTCGACAGCCTTGTTGACATCCCAGTCGCGCGCCCGAAGAAATCGAAGGAGCGTGGTGTCGGGATGATCGGCCATGATCGACTCCCAGAGATTCCGTGAGAAATGATCGGAATCTTTGTTCTTGAGGTGTTGGAGATATTCGTCTGTGTTGTCTGGAGCATCATGGGCGATATTCTCATTTCCGCATAATCGCAGAATATGGACCCAAGCCTCTTGGAGGCTCTTCTTCTGCTCAAGGGTGAGGTTGCCCCTGGTGCCTGGCTCAGATGAAGAAGACATTGTGATATCGAGAGTGCTGACTGATGAGAATGAGTTATTTAGAAAGCAGGTAAAGAGCTCGTTCATGAAGAACTTACGATTGTGGTGCTCTTTGCAAAAACTTCAGTTTTCAAGAAGTCGTCTAGTTATCAGTCTTGCGATGAAACAAGCAAACATGAAACGAATCACGGCGTCGTTGACATCAGCAAAACGTGAAGATGGGCTTCCTCGGCTTGGAGTGGAACTAGATAAACTAGACTAAACTAGAGGTGCGATGATCAATTTGGGGCCAGGTCGGAAGGTGGTCCTGAATTGGGAAACGAGCAAAAGAGCGCTATGACATTCCTAGATTGTGCCCATCCATCTCGTCCTTCGGCAATGCGATGCTCGCAAGCCATGGCATCTGGGGCTAATGCACCCCGCACGAGAATACCCCAGAAGGCCCCAGACGGGAGCCAAAAGACGTCACACGCAAGCTTTGCCGGATTGCGGGGGAAGATATTGCGCTATTTGGACAGAATCTGGGAAATTGGGCATCTCGATCGAGTTTAGCTGAGGGGATCGTGGTTTTGATGCGTGGATTGGCGAACTGAGTTGCTGAACTGGCGTGAATGTGGCTGCTTCTTGACAGTTGAGCTACCCACGTTACTAACTATGCATGCATGCACATCGCACAGACTAGATTTGGAATCGACATGTCTGAGAGTTCACGAGTCAAGCAAACTATCGCTTCCTTAAAGTTCTGACCGACATCGACCACTTTCACTTCTTTTTATCCATCCTCATTTGGGTCACTCTGATCAACCCTCTTCGGTCGATTTCCGTTATCTCATTGTCGTGGCTTGCGAGCGTTGGCCACCTTGAGAATCGCTTACCCTGAAGTGTGCATTCCATGGCCAAGCGGTGCGCCATCTCATTTGCTTCACCTCATTTGTTGGGAGAGTTTCATGGTGGTAGTACATGCGGAACGTTGAATCAATTGGTTTACATTTCGCAAATATTGCTATGCAATGTACAGTACAATCAACGTTTTGGTCTTTTTATGCTAGCTTATTGACCCATGGCATTGACGGTCAAGAATAAGGATGATGCTCAATTTGAAGTATTCGTGCTTGCTTAGATAGCATTCTCTGTCACTACCGTTTGGTTTGTGATCTGCTTATCGCGTTGGATGCTATATTGTACTTGACCATGATTACTTATTACAGACTTAGAGCCAACGAGATCATCATAGAAAGATACCCTGTGAACACATTTTTCTAATAGCAGTGACATGCTTTAGGGTATTTTTTCAAAGCATTTATAGGATCTGGCTTGACATAGTAGTACTTGGATCTACGGCGGTAGGAAAACTCTGATAGACAGTATAAATAATTCAATAACCATTCTTATATTTTAAGGAAATACTTCCTGGAATTTAAGACATCTTAAGACAGGCCCGGGTCGCCTTAAGATATCAGATTTTATATTATGCTCAGTACTAAGTTTCATCTAAAGTTAAAGGACTGTAAAAAGTAGATCTACATCGAATCAAACTTGAATTGAGACTTGTACTCAGAAAGTTTCTTCCTGTCAAAAGGGCATGGCGAGTCAGGAATCATACAGTTCAACCTAGTATACGGCTTTCCTTCCTAGCTGCATAAAGTTAATCGGCGAGTCCCCCAGGTTGTGAATATATAAAGACTTTAAAATAGGAGCTGGCAGGCTTGATATCGAAGTGAGTTTCAGCAGGCAACCAAGCCACTTCATCGGGGCCGATACGTGAGGAGTCAGTGTCACTTACAGTGACCTCGAAATATCCATCGAACACAAAGAAGCAGTCGTCGACATATGGGAACTGAATTCCGCCAGACAAAACCTGCGTTTCAAAATGGCTAGAACCTTCAAGAGTAGCCAGACTGTATGTGTTTCCAGATTTGGCCCCAGTGACATATGGACGGTCGACTGTTCCGTCGAGAACAGTACTAGCTCCTGTGCAGTTACGGAGAAAGTACGGCTTATGAGAGCCAGACAGTTGGCATTCTGAACCGCCCCAATGCTGTGGCCTAACAAGGTTATGGTCCGGTACAGGAATCACATCAAACTCGGTCATGACATTTGCGACGCCAGAGTTGAGCTTTTCAGTTGCCCTCTCAAGATCGACATCCGGCCACATCGGACCGGTATATGGCTCACCCAGACCACGAAACACGTGCTCAAATCCGGCAGGACTGATTATACTGAAGATCTCCGTGTGATCACCAATGAACTGGTACGCATGAACAGCGTTCTTGAGGGGTCAGTATGATGAGGAAAGGTTGGAGACTGTAACTTACAGGAGCTAGACTGGCGAAGTTTTCAGGGCTAAGGACTCTGCACTGGTCATTGAGCCAGACCTTTGACTGACCCCTGATAGAGAGGAAGTCATGGTGGACATGTTTGTGACAATGAGTTGGCACAGGAGCCGGGAAAACTTGGCCACCGCTTGTCAGGATGCTGAACTTGCCATCCGTTTCTTTCCCTGTCAGGAGGAAACGAGCAACAGAAGGAGTACCAGAGACGTAGACCTTGCCTCCAGAAAAGGTTTCGAAGATATATGGCTTCTTAGTAGCAGCTGATTTCCAGCTACTGATGGCGGGAGTACCATGCGCTCCATGGTCATGTTCCAGATTTAAGTGAATTGAAAGATATGATTTTCTGATTCTTTTTGGCTGTTCAAAGTCTTTGCTTCAGTTCATTTGTCATCGCGCTGGAACATCGAGTATTCATCGTATACAGCTCCTCCACTTGACGTAGATCTGGGGAAGCCAAGCACACGAGACGTTTGACAATGCATTGCAACGCTTAGAGTTGTCGGATGCAGGGTTTCCCAGAGTATCTATGCTCAGATTAACTTAATCATCGGTATCGGCGCTTGGTGAAGGAGCGAGATACGACAAACTGACATCTACAGTCTCAAGACCGATGAGCCTTCTCAGAAACATGTCCAACAACATCGCCATTAGACGGAGATTTTGAGACCGTCTTGCTCGGTGTCGGCTTTCATATCGGTCTTTCCATTTTCTCAGCGCCGAGCGAAACCAATAGCTGGTCAAGAATGTCATATCAGGATCGTGTTCTGGGATGTATGGCCCGTTATTGCGGGTCACGAGCGCCTGTTCCTCCACGGTAACATTCTCCGGAACCGAATTTGGCAATAACCACTGTTACAAGGCTCAACGGTCGGCGTTTGGCGCTCGTAGTTGCCGCTTACTCATGGTCGGATGTCGGGTAAGGGTATCATGATATACCTGAAGCTGGGATATATGAAGACGTGAATGCGATTGCGAAACCTGAGAAGATAAGGCAAAAAGAACTTCATAAGTCATAGTTTGGTCAGACGACAATACCAGTCGGTCAACCGTCTTCCGAAATGAATCAGCTCACTTCAGTTCCGAACTCAATTGCTGAAAGCATTGAGCCAACCTTGAAAACTTACCTTCCGCTTCTCAACAAGAACTCAACTGCCATTAAATCAACTTCCAGAAAAACGTTCTCTTACGGCCTAAATCCTCGCCACAACCTAGATATCGATTATCCTGCCAATAAATCCACAGGGGCTGGGCGCCCTGTCTTCATCTATACGTATGGAGGCGGCTTCACTCGAGGAGACAGAGCCTCTGAAGATCATCTACTCTACCGAAACCTTGGGCATTTCTTCGCCGAGAAGTGCGGATTCATCACTGTAATTCCGGATTATCGCCTTGTTCCAGAGGCGAGATTTCCTTCCGGTGGACAGGATATTGAGATGGCTGTGAAGTGGCTCATAGACAACAATGACAAGATTGGAGGTCCACAACCAAGACCGTTGTCCATGATGGGCAACTCTGCTGGTGCCGTTCATCTTTGCACAATCTTGCTGCACCCTTCGTTTGCCGAGCTTCGCAGCAAGATCACAGGTAACAGCGATACTAGCCCCCTGCGACTGAAGGCTGCCGTCTTTTGCTCTATGCCGACGTCGTTCCGCAACCCTTACCCTTGTAGGGCCCCTGTCCTTGAAAGATACTATGGAGAAACTATAGAGCATGATTGTCCCCTCGGACTTCTTGAGGCCTGTGACAAGAACAAGAATGTCTCGGATGCTGCACCTGGAGTCCATTTTCTTCTGCTGTATGGCTCCCTCGACCCTGAAGATGAGATTCTGGGTTGTAATAAGGAGTTTATTGAGCTATCGAGATCAGGCAAGGGAAGCTCGGGTGTCGAGCTCGAAATCCAGGTTATGGAAGGCCACAACCATATCTCGCCTCCCCCAGCTCTCTGTACCAATGTTTCGAGAGAAGAGGTCTGGGGGTTTAACGTTGCTGGGTTTTGCAACGCGGCTGCTCAAAGTTGAGGTGAGATCTGGATCTCAATTGGTGAAGGTATGATAGGAAGTGGTAGAAGCAACGATGGGTCAAGAATTTGGTTGGAGTATTCAGATAGTGAGGACGTAGCCAGTGACTTCCATTCTGCTAAATATGTACGTGAGAAATAGATATATACAATTGAACCATTTCCTCGAGCATCATTCTAACACCAACACTTCATTCAACTAGGACAATTCATAGTATGATCCAGCGACACACATTGACCCCAGCTTACAGAGCGTTGATCAAGGCATTGAAAGCGGCCTTAGGCTGGTAGTTGCTGTCGTACAGGAGAGGGTTGTCACCAGGTCGCCACGAGTCCTTGTCAGAGACACCCCAGACGGTGATGCCGACACACTTGGAAACAGCAAGGCAAGCGTTCATGACAGTAAGGAAATCGTTGGCACTGGCACCAGCGATATCAAGCTCAGTGATAGCAATCTCCTTAACGTTCGAGGCGGCAAGGGCTTTGAGAGCATTAGGGACGCCGGAAGCAGGGTTCCAGCCACCAGGAGCAGCAAGATGGCCCTGAGAACCAATACCATCGATGGGAATGCCAGCAGCAAGCCACTTGTTGACGTGAGCGACCATGCCGTTGGTCACCTTGGCGTAGTTAGCGATATCGAGGTTATAGTCGTTGATGTAGAGCTTGGCGTTGGGATCAGCGGCGCGGGCAGCGCGGAAAGCAATGCCAACAAAGTCCTCACCGAGCACTCGGCTGAAGACACTGTCACGGAGGTTGCCGTCCTCAGCAAAAATCTCGTTGACGACATCCCACTGGAGGATCTTGCCCTTGTAGCGGGTGACCATGGTGGTAACGTGGTTCTGAATAACCGAGGTGAGGGTGGAGCGGTCGTTGATGTTCTGAACCCACTGAGGCAGCTGGGAGTGCCAGAGGAGAGTGTGGCCACGGATGAGCTTGTTGTTCGCAATGGCGAAGTCGACCACCTTGTCAGCGTTGCTAAAGGTGAATGAGTTGCGCGAAGCTGTTCCATGTCAGATGGCCATTCAAGTTATCTTGGTAGTAGGGAACCTTACGCTCAATGGCATCCCACTTCATGCTGTTCTCACAAGTCACTTGGCCAAATTGGGCCTTGACAATGTTGGTCAGGGCAGTGTTGCTCAGGTGGTAGTGGTCGATCTCAGTACCGAAGTACTGCTTACCCTTGGCCTTAAACTTGGCGTCGAGACCAGTGCCGCCACTGCCACCACTGCCCCCAGTAGGTTGAGGAGTGCCACCACCCTGGGTTGACGAAGGCTGGGGATCAGATCCTCCAGATCCGGGAACACACTGATAGTACCAATCGTTGATCTTCTCACACTTTAGGCCACTTTGGCAAGTTGTAGGACCAGTCCATCCATTGCCACCACCTGTGAGATGTTTTAGCTATCGAGTATCGACTTATCGGAGCTGCTGTAACGTACACTGTCCCCAGACGGGAGCCTGGGCCAGGGCGGACACGGGAGCGAGAGCGAGGAGAACTGAAAGGGTATGCATCTTGGCTAATCTCAGGGAACTGATGCTTCGAAGCAGAAGATACTGTCTGAAGATATCGAACGCAACGTCAAAGGGTTGCTCCCGTCCTTATATATAGCTTTGATATAGCATCCAACATAACATATTCGCCCCCGGCTCTGCATAATCATGAATTCTGACCAATCCGATCGACTTGCTCGTGTTTTGCCGGGAAATTAGCATGTCTGGGGTTATAGAGCCTTATATGCGGAGAACCAAGCTCCGAATGAGGCCCATTGAGGAAATGTCGGAGCATCGCCACGTTTGTCTTCAACACCCTAAACAGAAACCTGCGATGGTGTCCCCCGCAAAAATGGGTCGTTGTTTAATTGTGCAGCGGATAATATTCTTTTGCGATCGAGGCCTACTACGAATGAGGGAGAGTTTCTTAATGCGTGCTGATATTACGTCCCTTTCTGGGACTAGATGCCAAGCTGGGGGCTGTACCATCGAAATTGTTGCTCGGAGGTCTGCGGGGAATGGATCGTGAATTTAGCCGATCACCGAAAGTCTTCCTCTATTGTTTGAAGCTTTGCTGGATTTGACATACATTGGCAATATTATAGCATGATTCGATTAGCGAGCATGGCAAAGACTCCCGATATTCCGAATCATTTGATCTGCCTATACCTAGCTCAAGCTAGCTACGTACCGGAGTACGGAGATAGTTGCCGAGTGAGTTATTGTGTAAACATTAGAGTCGTTATGTTTATGGCGGCAATTTTCTACTTACAAGGGTCCAAGCGAGCATCTTGGGTCGAGGGAGTTGAGCTTACTTAGTTAGCTCTCATCGTGGATCTTCGAAAAGCTGTCAAATGCAGATTAATGCACTTTCTTGCCTAATCTTCAACCGTCAATGAAGTGCCATGCCTCTTGCCGAGCCTGCCCGGAGACGGAGTTAGGTTACATTCAACTCCAACGAAGGATGCGGAGGATACCATTTATGAACCGATTTGGCAGAATTGGATCAGCTCGTCCGGCTAATCACCGACAACCCTTAGAAATCTGACATCCACGTGGTAGCATTACTGCTGAGCTCTAGGCGCTCCTATGGGTTCACGCCAAGAGCTGGGCTTCTCTATGCGTGCAACTTAGAATGCATTAAAGGTCGCAGTGGAGGGTCTCATGAATGGTGATCTTGCCCAATGTTGATTATTCTTGGGGCGAACTTGAGTGCTTATGGTCAGACTAACTTGCTACTATGGACGATGTAGCTTAGATACTGTTATTCACATGATGTTGTTTGTAACTTATCCTTGTAATTTCTTGAGGCTACACTTGTATGATGGAAGTAAATGCTAATTTGGGAATAAGTGCAATTACTCTGTATAGCCACAGTTGAGTAGCTCAATGGAAGTTCATGGTCTGAAGTTGAACTGCTTACATACTCTCCTACTCCGCTTCACATGTCCACGATCAACTTCCCGCTGACTCAGACTTGCACCAGTTCCGACCGGCTGCACGATGAAACCATAAGCATGAACCGTGTAATATGACTGGTCAATATCTCTTCTAATTGCTTACAGGCGTGGAACGGTACATTAGATCTGTTACTACCGTAGCATGAGTTAATCACGGTGATTGTGCAGTAGAGCGATGAAAACAAGTTGGTATTTACTACTGAGAAACGAAAGGCTATTCTTGATACATAAGACTATGTTCACAGGTACTCCAACCCTGTAGAGATATCTCCCCACCTCGCTCCAGCCATATCCGCAAAGTAATTCGACTTGGGGCTCCACAAACCCGTACCACCCTTGGGGAATACAGAGCTAGCCGTCTTGAGATATGTCGAAGATAGGCTCATCATTGGCTTCACTGGCATACCACTTGATGACGAAAGACGTGGGACCACGACACTGGTCTTGCTCTGTGTCATCTTCTTCAGGATACGAACAAACAGTCTCGCACTGACATCAGCACCAAGTGTCCACGACGCATTCTCATATCCGAACATGAATAGCAGGTTTGGTACATCCTGGAGCATGACAGTCTTCCATGCAAACTTATCGGCGACATTGAATGGGACATCGTCGACGCTGAACTTGATACCTCCACCGAAACGAACCTTCAGACCAGTTGCTGTGACGATAAGATCGGGATGTAATGAAGCTCCAGACTCAAGCTCAATACTCTTCTCAGTGATAGTCTTGATCTTATCCGTCACGACATTCGCTTTACCCGAGCGAATAGCCGCGAAGAAGTCACCGTCCTGGCTAGCGCAGAATCGTTGCTCCCAGGGATTATATCGAGGCTTGAAGTGAGGATCCCAGCTGACGTCAGGAGGAAGGTTCTTGATGGTGACATATTTGATGAGCTTCTTGGCCAGACCTGGGCAAGACTTGCAGAACACGTTGGTGAGATAGCTTCGGACCAGCCATAGAAGTCTGTTGAGGAAGAGGGCGATGCTGGCGGGGAAAACGGTCAAGAGAAGACGCGTGAAGAAACTGCTTGATGGGAGAGGGAAGATGTAGCCTGGACTTCTCTGCAGCATGGTCACACGCTTAGCTTTGTCGGACATGGATGGAAGAATTGTGACGGCGGTAGCTCCACTGCCGATGATGACGACCTCCTTGTTGGTGTAGTCGTAGTCCTCAGGCCAAAACTGAGGGTGGATGACCTTGCCTTGGAACTTCTCAATTCCAGGAATCACAGTCTGAAGAGGGGTTTGGTAGTCATAGTAGCCGGTACCAAGGAGCAGAAATCGGCTGCGGAAGGTAACGGGCTTCTCATCGCCAGGTCGGGTAACTTGAAGCTGCCATCGCCTCTCTTTAGAAGACCAGTTGGCTTCTGAAACAGAGTGCTTGTAGCAAATATGGTGGTCAATACCAGTCGATCGTGCCGACTCAATCATGTAGTCCTTGATCTTGTCACCTGGTGCGAGCGACTGGTCATGTTTCCAGGGACTCCATGGGAAGCCAAAGGTGAAGATATCAGAGTCGGATCGGATGCCAGGATACTTGAAGAGATCCCATGTACCGCCGATGGAGTCGCGGCCTTCGAGGATGGCGTAGGTCAAGTCGGGAGGACCTTCTGTTTGGAGACGGTAGGCGGCGTTGATGCCGGAGATGCCAGCGCCGATGATGATGACATCAAAGGTGTTGGGTTCTTCTGATTGCGGTGCCATGTTGATGAGTGCAGTCTGAGTAGTTTGTGTTGTTGATGATGCTGTCCACAGTGGACGTTGAGGACCTATTTTGTACAAAGACGACAATGCAGAAGTCTGAGTGATTGACACTCCGTTGGATCAATAAACAGTCCGCGGGCAGGCGAAAGATAGCAAGCCTCGGTACTTTAACAAGAGCAATCAGGGTCTCGCCTCGAATGAGTAGCTAAGTTATGGTTAAGCTTCCGAGTCCGACAGGCGACAATATGAACCATTCCATCCGCCCCCGCGGGACCCGTCTCCGATAAAGACCCAAATCTTTTCATGACAACTAACCAAAGGAATAACGTCATGCTTGAGCTTTGACTGGAGGGGCGAGCCAAAGTGGTTGATCGCAAGCTAAACTCGATACAGAAATTTCGCGTTGAGGGCTCTCAAGTTTGTGGGGTAGCCTCGGTATGACTATGACCCCCCCCCCCCCCCCCCCCCCCCCCCCCCTAGTGATCGTCTTCATGGGGGGGAGACGCCAAAACTACCGAGAGAGAGAATCACGCGACGGACTAGACAAGACTTGTCAAATCTGCAGAGCTGATCATCTTGGCTCCGAAGAGGGGTAGATCACTGAAACAAATGACGAAATTGTTTCGAGGTTTATTAGAAATTTACATGTGAAATTTGTTGAGCTATGTAGATCTTGAGGAAACTTCGATATCCTTCTGCCTCCGACCCGCGCGACCACCATCACGAAAAAGAGATTATGCATAGCTTCGTAGATTCAACCCCGCACGATGGTTCAAGAAACGCCTCGCATGCTCAGCTGCCTTCTCTGCCTCGGCTGTAAAGCCAATCCTGTCGCCGAGCAGGATAATGTCATGAGGGCAACCTTCTGAGATGTCCAGGTACATTGGCCAACCATTCTTCTTGTAGCGTGCGACAAAGTTGGTGATGTCGTCGCATAGAACTTCGCCGCCGCCGGCGTTGACGTAGACTGGGAAAGGCCTCTCAATCTGAAAAGGATGGCGTAGAGGGGACAGGTATGGACTGGCTGGGTCAATTGCGCCAAAGCCAGAGACTGTCGTTGCGCCCCAGCGCGCAAAGTGCATGTTGAGGTAATCCGTCTTGTAGTTGGGTGATTGAGAGGCATCTTGTTCCAAGGCGCCAGCGACGTCAGTCCATGGCGACCAAAGAGCCATTGCGCGCGGAAATGGGACCTCGTCAATTTGACCGTACTCATGGATGTAGCGTACCAAGGCGAGAGCCAAGTTTGCGCCAGCTGAATCGCCTGAGAAAATGATCTGGTCGGCAGGAATGCCTCTTGTCTTGATGAGATGAAGATATGCTGTAAGTGCATCCTGAAGAGGAGCGGGAAACTGTCCATTCTTGCTGCTGGACAGTCGGTAGTTGGGCGAGCAGACATGCGTAGCGCCCATATGCTTAATGAGAGTCTTGGCCGTGAACCCAGTATCTTCATCACGACCATTGCCAATAACAAAACCACCTCCATGAAAGTGTAAAACGACCACCATGCCCGGGTGAACGATGTCAGCAGGCGGTGGTCGCGCTGGCGTCCAAGTCATGCCCAATTGAGCAGGCTGAACCGTGTAATCCGAGCAAATCCCTCTGTATAGCTTTGGCGACCGTGGACCGACGACTTCGAAACGGTTCTTCTCTTTGCCTTGGTCAAACCTCATTTTGTCGCCTGATTTGGTGAGAGACCAGTAGAGAAGCAAGAGCCGGACAACGCGGACACGGACAGCTTGGTTCAGCGTCCATTTTCTGTTCGGGCGAAACCACGGGACAAGACAGAGGGAAATGTCGAACAAAAAGCGCGAAAGAAGCCATGGTGTGATAATAAATGCATAGGTATAGCCAAATGCTGTCTTGAGTGTGCTCAATACTGCCATGATGGGTGAGTCGTTCGTGTAAGTTGCTGAGGCTGTTGGTTATTAACGTGGAGGAAAAGCGGTAGAGCTACGCCGCGGGACCCGGGGTCTTTAAGTAATGCGCCTGCCTCGGTCACCGAACTCACAGTATATTCCCGGCACAAAGAGAGAGTTTCAATAGACAAGTTAATGATCAATGGCATTTTTTATTACGTGCAGTGAGCATTCGTGGTGTCATGCGATGTCGTTTTCACTGTTCAAAATGCTGGCACGGCGCCCGAATGGGCCGTATTCAGTATAGAGTATGGCGGTCGCATTTAATTGTAAGCGAGTCTATAAAAGTACAGAAATGCTTATAAGCTTTTCCAAGGATGACAGATACTGTCAAACTACTTATCAGTCTCCTAGATAAAGTCGCCATTGGTTTGTTTTGTTCCTAATTGCCAGCTGTCTTGCCAACGGCATCGCGAACCACCTCCTGCAACCAAGTTGGCCACCCTCTAATGCCAGAAATGACATCCACAGACTTGGGAATAATCAGTTGACCACCGCGTCGGCTCTTAATCTGAGCGACAACCTCCTTGGCGATATCATCCGCAGTCAAGAGACGAACACCGCCACGCTCCAATCGGTCCACGAAGCCCTCAACAAGAGGTGTTCGGACGAAGTTGGGATGGACCACTGTTGTCAAGACATTGGGAGCCTTGTAGAAATGCTTGATCTCACTGGCTAGCGACTCGTGGAAAGCTAGAGCGCCAGCCTTGGTAGCAGAGTAATCGGCTCCTGTGGCCAGAGCGACAAAGGATGCGATACTGGCGACGGTGATGACATGGCCCTTGTTCAACTGGATCATGCGTGGGAGGAATTGCTGAGTGGTGTACCACAGAGCCATGAGGTTGACACCCATGATCTTGCGAAGGAATGACTCTGGCATCTTGAGGATGGGCATGGGGGAAGTGATACCAGCGTTGTTGATGAGGATTGATGGGTGACCGAGTTCTTTGCGCACTGCGTCGGCAGCTTCAGCGACAGACTCGGTTGTGGTAACATCGCATCGATAAAAGTGAACGCGCGAGTTGGTTTGAAGTTGCTTTGGCAGATCTTGAACATCAAAGACAGCGACACGGATTCCCATGGCTGAAAGCTTCTCAACAATGCTCAGGCCGATACCGCTCGAGCCACCAGTGACAACAGCGATCTCTTTATTCCAGTCCCAACCAGAAGCAGCTGTCATTCGCCATGAATTATGAGCCATGGTATTGAGGAACCGGTTGATGGTCCGAACGATGCCCAAGCTGAGCCATACGTAGAGAACCTTCTTGACGATCGTGAGCTCTAGGGTATGTGAAGCATGCTCTGGGAGCTTGGCGGCAATTGAGGCGAGGGCATTGTTCACGACGTCGGGAGCAAAAGTTGCTGCAGCGAGCAATGAGCCCGACAGAAGTGGCGATAGAAGGAAATTGCTCGCATTGGAGACATAGGCAATAACGGGAGAGTAAAGCATGGAAGACATGATGATTTCCGCAGGGAAGAGTGATGATTGAATTTGGTCTGTGAGTCTGAGCCGAAATACTCGATTGCACATGCAAGCAAACAAGCTGCCACTAAATACATCTTATACAAACTAATTAAGCTCCAACGCCCTTCTCTAGCTCCATCTCCATCGTCAACTAATTATCACGAGTTGGCAAAGAATGAAGCCGATCACGATGCTGTTGAAGCCGAGGCTAGATTCGCTCGACCAACGACAACTCTTGCAATCGCAAGCTTAACCAGAACAAGCCACAACGACGATCTTTGCCCTTCTCTCCACTGAGTCCACTCTCCCAACGGCACTGGACTTGGCCGCGTCCCCCTGTCATCTAAACCCATGGACCTTAAACCCTGTTTCAAGCTCGTTAGTCCAGGTCTCTTGCGGGGTCTACCTCTCCGAACCGAGACACTAACACGTCCGTGCCATGAGAAGAAACACGCTGCCCGCCCTGAGTCTGCGTTGGTTATCTTTCTTGTCTCCATTCTTCCCGCGGGCCGTAGTTTCGTAATCGCAATTTGTTGCCCTTTCCCCAGACTCTCCATCCCGTACAATCAGCTCACCCACGTTTGCGTTTGTCTAGCTATCAGGATCTACCTCCTATCTTAGCGAAAGATGGTATTCCCAGGTCGCTTTAGCTCAGGTTGTCTGCGGTGTCGCCAGCGAAAGGTCAAGGTGAGTAATGCTTTTGCCGTGATTGAGCGATATCTGTTCTAATCTCCTATCTCTCCGCAGTGCGACGAGGGGAAGCCGACGTGTCGACGATGCTACAACTACGGAAAGCCATGTCTTGGATATACCGACGAGTTTCATTTTAGACACTCTGCGCCAAAGGGGAGATCGCAAAGTACTTCCTCCAACACCTCGCGCGCCTCAAAGGCGCCAAGTATAGCCAACGCCAGCA
Source organism: Fusarium musae (assembly GCF_019915245.1). NCBI lineage: Eukaryota > Fungi > Ascomycota > Sordariomycetes > Hypocreales > Nectriaceae > Fusarium > Fusarium musae. Next base: position 3,282,637 of record NC_058391.1, read on the forward strand.
CTGCGAGTCCCCCGCAAGATGAGAAACCGCCCGAAAAGGAGCCCCCGAAGCCCAAAACACGGCCGTTGGAGGCGCCCATTCGACGGAGATCCGTAGCCATGGTTCGACAACCGACACAATCATACGATAACATGTCGCTATGCTATTTTGTACGTCGCTTCGTGTCGCCCGATGACGACGATGGATTTCCAGGGCATTTCAGCTTCCTACCGAGTTTGTTCGACCACTACAAGGATGGACTCGTCGAAACAGCGACATTGAGCGTTGCCCAATTGGCTGCGTACAATCATTTGGGCAACGAGGAACTTCGGACACGGTCTTTAAGAAATTATGGACGCGTGATCAAGGGATTGCAGCAGAGTATCCAATCTGATGACCAGGCGATGGACGACAAAGTCATCGCTACCATTCTGCTTTTGTGCACGTACAAGGTGAGACTCACGCGACATCAATTACTTCACATCTGACTCGATAGCAGGATTTTAGTGGTGAAGGATTAGGTGATCCGAATGAACATGCTTCAGGGCTTTTCTACCTGTTGGAGAAACGAGGACCAAGTCAGATTGGTACACGAAGAGGAGCCGAACTCTTCTTGCTTGCTCTGCTGCGACTGGTAAGTCACGCGATAAGACAATCACATGCCATGAAACTGACTCGAGTAATAGCAAATCTATTCATTCTTACATGGAGATGATTCGTACACGGACCCCGGTGCCATCGCCACCGTCATCGGCATCTTTGACCCTCTTCTTCGAGCACTGGCCATGATGGGACGGACCCTATCGCTGCGCCATCGTCTGTGCCGACTTATGCAGCCAGATCCATATCAACCACAGGGTGCCAGTCCCTCAACAGCATCGCAGAGCAGCACCGGCACAGAAGACGAGAGAATCCTGATCCAGGAATGCTTCGACATGCTCGATGCCTTTGGGTCCTGGGACATTGAAGCAGCAGAGTATTGGCAAATGACCTTTGAGGGTCGCGGTGTTCCAACGACCCTTGGTGAGATGAGCGCTGGTAGGATGCACTACGACGCTGAGACAGCCTGCATCATCATTCTCGTCCGATCAGCTCGTCTCATCTTGCTCCAGACCATGCTACTCTACCAGACTACCTTGCTACCAACGGAGGATGACGATGGGTATAGTTACAATTCATGGGCAGAAACCGTTCCCTTCCTTGAATCCGATGTCCGCAAAACCGTCGATGACATGCTCGCCGCCGTGCCATACGCCCTGGGCGATATCGACCCGAGCGGCATGCCAGCGACCATGCTCCATGACGGTGCAGCAGCCATCATCATTGTCCACTCGATTAGACTTGTCACACACTGTGTTTACACTACGCCCGAACAGACTGAAAGGGCAGCTCATATCCTTGCTAGATTGAACTCCGCTATAGGAATCAGGTCAGCTGTCGGATTTATCCCTGGTGCTGATAACTGCGGGGTACAGCCCTTTGCGACTCTCTCGCCGTCTCGTATGTTAATGTCACCGGGGCCTATGGACTGCACCGAAGACAATTTTGTTTCGCCTGGTACCACCGGCTTGCTTTCATCTTGATACCAGCATTTGTACACGATTTAGGCCTGTATTAATACGTACATGGATAGTTGTCTTTCTTTCTCAAATTGGAAACCCTTACCACAATGTCCCAAATGGTCTGATCTCGTGACTCATGTCCGACTTACTCAATCTTAAGTGACGAGCTGAAAAGCTCCATTCGGTCCAGCACCATGGCATCTCTCTCCCGGAGATGCCGCAACGCTGGGTAGATGGGTCCACCCAGAATCGTCCACCAAATCGTATTGAAACAGATGACCACCCTACTGGGGGCTCTTTGTGCCAAGTAGAGTTGATAGCCGGTCCAGATGGCCATTGCTAGACAGGTACAGTATACATCCCATCGCAAGAACGAGACGACGATCTCCCTGGATTCCATCGCAGAAACGGGCGGGTTAAGCAAAGCTAGAGTCGGAGGGTTCGTCAACGGTGTGAGGGCGAGAATGTGATGTCCGGAAACTTTGTCTGTGAGGTCCATGGAAGAAGCGAGAATTGTCCCAAATACACCCAAGTGTACTGCAACTGCCAAGGTTGTAATGAAGCGATATGCGCGATTCATAGCTTTTCTGACGGCTCTCGGGTCGATATGGGCAGTGTTGTTGGCCTTACCCCGTCGAGACCAACAGACCAAGCGGGATACTCGCTGTATGGCAGTTTGGTACAACGGAAAAGGTTGCCAAAGAGCCACAGCGATGAACTTGGCTTCCCTCGTGACATCGAAGATCAACGGCAAGCACAGTCCAATGGTTGGCACAATGTAAGATATGATTGTCGATACCGGGAGGAGGCTCAAATCGCACGGGTCGGCTAGTAGATATGCTTGCTGGGGAATCGTCGGTGAGAGAAGGAGTTGTAGAGTGAGATATATCGGAGCGATAATGGTTATGGTGACAGATTGAAAGACGATACCGAAAGTTCCGGTCCTGCATCCAAGTAAGCATTAAGGCAGCATTCGGACAGCAGATCGTTCTCTTACCAGCTCAGAATTGTTCCACGGTTGCCAAACCTCAGCCCTTCAAGAGCTATGAGATACCAAGCGCCACAGAACTGCGCGGCCAAGTACACAAAAGCCAGAAGCGCTTCAAGGTCCATGCCCTTACTCTCAGGATGCTTCTTGAGCCCTTGAGCGAAGAACTCCAACAGCAGCATCACCGGCTCGTCAACTGCCTGGTAACCCGTGAGCTCCCGAGAGATCGAATCTGACATGTCTAAAGGACATAACGAGCTTCCGTCGGGCGACTTTGCGTTTGTGATGCAGTCCCGAACAGCGTCAAAGAAGCCGTGACGATATGAAGTCCCCATACTAGCATAGCCTCCTAAGAGGGCACAGCTTAGAATGAGGCAAACGATAGACTTTGGGGCCATTGGAAGGGTTGCTTGTGAAGATCTGACGATGATGCTGCAGAGTCTGATAAATCTGCTCAACTCAACAAGAAGTCAACAAAACTCAGGTGTTTCGAAGCTCAAACATGTTGATCTTTTCAAGCTTCATATTCCCTCTCATTTCTGAACCGAAAAGAAGTCCCGTTCATGCTTCAGCTGTAAAATGTTGGGAGATCCCCATCTAGTTTCGGCCTAGGTTGCGAAATCTCCTCATGTTTCGACGATGGTGTTGAAGGGAAAACAGAACGAACTCCTCACACATGTGAAGGGAACCTGATCGACAATAACATCATTTAGAACCGTCCGCGGAGCCCATCTCCACGTGCTGCTAATCACGAACCCGTCTCTTTGGGCTATCTATGATCTTAGAAGTTATAAGCGAGCTGCTTGCTTGATCCAGTTAGGCCCTGTTGGTCGCTCGCATGCTAAACCCAATCAGGTTGCTTTTGCGACATTTGATCATCGACGGTGGATTCCTATTGCAGAGTGGCATGTGCGCTAGTCGCCAGAGGCACATGAGCGTCTTCAGTTATGGCTTCAGTGAAGATAATCATACCATGAAGATTCATTGAGCTTCGGAGAATTTCATATGGGATTTTGACCCAACCTTTAAGTTTTAGTTTTATATGCCACGCTCATATCATCAGCTTACTGTTATTAAGGTCTACTTATCCTTTAATTAGTCCGGCGGAGGCTAGGTTCTGACTTACACAAGTTTTGCAGCTTTTTTAACATGGCTGTCGTCTCTAAGCTCCTGGGCTTTCCCAACCTGACGTTAGCCGCTGTGATCGAGTCTTTCATCGCAATCAAAGTCTTTCCAGATTATTACGATTCGAAGAGTCACCTGGCTGCTGTATTCACAATCCTGCTCGTCAATTATGCGTTTGGAATCGTGTTCTGGGGGTTTCTATACCCAGTCTTCTTCAGCCCCCTGAGACACATTCCCGGTCCAAGAGTATGCTCATCGCTCTCCTCGATCTGTTCCCGAACTCAATCTAATATGAGTGTTTCAACAGGATTATCTGAGCGCCGCTCATCGATCTATTGCTGTCAAGGACAGACCATCCGGCGATCTATTCGTAGATATTGCGAACCGATATCCCGGTGAAGACCTACTTACTCTAAACTCATTCAGAACTCACATCATGGTGACGAACCCTCTGCTACTAGCTGACCTTCTCGTTCACAACTGCTACGACTTCACCAAACCGAAGAGAATCAGCGCCTTCCTACGACACATTCTCGGCGATGGTCTTATTATTGTTGAAGGCGAACCTCACAAATTTCTGCGCAAGAACTCAACGCCAGTCTTCCACTTTCGACACATCAAGGAGCTGTACCCAATGATGTGGGAGAAGAGCCAGTCGCTGGCTAGGGCGATACAGCAGGATATGACCACGTCGAGATCATCGGTTGTTGAACTCAACAGTTGGGCAAGCAAAGTAACGCTCGATATCATTGGTATTGCTGGTCTGGGTCGCAGATTCGATGCCGTTGAGAAGAAGAAGGATCCTCTTGCGGACATCTATGAAGGCTTGCTCGAGCCGAGTCGTGAGAAGCTCATCTTTTCTGGCTTGGCGTTGGCCGTTGGTCTGCCATTTGTTCGTCTCATTCCTTGGAAGATGAACGAGGTCTTCAACTATCTGACCGGAACATTAAATGAGCTTTGCTACCCCATGATCCAGGAGAAGAAGACAGCCATTCTCGAGAAGGGGGATGACCACTTCGATGTCTTGTCACTTCTCATCAAGTCGGGTAACTTTTCGGACGAGGCTTTGAAGGACCAGCTCCTGACCTTCCTTGCGGCAGGGTAAGTGATCCGCAGTCACCATAATAAGGCATGACTGATCTTGTGTAGGCATGAGACTACCTCATCTGCGATAACCTGGGCTTGTTACTTACTCACCAAGCACCCAAAATACCAAGCCAAGCTCAGAGAGGAGGTCAGAAACGGTTTGCCAGAGGATCTAGCCACCAACCCGACAGTCGACCTCGCTGGTATCCTCGAGCAGCTTCCCTACCTAAATGGCGTCATACAAGAGACACTCCGGCTCTACCCAACAGTTCCACTGACGATGCGCCAAGCCATCCGCGACACCCGCATCGGTGACCAGTTCATCCCCGAAGGCACAGATATCATGGTGTCAATCTGGTATATCAACCGATCAGAAGCCATCTGGGGCCCTGACGCGACAGATTTCAAGCCTGAACGATGGATCACAGACGACGGGAAGCCCAATCAGAACGGAGGAGCTAGCAGCAACTACAATTTCCTAACCTTCTTGCATGGACCGAGAAGTTGCATTGGACAAGGGTTTGCCAAGGCAGAGTTGCGATGCTTGCTGGCTACTATGGTCAGATCGTTTGAGTGGACATTGTCGATGGATGATAAACTTGTGATGCCAAGGGGAGTGATTACGATCAAGCCAGAGAATGGCATGTACTTAGAGTTGAAGGCTCTATGAGACGCGATCAGCGAAGACATTCACGAGACCAATGATGTCATGTATTATAGTTCTATCTTTTCTGCTTCACGACTGTGTGCCTGAGAGCATGTGATGAAGGGCATCAAGCAGTAACCACTGCTGTCACTAAGGGATGTAAGAAACCTCAGGATCTTGATCTTGACCCTAAGAGATGAGGATTCTTAGGTAATTTAGCCTCAGCTTAGGGGATTCTTTACTAAGTTTGTGATCATCTTCTGAAGTCTAAAACTTTCTCGCGCATTACAACTTCAAACACATCGTTGAGAGCCCACTGCAGGCGGCTGTAGTCATAGGCAGCCTCTCATATTGAATTGTCTGTGAATGTACGATTGAGTGACATCTCTGAGCTTGACAGGCTCTTTTCTCCAAGCGTAGCAGGCCAATCTTCTACATCTTCCGTCCATGGCAACTGCTCCTCAACGCTTACATTTAAGTAGCAAGTCGTGTCCTGGGGAACACCCCGTCTCACTCGGAACACGAGGGACAGGTTCGCTGTGAGAGATATCGTGGTGGAGATGCCTTTCAAGTCAATGACGGTAAATTCCGCGTCCGTCGTCTCATCTTGGGCATGGTCACTTCCAATCATGCACCCCACTTGGATGCCATGGGGTCTTTCTATCATTCTTATATGTATCATGAAATTTGGAAGATCGCTATCGGTTGTAAGTGGGCAAAACACGATACTCGTTTCCGGCAGAGTATTGATACGTTCATTGATACTCTCGATGACATGAGGATGAAGCCGCAACTCGCGCACTGGTGGTGTAGAGTTATCTGCAGTGTAAGCCTGTAGCTTGTAATAGCCATTACTGATAGGCAGTGAGCGGAACTGAAGTGGTGCACGGTGGTGGCTGGCTTGAGCAGAGGCGTATGCGCCGTTCGACGGCAACTCCAAGGGTACATAGGCCCTCACGAGGATGTTTTCCGGAGGATCAGCAGGTGGCCCTTTCTCTCTACTCTCAGAATCAAATTGCCTAAGAGTATAATCCATTTCGTCCGGGGCCTTTTCTTCTTCACTCTTCAGTGTCAGTCGTAAAGGCATCAAGCGGACCTTGAACCAACGACATCGGGTCCCGTTTTCGACTCTCTGATAAGCACCAGATGCCAAACGTTTGATAGGAATACCGATATAGCCATCTTTATTCCAGCAGCGTAGAACCGCAACCAAGCACATTATTTTGATTCCCTTTGCGTCGCGTCTTGCGGGCGTAATAACGAGACCATGATCTACTGCCCGCACGTTATTCGAGAAACGCAGTGTGCCGACTACATCCACCCGGTTGATATCTCCCAGTTGCTTGGGGTCAGCTGGTAGAGAGCAAAGGCGAACTACCACCGCCGAAAGACTGATATCCTGCTTGATCAAGTCGTACTGCGGCACGCGACTTCGAGAGATATCTCGAGGTGCCTTTATGTTATGAGAGTCTCTGAAACAAGCCGGTGATGGAGCTAATAACCCAAGGAATCGGAAGCCTCTCGTCGATGCTCCCTCATTGGGGGAGTAACCGCAATCTTCAAGGGGTTCTGTGGACCAAGCGAAGAGAGAGTCGTCGTTTGTTGCCTTCATGATTTCGACTTGGAGCCGATAGAAAGCTTTGGGGCCTTCTCCGTAGATTAAAGGCATGTTGACATCAAATAGACCCATGAGAGAGTAGGCTTGATCCTCTAGTCTTGTGGTCTGCCGCATTGATGCCCAGGACATGATCCCAGCGACGCTGACATGTGGCCAGCTTTGCTTCACCAATGTGGTTACATCGATCTTGGTGATATCTGAGATAGTGGCGCTTAGACTAGCCTTGGTACCAATCTCACGCCAGTCTTCAGCGAGAAAGATCACTTCGTGCGGTGCAAGGAGCTCCTGAAGAGTCCATCCGCGTGTGAACCATCGACTTTTGCGGAACCTCGAGTCTGATGATCGTGGGTTCTCGGCGGAGCCGACATCATTGAGATAGACATAGCACGCTGCAGACTTCCTATACCACTGGAACATCGAGTTAATCGCCTCTGATAGCTCTGCACTAGACGTCTTGTCTATACAACAGGTATCGATCCAGCCGTACTCAAATCCCTCGGTTTTAGCCTTTGCGCAAAAGTCTACGATCTTTCTGTAGCCTTTGGACTCTTCTGGGAGAGGGCTCAGTCCGCTCATTTGCTGCAGTGACACCTCCTCAGACGTCCATACGTGCGATAAGATCGCATATGTTGGTATTGAGCCTCCATATTCGCCTGTGAAGGACTCTAGCTCGAGAGTTTCGACATTGATAAGCCGCATGGTTGACAAATATCTTGGCACGCACCGCCGACTCCGAAGCTGGTGGGAGCTTATAACAAGGAACCTTGGAACATTTCTTTTGTGTCACTTCAATGGAGGGCAGATCAGGCCGTGATTGGCAGCTCTGATGACCGAATTGAGCATGTTAAGAGACGATGGAGAGTGGTATTTCTGCTTACTGACGCTAACTCGGGCAGTGAACTAAGGATTTAGACAGCGTATTACGCTACCGGGGCGGCATGCCTCAAGCAAAGGGACGCCAAAATAAAGTCATCATAGAGTCCCCAAAGCTTATGATAATTTATAAAATTTTCCGTCCTTTAGAATTCAGGTCTTAAGCTCTATTGTCTCCCCTAGTCTTAGTCATAGCTCCAGGCTTCAGTGCTGTCTACTGTGCAATTATCCCTGATGTCCACAAATTGTTGTCGGCGCTGTAGATCAAAGCCAAGAGTATTCGACAGGATTGAATCCCGGAAAAGGATTGTGCGAAAATTTGACACCTGATTGACCAACCATTACCTTTAACTGCTCTCTTTCACTCATTATTAGCACATTCCTCATGTCCATGCGAATGTTTTCCGAGGACCTCAGGCGTGAGTGACGTCAAATTAGCTCCCTGCTTCGGCAAAAAAGACATCTCATCAATACTGCCATAAGAGGCATAACGCGTTCGCTGCACGGCATCAACAGTCCGCTTACACTTTGACGAACACACTCTATGCATCTGACTGGACGGGAGCGTCACTGGCAGCTCCACGGCCCCATTGTACTTAATTGATTAAACGCCGTTGTCTTCTTTAGGAAGATGCTCGCTGAGCTTCTCTTGCTATTTCACCACTCTTTAGCCTCTAGCGCAGCTGACGAATTCTTGGACTGCCAGCACTTACTGTTGACTCAACAAATGACCTCGATCGGGCATGGCCTTTGAGTGAAGTTCCGTAGTTGATCTTATTCGAAATGGGTCGTTGTTTCAACTATGACGCTAGATTTCCAGTTAATATAGTGGTTTCTGTGTTCTATTGGCTCTTGCTCTACATAACCCTCATCCGTCTGGTCCGTCCGGCACATAATCATTACTTTTAGGCTACTTCAACTCATTTACGGATGAAGTTATGTTAGATGTTTCGGATCTGAGATGCCGAGTCGGAACATATATAGATATGCGGTTGACCGTCTCAATGAAGATATCCCAAGTACCAAACCATTTACCGTTCCCCTCAGTCTTTACTCATAACTGTCTATTGACACTCCAAAATCCACGATGAAATTCATCAACGCGCTTCTTGTTACAGCCTCACTCACACAGGCCCATCCAAAGCCTCACAAGTCCGATCGGGCATTGTACTTCCTCGACAGCGACCCCCAGGGCGCTTCTGTTGTCTCACTCAGCATTGCCAAAGATGGCTCGTTCGGTCAGCCACAGAGAATCTCGACCAGTGGAAAGGGTCTTATTAGCAATAACATGAATGGAACTGTCAAGATGGGTAAGTGAGAACATGTTAGTACCGAGACAGCCGCTGACAACTCGAACAGATCCCCTCTTCTCCCAAGGCTCCATTATTGTAAGCGGGAACCGCTTGTTCACCGTCAACGCTGGCTCCAACACTTTGGCCGCTTTCCATATCCCCAAGGAGAACCCAGCTCATCCGCTTCTTCTCGGCGAACCTGTCGATACCGTTGGCACAGTTCCCAACACAGTTGCGTATTCTCGCAAGCACAAGCTTGCTTGCGTCGCCAATACTGGAACCAAGCCTGGAGTTCAGTGCTTCACTGTCTCGGACTGCGATGGTTTGAAGCCCCAGGGCAACCTCAAGCCTCTTCCTGTCTTCGGCCAGACATCCCCTCCAACAGGGCCTCCGAACACTGTTTCCAACATTCTCTTCAATCCTTCCGAAACGGCTCTTTTCGTTACCATCAAGGGCAACGGTATGGAGAATGGTTTCGTTTATGCTTACAAGGTTGAGAATAGCCGCGTGAGCGAGGAAGCTATAAAGTCACAGCCCAATAACTTGCCAGTTGCTTTTGGAATGAGCTTTGTCTCCGACGGTTCTGCTGTTGTTTCCACTCCCGCTTATGGTGCAGCATTTGTGTCCATCGCCGATGATCTCACTGTGTCCACCAAGACAAATATCACAGTCCCAAAACAAATGGCCACTTGCTGGACCGCAACTTCCACTGGTTCTAGATCTGTCTATCTCCTCGATGCCGCTGTTCCAGACGTCACTGCTCTCAATACCGAGACTATGGCCATCGGACGCACTCTCTCAGGCTATGCTGCCGGTAAGGGCAATTTCGACGCCATCATCAGTGGCTCCAAGCTCTATGCTCTGCAGGCTGCTCCAGCGATTGCGGTGTTTGAGTTGAAGCATGATTCTTATGGTCCAAGAGTGATCAACCTGAGCGGACTCGGGAACCGTGCTTCTTGGACAGGAATGGCTGTTTACTGAGAGCTGTGGTTCATAAGACGCCGATGAGGATTCGACTCAGGGTATATTCAGCAGTGATGTCTGATTCATGGGAACTCTCGGCTTTTGCTTGCGACTTTTACTATTTATCGTTGCATACTCGCATCTACTTCAATTCTTCCCTTTCATCATAAGAGAGTACAGGGCCTGGTTCGGATAGCTGGATCCCTGAACCTCTGACTGATAAATCTTTCAGCTTAAAACATAGATAGAAATCCTTAATGTACCCTTCACAAAATGAATTTGTGTCTCAATGCAATTTCAGCGTTGAGTGTTTGACACGAAGAAAGCCTTCTCGTGTTTATAATAAATCTCTGCCTCTTAAGAACCTTTGCTCTGAAGCGTTACGTGAGCTAAGACAAGGAGACTTATGGCACATCCATCCTAAACAATGACAGAAGTTGGGTAAGATTAAATGGATTTTACGTAGACCTAGTCGACATTAGGGTATGCTTTTCTTGATACATTGACTCAACGTTCGACGGTTTCTAGCTCAATGTGAAGGGGTCGTAGATTGTATGATCAACAGATGCATGCGAGATCTTGAGGCTAACAGGAATTGTATCGTTGGAGTCACTGTTGCTGCATGCTCCCTTCATTGATATATGCAATCACGGCAAACTCCGACGATAATTTGTAACGCCCTCACGTTCCAGCCCAACGAGGCCAATGCTCATGTCTGATAAGCCAAACACCGCCCTAACATGTTTTACGATGCCTTGTTTCGCAACACCAAGTTTCAGCTTTCGGCTCATGCCAACGGTATTGCGTGAGCCAAGGATGTGTGTATTTCCGCGGCAATGAGTGACAGCTCAGTCGCCTAATCGTCGCGGAACCGACATCTTCGGGGATCTAACCTAGCGGCATTTGATGGTGGGTTTTGCTAAGGCAGGGGAAAGGAGACTATCCACAAGCGGGCCATAGCTGTGAGACCCTAACGTTGAGCCCCTGAGTAATTTAACGTTTTTTTGGGATAAGAATAGCAATTGCATCTGACATTGAGCCCGTGATGGCGGGCAAATGAGTCATCTTTTAGGTTTTAATGATATCAGCATTTTGCTGTAGTTATTGGTCAGTCATCACGGTATTGATGTCTAAGTTGTGGGCTTGAAGTGTTATTTATAGTTGAGATTTGTGGCTGTGAGCTTATTCCAGCAGAGAGAACCTAGCATCTGACATTGACATGGGGAATTTGGATCTAAGGTACGGAGTAATTTGCCATTGTTGACAGGATTGGGAAGTTTATCACAACCATGTCTATTCAGGTTACACTAAAAATCTAAGAATGTTTGAAGCTGGGCTGTCGTTTCTGGAGGAATGACTGGATCCCCTCCTTGAAATCATCTAGCCCAAACGTCGAATAGTACAGCGCCTTTTCATGTGTCATCCCAGCATCCAGGGTCGAATTTTCCACTGCGACAGGGGTTAATCACCAACGGACAAGGCCGGACATGTTAATTGGTCAAACTCACCAGTCAAAACCGCTTTCTTGGCCGTTTTGATAACCGGAGCCGACAGACGCGCAATCTTCTCAGCCAGCGCCGTCGCTGCTTGGACAACGTCTGGCTTGGGAAAGACCTTTGTCACAACGCCCAGTCGCTCCAACTCAGCTCCACTTGCTGGCTCGCCCGTTAACACGAACTCCATTGCCTAGATCCCACCGGGTGGTCAGTGATTGTCGCTAAGGTTTTGGGCTGGTTTGATGGTGGCATACCTTGTGTTTTCCTAGGGCACGAGCCAGGCGCTGAGTACCGCCTGCGCCGGGAATGGTACCGATCTTGACTTCTGGAAGACCAAACATGGCATCTTCAGCAGCGTAGATGATGTCGCACTGGACCATTAGCTTGGATCATGCACGGGAAATGATATTCTCGACTTACAGCGAGAGCAATCTCGAAACCACCGCCCAACTGCATCTCATTAGCCCAAACTCAGAGTGGCGATCAGTAGATCACGTACAGCGAAGCCAACAACAGCAGCAATGAGAGGCTTGGAAAACCTCGCTAGCGCATCCGTCAAGTCCTTGAGAAACTCAATTTTATGGGCTTTGGAAGTCGACAGCTCCACCAACTCGTTTAAATCCATGCCAGCTGCTCCCGAAACTCAATTAGCAGCCGCATTATTACAACAATTCTTCTCCCTCCTCTTCTCTATTCTTCCGATGGAGAAACTCTCAACGTACCGCAGAAGTGCCCTTCAGGTCCACCAGTCAAAACTACAGCGCGCACGGTATCCACTGAGTCTAGATGGTTCAGAGTGGTGACTATTTCGTTTATCGTGTTCTGTGAAAAGGCATTGCGTTTGGCTGGTCTGTTGAACTGGACGAGTGCGACGCCAGTATCGCTGTTGGTCGAGAGCATGATATCCTGGAGGTTCTCCATTGTGACGTGTCTCTGAAACGGTCGTTGTCGAGGAAATGGTCAAATCTTGATTATGATGAAAAGAAGCAATTCGCAACCGGAAGATGAGCGAGATCAATTGTTTAAGTCTGTCATCATACATGAAGGTCTCGTCAAGCGCATTGACAATCTGACCCTGGATCAATCATGCTGAACTCGTGAAGAATCTCAAGTTTCGACCTTGTGGAGTTTTTGGTCTCGTCACAGATTCCGGAACGGTCGTTTCGGCATTTGGGGCAGGTCAACTGGTGATCTGCACGTCGCCTCAACGGTTTTGTTACTCTTTTCGTTATCCCACTCTGATTACAATTCTCTTTGTAAGGTATCCCAACTTCCTAAAGAACAGAAAAGAAGCACTGACGAAAGCCGTTGAAGACCACAAAACGTGACGAGTTTCAGGGCCCCTTGCAGCTTTTCTGCTCCACTCCGAACGGTAAGCCTGCCTATTCTGCTGTAGTATTGCCCTGTCAAGCTCGCCATTTACTGCGTAAAACAGAACGATCTCCGTTTCGTTTTGGGAATCTCGTACTAAACTCTGATCGTTACGCCTCTGATGTGCAGGGACCTTGCTTCATCTGCCTTGGTCACTGCGGCGGATCAGCTTCCGTAAAGAGCAGGAATCCTAACGGAGCGTTATGCATCTGAGCCAAAAGATCTCACTAATGCAACCTTATTCGGCCGAATCCACATGCTAAAGACGCCCAGGGTTTGACGCCACCAAGAGTCGAGCTGCCGTATACACTTGATTGTCGTAGACGTTCTTGTTCCGAAACCAGAAGCGGAAATTTAGTCAATATCCTGTGCTGTTAAGATTCTCCGTCATTTCCAATTGCACTTTTCTCTGCAGGTTACAAATACTTAAGGAGATCGCCATGACGCAGCCTTGACGGCATGCTTGGTTCCGTGGTCAGACGTTCTATGCCCAAAGCGTCCCATAATGTCTTCTTCCTATTCTTTCAGCTCCCTTGAGAGCCTCTCCCTGGCGGATAGAGTGTTATTCAACCGATTCAGCAAGGGACCTGAGTGTCCTATTCCGTATAATGTTGCTCATCACGCTTTTGAGGCAGTTGCGCTGGCGCACCCTGACCTCGTTGCCGTTCGACATTATGACGGGAGCACTATCACATACCGAGAGCTCAACCGAAGGGCAAATATGTTGGCGAACGAGCTGATACATACATTTGGCTTGAGGGTTGGCGATCGTGTTGTGTTGGTGTACTCGCGTTGCATTGAGATGGTTGTCTTCATCCTCGCCGTCCTCAAAGCCGGTGGACAGTACGTGCCATTGGATGGTGGCATCGTCACCGACGACACATTAGGCTTTGACATTGCCGATTCTGACGCACCCGTTGTTCTCTGTCTTCCCAAATTCTTTGACAAAGTTATTCGCAGCATTCCAGATGATCGACGAAACATTGTCAATGTTCTCGATTTGGACAGCCGCTCGGATCTCTGGCGAAGAGGCAACCCTTCACACCCGATGGTGGAGGTTGGTCCAGATGATGGTGCATATGTCATCTACACTTCAGGTACGACAGGCCGACCTAAGGGTGTGGACGTGAGACATCGAGGTGTTACCAATACCCTTTTGGCAGAACCATCCAAGTTGGGCATTAGACCTGGCAGGAACGTGGCACAGCAGCTGAATGTTGCATTCGATATGTGTAAGTGAGATCTGACTGGGACCAATCGACTTGACTAACCATTCTTGTCAACAGGTGCCTGGGAGATCTTGGGTACAATGATGAACGGCGGTACTCTTCACATCAGAGGCAGCGGTCTCGAGCCCTGGACCGAGTGTCTCCAGCGATGCGACACCATCATCGCTACACCATCGGTCGTTCAAAAATACATGCCACGAATCGAAGACTTCCCCAACGTCGATACAATCGCCGTCGGTGGCGAGCCTTGCCCTTTGGCGCTCGCCGAGAAATGGGCTCCCCATGTCAACTTCTGGAACGTGTGCGGACCGACCGAGATCAGCATGCTCAACACAGCGCATCTTCACCAACCAGGCATTCCTCTGTCAATTGGGAAGCCTAACCCCAACACGAATGTCTACATCTTGGATGATAATGAGAACCCTGTTCCAATTGGGCAGCCTGGTGTTATGTGGGCTGGAGGCCCAGGTGTCTCTCGAGGCTACATCAATCTACCCGAGCTAACAGCGACTCGATACAAGCTGGACAAGTTCACCAACGATGGGTAAGTTCTTGATAACAACAAGACAACTGAGTAACACTAACATAAATAGCAACATGATGTTCAACACCGGCGATTTGGCCCAATGGCTCGAAGACGGTAGCCTCCTCCCCCTCGGCCGAAAAGACGACCAAGTCAAGATCCAAGGCTTCCGCGTCGAGCTCGACGGCGTATCCCGCTCCATCGAATCCAACCCCGGCGTCATAAAAGGCTGCGCCCTAAAGATCGACAACGCTCTGTGGGGCTTCTACTCATCCCACGTCCCAATCGCTGAAACGGAGCTGAAACAAACCGTTGGGAAGACCCAGCCCTTCTACGCTGTCCCCACAATCTGGAAACATCTTCCCGTTCTGGAACTCACGCCGAATGGAAAGATTGACAAGAGAGCGTTGTACAAGATCGCTGAAGGTAGTGATAATGTGCAGCAGGCGGTTGTGAAAGTTAGACCGGAGACAGTATGGCCGTCGCATGAGCGCTTGCTGTCGATTGGCAGTTCCAGTGATGGAACGCTCTTCGAGGGTGAGAAGAATGGTATCATGAGGGATCTGGAGAAGGACCCCAAGGGCGTTATTGAGGACCATGAAGAGGTCGAGACTGAAGAGTATGCACTTCCTGATAAGAACGGCTTCCATGGATGGCGCTGGCTCCGTCATACTGCATTCTCAGCATATCGCAAGCTCTTCGGCCTCATCTTCCTGTCCAATCTCACTGTCCTCATTTTCCTTCTCTGGGAGAGCCGCAACAACAACTTCTTCCCATCTCCTTCCAAGGTTGCGACAGCTGTTGCATCAAATCTTCTCTGCGCCGTCCTCGTACGTCAAGACTACGTCGTCAATGCGATATTCTTTGTCTGTTCCCGAGTCCCCACGTCATTCCCTCTGTCTATCCGAAGGCACTTTGCCCGTGTCTATCACAACGGCGGTGTCCACTCTGGCTGCGCTGTCTCTGCTACTGCATGGTGGTTCATGTACACCATCTCGACCAGCCGGGACTTCCTACTCGAGACATATCAGCCTCCCATCAAGTGCGTTGTTCTCGCCTTGACTTATGTCATTCTTCTTCTGCTCTGTTTCATCCTTGCCATGGCGTACCCCAGTGTCCGGATGAAGATGCACGATCAGTTTGAGTGGGCACATCGTTTTGTCGGCTGGTTTTCTGTTGCTCTTGTTTGGGCTCATGTCATTACATCAACAGCAGCAACGGCAACTGAGCCCTTGGGGGACGCATTGGCCAAGAACCCAACAATCTACCTCCTGTCGCTCATCACTCTTAGCATCGCCCTGCCTTGGGCCAGACTCCGTCGTGTCAATGTCAGGCCCGAACCTCTCTCCAACCATGCCGTGCGCCTTCACTTCGACTTTTGCACACCTGGTCCTTGTACTTCCCGAGGCGTTCGCATCACTGATCGGCCCATGATTGAGTGGCATGCTTTCGCAGCCATTCCTGAACCTAGCGGTAAAGGCTTCTCAATCATTGTATCAAAAGCAGGTGACTGGACCAAGCGGATCATCGAGAAGCCTCCGACATCCATCTGGACTCGAGGTACCCCAGCATCTGGTGTTCTTGCTGTCGCTCCGCTGTTCAAGAAGGTCGTTCTGGTGGCAACAGGATCAGGCATCGGACCCTGTATGCCTGTCATCATGGAGAGGCGCGTTCCGTGCCACGTAGTCTGGTCTACCAAGAACCCTCTCTCAACGTATGGACAAGAGATTCTCGATACTATTCTTGCCATGGACTCTGAGGCCATCATCTGGGATACAGATAAGAAGGGTCGACCAGATATGGTCAAGTTGGCATATCAAGCCTACAAGGAGAGTGGCGCCGAATGTGTGTGCATTATTTCCAACAGGTCGACGACGGCCAAAGTGGTTTATCAGCTGGAGAGTCGCGGTATTCCGGCGTACGGTCCAATTTTGGATTCTTAAAAATTTGGTGGGCGGGACTTGTAAGCGTTCTTTGCGTGTGAGCCAGCACCAGGTTTTGCTTTCAAGCAAGTTCTTCTTTTGTCTATATAGGTGTAAGTAATGAAGTTAATTAAATATTGAGACCATGAAAGTCTCTTGTGTGAACGTGTTCGCTCCATATTACGACATTGAATGGTTACCGGAGACCACGGGCTATCAGACAGCCTGGACGGGGGACCGCAAGTACGGATAGATGCCGTGCTGCAGTAAAAGAAACAATGAGATAAGATAGCTCAAATATCAAATGTTCAGAGCTTGCTCATGCGACTCGCAGACATCGTCAAGAATCGGCTTATCGTTCTTCATTCGTACCGTGGGCAGCTACCAATAAAGTTATTAATTACCTAAGTTATGATAAAAGCATATTATTATATTTTTAATTTGGAGGCTTATCTGTGTTCAGGGTATACATATCCCAATTGCCTTTTGAAAAATAAAGTCAATTGGGGCTTTTTCTTTTTAGATATTGGCTGGATTTGTTTCGTTGAGCCGTCATAAGCTTTAAGTACCAATCTTTCAATTTCATATCAAGAGTCATTTCGCACCGAGTTCCCCAAAGAAAGGCTATACCGCATATTGTACCGGCCGATAAGACCTCCCAAAAACAGACAAAACAAATCAGCAGGATGCGTGGCCCGATCTCGATTCTCCCTGCATTTTCATGACCGTCCGAGGGTATCGGCCCCGTCACCGCCGGCCCCAACAGATCGGCGACCAACGTCTCACAGCGGCCCCGCCGACTTTTACCGTCTCGCTCCACGGCTGTCGGCCTCATCCATGATATCTATAAATCCTTCCCAACGGCCCACAAAATAAACATGATTTTCCCCCAAAATAACCTTACTTTCTTACTGAGGCAATCATGAAGAAGACGATCGATTATTACGAAGCTGAACCGACGGTGAAGGAAGCGCTAGGGGAGTGCGTTCCTAGCCGACAAGATTCACTTCGCTTTGCCAAGTCTTTGTTTCCTTGTTTGAATTGGCTGCCCAGATACAACTGGCGGTGGCTATTGGGTGACAGTATCGCTGGCTTGACCGTTGGGCTGGTTGTTATTCCTCAAGCCATGGCGTACGCCCTTCTTGCCACACTACCGCCAGATTTTGGGTTGTACACTTCTTTTGCTGGCGCGGCAACGTACTGGTTATTCGGAACATCGAAGGACATTGTCATTGGAGTACGTCAATCACCCAGCGTCTTTACATCTTGGCTAACATTCGGATTGTAGACCACTGCTGTCGGTTCTCTCCTCGTCGGAGAAGTCATCTCACATGTCCACGAATCACGACCAGATACATATACAAGCGCCGAGATCGCCGGAACGTTATCATTCATGACTGGCATTATTCTCTTTGCACTGGGTCTATTTCGTCTTGGATGGCTCGTCGAAGTTATTCCCTACATCCCAGTATCAGCCTTCATTACAGCAGCTAGCATCTCCATCATGTGTACTCAGCTCCCTGTCTTGCTGGGCATCCATGGCGTCAATACACGCGAGGAGCCTTATAAAGTGTTCATATCGACAATGAAGAACTTGGGTGGCACCAAGCTGGACGCTGCTATCGGTATCACTTGTCTTGTCCTACTCGAGCTGGCCAAGTTTGTCTTTGCCAAGTTGGAGGCTCGTCAGCCTGCGCGAAAGAAGATGTGGTCGATCATGTCTTCCCTGCGCCTCACCTTTGCCATGCTACTATATACACTCGTGAGCTTCCTGGTCAATCGCAACTTGAAGGAAGATGAGAGCAAGTTCCGAATTGTGGGACACATCAACCAAGGTAGGTCAATCTCTCAACATCGCCTGCTTCAACCGCTGACCCATCACAGGCTTTGTCCACGCTGGCCTTCCGGATCTAAAACCTGATCTCATTGGCGTTGTTCTCCCTCAAAGCCCCATCATCATCATCATCCTCATCGTCGAGCATATCGCCATCGCCAAAAGCTTTGGCAAGAAGCATGGATACGAGGTTGCCCCATCGCAAGAGATCATGGCTCAAGGTACAGCAAATATCATTGGGCCATTTCTGGGTGGTTACTCATGCACGGGGTCATTTGGCGCCTCGGCTGTTCTGTCGAAGGCTGGTGTCAAGACACCCATGGCCGGTCTTTTCAGCGCTTTCATGCTACTTCTTGCGCTCTACGCTCTTACGGGAGTGTTTTACTTCATTCCACGAGCTGCTTTGGCTGGCCTGATTATCCATGCTGTCTCAAATCTCGTTGCTTCTCCGTCTACAGTAATGAAGTATTGGCGACTGTCACCTTTCGAGTTCTTCATCTGGGTGGCCGGTGTTGTTATTGCAATTTTCACGGGACTCGAAACGGGTATCTATGTCACCACTGGTCTCTCATTCCTGCTTCTACTCGTTCGCATTGCTCGCACCAGCGGCGAGTTTCTTGGTCGGGTCACTGTTCAGCAGATTGATCCAAGCGAAGACGAGCAGCCTTTTTCTGCAATTACGCGCGAGAAGGCACCATCGCGTGACATTTACTTGAGTCTCTCCCGAAAAGACGCTTCAAACAAAGACATCCCAGTCGAAAGTCCCCACCCAGGCATCTTGATCTACCATTTCCCCGAAGGCCTCAATTATCTCAACCAAGCAATGCACTTCAAGACTTTGACAGATTACGTGTACACTCACACAAAACGAGCGACCGAGGAGCCGGAGTGCGACAAGTCGGAGGCTCTGTGGTGTGACAAACCTGTCGTGTACAAAGGAGACACAGAGCTTCCTGTGCTACGAGCAATCGTGATTGACTGTTCAACAATTCATAATATTGACATCACCAGTGTACAAGGACTGGTCGACGTGAGAAATGCACTTGATCGATGGGCGAGCCCATATTCAATTCAGTGGCATTTTGGTGGACTGCGAAATCGATGGGCAAGAAGAGCGTTGACAGCTGTTGGCTTCGGCCAAAGTGCGACAGAAAATGGACATTCAATTGGAAGCTGGACTTCAATTCTGCCATTGGCCAGATCATTTGACGAGACGCACGAAAATAGAAGACGACAGAGCAGCACAGACGACGAAAGTATAATCGGCACACAAACAAGCACAGAAACCGAATCGTCATCATCTGTTACACCAGCAGAAAAACAAGGCCTCAGACCAGTTTTCCCGACCGACAGGCCCTTCTTCCACGCCGATCTTGACGAGGCGGTGACGGCGGCGTTGGCCAATGCAAGGAGAAGCGAGTGCCGTCCAGGAACCGAGACGGGAACAGAAAATGACTGATTGTTTCCGACTTCCGGGCCCCACTCCGTCCGTTCTTCCCCGAGCCGTTCCGGAGAAATCAGTGGATATCGACGTCTTCTAAAACTCTAAATTTTTAATGGGATCGGGGACTAGATTTAATGATCATTTGGTTTACTAGCGAGTTTGAACTGCACTAGAGCGGAAATGAAGCGTGATTTTAGACAGCGATAGAGCGGGTTAATAGAGCAAAGATTTTCAGCAGCCTCTGCCGTGTGTCTTGAACTTTATCATCCAAAAACAACATCAAAGAGTTACATACATAGATCTTTTGAACAATCATGGCAACAAGTTTGTTAACAGGTGCCATCTTCGGCACAGGCCTCACTCTCTCAGGCGTGGCAAACCCGCAGGTCATAAAGAATCAATTCCGCCTCTCCGACTTTCACATGCTGGCCACGTTCCTCACCGCATCCGCGACCAGCGCCACAATCTTCACCCTCTACAACTCCAAAACCACAAAGATCCCAGCCCGGTCAGCAAGTTCGCACGGATGGCTGGGCCCATACGATGGCAACATCATTGGTGGTGCCATGCTGGGTCTGGGGATAAGCTTAACGGGTGCTTGTCCCGGGACGGTCCTCGTGCAGGCCACGGCGGGTATTGGCGCCAGTCGGCTGCTCGCATGCACGTCGCTCCTTGCGGGCGTTATCTGGGTGCGGTGTAAGCCGTGGGTGGTCAAGCCGCCGACGAGCCGTGCCCAGAATACATCGGTTATGGATGTTACTGGTTTGTCTGCAGGCAAGGTTCTCGTCGGGTATGAGATAACGATGCTTGCGATACTTGCCGGTATCTTATACATTGCCCCGAGAAGTGTTACCATGCTGCATCCGGTTGTCGGCGGCCTCCTCATCGGCTTCGGGCAGTTATCATCTGTTATCTTGACCGAGAAGCCCGTTGGGGTCAGTGGTGCCTATGAGGAGTTTGGAAAGTTCTTCTGGGATATTGTCAGTGGCAAGGATATTAAATCAATCCCGCAGAACATTCTCTTTGCATGTGGATTAATGATGGGTTCTTGGGCGGCGTTGTCAAAATTTCCGGCCATCCGGGAGGTCATGGCTCAAAGCGAACAGGCATCACTGCCAATGGTTCTGGCTGGCGGAGCTTTTCTGACTTTTGGCGCTCGCATCGCCGGTGGATGCACGAGTGGCCACGGTATCAGTGGCATGGCCACGATGGGGTTGAGCTCCTTTGTCACAATCGTCTCGATGTTTGGTGCTGGGTTGGTGGCTGGACTCTCCTTTGCTTAGATATTGCGGTTGAAAAGAGTGCAACTGATTGCTTACTGTACTATGAGTTTATGCATTATACTTGGAATAGAATCAGAAGAATCGTAGACCTAATATATTAGCCTTGATCCAATATATCTCAAGGGCTGACATGCTGGAACTGTCAGACCCCGAAGTTTTGATAGGTGATCGCCGACAAGCTATGCTCTGGGAACAATTTGACATAATGATACTATTCAACGAATGGGAGCCTGGACTCTCTACATGTGATTATTTTCAATGCCAAGTGCTATCTACACCGACAAACATGGAGTAGAGATCAAATGGGAGATACTGAAAGTAATTTTCGATCTGTTTTGGCTGGCTAAACTATCATTCTGAATACCTTTTCTTCAGCACCAAATGGAAAGGACCGTTTCCACGTTACTATACAATATGCGTTCCCTAGACAGGGCATTGTGTCACAAGACTTCTCTACCACGACGAACCCGTCACTGGTAAATGAATCGTCTTGAGTCCTGCCGGGTTCGGTGCCGGCAGTCGTCCACCTCTAATGTTGACCTGCAACGAAGGATGAATCAATCGAGGCGCAGCAAGGGACTCATCACGTTTCTTGCGCATCTCAATGAACTCATGCTCACGCGTTCCATCCTTGAGATGCTTGTTGTTCTCTCTGTGTTCCTTCACCGTAGCAAAGGGAACCGGGGCTTCTCGGTCAGCCGGTGGATAGTCATGCCCTACCCAGATCTTTGTATCCTCTGGGAGTGCGAGAAGCTTGCGACCAGAGTTGAAGATGGCCTCAGCACTGCCACCAGGAAAGTCTGCGCGGGCGGAGCCGATGTCAACATGAAAGATGGAATCACCAACAAACACGTTTTCTAGGGAGCAAGTTAGTAATTAAGGTAGAGGCGTATCAGTTTGAAGGAGACTTACTGCCAATATGGTATCCCATGTGATCTGGCGTATGGCCAGGGAGATGAACAGCGCGGGCAGACAAAGTGCCAATGATGAACTCATCGTTATCTTCCCATAGCTTATCAAACACGGCATCATACTCTCTTGGATCGATGCCATATCGTTCTCCGAATAAGCTCTGAACCTGGCGGATAAGCTTTCCAATGCCGATGAGTGGCTTGGAACCTTGACTTCTGGCAAGGGCTGACTGGAGATATGATGCAGCAGTCAGATGGTCCGCATGAGCATGCGTCTCTAGAATCATCTCAATCTTCAAGCCATTGTCTTTGACAGTCTTGAGGATGGCATCAGCCGATCCCGTCGACACGGCTGCTTTGACGGGATCATAGTCCAGAACTGGGTCGATGATGACGGCACTCTTGGTGTTGGGGTCCGAGACAATGTACTGCCAGGTGCCAGTGACAGGCTCGAATAGGGAGTGGACAGTTGGTTCTGCCATTATGGTAGTAGTGGTCGCAAATCTAGCGCCGCCGATGATGTGATTTTGGGTTGGATGTCGTGAGTGTAAAAGACAAGGTTGTCTCGATGCTAGACTCTTTTGGCAACTGGCTCGGCTTCTTCTTTGAACAGAATTATCCGAGGTCGTGTGATAAGTGCGTGTTCTGGAAGATTGTGACACAGCTAGCGATGTAAAAGCTTTCGTTGGTACGGTTTCAAGGGCAACTGCACTTCTGCGAATAGTGGATGTAAGCGATGCCATTGTCGTAAGTGTGATACAGGGAATAATTATACAAGGCCTACGATAGTATTGCGAAAGGCTTGCTGAGAAATGCTAATAATCTAGTGCCCGACGCGAATGATCTGGAAACTTTGATCTGATATAATTGTCCCGTCCCGGGGACTTGTTTGGCTTCCGCTTTTGATCCCCGAAAGGTGGATCCCAGCCCGCCCGACTCGGCGATTGAACTGAGTCGTGTATTGACTGTTGAGCATGTCGTCGCGGCAAATCGATAGCGATAGCCTATAACGGCGTTTTGGATATTTCTAATATCGTATGATTGATTTGAATGGAAATCATGAGAGCTATCAGTCATAAATGTACTGTAATTAATGCTGTCGGGCGATCGGCGGTTGACGGTCGGCCCCACTTGAAGGAGCGGCAAGCGTACGGCAACCAGAGGATCAGAACAGCAGTAGAAATCCAGGGCAGATAGTTCAAGTTACTTCATGGTCGGGGATACATGAGAGGTCATTCAGTCATCTTGAGAGGATGGAAGAGAATTACGAATGCTGAATGATCAAAGTTTCGTGAAGGGAGCAAGTGGCAAAGACACCTAATGGTGGAGATGAACAAATGAACCACCGCGATATCTGCTTATGTCTTGATATACCATCTTCTTTTACTACATAATGCCCAGCACAATATCCATAGGTAGGGCTCTAGGTTTACCCTTGGATATTTCGTAGCGACTGTCTCTTCCATTACGCCAAATGAACGAGACCAGTTCGTGAGTTGCGAGCCATGAAACGAATGTGTATGCTAGGCAACATTAAGGGATACCATTGGTGCAAGTAAATTTAGGAGCCAGTAAAAGTACTCCTTAGCAGACGTTAGCAGATTACTTTACCCAGAAGCGATGTCTTTAGTTATTGGCCCGAATCTTATCTTATCGACTCCAAGATAAGAATATCCGGCACCCAGAGTTTACGAACAGATCAAGGCAAGTTACTCTAGGAATAATCATTGGTATCATTAAATTCTCTTCGCTTTAACTGAATGACCTATGCTAAAGGCCGATACTCGGTCGAGCCCTGGGGATGCCTGTCGCCGACAAAAATTGTTTCCGAGACGCTATTCCTGCCGATCTGGTTATATCGGTGTTGTCGACAGCTGACGATGCCGTGGAAAATAAGGCAAATGCACGAGAAAAGACTATGAATGGTCAGCATGGCGAACTTGATCCCGGATCACCCTTGAACTTACAATGCCAAGCCACCTAGACCGACGCAAGTCGCAAAGACGCATCCGTAAAAACTCGTCACGTTCTTGAGGTTGCCGGGGCACTTGTTGGTTCCGCAGTAATCAGTGCCGTGGGTCCATAACACCGCTGTTTGTGCCGCAAGAACAGCAAATGATATGAGCCAGAATATAGTGAGAATGGTGTCAAGAATCGCGGCGACCAAGTAATTAAAGAGGCGGTTGGAGAACATGTGAGCAAAGGCCATCCATGTAGAGACCAGAAGTGATGCAGAACTCTGTAACCAAGGTCAGCAAATCGTTTGCATCAATGATCGCACATGTCTTTACGTACGGTTACGATCAACAAGCAGTTCCCCGGAATAAACACAGCGTGTATTGTGAAAGACATGACACTGATGGTGATGATGTCCAGTACAGCTTGGAAAATGCGTAGAACTGTGAATCCAGTGGGGTATTGCGAGAGATCAGGGCGATAGGAAGCCATTTCGGTCGGTATATGATATCACTACGATATTCTTGAACTATTGTTTCATAGTAACAACGAAAATTAATAGAGGAAAAGGTTTTCTATCGGAATTGCGGAAGCAGACATGTCCATAATAAAGGAGATTTCCCGAGGCTGGGACATATAAACATCGTTCCGCTTGTTTGGGCCCAAGCCTCAGTTAGTGGCTCAAGTGCTTGAATCCTGTCAGATTTCATCCTGGATTGAGCTGGTTTCTCCGAGCGTCAGCCTCAGAGTCGTGGAGTCGATGACAAAAGCCAGGCCGACCCATAGAGTGGTGGACCATGTAAAATTGGTTTGCAATCTATCGATCCATCAATGTTAAGAAAAAAATAGGAAAAGCTTAACACGAGGAATACGAAAGTTCTTGGAAATAAAGGTAAAGTGAGAAAAAACTGTCATGATTTTTTTTCGAGACTGTCTGTCGTTCTTTTCTGATCCGCGATGCTGATGAGCCCACGACACCGCTTGTAAGAATAGGAGCCTCATCCCTGCGTTAACGGTATGGCGCAGCACTGAGCCAGCCGCAAGATTTATTAGCCGCCGAAACGAGATTTTCTCCGGGAAATAAGATCCACTATCTAGGATATCAGCATCATAAGGCTGTTTTGTTTCAAAGTGATGTCACTGCCACATGCTTTTCTGGACTGTTGTGGATCGCCTAGATAGGACCTAGCCTCCTCGACAGCAGAATTGACATAAAACACAGGCCATTAACATCACGGGACATATATCAAGATACTCTAGAAGTTACGGGGTTCTATACCTCATCGGGAGGTAAGCTGATATTACACCTGCAATCTCGAGAAGAACCCAACGACTGCTGCACAATTTGGCAGAGCCTTTCAAGACGCGTGGGCTCATATCCACAGAGACCCGTCTCAATTCATTTGGCCATCTAAAAGAGGAAACCCGGATCCTAGTCGTGTAATTACTATCTTGTAATCATTGTAAATGACATGTATTTGCAGCAATATCTCATGCAGTAGATGTTTCCATTGTCGGACACATGAGTTGAAACCCATCTCTTATTGAACAATGGCAGGGTGGTCCATGTAGCATGCAGCACACTGCTCAGTCCTCCAGACATAAATCAAGTTCTTGCAGCCAGGGCATTCCGCACATTGGCATATCTCGCTGTGAGGGCACTGACTTGGCTGGACACCAACGTTGGCTAAGATTGGAGAGGGCATTTCGGCTGCACCATCCTGAGGAGACGATGGGATTGAAGAGGCGATCGTGGAAGTCGTCAAAGGATCCATGTTGGATGTGGTTGAATCCTGTGGAATTATTGGTAAAAGTGAAAGGTTTGTTGTCTTGAGTAAGGTGGCACTGGAGCCTAGACTTTGCGGTAATGGAAGTGTGAAAATCCTTTGTTCGTCGAAATGGTGCCTCGCTTTTATACACAAAGAGAAAGACGATTCACAGTGGGCAACGGAATGGCATTCAAGATGTTACGAAGGACTCGGTTTTAGTGCTTCAGCTACACTTCAGTAGTAAAGTTTCGATGCTAGGTATAAGTTACTGTCGCCTGTGTATGTACGTGGTGCTCTCAGCGATATCCACGGAATCACAGTCTACCCAAGCTGTGAAAGTATGACATGCGTATCATAATAACCATAACTAGTTTATTTCTAATCCTCCTTGAATCCTTGGAGGAGATTTCAGGAGTGTCTGAGCGCCAAGAGTCGCACAGCAGAATGCATGCATCGAGCGAACGACGTCAAATGTGAAGACAATAGAATCTCATGTATGACGCATGATACTTAGCCTGAGTTCGTGCTAAATGGGATTGCATCATCGCAAAGATCATAGAATTCATCTTGTAAGTCAGTCACTGTTCAGGGGTGTTCGTCTGATTAAGCAGTTCAAAGAACCATCATTCAATGCGCAGGCCGTATTGTTCACGGTGTAGACAACTGCAAAAACAAAGCAAGGTAGATCCTGAAATCAGTTCAAAGTCTGAATTGAAGACAGAACATGTCTTATTGTGCGCAGAAGACAATGAATTTGGTCAACAGCAGCCACTGTGTCGGTGAAGGATTGGCCAAGCGTCACCGTGAACAAGTAATTCGAACGATCTCGACAAATGAGCCTTGTTTGTTAGAATAGAAGTGTTTGGATCTTTTTCAGAGTTTATAAATGCCATGCATCTGCCCTGCAACATGGGAAGAATCACTACTCGCATCATTGCAACTTCCACTACAAATTCACAACAAAACATCAGCAGCATCACAGCTACGATCATCTTCTCACACAAACGCAGCAACCACTAAAAAGCTACCTTCAGAATGTATCCTTCCGTTGTTTTCACCGCTGAGTCTTCGGCTCCCTCTTCACCCGCCGAGACTACTCACAGCTACTTCCCTTCCTTCATCCCTGCTGAGTTTGGTCCCCAGCCTATTCAGTGCCCCCATAGCACTCGATGCGAGTGTACCGGCTGCAGTGGATGCAAGAACGAGATTTCTAACTGGAGCACCATGCAGTGCTCTAGCTGCAACATGAACTGCCCTGCCTAAGTGACTATTCATAGCCGACTTGGGATGCTTCATTTCCTCCAGGCTTGCTCTTCTTGAATGCCTCGCATGTTTTAGATTAGTATTTATCCTTGGCATGGTTTGCGATGAAGAGGTTTAGGTGGAGTAGGATAGAGTTATAAAAATTGAGAAATTATACAAAGAGCATAGTAACAAATTGCCTGAATTGATCTATTTTATGTGATGCAATATCAGGCGACGGACACTGGGAACCCCCAGTATGTAATAATCGCGGCCTTAAGGTTTACAGTAGAGGATATACAATGAATATATCCTGTCACAGCTGAACTTGAGGGTGACATCTTGACGTAGAAGGTTCCTAGTGCTTGTAATATACTTTTCCCCTTCGTTCGATTAAACACCAAACGTAATGCTGAACATAAAAAGAAATGTGAAAAAGTTTTTACGGGTTATGGGCTCGGCATCATATAAAAAGTCACGTTCAGTCCAGCGGAGCTAATGGGTATGTTTGGTAAAGCTTTCTTTGATTCTCCATGACCTGTTGAGCAACCTGCTGGGTCTCTCATTCGCTTCACCGTGAACGCTGCATGGGAATACACCAATGAGCAATACCAGAAGTTTCCAAGAAGGAAAAGATCAAAACCCACATAAGAAGGTAGCGCATACGTGGATTGGAGGTAGCTTGCATCAACAAGGATGCAATAGAGATAAGATAAACCACCTCATCTCGAGCCTCCGACAGTATCTAGACGGGGCAGTTGCAATAGCAATCGTAGCACTGGAGGCTGTTGATGCAGTAGATATTCCTAGTACAGCCATCACAACCCTGGCACCGGCAGCGAATACATTTACCACACTCATGGACATGAGGGTCTTGATCAAGAGGGCTAGGAAGGTTATCCGGCTTGGCTTCACAGGCCGACTTTGGGACCGCGACATAAGCGGAAATTGAGGAGTGGGATTCATGGTGGCGAACTGAGAGAGCACTTGGGACAAAATTGTTACCGATGGGACTAATGACGCTACCAAGAAAGGCGCGAGGCCAGGGGATTTTTTATCTGGTTAACAATACGTGAAGAGGCCGAGTTTACCTCCTCAGCATATTCACCTCGATTCGAAAGCGGATATTTCATCCGTGACAGCTCCATTATTGACCTCCGAACAGGAACAAAAGTCCTTTGCCTGATTCACCTCTGGCACTGGTGAAGTGATACGCGGCTGAGCAAAGAACAATGAATTGCTAACAATCCCATGGGCCTGTCTTTTTTTTGTTCTGTCCCTGAAAGCTCTCCGAGCAAGTGTCTGCCGTATAGATGCGATTTTACCTGGAGAGATTAAATGTGTATCTTGCCGCCCGCTACCTCATCGATATAGGTACATTGCGTGGAAAATGGCGGAACCTGATGACAGTGACAATGGAAGATTTGGAAGGAATCGATTTACAAATACGTTTTTGAAGTACGCGACTTTGTTCATAAGTACGAAAAAATATTCACATGTTTCTGTAAGATCTTAGTATGCATTCAAATTAGACATACGTATCCATCGATGTGGAAAGAAACTCTGGTGTAACAAGGCCACTGAACTATTGATATGTCTATTGGAAGTAGTTCGCATGCTCTCGGCTTCTGGCCAATGATACTTCGCCTAAAGTCATCTTGGACTCACTAAAAATGTGATAGCAATTCAGCTGCACTTGTACCGTCAATCGGATCCAGCGCTATAAGATCCCTGAAACCTCCCTAGACACAAACGGCAGTGATTTATCCAAGCTCAGCGAGCCACGTTCCCGCCACAAGGGATAGTTCCTGGGCCCAGAACGGCATTTAATCCATGGGGACGGGCCGAGCCACTGAGATATCGCTAATTAATACTGCTATTGGGAGTGATTGCAGGATGTTCAGCTCCGCTCTCGCCAGCTTGGTCTTAGCTTGTCCCAGCGGCTGGAGTCTGGACAGGTCTGTATCAAAGCCGCCACTGTTGGGGTTGGGCACTTAAGAACCATCTCCGCACAAGTGAGTGTGTTCTGCCTCTGATTATCTGTTCCTTCATTCTCTCCTCTTTTCTTCACCAGAAATATGGCCTCTCGACTTTTCGCGGGCATCACTGGACGCCAACTCTTGGCTGGCGGCGCTGCGCTTGGAGGAACCGGCCTTGCTGGGTCACTGATTCAGACAGAAAGTGAAAGACTGCAGGCTACTGAAGCACAAGTGCAGTTCCATACCTCCTCCATCCACCCAACTCCCGTTGGCTTCAGCCCTTGGCAGATCCGCAACGACTATCCTACCTCGGACATTCTCAAGGCTCGCCTCAAGGCACAGAAGGATGATTCACTCCCCAATGCTCCCTCCCCATTGATCCCTGCCCCCGGACTGCCCGGTGACTTTGAGGGCGAGAATGCGCCGTGGTTCAAGTACGACTACGAAAAGGAACCGGAAAAGTTTGCTGAGGCCATCAGAGAGTATTGTTTTGATGGCAATGTCGACAAAGGGTTTCGACTCAATGAGAACAAGATCCGAGACTGGTACCATGCACCTTGGATGCATTATCGGGACCCAAACTCAATGTGTACTGAGCGTGAGCCCATTAATGGCTTCACATTCGAGAGAGCGACACCCGCCGGAGAGTTTGCTAAGACACAAAATGTGACCCTACAAAACTGGGCCATTGGATTCTATAACGCTACCGGTACGTCTTATCATGCTGTAGCCCGTCTTGGTCTAACATTCCTCAAGGTGCCACTGTCTTTGGCGATATGTGGAAGGATCCCGATAACCCTGATTTCTCTCAGAACAAGGAGTTTCCGGTCGGAACCTGTGTTTTCAAGGTAGGGCATGACTTGGCGCCGGCAGAGCATTATAACTGACATTAGCCAGATCTTATTGAACAACTCAACACCTGAGCAGATGCCCATTCAAGATGGCGCCCCAACAATGCATGCAGTGAGTTGTGCTGAGCATGGCGCCGCAATCACGACTTCTAACAGCATCATAGGTCATTTCCAAGTCAACGAGCAATGGAAAGGAGCGTAATGACTTCGCATCGCCGCTTCGTCTGATCCAAGTCGACTTTGCTGTCGTCGACAAGCGATCACCGATTGGATGGGTCTTTGGCACTTTCATGTATAACAAAGACCAACCTGGAAAAGGCGTGAGTAACCCCCAACAACCAAGGTGAAATTTCTTATGCTAACCTCGTTATGAAACTCTTAAGCCCTGGGATAGACTCACCCTCGTTGGCCTCCAGTGGGGTAATGATCATTGGTTAACAAACCAGGTCTATGATGAGACCAAGGCTGAGGGCCGCGTGGCTAAGCCGCGAGAGTGCTATATCCATAAGAAAGCAGAGGATATTCGAAAGCGAGAGGGTGGCACACGACCCTCATGGGGATGGAATGGCCGTATGAATGGCCCCGCCGACAATTTCATCTCGGCATGTGCCTCTTGCCACTCAACGTCAACCTCGCATCCCATATACAATGGAAAGGTCAAGGATGGAGTGAAGCAAACCTACGGAATGGTACCGCCACTAAACATGAAGCCTCTTCCACCGCAGCCCAAGGAAGGCAACACCTTCAGCGATGTGATGATCTACTTCCGAAACGTCATGGGAGGTGTACCATTCGACGAGGGTGTCAACCCCAATAACCCGGATGAGTATGACCCGACCTACAAGAGCAAGGTCAAGAGCGCCGACTACTCTCTTCAGTTGCAGGTCGGTTGGGCCAACTACAAGAAGTGGAAGGAGGATCACGAGACTGTGCTGCAGAGCATCTTCCGTAAGACAAGATATGTTATCGGCTCCGAGTTGGCTGGTGCTTCTGATCTGTCGCAGAGAGACCAAGGCCGACAGGAGCCAACGGATGATGGTCCGGTCGAGTGAGTATTCCAATGGAGTGAGGAAGATTGACAGTGTTGGGTGTGCGGGAGCTGGAGATAATACATAGTACGATCAGCCATGACGGTAACTAAGTGCTTTGGGAGCTTGGGAGACTTGGGATCGTGATCGTGACCAGCATTGCCCATGCGATAATAATTTCGAAATGACCCCATTTTATTCTTCTTTCTACATAATTTTCCAATTTTATTATCACCGACAGAGCGAAGCATGATTGTTGGTAATTTCCTCCATACAACCTGCTACTTATCCACTTCCATATCGGCAAGGATTATGCGCTTGCAACATCACTCTTTTAGGAAACGTCAGATTACGGAATTCCAAGACGCCAGTCTTGATACATCTTATGACTTCTAATGGAAGCAAGAAGTATGTCCCAATCCCGAGACAAAATGTCCTGGGGCAAAGGACGGCCGTCATCTTCACGGGAGGTTTGATGAGTTTCTTTGCTCTTCCTTCCCCAAGATACGAGAGCATTTTGCTTCCTGGAGAGTGTTTCAACAGCCAAAAAGGACTTCCTGAGACCTCAGAGCTCCAAGATAATCTAATACGATCATTCTGTCTGACGGCATGAAGGATGCCTAGGGCTTACTCGACAAGGCACGAGATGTCACCGGCTGATTCAGCCCATTGTCCAAGACAGGAAGGTCGCAGGTCAGCTTCCAGAATGGTGGCCTACTTCATCGCCACCTCTTTCGATCCCAATGTCAGGCCAAGATAAGCATATAAAGTGTGTAGCCAGCTCGGAATCACGAAAACCAAAATGAAACAGGGTCTTATATTTGCGAGCTAACTTTGGATCTCACTTGGGCCGTTTCCTCACCATGTCAACCGGTACGCATGAAGAGCTGCACGCAGAGCTTGCTACAGCATCAGTCGAGGAGTTCTTCGATCAAAACACCTCAGTTCAAGTCGTTATATTGCAATGGGTCGATATTTGTGGCATTTCAAGAACCAGATTACTCCCTGCTTCACGATTCAGGAACCTCGTCAAATCTAGCGGTCATCTTGAATGTGCACCTTTGGATACACTCGTACCTACAACCGCTGAATTCATCCCTCAATTATTCACCTTTTTCAACGGGAAGGGAATGATACACCCCGATGTTTCCTCGATCCGAACTATGAAGCATGATGCATCTGGAATCGGCAACGCAGCTCGATGCGTTGGTACTGTGGACTTTCAGAATACCGATGCCCGACTTCTCTTGAAACGCATCGTAGAAAGGGCTGAAGACTCTCACGGTTTGACGTTCCTTGTTGGCATTGAATTGGAATTCTGTCTTCTCGTTCCAGGAACTCTAGAAGCTGCTCAGCCTGCAAAGCCGGGAGTGGCTGGTACTTTCGGTACCCTGCGATCTAGAGTCTGGCCCATACTAAACGAAATAATTGTTGCTTTTAGCGAAGCAGGGGTTGAAGTTGAGCAGGTGATCAAAGAGTACGGTACATCGGCCTATGAAGTTGCCCTCCCTCCTCTTCCTCCCATTGAAGCCGTGGACACTTATTACTACGCCAAAGAGCTGATCCAGAATGTGGCACACAAGTATGGGATTCTTGCCACTTTCTATCCGACTCCATATGACGGAGAACAGGGCCAGAAGAGCGGACAGCACATTCACATCTCGGCAACCCCGACGGAAGAAAATAAAGACTGGAACCCGGATGACGCCATGGCAGGCATTTTGAGTCATATCCCTGCACTCATGGCATTGGGAATGTGCCAGGTTGATTCCTATGTGAGAGTCAATATCGGGAGAATGTGCACTGGCGGTCTTGTGGGCTGGGGTGATAACAATCGTGACATGCCTGTTAGAAGAGTGGCCAAGAACCACTGGGAGATCCGTGTCAATGACGCTACATCCAACTCATATGCCATGGTCGCGGGAATCATTGGTGCTGCGCTCGACTCCAAGCCGCTTACAATTGGAAATGCGGCTGGTAAGTCTACCGAAGCCTAAACAGCTGATGTTTGCTAACTAGTCTAGGATTTACATTGATGTATTCCGATGAAGAAAGAGAGAAGATGGGATTAACCAAGCTTCAACCGACTTCTCTTGAGGCTGCACTGGATGAGCTGGAAGATGACAGAGCCTGGGCGAATAGTGTTCTTGGTGAAGAGTATATCGACTGGTTCCTTCCCCTGAAGCGGGCAGAGATGAAAACCGTTTCGAAGATGGAGACCAGGGAGCGAAGAATTCATATGCTTAGCTTCTTCTAATACGGAACTATAGTGAAGACGACGCCCCTATCAGTCGGGGAAGTCAGCGAGTTGTGGTGCGTCTGGACCCAAGTAGTAAACAAGCGTACAAGTGGCTTAACGATCTTTAAGTGAAAGGTGACAGCAGGAATCATCTATCGTTTTATAGGGGACTGATTGTGCTGCATAGTATTCTCTACGCTGCAAATCTTAAGTGCTAAGGAACTGAAGAACGTTTTTCTTTGTGAGACTGGGTCGAAAATCGGCGGCGTTAGGCAGTTGCACAAAATAAGCATCAACAATACCAAGCCCCAATTTGCATTTCAGTCGGAGATGAAGCCAGAACCTGGGACGCTGAAGATAGTAACGATAGATCACAGGCAATGACCTAAGCAGATCACAGAGGTCTAAGGTGCTATCAATAGTGAGAAGAACATGATGTAGGATGGCTAAATGGAGACGTTCAAACAGAGGCGAGTCAACGACGGTATCTGAAAGTATATTTCTGAAGGCCTTCGGAGGATAAGATTCTTTGCTTGATGATGGTATGCAGATTCGAGTGGCGGCCTTTCTTGAAATTCTGTCAGCAATATATGAGGAACTGGTGGTTGAGGATATTAGTGAACCTACTTGAGTAGCCTGGATTCCACTTCCCCCTCAAGAAGAGGAAGGAAAACTTAGGACCTTAGTCCTAAATGACAAAAGTGACTTAGTATAGATTTAAGATATTCTTATTAAAATTAGGATATCTCTATTAAGTTAAGGATACCTTTTGCCAAGTTCATCTTAATAGGCATCTTATATTTAAGTCTAATATTTTCTTGCTTCCCGCGGCCTCTACAGATAATGCGGAGATAAGATAAATCCGTGCCCCCAGCCTCAAGCCACATGTTGATCGCCCACGTCTCGTCTGACATACAGAGCAGGCCTAACGAGCCCGATTGAGCAACTCCGGGATTAATAGCAAAATCCGGGATCGCGGGGGTATATCAACGAGTTCGACCACCAAGAGACCTAAAGAGATACAATCCAAAAGCCGTCTTTGTTCACTATTCCCTACAACCTAAGTAAAATCTTCCTTCAACAACGAGTTCTTTTCCATAGGTACGAGGCCATGTCTACTCCTAGCCTGAGAAATGCCCAGCAAGTTAGAGACTTTGTGGAGACGAAACACGACAAGCCATATGACGCCATCGACCCAAAGAAGACAAAATTATCAGATGGCTTTGTTGTATGCATAATCGGCGCTGGAGGAGCTGCGGGTTCCGGGCTGGCAAGGTCTTTCGCTCAAGCCAGCGCCTCAGGCATGGTCCTCGCTGCGCGATCGCAAAGTACGTTGGAGACAACGGCCACGGAGGTAAGTGATATTGATGCGTCGATCAAGGTTGCCTCTGTGGTGTGCGACATCACTTCCAATGAGAGCGTAGCCAATATTGCTTCAACTATCAAGAGCCAATTCAACGGGAGACTAGACGCCGTATTCGTCAACTGTGGGTTCTCGGGTCCCCTTTCAAAGGCTACAGTTCTTGAAGAGGACTTTGAGGACGTGCAAAAAGCCTTTTCCACCCACTGTTTAGGCACATGGCTTGCCGCACACCACCTTTTCCCCTTCCTTCTTGAGAGCAAAGGTAGTTTTATCGTCATCAGTTCCATCTCAGCTCAAAGTCTCATCGGATTCGGCACAACATCTCACTATTGTACCAGCAAGCTTGCCCAAGCTCGTATGGTTGAGATGCTACATGCCCAGTACGCCGACAAGGGCATTTTCGTCGCCAATGTGCACCCAGGTGGAATGCAGAGCGAGTTCTCAAGGGCAGCATCGAAGGACATTCAGCACCGTGAGCTATCCCCAATATTGATTTAAGTCAAAAACTTACGATTGCCAGTCTTGACCGATAGCCCAGATCTCGTTGGGGCGTTTTCTGTGTGGTTGCTAAAAGCCGAAGGGACGCTAAAGCGGCAGTGTGCATTGAACGGACGATGGCTTTCTTGTAAATGGGATGTCGCTGAGTTGGAGTCGAAGTTTGATAGCATTCAGAAGCAGGATCTTCTGAAGTTCCGGATGGCTGTTTAGTGACCCCATGTAGAATACTTATTATCATCTGATGATTACGTCTCGGGCATGGCTGGCAACGATACAGCTTTCCAATGGCAACCTAGCCGACTAAGGAAATAACTACTACATTTTCTACATCAACGAGCTCTTGTCATCAATACTATACTCACTAGCATCAAGGCTACAGCTAGCTTTACAGTATTATCGCATATCAAGATTTAATTGATTCATGATCATCGTGTGAGTCGGGGCTGGTGGCTTGCAGCATAACCTGTGGAGAGCGCACTAACTCTTTCACATTCCTATAGACTATGGATAGAAGAATTCTACAGCAAAAACTATTTACAGAATCAAGGTATCTAACTCTCTGAATTCGCTGCCGCCTCCTGTGGACCGTCATCATCCGAGCCGCCATCATAAGACTCTTCAAATGATCGAAGTAACTCGGCCGCACTCTTTGGAATGCTATAGTCACGCCCAGAAAGCACATACATCAGACGAGATGCTTTGCTGAGGACTTGCCCACGGTGCATCTCCTCAAATATCCCCGCAGCCATTGCCCACATACTCATTGAGCCTTTGTAGTCCCTTTCAGCTTCACTCAGGATATATCCGGCCATGAAAGGCAGCTCCCATTCCGACAAAGCGAAGTCTGATCCGTGGATTTTGCAAAGATTGGGATCGTATGCCATCCAAAGACATCTCAACCACTCCCAGCTCATTTAATGCAAGCCTAGGTAAGAAAATGCGAGCTCCTCTAATTCAGCACTCATAGCATTGCCAAGTGAAGCTAATACGTCAGCTGGCGTAACGCGTGTTTTGTCGTCTGCTGTCAATGGGGTGTCCTTTTCTTTGCCTTTGCCTTTGTCTTTCTGTTTTTCCCTTGAAAGTACTTCGCTAATGGTCTCCATTGTCCAATTCATTCGGTTGGCATTTCTCTGGTATCGGCCTCGGAGGCTTTGTGGATCCGAGCACGCCAAGTTCATGATATTCTTACAATAGCGGGCAACAGAACCAAACCGATTGGCCATCTAGACCCTAAAGCAAAAACTATTGTTTGTTCTTATGGATCGATGACGCTGGCATTTGTGGCTGTCTCGTTCGCGCATATCGCTGACTTG
Source organism: Fusarium musae (assembly GCF_019915245.1). NCBI lineage: Eukaryota > Fungi > Ascomycota > Sordariomycetes > Hypocreales > Nectriaceae > Fusarium > Fusarium musae. The sequence goes on from NC_058391.1 coordinate 3,319,020, forward strand.
TAACTTAGAATAATGCCTGCAACCCGGTTCTGAGAGGTCTTATGGCTACACACGATAGAGTCCTACCTAGGCTGCATCGTTAAATACTGCAGGATACATCACCATGCTCTCATGCGAAGCAAGAAGACTCCACCCATGTCGTGAGAAATTGTTGTCGTGAACGGATCGGAAATACATAGGACTCAAAACAGCAAATAGGAATACAGATCGTTCTAATCTGTTCAAACTCTATAACCGGCCCTATATACTGTCTCTAAGTCAAACAGAGTATATGCTTGGCTGTCGCGTATAGGTTATTTCTTGTGCCTGGAGCTTGCTTAGTGTTGGTGTCAGCCTTACACCGTTCACGATGACGATCTTTCCTTTTCCAGTTTAGGGCTTCGAGGAGGGGCAGGGGCTTTGAGACTTTTTTTCACTCATGCTGGCCTGTTCGCGGGCGGAACTTGTGCAGCCTATCGCACAAGGGTAGGACTGATAGTCTGAGCCCTACGGCTTGCAACTCGCCCCATGATTAGTAAACAGGCCGTAGATGACCATTCGAAAACACTTTGACCTGTTTTCCTCTCAAAATATTCCTATACGATTGCGATTCGCCAGATCAATCGTGGCGTCAGCAATTCTACACCAGTTCTTCCAACATGGAACAGTCTTTATGCGATACCTGTGCCAAGATAAATATTGAAGAACTTGTCTCCAAACAGGGCTTCGCACTACACAAGAACCTACTCGAGCTCTACAAGTCTGTGAGAACATGCCAGCTATGCCGGCATGCACTGAGTTGCTTGAAGCCTCTTTTACCACTCAACTTGAGAAGCATACCTTGTCGTCACGCAATGAGACATCTGGGCTCAGAATGCTCAAAATCCTCTCTTTCCGAATCGAACCAGAAGCTTCTCGCTACTCAGCAGGCTCGAGCCTTTTATGGACAACATAACCACCCGAAACACGGCTTGACTATAGTGGTTTCGGACGTCGACTCGGGAGCTCCTGGCGAGCGCGAACAAAGCATTCCCTGGCTTACAATGAGGACACTTCATGGGGATCCTGCTCAGCGATCAGGTGCCAAGACCGCTCGACTGATACCAGAAAGCACTTCCAGTTTGACTTCAACTGTACATGCTTTGGAGTGGCTAAAGGAATGCCTTCTAAGCAAAGATTGCTTTGAAGGTTGTACACACATCATTGACAACGATCTTCAGGAGTGCCTGGCAAAGATGCATGGCAACAACGAACGGTCGGAATCACCTTTTCTGTCAGAAGGACCTGATTTGTCGCTGCAGGAAAAAGAGATGAGAAGGCTGCAATTATGCGAGGACATCCAGTTCTTATACCAGCAAAGGAGCCTCACACGAGGTGACACACTTGTCGAAGAAGAGCGCGCCGCGAGACTTGTTGAGATCATCAATACGGACCGTGGAACCAAGCTCAAGATAGTCCCGGGCTCACTTGGATATTCATCTTATGCCGCTTTGAGCTACAAATGGGGTGGCTTGGATGCTATCTGGCAAACCACCACCAAGAACCTTGGCATGCGCCTGGCAGAGTTCGATATTGTTGAGCTTCCCAAGACGCTGTCCGACACCGTTCATGTAGTCAGAAATCTTGGCCTAAAATGTGTTTGGATCGACAGTCTCTGCATTATTCAAGATGACAAAGAAGATTGGGCAAGGGAAGCCGTCAAAATGGCTTTCATCTACCAAAACGCCCTTGTGACTATCTCTGCTGACTCCAGCCAAGACGCCAAAGCAGGTTTACACAGCGAGAAGTCTTCTTCCATTTTCAATGACAGGGACATCTTGAAGATCTGCAGCAAGCTCTCAACTGACGAAAAAAGCTCAATCTTTCTGTTCCCAGATCAAGAGACAAGGATCGATCGCCCGGCTACCAATCTGCGAGATATGGGTGATCTTCTAAGCCACTGCGCACTCCGTGACCGAGGATGGACCATGCAAGAGCGAATCTTATCCTCCCGTATCATCCACTACGCCGAAGACCAACTCTATTGGGAGTGTTACCACGGGATCCACGAAAGCGAGGACAAACTTCTTTGGATGGGCCGTAACATGAACATCGCAAAGATAGCACATCGAATTAACTCTGCGGAGAATGAGGAAACAAAGAAGAAAGAACTCAAACAGATGCTGCGCTACTGGTATGTTCACCTTATTGGGGGAGACTACTCGCATCGCTCTTTAACATACATCGACGACAAGCTACTCGCCATTAGTGGTGTAGCCAAAGCCCTCGACAACATTCACCCGTATGGCTACATGGCCGGCCATTGGTGCGAAGACGACGATGAGCTCGTCAAGAGTCTCTGCTGGAAGCGTGGCGGACCAGGAAAGAAGGCGTCCAAGTATCGCGCGCCATCTTGGTCATGGGCCAGTCAAGACTCAGCAATTGACTATGGTCATTTCAGCATAGTAGGGGCTCTGGGTGAGAAAATCGTGGCAGAGCCTGTGGCAATGGAGGGCCAAAGCCCAGATGGCACTCCATTCGGTCGATACGATAACGGGTATCTTCAGATGAAAGCCAAGGTCGGCCACGGGAAATTATTCCCAAACTGCGGGCATGATTTCAGTAACCATCAGCAGACTGGTGCTTCCGGTGGCTACACTGTTGATCCTCTGAAAGAGAGATGCGCGTTTCTCCTCCTCGATGGCGGAGAAATGTCTGATCTAGTTTGGCTAGACGTGGACCAGGCGACTCAAGAGCCTATTACAGAGCCCATTGATGTTCAAGTCGTCATGCTTTCGGAGATGGAATGTGAAGGAGAAGAAGGGTCGCGCCCTGGAGCTTGCTTGATCTGTACTTTGGACGAGAAGTACTACTTGACGAGAATTGGGTTCACAGAATCTCTCAAGTACTACAAAGAAGGACAAGGTGAAGAACCTCCTCCTGTTTCAGGGCCGCATCTTTGTGACAAGAAAGTCATTACTTTAACTATAATCTAGTTACATAGGCAGCGTTGCAGCTTCGGTCGCAGTGGCGGTGATTCGGCCGAGCGGTGGCCTTCTAATCATGGCGCTCCGTAACGGACATCCTCAGGAACCTTCCAACATTTTATCAGGGTGCTACAATAAACTGGTCTAAGGGCCGAATAGGATATACTGAATTTATCTAAGTCCTTTCATCCCTTAGATAAGAGTTCCTAACTTATACGTAGGCCATTCCTTCATAGGTATTCAACCGCTCTGGAACTGATTCGGCCGAGACGGGGGTTTTGTCAGGATCACCCGCTATTCGAAAGTCCTAAGTTCGGTGGTGCCCTGTCGATATCTATGGTCATCCGATGGAAATTCCGTACGGTGGCCTGCGCTGAGTGGTTGCAAGAGTATAGCCAATTGACTACATATACGTTCTTCAGACATCCTCTTCACTGTACATGGACTCATTACTCTGCTGACCCTCATCACTTCCGTCACCATGTCTTCCACAAACGAGCCCATGCGCGTACCGGACATATTGGCTCTGACTGCGACCGCAAAAACGTACATCGATGTTTTCAGAACGCTAGACACGGAGGCCCTGTCCCGCATCCTCAGCGACGAGTATAGTCACCAATTTGCGCCAACCTCGGCTCACATTCCTGGTTCTATGGATCACAACGGTTTTGTTGCTCGCTTCAGACGTGTCCGAGAGGTCATATCTTCCTTCACCGTCATCGTCAAGCAGATGTGGCCCAATCCGTCACTACGACAGGTCCTCTCGTATGGACGAGCTCCGAGACCAACTTCCACAGGCATTTGAGAGACAGTGATGATGATGAAGAATGGAGGAAGCCGGGAGAATACATGTTTCTGATGACCATGAATGAGACTGGGGAAGAGATTGTGGATGTGCTTGAGTTCGTGGAAGTAAGGCTACAGAGGATATTGTTGGTCTAGTGGCCAGAGCATTGGAGAAGACGTCACCGGCTGAGTCTTGAAGGAGACAATGCGCCATGACGCTTTGGACAGTAAATAGTTATATAAATACTGGGTATATGTATTCGGCTAGCAATGCTATGTGATTGTGAAATCCAAATTTATGTAAAGAGAAAGTTGTTTCAATTCCAGTTATACGCTTTCCTCTTGCGTCAAAGCCCACTCGTCCTTGGCCTTCAGCTTTTGTCGTTCACCACGTCCCATCTGATACAGTCGAGACGCTCCGTAGAGTTGGGTCGTGATCCACAGGGAGAACACCAAGGGGGTAATGATACGCCACTCGAGACCCCAGCGATGCCACGACCGGTTGAGAAGATATATCGTAACGGCGACCTCGGTTATAGCTCCTGTAACCTGCCAGACACAGCATGTATAGGCCATACGGGACAACAGCAGAGTGTTGTGTCGCTTGATTCGCCAGATTATCATCATAAGGAAGATAGGGAGCTCGACGATGACATCGAATGTACCTGAAAAGAAAACGTTGTCAGCATATTCCGACTCGCGAGATTGGAGAGGCTTGGTTGACTAACCCCAGACCATGCACATGTAGAACTCCAGTGTAGCTTCGTGATGCTTGTCGTGGTCGGCAAAAAGACTCAATGCTGTCTGTGTGATGACAAGCAGTCCAGTATGGTGCGCAATGCTGAGAGGGCTCGCGAACTTGGTACGAAAGCATATTTCGAAGATGTAATATGAACTGTAGACTTCGGATAGAACAAGCAGGCTGTCTCCGATCGTGACAGCGCTGCCTTTGGTAAACGGTGTAGAGAAGCTGGCGTCGCCGATGAGGAAGTACATGATTGGATAGCATCCACTGCAAAGAATGCAGAAAAGAATGATGCTACCGACGTGGAAGTAGACAAAAGACCGCCGTCGCCTCTCATCCTTGGTTCGTTCGAATGTTTGGCAGATGTCTTTGTAAACAGCTGGTAGGATCCATCGCTCGAGGCAGTTGGTAAGGAGAACAATGCAGATGATGCTGATAGCAAGTATTAAGGAGCCGTATGGTAGAAGATGTGAAAGAGGGTTGTTTTCGATGATCTGGATCTTGGGTACAAATAACCGATGGGCATGATGAGCTGAATCAGACATTATAGCGAGTGGAGAATACAAACGAAAGCAATTAATTAGGCAAAAAGTGTACAGAAGAAATGAATTGTCAAACTGCGGAGAAGAAGAGGCCATGATTCTGTATTTATCCTCGCATCATTCGTGCCTCCCTGACGCAAAATCGCCTACTAAAAAGGAAAGTTGCCCACGCGGCTCAAACCGAAGAACGGAGTAGGCAGCAAAGAAGGCCAATACGAGAAGGCCAGCGCTTCTCAAGCGAGGCAAAGCAGCAAATATTCAACACCCTGGGATTGGTTCTATCGTAGACGCCTCCATACGAAAATTGCCGAGATTCTTCTAGTCACGGGCCTAGAAGCGCAAGCTAGTCTCGTCAGTGGTCAACTCGTAAGATTCGGTCCGGGGTAGCTGAGGCGGAGCAGGACAGGTTGCTCCACTTGGGCAAGCCGTGTTTCCGTGGGCAGATTACGCGGCTGCGGTTCCTCGGCAAGATGCGAGAATTAATTTGGCGCCTTGATGTTTATACGTAAATAACAGTGAGAAGGGGGGTCTGTGCTTGGATACTTCACATCTCGTGAGAAAGGGTCTTGTTCGGGATTGACAAGCCGATCAGGGGTTAGTTTTAGGCCGGGGCGTTTTTGAGTTTGTATCAGAAGGGATTTACACATGCATTTGGGGGATAACACGGCAGCATGTAAATGAGGGATGTTATCTGGGCACAGAATCTGACATGAGCAAACAACACCCCAACTCCGACTCTCGTATACTGACATTCCCGACTTTGTCTACTTCTTCGGGAACTTCACAATTGGGAATGAGCTCAAGTTCAATGCCTATCGACTCAGCCATCAGTACGCTTCGACCAATCTTTGGACTTCATCAAGTTTAGTACAGGCAGCTAGGATAGCCTATAAGTCTTGGCTCTGAGCTTCTCTCAAAGCCAAGTCCAACATAATTGGGTCATCTGGGCTACCCCTAGATTATTGCATGCATGTTGAACCCTGCATGTGTTTTGGCCAGATGACGTGGCTTGAGTTTCGCGAGAAACAGAGCGGAAGGGGTCTAGCTTCAGAGTTTCTAGGCTGTGCCGTAGCCGTTGGTGAAATGGCGCACCTTGAGTAGAAGTTGTCGGCCCTTACTTGTCTAGGAACGTTACGAGGGAGTAAGACGGCCCCACTTTCGGCGCTGGACTTCCGATGCAACGGCGCAATTGCGGCATCACGGCATTGTTGTAGGGAATCTTCCTCCAGAACGTGCTTTTATTAGGATCCGCCTCGTGCCTCGTGCCTCGCATGAATGAATCTTGGGGTCTCTCAAGTGCCCACTTATACCCGACTAAGGGGGAGTCAAACGACAAAAAGACTTGGACAAGCTTGTTATAACTTACGCTTCTTAGCTAGTCAGTTATTTTTGACACCAGGCTCACAAGATCAGAAGAGTCTAGCACCCTAGAGCCGGTATCCGTTAACCTGAGTCTTGGTCTCGTATCCCTGGACAAAACAGCAGCGAGGAAGCCAGAAGATGTAGTGGTGAGAATACATATACAGTTTCCTTATTGCCCAGCGTGTACCTTTAGCCTGATCTTCTTGCTTGAAGTCCTATGATTTTGTGATGCTTCGGTTGTTGATGAGAACCACTGACAGAATGATTGGGCGGCAGAGTTTGTTGCCTGAGGTTATAGGACTAGCGCGATGGACATCTCAAACTACAAAATGAAGCAAATCTTGCTTCAAGCATCCGTTGCGGGCTCTCGAGTCGATGAAGAGCGACCTTGAGTATAGCAGAATAGATTTTCCATATATTCAATTGCTCTCAAATAAGTCATTTTGCGATGAGCGACTCTCCGCAACGAACTCCGAATATTCCGAGATACCCGAACGCGCCGAGAACTGAGGCTGCAGCAAATCAGCCGCCAGATCTGAAGAGCATACTGCGCGTGAGGCAACTTGCGCGTATCAGAAAAGCATGCTTACCATGCCGGGAGAGAAAAGTGCGCTGTAATCATCAGCAGCCCTGTCAAACATGCATCAAGCGCGGTCACTCGGACCTCTGCTTCTACGACCAACCTCGGGCGTCATCAAGCCCAACTCCACAACCTCACCAACCAGAACTACAAGCTACGACGGACTCGAGTCATCGTACCAAAAATGCAGCACAATCTAGGCGCCCTGTCAGTCGCGATGGCAGTGTATCTAACGCGAGTCCGTCCTTGCTAGGTGACAACTCCATTATCTCAGTAGCACGACCCGATACTACCCAACCTCATGCCAACAACGAGCGTCGCACCGCATTTGAAACAGGAATCCTGCCTCTTCTCGGTATGGATGGTGCTTCCGATGGTGGACGTGGCACCCCTGCAGGACGCTTAGAAACAACCCTTGCTGTTGACCAAGACATGATTTCTCTGTTTGGCTTCTATCGGGATCGAGTTCACTCTTTTCAGTTCATCGTGGACGATCTCGCCGAGATCGAGAAGCTCATATGTTCTCTCCTGAATCACGAAGTGCAAGTACATCGGATGGACAACCACAGCCTTTGTCTTCTCCATGCTATAATGGCGGCTGGGGCTCAGTTCTCGGATTTACCCATTACTACACGACTATCCAAGTCCAGTCAAAATTGTAAGCATCAGTCTCCTCTTTTGGCCATTTAAGTATAACTGACCGCCTTAGTGCAATCCGCTCTCAAGTATTTAGGGTCCTTTGATCTGTTATGGAATCCTTCCAAGAGACTAATCCAAGCATTGCTCATTCTTGGTCATGTTTTGCAAAATAACATGGATCCTCGTGCAGCTTGGATTCTAGGTGGCACCACGGTTCGAGTTGCGCTATCAGTTGGTCTCCATCAGCCTATTAAACGCTGTGCTCTCCGTCTCTCGCCTGCAGAAGCGCAGCAGTTAAGGTGGATTACCCAGCAAGATGCCCTTTGTTTTGGTAGTACTAACGTATTCCTTATACGTAGACTCGCAATTGTTTGGCAAGACGCACTTCTCTCATTAGCGTTTGACAGACCCCCAGCATCCCATGAAATGGACCTGGATTCAGACCTCTCAGCTCTGGTATCGCTAGATCCAACTAGCCAGCGTCTTGACTACCGACAGGCTATGAACTGGCTATGCCACCTGAGCTTCAGACATCTTCCAAGACTCCCTCAGACAGAACCAGTCAGGAACTATAGCCGGCTCTTTCATGACTTCGACCTTTACGAGTCTTCTCTAGCTCCTCACCTGCAGGATCTGCAGCGATCTAACTCGATCCAAGAGCTACAAGAACACTATAGCCTGATCGTCCACCGCTACTTTCTTCTCTCTACCCTCTGCCGCCCTGTATTATCCTCACAGGACAAAGGAAGGTTCAGTGAAGAAGAATGCTCTATGATATTGAGCCGATTTCAAGGTGCTTTGAAGCGAAGCGTCCGTGCTTTCATCAAGCTACGCTCAATCTCGAATCTTGCAACCCGTTCATGGGCCTTCGTTCACAATGGTCTTGCATCAGCTCTCTTGTTGAGTTTTACCCGGCAAGGGTCTAACGCTCAAGATCAAGATTCCCAGGAAATACTAGCTGAGCTAGTAAAAACGCTGACTGAGCGCAGCGACGATGTTGGGCAGTTCTCTGCGGCGCACAAGAAAGCTCTCAGGGCGATTCAAGCTCTACAACGATCTTCAGTGGAGGAGACCAGATTCCAAAGTGAGAATTCATCACAAGAGCATCATCCAATAGCAGTTTCTTCGGAAAACATAGCTATTCTACCAGAGCACTTTGGTAACACTCAGGAACCAAGGTTCGTGCTACAGCCCTCCCCACTGTTCAGTCATACTGACCTATTTCGCTGCAGCATGGTTAACTTGGATGATTGGCTTCGAGACTTTGACTTTGACGCATTCTCTCCCCTTGAATCATACAATTTCATCATGTCGGACCAGGTGCCACACGATTTTAGTTTCTAGGTCCCTATCTGTCCAGCGAATTTCGACACCCTAAAGATGTACTCAAATTATCATAAATATTGTAATCCTAAAGATACACTAAACTTATCATAAAGATTCTAATAAAATACTATTTTATGATAACACCTGTAAAATTTCTGTTTATCTCTGTAATTCTATGCTAGGATGGCCCAAATTATTTCGGGCTGTTGAAACCCAAGGCTTGCCATCGACTACAAACCCTGTCTTTGATCTCCTCCGGAAACGAGTTCTCAAAGTCCGCTGCTTCCCAGTTTTTCCCGGTTGTATATTCGACTGGCAACAAGCAGTCGGAAACAACCTTACCACCACGATTAGGCGCTCCATTGCCATGCGACATGTAGGGAATGAGAGGAAAACCGGCAACGTCTTCAAAGAAGTACTCGTCCATTCCGGGGCGGCAACGAGTACAGAAAGCCCAGATCACATCCTTGAAATCGTACACGTTGATGTCATCACCGACGATTACCAAGCGATGGATCGTATAGCCGACCTTGTGATTGAAGATGATGTCTCCGATCTCTCGGCAAAACTTCTCAGACGTTGCCTTCATCTCACGTAGCTTCTGAGTGTCGACTTGCAACGCAACCCATGTAACTTGAGACTCGAAAGGTGAGAAGGCTTCCTTGATAGGAAAACCTTTCGACTTGAGAAGAAAGCCGATCTCGGCGGCGGCAAGAGGACCTATCATTGTATGCTACTTAAGTTAGTCTCTATTTTCAAGTAAAATAAGCTAACTTAGTACTTACAGTCTCGTCGGTCAGCCTTCCACAATTGGAGACGGGCAGAATCGCATCTTTACGGTGCGTGATTAGATCCACCGTATACTTTGGCCATTGGTGTGCGTCACCAGGAAACACGTAGCTAGGGTGGCTATCAGCGCTAGAAGAAAATAGACAGTATCGTAGACTTACCCATGCATCTCTCCAAAGGGCCCCTCGGGTACTCTCTCCGTGATGGAGCATGTTCCTTCAAAGACTATTTCCGAGTTAGCGGGTACATAGAGCCCATTCGTCTCGCATTTGACAACGTCAAGGGACGATCCGACGAGGGAACCAATGTACTCGGCCTCAGATAATCCGTCAGGGAGTGGCATGCTCGATGCCATGACGGCAGCAGGAGGGACTCCAAAGGCCAAGGCATAAGGCATGTCGCGACCTTCTTTCTTCCACATCTCGTGGATCTGGTAAAGGTGTTGCGGCTTGATCACCAATCCGGCAAGGTGGTTCCGGTCATAGACCATCGCACGAGCAATAGACCAGTTTGCCCATTTGCCGTCTGGGGATTGAACAATGAACATTCCGTAAGTTTGGACGTATTTGCCGCCGTCTGATTGATGAAGTAGCGGTGCGGGAAGCTTGGTAAGGTCGAACTGGTCCGGTGTCAAGATATGCTCCTTGCAGGGGCCAGTCTCAACAACAGTAGGTGGGATAGGAGGTGTTGTTTTCGCAGCGATCATCTTGTCCAATATAGCCTTCATAGACGAGTCTTTAGGAAGTCCGAGATGCCTAGCAAGTCTTCCGTAGCGCTGCTCGGGGTCGGACCGGAGGGAGTTAGGTGCACCCAGTATTCTCCAAAGGCCATTCTCATCTTGTCCCTTGAGCTTGTTGAACAAGGGAGCTTTGTCATTAGTCTCAACAACCTTTCTAATAATTGCACCAACTTCAAGATGAGGGTCGCATTCTTCAGTGATTGAGACAAGGTCGCCGTCGGCTTCCAGAGCCTCAACGTAACTGCGGAAGTCCATGTGAGGAAGAGATTTAGAAGCCATGATGACGTTGAGTCTTAGTGATTCTTGGAAGGTTTCGACGATACAACTACAGGGCTTCTACAATTCTTATATCTCTTCGATCTCATACTATTTACTCCGTTTATCGTATGACGCATGCTAGGGGGAAATAAAACTCGGGACCTTAAGCCTAACTGATAAAAAGATTTAGGTAACTTGTATGAATTTAGGATAAGCTTTGTTTACCTTTTGTAGAGTTTATTTTATCACCCCAAACTTAGGTCTCGTGTTTTTTTTTGCTCCCCAAGGGCATGGTAGTCCGAGGCCCCGATTCCACCGAGTCCACATCTGCCGAGCCGCAATATCCGGGAAATGTGGGCTCCGAAGGCACCGAGGGTCCCCGAACTGAGCCTCAATGCTACCAAACTGACGGGTCTGGCATGACATGGGCTTCGTTTAAGAAGAGCGGCATGTCCTATCGGTTACATATGAGCACCATAACTACTAAGTCGCTTTTAGAAACTAGGAGCAGTCTTTACTCTATCGATTACGCGCCAACTTCTCTTTCCACTTTTGCATTACAACTCAGTTCTTTCAGAGATTAATATGGGAGAGGCACCAAGAAAGAAGATCATCGTAGCCCTTACTGGCGCGACAGGAGCTGCCATTGGCATTCACGTTCTCTCAACACTTCGAAGACTGAATGTTGAAACTCATCTCATCATTAGCAAATGGGCAGCCGAGACCATCAAATACGAAACAGACTACACGCCAGCTTCAGTGAGAGCACTAGCAGATCATGTCTACAACCCAAATGACTTAGCCGCACCAATTGCAAGCGGGTCATGTCATGTCGATGGCATGATCGTTGTCCCCTGCTCGGTAAAAACGCTAGCAGCCATCAACGCCGGCATTTGCGATGATCTTATCACTCGCGCTGCAGATGTCTGCCTCAAAGAACGAAGGCGGTTAGTGTTATCGTTGAGAGAAACGCCGCTGAGTGAGATACACTTGCGGAATATGATGGAGGTCACAAGAGCTGGTGCGATTATTGCACCTCCTGTTGTTGGATTCTATACGAGGCCTAGCTCGGTGGATGACATATTGAATCAGATGGTCGGTCGGTTGTTAGACTTGTTTGGCTTGGAAGCTGGGAACTTTGAGAGGTGGGAGGGGATGGCGAATGGGAAATCTTAAGTGCCGGCTTTGTGAGTTTTCGCGACTTTCTTTTGCAAATAGATCCATGGCTCGGGGCGCATGGAACAGGCAATTTGGTACAAAGGTATAGATTTGGGAAGATATGAGTTTTGGTAAAGGCTAATGGCAAACCTCAGTGACAAGCGCAAGTGATTTGTTGGAAGAAAGAGACAGGCATTGTTACCGCCGAATGAACACATGGGAAGTTGTGGGCTAGAAGTGTTATTTGCAGTTGAGATTTGTGGCAGTGAGCTTATTCCGGCAGAGAACCTAGAACACATGGGAAATTGAAAAGCACTGGAATTGCTGCAGCATGATTAGCCCTTTGTAAAGATGTGCGCGTCAACCCACTTTACGCGTTCAACCCCCATCTCGCGTTATCCTTTACAGCATTGGAAAGTCGGTCTACTCCGTACACAAGTTAAATATATCGGTATTAAACAAGAGATCGCAGAACATAGACACCAAATTTGACATAGTAAGACATATTTCTTTCCTTTTGCTGTAGTGGTGTTCGTCCATGTTTGACTTTTGATAACTGTGGTCTCGTCTCTAAATATGCTTTTTGGTTTTACTTAGTAGTCTACTTATCTATGATGCAATGAATATTTTAATATATCGCTTGGTAGACTTTTGAAAGTTGTAGGCAAAGAGAATTCAAATTAAGCAAAAATATATAAATAAATACAGCTGGAATAAAGACTATTTATTCTAGGTTCTTATAAGATTAACAGATCCAGAGTCTTCATCCAGATCCTGCAGGGTAACTCAGCAATTGTAGCACGGTTTACACAATAGAGGGCACTGTGTCCTGCACTGTGACGAGGCGCTAACGGAACAACTGAACAGCCGAGCGCACAGATCACACCTTTGAATCACTGAGCTTGCCAGCTTCCTCACTCTACCTAGGTACTTAGATAGATAGTGACAGCTTTGAACATTCTGCTGCAGCCTTTTTCGCTGTTCTTCTTCTTTTCAACTGTGATCAAAATATCCACCTCTTGAGATAATCTTTCCTCAATCTAAGTTTTCTTTACTTTTCCTTCCCTCTGACCATCGAAACGAGCTTAAACCATTACTGCTTCCACGGTCATGTGACATCCCCACAATTTCTCCAACGCCATTCGCATTCACGTTCTGGCCAAAGGCAACATCATCGCCATCCTCACCCGACCGACCGAAGGCACAACCATCTATCAAGAGAAGCGCTCCAACTTGTTCTTGCAGCGTGCTGGAGTTCAAGTGGGTTCGCTGATCGAGATTTAGCTCCTCGCCCGACCCTCCTCGCGCCCCAACGATAAGCACCTTCAGAGACCCGGTGAACCGTCACTGCAGACCGTTATAAAATTCCGACTTGTACCCATCGAACGTGCGCGGTGCGCCCTTCGTTGGAACAACCGGGGACTGTAGAAGGGATCTGGCTTGGACTCGCAGCGTTGCTGGAGCTCAAGCACGGTCTTGCAGCATTGCTGGAGACCACAGGTTGCCTGTTGACGGAGTTGGTTATCTCTGCTTGTGTCTCGTCGTTGACGGCGTAAAGGTACGTCTGATGCTCGCTGTGACACTGATGGATTCCAGGAATGTCGTCTTCCACCTCGCCATGTCTTGACGTCGATGAGACTACGCCCGCCGTTGTTGAGTGGGAACACGATGGCGCAACCCACTGCTTCTCGAAGCCCGATCCAAAGATCGATAGCATCATGCTGCGAGTTCACCTGAGCGGCCTGTGCGCAACTGTCGAGCTGCGCTTTCCGATGAACTTGAAAGGAGTCGAGGGCATTTCATCTGTCGCGATCTCCATCGATCCCTCTTCCATCACATCGTTCGATTTCGCTTTTGCTTCGACGGCACCGGAAGCGGTGCAAGAGAAGTTCAAGTGTCCCGTTGCGTGCCTGAAGTTGCAAACAAACAACAACATTCGACTCTTGGTTCCTTCCGCTGCCAAAGAACCGTTAGCCCCTAGCCGAACACAGTCAGGGAAGGTCTTGGATGCTGTTCGTACGCTCTCTGCCGCAACCTCATTCAGTATTTACGTCGACGCTACGAAGTTTTCCAAAGCCGAGCTCCAGTCCATCAGCGATGCCGTGAAACAGAGTCGCTTGACACCTCTCAACGACCAGCACCCTCCTGCAAACACCGATATCAAGGTCATCGATCTCTCACCGCAAGACGACGCGCCGCCGGCCTATGACGAAACTGGATCTCCACCGCCAGCTCCCCCAATAAATGAGAGAAAGCGCCGCCGCATTAGTAGTCCGGACGAGGCACGAGACGAACTCGCACAAATCTGGGCCGAGCTCAAGGCGCGAAGTGAAAAGGACCGACTCGTTCAGCAGGAACTCTCCGCTTTGAGACAAGAGAACAGCAGCCTCAGAACAGATCTCAATCAGCTCCGACAGCAAGTCACGATCTTTCGCGAGGACTTTAGCTCTCTGCAGCGTGATGTTGAACAGCTCCAGGACCAGGACAAACACAGCGCTGATGTCCTGGAAGGCTACGATACGCGTCTGGTCGAGCTACGAGATGATCTAGAGGATCTGGATGCCAAGGTGGATTCAATCCAGGAGCACAGAGACGAAAATGGAGTAGCGCAGTCATTTCTCGATAGAGTTCGAAGTGATGTGTACGACGATATCGTTTCACGTCTTACAAGTTGAACCACTCGGGTCATTGACTGTCGGTCAATAAACAAACAAACCATACTCAGCATTCATCTCCCGATGGTGCGTGCGTACATGGCGCCGTTGCCGCCCAAACTCATGCCAGCATACCCATTCACTGCCTGCGTGGCGTTGGCCGAAGATGGGTTTGCCGACGAAACTTCAGTCACCGCCGTCGCTCTTGTGAGCACGATGAAAGCATCCTCTTTGCCTTGGATAGTTCTGCCTCCGAGCGCGAAACCGCCGGGCGCCATGGCAGGGCTTGGCTTCGCTGAATGGACCTATGCTACTCCGTTGTGATACTGGCAATGACGCGACCGGTCTGGAGGGCTTGTTTGCATCAGACACGCCCCTCGCAATGTATGTCTTGCCTTTGCACCACAATATGTTGTGGCATATTCTGACTAATTTTCTCAGTAATGGGACCATTCTTCACACGTCGACGATCGCAACCCAAACACGCACTTCCCCACGTCCTCGCCAAACTCGATGCCCAAACAGACATTTGCCTACGTCTATGAGTCTTCGTCCCTAATAACAGCGACAAACAACTTCGTCGCAACGCATATTCTCTGGTCCGACACGACGATCGCAAACGAAGGTTTCCACGGCCTCGCCATGGGCAACACGATCTTGCCCAGCGGTCCCTACGAGCATTCTACAAACGACGCCGTCCGTGGCCGCCCAACCTTGATGTTCGCTATGAGCGTTACATCTTGTCTTTTTGTTATAGAAGCCATTTTGTATAGATACCCGTGAATGTTTTGTACATAGTCGCTCCTCAATTACAAGAATCGCAGCTACCCACTTTCTGAACCATATCCATACTCCTTACCTATTTGGCTCCTGTTGGTCCACTGCTGCCCGTTTCCTTGTTCACACCTACAAATCATCCTGCGGCGAACATCGCGCCCTGTCAGAATCCATCACTACCGAAGACCGGACATCTCGGTAGTGATCAAGTGCTCAGGTTCTAGTGCCCCAAAGCTACATTCTCTCAACAACGCTTGGATCGCGGGATTCTTGGTCAACACCTGCTCGGACAGTTCGTGTCGTTGGCTTCACCATTAACCAAGCCTAGGCCAAGAGGTCCATCGCCGACAGTGATGCCAGCCTTCGACTCTTGTTCGTCCACCTCACTGGTTGCCCCCCCTTATTCATAACTGGAAGCAAAATTTCTCTATCTCGCTTGTCTGGCAGCATCGACTTGCTTGAGATGCATGCGCCACACGCCTGGACATGTCCCCGCGCGCGACTGCGGTCTGCCCGTGCAGCGATCATTCATCTTTCTACCAACCACGTCTGCGACAACAATGGTGGAAGGGCAAAAAGAGCAAAGCTCTATATAACAGGCAAAAACATACAACAGCGGGGATTCGCTGGTCGTCACCGACCCAACTACTAATCCGCCCCTTACCAGCTTATCTATGGGAGAGCGGACGGGATCCCGAGTTCTCTGGTAGGTATGGTCGTATGTGATACAGAGTTGTGTTTTTCTGGTTCATACCCTTGGGCTACAGGCCAAGGATAAAGTCGTTGACTTGCCTGCGCCCTGGGAGCCAAAAGAAGCGAGATTTGGCTGAGCTCCTCTGAAGCTGCCAGCCCACATTGTCTAGTCAAGCGGTAGCGCGCAAGCACGTTCGACTCGGTCATGGCTGCTCGCGAGCCTTTTGTTACAAGAAGGAACATGTAGTAGATCAAGTCGACCCCATGTTTCTAAATCTAGTTCTATAAAAGTTATCGCTGGCTTCCTCAGCTTTTTCACCGCCTGAACCCTCCAAGAGCTGTGGCTTCAGCCTTTGGATCGTCCCAAAGTCGAATCTTGTGGCTTGATCTCATTCACCCCGAGGCAGCCTCCTCTTCCAAAACCTCTATTATTATCCTCCCCATCAGTCATCGCATTCATAACAGGCCGCCAGATCGAAGAAGTAAGGACCGAGATAGAAGGAAGGCGGATTAATTTGGGCCTGGGTGCCCGAGTACAGGTCGCAGCTAGTGCTATACGAGGCGAAGGACTTGCAACGACAGTCGCTAGCACAGGCGTCGGCGCAAGCTGCCGTATCAGCTACAGTGGGTGAACCGATATGCCAAGACTCGTCGATATTCCATGATTTGACCTGGAATGGAATCGTACAAGCGCCGCTCTTTCCGATGACATGGGTACAAGCAACTGTACATCCGGCCTCCGTGGTCGTCGTTGCCGCTGCCGTGGTAGTTCCAGCCGATGTTGTCGACTCAAAGACAGTAGTCGACTGCTCCTCCGTGGTCGATAGGGCTGTAGTGGTCGATAGAGCCTCGGTGGCATCGGCGTCGGCAGTCGAGGGTGTCTCAGTGCTGGACAGAAGGCCCGCTGTAGTCTGTGTCTCAGTCGATGACAGTGCCTCAGTAGTTGACAGTGTCTCCGCGCTGGAGGATGCACTCGAGAAAGAGATGATAGATGACGATGCCAGCGATGGCTTGCAGGGCCCAGCATAAACGCCAGCCACAGCCAACGCCGTAGCAATCAACGCGTTTAAAGACCGGGGAGACATTGTGCATAAGAATGACGTTGAATGAACCAGAGTGACATGTTGCCCAAACGGCACTTTTTGTATTCCGGCCAGGGGCTGTTTTCTTTGACAGCTGGTAATTTCCTCAGTTCGGAGCCCATCTCGAATGAGGCTAGTGTTCTGGACTGAATACCTTTAAAAGGTCAAGATACGAGCCTTGGGTTCAGTAGTTTCTTCTAGCTCAGGCTTAGACGTGGTGTTTAACAGCCTAAGATAACGGCTAACCTGTGACAGTCGAACGCTAAGAGCAGCCAGTCAAACCGCATTATCGGTAATGTTTGCGGGAGAACAGAATACGAATCTGATTGTTGCCAGAGCGAACGTGAACACAACTCTGAATGTACGGTAATTTCCTGAAGGGTGACAGGGTAAAGGGGTATTCTTACGATCTTGAGAAACTTGAGTCGATTGGTCTCATGAATATCTTCAGTCACCAACACCACAGAAAACAGGGACGCGGTTGCAAAATATTGTACACAGGGCAATAACTTTCCTGCCCCAGAGATCCCGTTATATGGTATTCGACTAGAAAGTCTGGATGCAACTTATCGAGCTGCTTACTGGGAACTGCCAGCACTAGCCAATCGCCATGTTATGTCGGATTGCCGATGCGTCACTGTGTAACTGTTTGCCTTGTTTGCTGAAAATGTGTAGCTTGTAACCCCCCGCCTCACCTTGACTTCCTCAACCTTCTTTCGCTGTCTCCAGAAACTTGGGACCACGAACTCATCTACGAAGCATGGAAGGCGAACGACTTCTTGAAAAGCTATGGCGCGAGCCTACAGAAGAAAATCTCCAGTGCTTACAGTGCCAGAAGTCGTTCAAAGGGAGTCC
Organism: Fusarium musae; assembly: GCF_019915245.1. Taxonomy (NCBI): domain Eukaryota; kingdom Fungi; phylum Ascomycota; class Sordariomycetes; order Hypocreales; family Nectriaceae; genus Fusarium; species Fusarium musae. The sequence continues at coordinate 3,336,950 of NC_058391.1, forward strand.
TCTTATTCGTACATTTCGCATTGAGCAGGCAGGCTCGCGTCGTCCAGGTTCAAGCGCCGTTGTGTCTACGTCCCGAGGCCATATTATCCTCTTCGACCGACATATGGACTGTGCAGTCAGCTCAAAGATCCTCTTCTCAGCAGTCTCCCATGTCTGGGATCCCAACATCTCAAAAGCACAGCAGCAACAAAAAGCAGTACCAGAGGCGCCAGAAGCAGCCCGCCGTGTTCTAGATATCTCGGCTAGGATTTCCAATGAAATCGAGAGACCGGGGTATGAGGCCAGGGAGCTTTGGCTGGACTACATCAACGTACCTCAATGGTCAGATGCTCTGAGGAGTAATATTCTTCCCATCGTGGATAAGCTCTTTAACACAGCGGAGACAACAGTCCTGTGCTTCTATGATGTAGCTCCGAATGTGGTAAATGAGCTCTACAAAGACGAGCGGACTCCAGAACGCCTCAGCTCAGTCATATCAGTCTGCAACTCCAAGTACTTCAAGCGCGTCTGGACTGCCATGGAGTTCATCAGAAGCGAGCGTGCCAGAACTATGATTAGCAACTATACTTACTTTCCCGACCTCGACGACCCTGCATTCCTTGGCCAGATCTTCAAGGCCTGGAAAGATGAGGTTCGCCAACATAGAAAGGTGCACGATCTCGAAAGAAAGGTCCAGATGGGCAAGAATCAAGTCCCATGGAGTCTCGGTACGCTCAGACAGGCAAAGTTACTGAAGAGAATGAACTTTGCCATGGCAACTGCTCTGCTCTGCAAGAGAGGTTGTAGAGACCGAATGGACTTCCTCCATGCATTGAGAGGAATAGTTCGTGCAAGGTCCTTCAGACCAAACAGTTCTGATTTCAAGACGGAGTACTATCGAACTGCGTGGGAATGTCTCAAAGTGGGAGACTACTCTCCGCTGTTGATAACCCCTTTTATGGGAGCTATCGAAAGACGAGGTCCTGGCCACTGGTCCGAATTTGGCTACAGTGACGTTTTCACTTGGCAGTTGGGACAGGAAGTGAATCCGCCAACATTGGGTAAATACACAACTTTGGATGATTCTGAGCAACGTGTTACTCTTCACGTGGAAGACATTGGAACAGTTTCGATAGTCGGCAGACCAGAGTAGGGGTTGATGATCCAAGCCTTCTCGTGGGCCGCGAAGCTAGTTTTGGAGATTGATGGACCAGGCGTCAAAGATTTTATTGCAGCTCTGGGGAGAACTCATAGAGGGAGTGTATCAACTACCATGAAAATCCTGGAAGAGAAGAATCAAGTGGATCGTCTGCAGGGAGTTCTGAACAGGCTCTACGACAGCCCAGAAATACTCACCTGGCCATTGGATGGCAAAGATAACATCGAATGGCTCGCAGGCGTGCTATCATTCTCCAAACTCAGGCCTGGCGATGATCAAACTGTGCTGGGAGACAATGCGGCCAGATACGGAACCATCTACTGCAGACCGTATGATTACACCGTTGGTATCACTTGTACAGGGTGTGATAGAATGTTCGCACATAAGGTCGGGAGTTTTTTCTTGCCAACAGAATTACGGAACGCGAGGGCTTATCGTACCCCTGGTCTTAAGTATGCATGCTCGGAGAAGGACGGATTAGCAATTTTGATCCAGGGGGGTAAAATCGTTGGAAGAATGATATGGGCCACGCCTGCTTGTTCATGTAGGAAGACAGAGGTGGTCACCGTGAGGATGCCAGAGTTCTTCTTGCCCAGCGCATTTTCGATCAACTAGTCACATGAATAGTAAGCCGAAAGGGAAAACGGGCAGATAGCGTGGGAAAAGGTATTCTAAGATTAGTATGGAACGTACAAATTTGTGACTAGGTTTACTAATGTCTTGATATATAATCTATGACTTAGAGCAAGATACCATACACTCATCTGAAAGTCTACTAATGTAAAACCAAAGGTTAGCAGTTGGCTGAGAGCTTGAATCAGTACAGAGAACTTGGTGGCTTTTGTGACCTGCGTCAGACCTCTGAGAAGTTCGCAAAGCTTTGATGCCGTATAATAAGTATCTTCATGGCGTTGACACCTTTTATAAGCCTGGTGAGCCGCAAAAGCAGCTCTGGTGGGGCAACCCCTGACGTTGCCATAAAGATGATATCTGTCGCAGATATATCGACGAGAGGAGTGCTGGTATATATTCAGTGTGAAGTAACTGGTAACTATGGTGATTCTGGTACTGGTGATGCGTATAAACCTTGATAGGATAGCCGTATTAAGGCCGGCAAAGAAATCATCATTTAGGTTTTGATGATATCGACTTTATGCTGTAGTAATTGGTTAGCCATCATGGTATTGATGTTTAACTTATGAGTTAGAAGTGTTATTTGCAGTTGAGACTCGGGGCTGAGAGCTTATTCCGGCAGACAGAACTTAGACTCACAGCGCTGTCTAGCTGCTGCTATCGAATAGTAGATATTGAGATAAACGAGCTAGCTTTGTGAACCGCTTTCATTTTGCATATTAAACTCTCCCAGTTCTGAATGAGCATGAAGCCAATACTTAGATCGAGTATTTGAGAAATCTTTCCAGCTCCGGTCTCCAGTCTCGCACAGGATCATCAACGCCCAGACCAATGCCGTGTTTTCCATCCGGCAATACCACTACCTGAACCTTCCTACCGTGCTTAGCCATAGCATTTGCATAAAGATATGTGTTCTGAACCGGGACGAGTTCGTCATTAGAAGTATGGAAGAGGAACGTCGGCGGGGTCTTGTCCGAAACCCGATTCTGCACGGATAGACTTTCGATCTGTTTGCGGGTCGGGTTGTTTCCGAGCAAGTTATATCGTGAGTTCTCGTGGGTGTAGTCGTCCTCCATGGTGATAACCGGGTAGCTCAGAATACCAAAGTCGAGCTTTGCCTTCGGATTCGTGAGTGTTGTTCCTGCGAGATGACCGCCTGCCGAGAAGCCCATGACACCTAATTTCTTGGTTCCAGGGCTTTGCTTTCGAATGAGGTCGATAGCAGCTAGGGCTTCGTCCATGGGTGTCGGATACAGTGGCGGTGTTTTGATGCTGGCCGTTGTGTAGTTAAGAACCCATGCGTCGATGCCAAGCGTGCTGAGGTACTCTGCCGGGCCAAACCCTTCGTAGCTTATAGACATCACACTGTAGCCACCACCTGGGCATACCAGAACACCAACGCCAGTGGAGTTGGCGGCCAGAAAGGCTGTAAGTTGCTTGGGGTCGAGCCTAAATACAGTGTTAGCACGGCACAAGATATAAACTTGGGATTCAAACTGACTTCATCCTGATGTTTGTAGAGTCAATCTGGTCTGACATGATAAAAGGTACTTCCGCAGGATTCACTGGCCACATATATATGCAAGTTCAATTTACCCGGATCAGCAGATTCCACCAGCCTTAAGCCCCGATGCCGTGGATGAATTCTGGAGAAACCGGCGGGGAAGCTTAAAACGTTACTTCGGACTGTCTTGACCCGATGGCATGGGTCGCAAGCTCATCTTTTCTGGGTATCAATGCCGAGACTTCAGGGAATCTGGGGTAGTGTCCACCAATAAGAATATTCGGTAGCCGGGAAAAGGATGATCTCCCGGATGAATTACATGGCTATGTATGAATCACCACCAGTCGTACATCCTTCATCTACGACGCCTTTTCTGTGTATAAAACTACCCCTAAAGAACAGAGAGCCCTGAAGGAATAAGAAAACTAAAATTGAGGGGAGAAGGCCAAAACGAACTCAGTAAAGCATCCTCTAAGCTTAGGCTAAATTACCAAAACATTTTCATCACTAAGGTCAAGGTTCTGGGTCTTGTTGCCTCTCCGAGAGAAGACTCCTGAGTGAAGAAAGGATTACAAGTATTTGAGAATGATACATACAAACTACATTGTGGAACGGCTTTGCCGCTGTATCGACTCACCACCAGGCAAAGTCTTCGTGGAGCGGGGACTCGCATTTAGCCGAACAGACCTCGAGCATTAGTCGCTCGAATAGCGTTCGCCTTTCGAGGATCCGGGAAAACCTCTTCAACATCCTTATCGAAAGCAGCAGCATACTTCGCTGCTTCTGACATGGGCGTGAAGACAGTGTCAGATCCCCAAACGATCCTGGTGTAATCAACCCATCGAAGCAGTGCAGGAATGGCAAAATTGACAGGCCAGGGTCCGGCAAGGTCAAAGTAGAAGTTCTTTGCGAGGGTTTGCTTCATAGAAGCCTCTGTCAAGTTGAGACCAGGGTAAAGAGCGCTGTAGGTGACGATGCGGTCCAGGGTTGGGATCAGACCACCCCCAGCATGGGACATGATCCACCTGAGGTTAGGAAACTTGGTCGGCATCGATGTGTAGAATAAATCGGCAAAGGTGCGCGCCGTCTCGAAAGGGAAGTCCAAGGTAGGAGCAGCGAACTGTCGTACGGCGACTGGCCGGTTGAGAGCCTGCCATTGTTGTTGCGAAATTGAGGGAGCAGCCTTGTCAATGTCGAACCGCATCTTGTTGAACTGAGTGCATGGGGTAGTAGGGTGCTCAAAGATAGTGACATTGAGCTCATTGAGCGCGTCGTAGATAGGCTCAAGGTCGCGATCACCAAGGTACTGCCCGTAGTAGTTGGACATCATGACGATTCCATCTGGCTTAGGGTTGAGCTGCTTAAAAAGGTAGTCGATCTCTTTCAAGGAAGCATTGATGTCAGGCAGTGGAAGTGATGCAAAAAAGCCAAACTGCTTGGGATATTTGGCCTTAACCTGAGATCCATACTGGTTGACACGGCGGGCCAACTTGATAGCTTTCTTGGTGGCATCCTTCGAGGGAACATTAAGGTAGACTCCAGGACTCGAGATGGACAAAATAGACTTGTCGATATTGTTTTCCTTCATGAATTGCAGATGAGACTCGGCATCCCATTCCTAGCGATGTAAGTTTATGTCTTTCTCATGAATAGGTTACCTGTGCAATACTCACAGGAGTAAAGGGCATGCCATCAGGGCCAGGTACATGCCCAGCCTCTTTCAAGGCCTTCGCATAGAAATCCGGAACAAAATGAGCATGAACATCGATCTTGGCTGACTTTTGGGGTGATGGTGTACTGCGGCAAGCAGTGACTGCCAGAGAGAAACTAAAGAGTGACAAGAACTTCATACTGAGAAAGTCAAGATAAAAACGAGTGTAAAAGAGAGTGCTGCCGAGAAACGAGGGAAACCGTTAGCCCTGGGACCGTCACATTTATATATGCACGTTCAACAATCTCGGGAGCCGAGAAAAGTTTAAACGTCTTTTCTAAGTGACAAAAAAGGGTAGGTCGAGGCAGAATAATTTAGTGTAGATTTAGTAGACCATATATTAGATATTTCTGGCACCCTGATTCAACGCCAGCTGTTTTCTTGGCTCTGGAGAGTGCCCATGCATGGATTGAGTGGGAAGCTGGAAATTGGTATCGACATCAGGGACGTGACAGAATCCTACGTTCTAATCAGACGATTGTCGGGCAAGGTTTCTCAGTATGTTCAGCCAGTTTTATTGGCTACATTTCGAGATCATAAGCACTAATGTTCCGCCAATGCCACTCTGCTTTTGAAACAGGGCGATGCTTGGACTGTGCTCCCAAATTACAGTGGGCTTCAGAGGATTTTCGCATTGTTTGGTTCTTATCTTAGCGGTGATACCTTATCTAAACGACGAATCCCAGCAGCTGAGCAAGCTAGGGGAGGAAAGAAAACATCAGCACTGTATCCTAAATGACAAAATAATGGAGGTAAATTTTGTATGGCCAACAAGGCCTTACTCCATAGACTGATTAAACTTCGCATCTGATCCAAAGGCTAGATATTCTTTTGCTCCTCCAGGGCCCGTTGAAGGTCCATACATAGTCAGGAGCATAGGATGTATAAAACCTCCGTAATTTGATGTCCAGTGCAAACTGTTAAATGGATTGATCGAAGCTCACGTTTCCAGCAAACATACCAGAGGACAGAATAAGATAATGTCTTCCAGATCAAATCGCTGAGAAATGATGCGGGTACTGACAAACCTTCCCCCACGATGCTCTTGGGCTGTAGCGCCGTGAATCCCTACCATTCACGTCACGGTATCATTGGGATGGGAGGACGTTGTAGCATGGATGCCTGAGCCTAGAGGATGATAGCCCACGCCTTCACTTAATCCTCAGAATTCTTCTGCCAAATCTGAAACGAAAACGATGGCACAACTCTAGGTTCTCTCTGCCGGAATAAGCTCTCAGCCACAAGTCTCAACTGCAAATAACACTTCCATCCCTGATTCTCTTGAGTTTGGGACGCGGCAAAGACAGAGAAAGGTTTTTATCTTAAACTTTATTAAAAAGCGGATCCTATAAATAACCACCACAATGTGCCTTATTCCCTTCACTTTTGCTATATCACAATCTTAACATATGGTAACGCTTTGTCATCTTCACCCATCAACATGAACTCGACATCGACTTTGTGTAGTCTTCCGACCGAAATAATTCTCATGGTTATGGAAAGCCTGGAGTGTCCTTCCAGTATAAGGGCATTCGCCTTCTCTTACCCCAGAGCCTTGCATTTACTCCAGAGATACCGCCAACGATTTTTGCAAGCAGCTTTACGGGGCTTTGACCGAAAACTTCCAATCCAAGAGATATCCGGATATGACGTTCGTGCTTGTCGCTTACGCTTAGCTCTGCGAAACTTGGCGTTCTTAGATCCTGCAAAAGCGAAACAAAAAGTATGCAAAGCAGACTTTTATGGGGACTGGTGCAATTTGAAGCTGCTCTGCGAAATGGCCAGCCTTAACAATGAAATCGGCCGATTCATCTCAAGGTACTCAGTACAAGCTTGGAACAAGATCCAAGACGACTGTGCTAGGGAATTCTCATATCGACGGGCCGGCGTATCGAGGTTCAAGCCTTACCAAGCGGTGGACCTTACTGACGGCGAATCAAGACGGTTACGGGAGGCATTCCTCGGTTTCGAATACAGGCGACACCATCTTGTCTACGACAAAAGCCTATTGTATGAGACAACGCTACATCAAGCTGCGCTCTTGCCAACTTATAACAAAGATCCCTTCTCAGAGGGTTACTTTATTGCTAATAGCTTTGACGGCGCCTGCCTGTCCATCTTCGGCTTCATATTCCAATGCTATGAAAATCTCATACGGCGTGTTGATCGACAACTCGATATTGAGGAATTATGCCAAGATTCAGAACCTCAAGTCTCTGAACTCGTACGCATAACAAGGTTCCGTATGAGGACTCGGGATGAGGAGCTGCGTTACATTGCTCTGCTCTGTCTGCAGGGTTACGTTTGCCTCACCGTTGCAGAACGGTATTCTGATGCTGAACTCCGCCAGTTCGTTCTCAAGAGCTTTACGTGGTTTTGCAGAGATGGCACGAATCATATTCCAGACACTCGTGGTAGGTTAGTGTCAAATCTGGAACACTTCAGCCTGGGATATTTTTCCTCCGGCGATACGGCCTATGAACCATGGAGCCGAGGACGATTCTTCTGGGACCAAGCGCGTATGGTGAAAATGCGGCAGCGTGTAACAATCGACTAGTTTACCAGGAGATTTGAGAATACTCTTCCTCTCAAGCAAAAATCTGTTAGCACTTGTGCGGGCTGGCCTCGGTGAGAAATTGAATGAATACAACACTGTTTGGTTTTCAACTAATCAAGGTAGATTCATTGAGATTTGGACAGGTCTGCGCCCCTTGGGTTAGGCGTCGACAGGGTCAGAGTAGAAGCTCACTAGCGTGTTGTTCGGCCGCTGAGAAGGTTACTTTGAGAGTTTCCCATTGTGTTAAACCCGAAGTGTATTTTCTCACCTTATGACTGACTTATAAACTCAATACCGCCACCACCTTCCATCCGGGGTGTTTGTGGTGTTGAGCTAACCTTTCTTGGCCGAGGGATTGGAGGCACCTTTATATGCCTCTAAGGCCAGCTAAGGAGTCATTATTTAGGTTTATATTATATTAGCTTTATACTATAGCTATTAGTTAGTTATTATGGTATTGATTTCTAAGTTATGGGCTAGAAGTGTTATTTATAGTTGAGACTTGTGGCTGAGAGCTTATTCTGGCAGAGAGAACCTAGAACCTAGTGAGTGTGCCGCACAGTGACATTACGGCAACCAACTGACAGAAGGCCCAGGACTTTTTAAGCCGAGGTGATGGAGATTTAGTGGCTTTGTTATGCAGTCAGCCCTACGCATCCATGAATGCGCTTGCTTCCACGACTCCACTGGAGAACTGCATGCGATTGTAGCTCTAGATTGACAAGTTAAGGCGGTAAATGTTATGCGTCAGAAACAAAGCCAAGTAATTCGTCCTTATTGTCGTTGCAGTGTCATCTCCGGACAGCATCTAGCCCAGTTTGTAAGCACTGGGTGTCCACGTTCTGATGCCGCCTTTGACTCTACAGCAAGATGCCACAATCAAGCAGGTGTTCTGGCTGGTGTTTTGACACAACGAAACAAGTGCTCAAAGCAATGCAAGAACTTGTTTGCTTGCAATGAAAGATGGAAATTTAAACCTGTGTGTTGCTGTTGTCTAGAAACCCGCGCGCTGCTTGGGTGAGCCAGTCACCTCCAGTGTCAGGCAGACACGCGATACACTCAAGAGTCAAGGCTTGACAGCTGGCAGGCACTGCCTAACAGCACCTGCCAAATACGTCACAGGTCAACTTCCTGAATCACGCGCATGAAGCTCGCGTCTGAGGTTCTTCCCAAAACAACACCAGAAATATTCTTTCAGTTTTCTCTTTGGCGGCATTCTCTCCATTTCCACAGCAGCCCGCCAGACTCGATAAACATCTTATACATCGAAGGGCCATCGGTGAGTCTCCTAGATACTTGTCGCGGGTTTTGCTAACATTTATCTGGCTAGGCTCGCACCATCCCGACATCAAGTGCCGTCTTTCAGAAACATCGATCGAACAAGCCGAACATGGCTTCACCCAATCAAGATGTCGAGATCAACATGCCCACGGCGCAGATCAAGGAGTCGAATTTGGAGATGAAAAGAGATGCCAGGCTCAGATTCCACGAGGCCAACATAGATTGGCTGAACAAACAGTGGCAAGGGCCAGACTGGTTCCCTATCCCTCTGCTGCGGCCTTCCAAACCTTGTCCGAGTGTTGTCCGAGTCCTGAGGAACATCACCAAGATCGCCATGGCCAAGAACATTCTTTTGTCTTCTCTCTGGGAGCCTGGCGGATGCCTCAGAAGTGTTGTCGACCAAGACCTGGCCATCAGGGAAGCCGGTCGCAATGGAAGGTACAAGCATCCGCAATCTAGACGCCTTACCAGGAAAATGGTGAGCCACGCACGCCAGATCTTGCGTTCGTCGACGGCGGAGATGGGCAATGATTGCAGTTCGTCGTCGGGTAAGTTATGCATGCCAACTGAGTGAGGCCGCCTGGCCCAAGTTCTGAAGATACAATGACATGTAGAGCATCCGCTGATGGCAATGCAGGTTCCACGACAGGTGGCGACTCTGAAGTGGAAGAACTGGAGAAGAGCAACACGGTTTCGCGATTGAGTACTTCTGCTCTTGATTCATCAGCCGAGCAGCAACTCCCACCTCCACTCCACGGTACGGTTGCATCGGCAGAAGATGAACTAAAAATTTCGCCACGAGGTATGAAGCGGTCCTTGGAAGACAACGAAGACGAAGCGTTGAATCCACCCATGTTGAAGAGTCAGCGAGTGGCCTTAGAGAAGGTGCTTGGGATTTTAAGCCCTGAGCAGATCGAAATCGTTCACCGCAAGTGGACCGCCAAACTTGATACCGTCCTTGCGGCCAAAAATGCAGCTGAGAAAGGGTTGCTGGACCTGATGCATGGCAGGGGCTCAAGGGCAGTCAGCGAAGCAGAAAGGGTACAAGCTCGTCTTCGGAAACATGAAGCAGAAGAGGCTTTCAACCAAGCTTATCAGAGACTCCATCGTCCAATTCAAGTCATGGGAGCGGTGAGGGATATCAAGAAGACCTTTGATGCTCGCGCTCTATGTGCACTCAAGCTTGAGCGTGCTCAGAAAGAAGTACAGTTTGCCAAGAGCAGAATGGAACAGGCGCAAGCGAACCACGAGGCTGCTTTAAGGTCCAACTTGACGGGTGATTGTGACTTTCAGGCAACTTTGGAAGTTCTTGAAGGGTCTGGCTAGGACGGAGGACAGTGAATAGTGATTCATGTGTTGCGATTAGACATTCAGCTCGTGGGAAAAGCTGATTTTAAGGTGGGAAAGATGCTATCTGTTAACGGAGTACTTTGTTTTTCGCAACCAACTATGAAACCCAAGACGGACCAACTTCAGGTAGTCCCCAGCATGTACATATTACTATAGAGTACCGTAATTCGTATGAACAGAGATCTTCTAGCTTGTCATAGTTGAAACGTCAATCCAAGTTGTAGGATTACGCGACTAGAATCTCCCGCTTCTCCAACCAACCTTCGGTGACACCAGCCTCTGCCTCACCGTCCATGAAGCCGTGCACGTAGGTCGAGCCAACGACCATATACGATTCTCCTTTAACGCCATCTCTAGATTCAACCTTGCGTAACACCAAAGGCACCTTTCCCCCATCAAGGACGGCCACGACATCGCCCTGCTTCGCAGCAAAACGCGTTGCTAGGAATAGTCCATTATCCGTGACCGCGAACATGAAGCTACCAGGGCTGTAATGATGCGAGATTTGACCCTCAACGTCAAGTTTAGCCAGATCTTCGTCGTCAGCGGGCTGATAACCGAATGCAGATCTTGAGTATTTGTTGCCAAAGTGTAAACGGTATGTCTGCAGGGGACTCCATTCACTTTTCAGTTGCTCTTGGTTTTCGATGTCCAATCTCTCAATTTCGGTTGGCCTTAACCGACGCATTCTTGGGGGTAGCGTGCAATCCTTGACCATCGTCCGCCAGAATGCGCGAATGGCAGTGTCGCCAGTTGGTATCTCTTTACCACCGACTTTCGGGGCATACATATGCTCCTGAGGTTGCTCAAGGACTTCCTTGCCAAGGTAAAGGTTCATGACATCCCGAGCCTCAAGGTCTTCGCCATCCTGAAGAACAGGTGCTACTGTTCCTAGGATGGTGCCTTTCGTGACCAAGATATCCTTTTCGGGGCCGATGAGTCGACATGGGGTCTCACACTTCTTGATACCAGCGTTGAATATATCCCGCTGGGCAAATAGCATTGTTGCACATTGACGACGCTTGCTATCGTATTCTGCGACCCAAGATGGCAGTTTACGCTGTCTATCCAGCGCTGTAGGCCCTTTCGGACGCTCAAATGGGTTTTGGCAAAGAATATCCAAGTTTCCGGCGAGATTGATCAAGGAGACTGTGGCCTGCTGATACAATTCAGGCACTGACGTCATATAGCCGACATTTATACCATGATCTTCCGTCACAAGCCCAAGTAGCCCGAATATCTTGTCCCGAGGGTCTGTCGATTCCATTTCACGGAAGCGCACAAGTACATCCATGAGCTTGGACCCCTTGCCCTGCGTCATTAGGCGACGTTGGTCCTCGATAAGCTTGATGGGGACGAACACTTCACTAAAGTCCTTGTAGTATTCCGGGGAATGACTACTATCGCGGCCCATGTGGAACGCATCGAAGTATGGTTCGTCTTTGAAGAGGTTTTTCAGAACGTCCCAGTTCAGCTCAGCATCTCTTGACATGAGCGTCAGCCGCGGGGCGAGAGAAAGCTCCTGCATCACCCACAGCCGACTCCAGAGCGTCGGCCGCTTGAAAACACAAGATAGCATGGACTGAGAGAAATCAAGGAGACGATAACGTCCTTCTCGGGCCTGATCTTGTAGTTCTTTCAGAGTCTGCGGGTTCTTCTCGGCGATTTCGCGCATCAAGTCAATTCCGTTTTTCAACCAAGTTTCTTCATCGTCAAGATATGGGTGTTTGTAGAGATCACGAGCGTTGACATCATATCTGTTGCCGATCATCGGATCTAGCCACGCGATATCTCGTTGGCAATTTGAGTAGATTTCGCGCATGAGAGCAACTTGATGACCCCGCTCCTCGACGTCTGACTGATTGATGCAAATGGCGTCAACCCAAAGAACTCGCGACTGGTCATCTCTTTGCCTCAGGCACGACAGAATGTACTTTAGGCTCGGTGTGATGAAGAAAGTGTGGTCATTGAGAATGATGGGCTCCGAAAACTCGGGCTCGCCCCAAACATACGATAGGGCCTCGTACTTGGGATTCTTGGATAAGGCATTGTTGAGTACGGCGTGTGAAAGGGTGCAATGGATATTTGCATCTCCGTCTCGAGGCGGAAGGAGCGTGAGAAGTCGGATTTCTTGACGAGTATTATCGAGAGGTTTGTAGATCGCCGCACATACTTCGCCATTGACGGACATGACCTTGGGGCCGTGATCGAGTTTCTCCGTCATTTCTAGGTTTGTATTCCAGAGTAGTTTGAGAATAAGCAACGCAGAATTAATGTGATTTCAAGAGTAAGATTGAGGGGCATGTACTACTGTAAGAATGTTGCCTAGGGCTGAAACGATAGAGGCTGTGCTAAACAGGCCAGGGGGGACAAGAAAGCAGGGGATCTTGACCCCAAGTGTTAGAAATAGTTACCTAAGTACCTTAGTCTACTCCGTAAAGATCCCCTAAATTCATATAAAACTTGCCTAATATTTATGTCTTTTAGCGGAGAGGCCCTAAGGCTTTAGGGTCAAGGAACAGAGATCTGGCTGATCTTGGCTCTAAAATTAGAGACTATCAAGGCCGCTTCTGACCTTGAACCAGGGTGCCAACATTAGCTGGTCTAATGCCGCAGTTTGAGGCTGTGCTGCTAAGCATTGTACATAGATAGTAGCTTGTCAGCATCCAAGTGGCAGTGCTGATGCAAAACCTGAGGCAAGGTCGTAGTGGGAAAGGGCAAAAAGAAATTGGATGCGGTTTGTGTGGATCGAACACACGACCTTCAGATGTCACTTGGTTTGGTGAGGATTGAAGTTTGACTTCAGTCTGACGCTCTCCCAACTGAGCTAAACCCGCTGACTAATGAGTTGGTGTTGCGGTTTCGTCTGTCCCCTTGTGAGGGAAACGTAGGGAATGGACCGAAACATGGCAATCGGTCTCTAAGAAAGTAACAAAGACATCGTATGGCCCAAATGCCATCTTCATCCAAGGAGTTGTGCCAACTAATTAACGCAATGAGGCCTGTAGAACTTAGCATAGTTCAGCTTCAAAAACCGAGAGTACACTCACTAACTTTGGCATAAGAAAAGAGACGAGGATAGGAAGACGTTTCAGCATCGATTATTATCTGAGATGTCTGCATCGTCTTAATCTAAGACATAAGACGGATCAGCCTACTGCTTGCTCTGTGGTACCCGAATGCCAGCTCCTAATATCAATTCCGCATATCCCATTTAGTGACCCCTCCTGCTCATCATTACCTTTGGGTATAACCACCATCAACCACCAAGGCAGACCCAGTAACAAAAGAGCTTCGTCCTCCAGAAAGATACAAAACACCATCCGCAATCTCCTCGGGCGCACCCATCCTCTGCATAGGAACAGCTGTCGTGATTCGCTCTTGCATAGCCTTTAGCACCTCAGGGTTCTTGGTGGTCATTGGTGTTTCCGTGTATCCCGGGCAGATGGCGTTAATGCGAAGTCCCTCCTTGGCGTAGTCCTCGGAGGCTGACCGTGTGAGGCCGATGATGGCATGCTTGGCAGCTGTGTAGGATGTAGAAAGCGGAATACCAACAACGCCCTGAATGGAAGAGAAGTTGACGATGGATCCACGCTGTAATTCCCTTCCGTTGATAGATGAACGAATTGGCTCTTGCTTCAACATGACCTGTGCTGTAGCTCTGAGGACAAAGAATGTCCCAGTGAGATTGATGCTGACAACACGGTTCCAATCAGCTGTATGGGCAAATGCTGCACCGCCTTGATGCTTCATGGCAATGCCAGCTGCATTGACAACATAGTCGATGCGGCCATACTTCTGTGCAACATCTGCGACAATCTCGTTGATGCGGTTCTCATCCGTGACGTCGGCAGAGTAAATCTCGATCTTGAAGTCCTTCTTAGGTGACAGTTGTTCTTTTTCAATCTCAGACTTGACGACTTGTAGAGATTCAAGATTGAGATCTATGAGTGCAATACCGGCGCTACCATCGCGGGCGAAGGCCCTGGCGCATGCTCGGCCAATGCCTGAAGCACCTCCTGTGATCAAAGCGTATCCTGGGACATCCATTGTAGTGAAAGTATTAGAGATGAGGGATTGGTTATTAGACAAAATCTTGAGATGATAATCACTGATGTTGATGTCTATCTCTATAATATTGAGTTACTCTTATACACCTATAACAATTGCATCCCAACTGTCCCATGGTTGGCATGCCCGTGACTCGGCGACCGATACCCGAAGCTAAGCTGGAGAAGCTTTCCTCGTTTGACGTTCTCGCTATCTTGGGCGTGCCCCACACTGATCAGCCACCAGATATAACTTTCCTGTTTCAAATGCGGGGAATGCATGATAACGTATTTGTTGGATGGCCTCAATCTGATGAGCAGAGGATAACGGGAAGGCAGTTCCGTGATGGAGGGCGGAATCGGACGGAGGTGGCCCGGTAATTTTTCACGAATTATTACTGCGTAACTTGTTTGCTGACCAAGTTTCAAATGTTTTAGACATGGGATTCCAGACAATGTGTGTTGTAGTTTGCGCTGGCGACAGCTCGTTAGTATAAAGTTATAGTATCTTGTTATCGTTATTAGATGTTGCATAAGTTCTAGATAAAACATTCCTATAAGTGTTGCAATGTGTTTTGTCAAGCCATCGTATCGTCGTCAATCATATGGCCCATGATTACAAATTGGGTGGCTATCCTGTTATGAACAATACCAGTGCTGAAAGTCTCCGTTGATACTGCTAAGATGAGGAGAATAAGTGCTGCTGCAAGTAAAATGAATTTTGATTACCTCTATCTATGCGAAAACAAGACCCTTGTATCCCGACTTCTTGACCTCCGCACATCGCCTACGATACTCTCCAATGCTACCACTATATCGTGCAACACTTCTGACACTCTTGCCCTTGACGTTCTTGTTCACGCCTGTCATCCAACTGTCAATCTCGTTCATGAGCACCTGGCTCTCGCTGCACTTCACCACATGCTCGGTCCATTGCTCAACGGCGTCTTCAGTTGGTTCAACAGAAGTGTAGCCGTTGTCCTTACAGTATTGCAGCATATCTGAGATAGCTTGCACGCCGTGCTCAATGTTGCGTGTAGCGTTGCCGAATGGCTGATGAGGGCCAAGAACCATGAACATGTTTGGCATCGAGGGTACAGTGATGCCCAGGAATGTTCGGGGCCGATGATCAACCCAAACTGCTTGGTCGCCCTTGGGACTGTCGCTCGTTGCGATCAGTGGTCGGTCCTTCTTGCCATGAAAGTCGATAGCACTGAAAGCACCTGTGATGGCATTGAAGCCAGTTGCGCAAATCAGAACGTCAAGCTTGTGCTCCTTGCCGTCGGAGGTCAGGATGCCCGCTGGTGTGACGCGGTCAATTGGCGTCTTTTTGAGATCAACAAGATGAACGTTTGACTTGTTAAAGGCCTCGAAATATCCACTCTCCATAGGGACTCGACGCGTGCCAAAGCCGTGATCCTTGGGAATAAGGCTCTCTGCAATCGCAGGGTCGTTAACTCGTTGTCTGATCTTCTCAGCCATGAAGTTCGAGTACAGACTGTTGGCGTATCGATCGGTGTATGTATCAGAGAACACGCCTAGCCACTTCCCAAAACCAGGAGTGTTATAAAGCTTCTCCCAGAGCTCTAGGCGTTCCTCTTCCGAGACCTCAAGAGACTTTCGAGGGTCGCCGTGATGCATGAAACCAGAGGAACTTGTTTCACAGATCTTGAAGATGTTTTCATAGTTCTTCTTGTGCTCGGCCATTTGCTCAATGGTGATCTCCGAGTTGTGGAGCGGAGCGGACCAATTGGCTGTGCGTTGGAAGACGCTGAGAGACTCGACGCCCTCCACCTTAGAGACAGCCGTTGTGATTTGAATGCCGGTCGCGCCTGTTCCGATTACTCCGATCTTCTTACCGATAAAGTCGCGGTTGATATCGAGGTCTTTGGGCCAGCGAGAAGTGTGGAATAGTTTGCCGCCGAAGTCTTCAATGCCTTCAATTGCGGGTAGAGTGGGCGCAGAGAGGAAGCCCATGCAGCTGATGAAGAAGGTAGAAACATTTTCGTTACCAGCTTCATCTACAAAGGTCCATGTGTGATCAGCCTCACTCCATGTAGCCTTTGTAACAGTCGTGTTGAACTGAACATCCTTCTTGAGATTATGCTTCTCAGCAAAGTAGGTGATGTACTTGTGAGTCTCCGGTTGAGGCGAAAATGCCTCCTTCCAATGCCACTCATCCAGAAGCTCCTTGTCGAAGGAGTAGCAGTAAGACAGCGACTCAGAGTCGAATCGACATCCAGGGTAAGAGTTCCAGTACCAAGTGCCTCCAACATCGGGAGCGGCATCAAGAACCCTGATACGCCATTCTGGGAAGCGCTTCTTGAGCTGATAAAGTGAACACAGGCCCGAGAGACCTGCGCCCAGGATGAGAACGTCGAAAGTGCTGGTGGACTGAGGTACGGAACCCATGCCGATAGTGTGAATAGTGCGATGAGTGACGATGGATTGAATTGTCTTGTTGTTCCGAATTGATTCTATATATCTCGAGATAAATGATTCGATCGTATCATGTCGGAGTTGACTTCATATTTTCTTCTCAGCCAATGACCTGAACAGGATAGTCTGCTCGACTTTCCTATCATGATATCACACAGTGAAAAACGACGTGTCTTGCCACTAGATATAACTTTCCTTTTACGATGGTGGCTTCGATAGTGGAACATTGCCGCCCAATCAAAGGATTGGATCAAGTAACGAGCCGTTGCAGAGTGCGGCGAGAACCTTATCAACGTGATGATCTGAAGGACACGAGATCAAAGTGCGCCCTGCAGGAGTCAACTACCGACACGAACTGGAGGCTTCTATCTCTGCTGATTTTTAATCTCTTGGTTGGGATAGGAAAGTTTCCCCAGGAGAGGGATTGGTACCGATACCCGAAAGGCGGGGGAACGATTAGCCTTATCTCACATCTCCACCACGGCGGGAGTGCCGATGCTTTCATCTTGGGACCCTTTACAAGTGGGCATTCCCGGCGGAGAAGAAGGTCTCGTCGAGGAGACAGCTTCTCTTCATCATGCCTCCTCTTGTAGGGAAGTCCACTGCAAAGGTCAAGCGGGTCCCAGGACGGAGGACTCGTTCGTTTGGAGGATGCGTTACCGTATGTTCAATCACTTGATCAGCCATTCCCTACTGACCTTTCACAGTGTCGCAGTCGTCGTGTGAAATGCGATGAAGGACGTCCCGGATGTTCTATGTGCAACATCTCAGGCCTCGATTGTGGAGGCTATAGCAAAGACATCTTCTTCGACTTTGATGACCCCTCATTGACGGGAGTTGCTCGATTTCGAAGACCATTATTGACGGAACAAGAACGAGAGCGTTTGAGTGAACAGATTGCGCAAGACGTCCCACCAGAACTGGCGGGTTGGCATCTTTCTCAAATTGACGAAGAATGCGAAAAGACGTCTACGGACCTTCAGATTTCGAGAGGACCTTTTGGAGCTTTTCGCATTACGCAGCAACTGCCCTCAGATCCATTGAGCACTTTGGATGAGATAGACGAGGACGTGATAGAAGTTCAACGGATTGACGCTGCCCAAGAAGAAGATCAGCTACTACTTCCTGACTTCGATGACGACGTGGAAGTTGTCCCCTCAACACTCGACTTTGCGACTGGAACGGCCCATCAAGATGCTGAGCATCAAATATCGGGTCAAGGCAACGCGCTCATCCCCCGTACAGATTGGTTGAAGACCCTGGAAAGTTTCCCCTTGAACAGCTGGCTGGACCCTGGGCACTTCGATCTGCCCGACTGGTGGGATCCCGTGGCCATGGGCATTGAAACGGCCGTGCCTTGGGTGGGTGAATCAGCGTCTGCGCAGAAGCCTCCTTCACCATTTGCACGATCTTCCACAATTGAGCTTGGATCTCCAAGGCTTTACTTGTCGCATTTATCGCCGAGCTCAGGCTCTGTATCGTCCCAAGTCGACACGGACGTACCCCGCGATGCTGTATTACTGGTCAAACACTATGCAACGACCGTGCTTCGAGGCCTGACTCCATACCGTCACAGCAAGACGCCGTGGCACGTGCTTTTTCTCCCCCATGTCAAAAGCTGTTTGGCAGCCTTGACACTCGGTGAGAAGATGGACCACGCAAGTCTATGTGCATTTTACGGCACACTATCTATCAGTGCCTTTAGCCTGGGTGGCATTCATGGCTCCACCAAGTGGTTAGACCAAGGCACAGCATATTATCAAAAAGCCCACTTTCATGTTTGTCTTATGCTCAAGACAGCATACGATGTTCCCAAGACTGCCAAATACAAGTCTATACTCATGGCTCTCTTGACGATGGTCCAGATTGCTATACTCTCTGGCAATCGAGATGAGGCAGAGTACTTTTTCCTGGAAACGGAGAAGCTCATCCGAACAAAAGGCCTGAACCGACGAAAGTCTCGCAAAGTCAGGTTACTACATCACTGCTACGTGTTTGAGCGGCTGTCGCACGAGAGCACTTTTACACAAAATACACTGAACTTGGATCATCGGAACCGAGTCCGTGAAGCGATAGAAGCGAGCGGTGCCAGTGCCTATAGCCAGGATAGCCTGTCTTTCCGGCTCACTACGTGGAGTAACCTGGACCAGGAGATGCACAAGGTCAAAGGTCAGGAAGAGGGAGAAAACGATCTTCATCTTCAACATCCCGGAATATGGTCGGCTACGCTTTATCCTGAGATCTTTGGCGTACCAGAGCTCCACCTCTTTATGCTTTCGCTAGTCATTCGGCTTGCGCGAGAGAAAGAGCAGAACCAAGATGAACTGATAAACTCTGGACTCACATTGAAGGAGTTTATGGCTCGCGCAAAAGCAGTTGAGCGATGGATCAAGCAGCTCCATGTGCTTCGCCAGTCCATATGGATGGTCGAAGCGCCCGTTGATCCAGAACACCAACAGTCTGTCAATCTGCTGAATAGTCTGGCTGATACGATGCAGCACGCACTTTCTGTGTACTTTTATCGTAGAATTTATGATCTGGATCCTAGTATGCTTCAGAAGCATGTTCTTGGTGTGCGCGACCGACTGCTGGAGTTTGACGCCTCGGATGCTGGAATGGGATACGGATCTTTGAGACTAATATGGCCTGCATTCGTTGCAGCTTGTGAGACTGATGATAATGATATACGGGCGTCGTTTGTGCAATGGTTTGAATGCGCTGCAAAGCGAAGCGGGCTGAGGATATTTACGGACACAAAAGAACGTATTGAGCAGATATGGATCGGGAGGGACAGCACCGATAGACAAACTGGGTTCGGATGAAGCGAATTCGGAGACCATGCAAATAGCTACAGATGAACGGGCAGGCTTCGCCATGCATACATGCAAATGTGACTATGTGACGCGACCTCGCTTGCTTCATTGGTGGCTGGCCTTCCATCCATGCCAAGTGTAGGAATAGAATGAGCTCTTCGTAGCAAACCGCCACTTGGGATGACTTTCCACTTCCAGAACGGCTTATCAGCTTACCATGCGGGGTAAGCCCGTCTCCAATGGTCTTCAATTATTCTACGTCACACAGACATATTGGCTATGGCTAGGCTGCTCTGGACTTAAACTCTCCCAAGGCCGCCTGTAGTAACGGTTTCATCATGTAGAAGAAGCTTCACTGTCAACATACCAAGTTCTAAAATGGCGCCTTTTGAAGGAAAGGTGGTAAGTACTCTGTCTCCGTGCAACATTGGGCAGGAATAACACTTTAGATCGCTGTGACCGGCGCTGCCTCCGGCATGGGCCTGGCCACCGCAAAGCTCCTTGCTGAGAGGGGAGCTACAATTTCTCTAGCCGATATCAACGAAGAAGCACTCAAAAGGGCCAAAGCCTCCTTGCCGGGTGGCAAGCATATCTATCAAGTGGTAGACGTCAGCAAAAGCGACTCGGTGGACTCTTGGATTAAAGCGACTCTCAACACTTTTGGCGGCCTCCATGGTGCTGTGAACATGGCCGGTATCATTGCTGAGCCAGTGCCTCTCACCGAGTACAGCGATGAGGTCTGGGATAAGATATTTGCAGTCAATACGCGCGGAGTGTTCAACTGCCTACGAGCAGAGCTCGGAGCCATGTCCGCCGGTGCTAGCATTGTAAGCTTGAAGATCAACTTTTTAAATAGTTGCTGATCACCCACAGGTCTCAGCCGCCAGCGTGTTTGGCCAATTTGGTGCTCCGGGGCATGTCGCATACTGCGCAAGCAAAGCAGCTGTCATCGGCCTTTCGCGTACAGCTGCGAAAGAAAATGCTCATATTAGAGTCAATTGCGTCTCGCCTGGTATGCTTGTACGCTTTACACGTCTCGATACTGGCTAACTGTGTTTAGGATCCGTGAGTACTGCTATGAATGAGCACGATGATGAAGAACACATGAAGCGCAGTCTTTCAGGGACTGTGCAGAAGAGAAGAGCTGATCCGGTCGAGGTTGCTCGGGTTATCGCGTTTTTACTCGGTGATGAGGCATCATTTGTGACTGGCGCCGTATATAATGTTGATGGTGGATGGGTATGTTAAATCTGCGTAGTCCGAGTATCTTCATGTCATCCGCTCGTTACATGGTGGAGAGTTACGTCTGCTTGTACCAAGCCGAAAATGTCTAGACATCTAGCCAACTTGGCCTGTTCTAAATTATCACAATATATACATGAGTATTTTCACTATTTGACACTAAGTCTCCTGGATTGCTGCTATTACTTCGTTACTTTAAGTAAGGTATCGGAACCCAGATCCTGGGAGATGTCGTCCAGCAGCTTCTTCTTCAGCCTCCTTGAGTTCCAACTTCCGGTTGGCACGCTTCAAAACTAAATAAAGAGCAATACTGGCAATGATAGCGATTGTAGCCATGGCGGCGTTGACGCTGAAAGCAAGGATGAAACGCGGCTCGGCGCCATTGGGGTACAGGAAGGATCCATAGATACTGCAGATAGTCGCTAGCGCGTTGTTGAATGCCAGTGCCGCAGCTCGTTTAGACACAGGGCGGAAGTTGGTGTTGGCAGTCCATGCCATGGACATGTTGAAGCCGGAGTAGATACCAGGCAACATGATCATGGCGCCGAAGTAACGAGGGCTAATAACAGTGGTAGACGCTGAGATGATGAAGCCTGCGACTGCAGAGGCAATAGACAAACTGGTGTGCCAGAAGCGCTCTTGAACTCTGTCGGCGTTCCATGCGACTACCGCACAAACCATGCACGCCAACAGTTATGGAGGTGCGGTGAGTAAAGGAGTAGTTATCCTGTCTTTTCCCATGCTATATCAGGCATCTTACCTATCCAGATAGTTCATGATATAGATCAGGATCATGCAAGGAAGCAGACGCAGGTCGATCTTGCGCCTGAGACGCTTCTCCAGAGCCGCGAGTTCCTCATCAGAAAGGTGTTGAAGAGCTTCAGGTTTAGGAGATATGGCCAGCCCCTGACTCTTGGAGTCGCAGGATTCGTTTTCGTCCATGCTGGTGTGAGGGGTCTTCTCGATATCCATGTTGTTGTACATGCTGCTGTTGACTGAAATAGAAGTTGTTGCCCTGAATGATGAGAAGCTGTTCGACCCTGACTGGCATCGCTCGTCTTTATACATCTCGAATGCATACAAACCCATTGGTGTCTTATCAGCCTGGAGAACTTCCCCAGACTCTGTGTAGTCGCTTGGCATGGGGTAGCCTTGTGGGAGACGCTACAAAGACGATAGTGAGATAGGACAAGAAACTTGTCGTCGGCTCGGTAGGCAAATAGGCCGTCAGGAGGAAGTCAATTCCCCAGATTTTATGCTGTTCTGGAGTACCATACGGGGAACCCTTGGCTCAACCACGAGATAGGCAAGTTTAGGGAATCGAAGGTTTTGCTTCGGCTCGGTAACGAAAGCGACCGTTAGCGTTGCAACTTATGTTAGTTCCCCGGATTTTCCACAGGCTTTGCCATGATAAGGGCCAGCCGTCATTAAACATTTAGCTTCAAGACCTCGTATCTCTGTTTTCAGATAAGACTATTACGATATCTGTTACCAACTTATCACTGAGAATAGCCCAGGACCTCAGTACTCTTTACCTCTTTGTATATTTTCAGTACATTAAGGGAATTAAGCGAGACGGTAGCATGCTCATGAAAAGAATAAAGTTTGCTAAAGATAGCGCGTTCCAGCAAACTGGATGATCACCCCGCATCACGATATCAAAATTTTGGAGTCATTCATGACACTTTTAGCTTACCCCTCCTCCCCATTAGCTAGATCTGGCCTTTGATGAAAAATTAAGTAAATCACCATGTCTGATGTTAAGCCTGGGGTCTTGTCTGTCTCCAAGTCGGTAATTGTGGGTTGGTGAGGAGTAGACAGCAGAGTTCGGCTGCATAAGCACGTCAGCCGACCAAACTTTGCATCAGATCAAATCTCAATCAACAATTGAGTTCATACCGTTCATGGACTAGGCGAATTGCACTTCTGGGTGTCAGTGTGCCCGACACGTTGCCTGACGTGGACCTGGACCTGGCATACGCATGTACATCAAGGTCAAGATGCAGGGACGCACGGTGGTTGCTTTCGTATCAACTATGACCACTAAGTTAGATCAAAGGTGCATGCATCTGGTTATGATCTGCTCTTCTCCTGCGTCATTATCTACGTGTCATAATCCAGTGAGTGGTCCTTGGGACTGTCGGCCGCTAATGCAGTGGAAGCCGACCTGCTTCTAGGTGACAAACAGACCAATCGTGCGACGTCAAATTCATGTTCGGCCGCTAATGCGCTCCAGCCAATGCTCTCCACCAAGTCTTCAATTGCTGTTTGTCTGATGTTCGACGATGCTTTTCCAGCCCCCAATTCCTCAAGCACTTGGTAGGGGGCGTTTCTTCCCAGAACTTCATAGCCAGGGTATATGCACAGAAAAATACCTATCACAACGGTCGCTAGCGAGTATAGCTTGTATATCGATCCTCCTTGTAAGTCATGGGCAGATTCAAGGGTCGAAGCACAGTAGCATGTACAGTTTGTCACTCTCAGAAGCTGAAGTGCGACGGCGTCAAGCAGACTGCTCGTTTTTATGTTTAACACATGTACTGATAGAACGAGCTCATCCATGTGGACGCTGCGCTCGTCGCCAACGAGACTGCGTATACCCTGTGAAGACTACATACGTGACCGTACCAGAAGCCTACCTTCGGGGCCTTGAGAGAGCAGCTGTAGGCTCTCGACCATCGTCATCCTTGACTCCCAGCTTCGCAGATGATATACCAGAATATTCTAGACAGTCCCAGAGCCCTTCGGATCCGGGTACCTCGACTAGAAGCAGAGTCGCAGCTCGGGCTCTCATATCAGATGACTGCAGTGCAGAACGTTTCGTCTACGACCTCTGGCAGATGGCATTGCCTGAGAGTCCCGATGACCTTCAGCAACAAGGTAGATACTCATATGCGGTACTTGAATCGGAGTTGATAGGTATATATCTCCAACTTTGGCAGTAGGAAAATTCTGGAGTCTAATCTTGCTCAGAGCCCAGGATAGTGATAAAGCTCCCATCAGCACCACTGGCTATGAAGCTACTGGACACCTTTGAAGAGATATTTTGCGATCACCATTGGTTCCTCCGAAGAGACTTGAGAGAATGAGTCCAGCTACTATTGACAGATCTTAGGACGCAATCACAAGATAGAAGCTGGCTTTCAAGGGCGTCTCTTGTTTCTGCCCTAGCTACAACTTTCATGTATGGATCGCAGCCTTCGGGTGAGATTGCGACTGAACAGGCTGAAACCCCAACACCTCCCGGATCAGACTTGTTTGAACAAGCTGTTGCTTTGCTATACGTCTCATCAGAGGAGCCTACAACAGAAGATGTCGAGGCGTTGAATCTCATGGTAAGCGGTCAGCCCCGACAATCTTGATGCTATCTGACGTGAAACAGGCTTTCTACTCTTACTCTTTGAATCGCTGGAGAATGGCCTACAAATACGCAACACAGAGCTTAGCAGTAGCCAAGCTCTTGTTTCTGGACAGGAATCCAAATCTATCTGCCTCTAGGCAAGAGGTTATAGTCGAACATCGAAAGCGCTTATGGTGGACA
Source organism: Fusarium musae (assembly GCF_019915245.1). NCBI lineage: Eukaryota > Fungi > Ascomycota > Sordariomycetes > Hypocreales > Nectriaceae > Fusarium > Fusarium musae. The sequence continues at coordinate 3,361,208 of NC_058391.1, forward strand.
TCCTTTTGCATGGAGAGAATGGTCGTGGCAGAGCTAGGACTGGCCCCAGCACACGCCGCGAATAAGTTCGATGCTGGGCTGCCTTCTTCACGAGACATACCCGAATCAGAAATGGATCAATCTTTCGATCCGAGTGTTCAGACATTGCAGACACAAATATGCGAGATCAAGTGCCAGATAATAGAATCTGTCGGTCAGTTGCGACAGGTTTCAGATCTGGAAACTATGCTATTCGAGCTATGGCCGTGCTTCGATACATTGCGGTCTTGGAAGGAGAGGGTACCTTCATATATCTCATAGACCTCTTCAATCGCGGTAAACATGGTAAGCACTTTAACAGGCCTTGATCCAGTGGTAATATAAATCCTAACTGTTCGATCAGCGCGATTCGGTTATTGGGACTCAGTGCACGCTTTCAGTAGCCTCTCCATCATCTCTATTGCGAAGGCTATCGCTCCCGAGCTTGCCGAAACCTCGGAGCTTAATGATGAGTATCTCTACACCCAATGCCGCCTCATTTTGAAGGAAACGGCCGAAGCGGGTAATCCGGCTGCCAGAGATCGCAATGCCTTGCTAGCCGACTTGGACAGCATTGTCCAAATGTTCACAACCAATGAAGATGCCGGACCGATTGAAAGACCAGCAGAATTTGAGGTTCCGTCATTAGAGTTCTGCGAGAGCTTATGGCCTGATGTTGATTGGCTAGAATTCTTGAATAATTGCTCTCAGTGGGCATAAAGATAGATGTTGGAGAAAGTGTGGTTGTACATGTTGAATGACGTTGTTGAGAGTTTCACGACAGAATATTTTGTCTGGCAAGCTCGGCTAAGTTAATATAGACGGACATTATATAGATAAGGCCGATACTACCCTTTCTGCATGCTTATGTTCTGAAACCACGTGGCTGACAAGTAACCTCAAAATACAACTGTGAGTCGAGATAGCTCGCGGCCGATAATGACATGGCTTGGCCTCGGGGAGAAAAAAGTTCCAGGAGCCTGACGGATGGTACGTACCATAATAAGCTCATCAAAGGTGCTTCTACACTTGGAACAGTCTTTTTGTCACTTGGGGTTGAGATCTAAGCCATTGCCTCCCCGAGCTTGATATGGCCTCAGATTTCCAGGCCGAGACCCGGCTATTGCCAGATCTGACGCTATGCCTGACGAGTGTCGAGTGGCAAATCGCTCGATTTGCTCCAACCCAGCACACCGGTCAACCGGCAATTGTCGACGGTGTACGACGCCCAGAAATGCACATACGTTGTCTCTGGGCCAAAAGGAGGGGGACGTGACAACAACGCTAATGGAGGGGCAGGAAATGTTCCCCCACAGACCGGAAATGCTGACTATCGACTCAGTAGGGATCTGCCACGTCGGAAATCCGTCGAGTGCGGATCCCTGGTTGTAGGTAGGTATCACGACACTGCATATGTCACGCGGGCCAAATTCTCGTCCCTTTCTTTTTTCTTCGGCCGCTAATGCGAGCTTTTTCAGCATCGGCTGAGATGGTTTAGCGGCCGAAGCATGGAAGGGAAGAGACCCAGTTGGTCAGCCGTATGTCAGACAGAAGGCTGTATGTATGTCAAGTACCCGCGACTGCATCCTCTTGTAGGGCAGCCATGGGTTTTTGAGGTACCATCGACTTTGGGTTCTGTTCTCACCGGTTCATTCCGCTGAAAGCCTCACCCCGCGGACTGGAGAGAAAACCGGGTTATGTCAACAGCCTTGGGGGCCTCATTAACAACACCGCTCATTTCTATATAGATGGTCAGCGCCCTCAGCAACAGACTTTCTCGAATCTCACGACAGAGTAGAACTAGCCAGCACAAACACTATACTAGCAGCATCCTCATCACTTGAAATAATCTCAAAGACTGTCAGCCCAGCAGCCGACACGATGACGGTCACTCAAATCATCTCGACCGTAAGCCGCTTATCCCTACCCAACGCAACCACCTTCACGTGCTTACATTGGTCAGGTTATTCCTAGCGAGCCCAAGCCAACGAACGGCTTACTCGTCAAAGGAGCCAACAGTCACCAAGTCACCGTAACCATCGCAACAAAGCGCCTTGAAAAAGACAGTCTCGGTCAGCTTGAACTCCCAGACGATGTTCTCTACGGTATCAACACATTTCGCGCCATCGAAAACTTCCCTCTATCAGGACGACCCATCGCCAGCTGGCCAGACTTCATCTACGCATTTGCTATGATCAAGCAAGCAGCAGCCCGTGCTAATTATGAAATCGGTACCATCGCATCTGAGCAGGCCAAAGCTATTTCGGAGGCATGCGAAGAGGTCAAAACTGGGGTCCATGACAAGCATTTTGCAGTTGACATGATGGAGGGATCCGGTGGTACTTCTACCAACATGAATGTCAATGAAGTCATCGCCAACATCGTTGCCAAGAATTCAGGCCGAGCTCTTTCCGACTACACGTTTGTTCACCCCAACGATCATGTCAACATGGGACAATCTACAAATGATGCTGTGCCATCAGCTATGAAGCTTGCTGTGTACCGTGCCATGGAGGGTGCTTTGGGTGCTCTCCAAGGGCTTGCAGACGCATTTGCTGTGAAGCGCCAGGAGTACTCAACTCTTCTCCGTCTTGGACGGACTTGTCTTCAGGATGCTCAGCCTATGACCTATGGTCAGGCTCTTGGTGCTCATGAGGCGGTCATCCGAAGACACCGACAACACCTCAGCATGATCCGTGATTCATTTCTTGTGCTCCCGATGGGCGGCACTGCGATTGGCACTGGATTCGGCTCTAAGTCTGGATACAAGGCAGCAGTCTTCAAGTATCTTTCCTCATCGCTGGGTGTTGCAGTGCAGCCATGTAGCGACGCCTTTGATGGGATGCAGAACATGGACACTTGTGCACGTCTCTCAGCCGAGCTGCGCAACACTGCCAATAGCTTGTGGAAGATCGCGAACGACATGATTCTGCTCTCTTCGGGGCCTAATGGCGGTATTGCAGAGATTACTCTCCCACCCGTGCAGGCTGGCTCTTCCATCATGCCCGGCAAGGTCAATCCCGTCATTCCAATCGCGGTCTGTCAAGTAGCGTTGGCCATCACTGGAAATGATGCCGCTGTTTCCATGGCATGCCAACAGGGAATGTTGGAGATCAACCACTATGAGCTTTTGGTTTGCGACCGACTTTTCGACAGCATACAGCTTCTCAAGAGTGTTTCCAAGACATTCGCCAAGCGATGCGTCGAGGGCCTTGTCGCAAACAAGGAGACGTCAGAGAAGCATCTTCTTGGCGCGAGTGCACTTGCAACAGCGCTTGTCCCGAGCCTTGGGTACGCCAAAGTGTCAAGCATCGTGAGATCGGCTCTGGCTGAAGAGCGCCCGTTTCTGGACGTGGTGGTAGAGCGGGGTTTGTTGAGGCAGGATGATGTTTTGGGTGTTCTGGAGCGTTCGGTTTTCATTGAGTAATTATGACGTCGATGTTAGATTTTTGTTCGCCAAGCAATGATAGAACTACAAAGAGTACAGCGAGGAATGTATTTCCTATTCAAGAAAGCCGAGATTGTATGTCTTGTGACTGATAACTACTCTATATTGAGACGCGTTGTCGTCGCGTACTATCGATAAGATATCACGCGTTAAGTTCTGAAGAAAAGGAGTGACGTCAAGATAGTCATTGTCTACTCCGCATGCGGTTAGACTGAGGCTGCTTTTTCCACAAATCAGACATTCTGACAAGCTCCCAGACCCATCGCTATTCGCGGTTGAAACTCGCATCGAAAGTGCAACCAAAACCCAACCGTTTAACCTTAGGTTATTTTAAATTCTCATCATGCCTGCAAGCTATATTTGCAAGAACTTCAATGGATGCCGAGAAAAACAATTAATAATTATATCCCCCATAGAATATCCAGCTATGTACCTGAGCTCTATTGATTATGATGTTAATTACTTGGCTGGATTCTTCTCTCTAGGGTAGCTCTGGTGGCTGCAAATCACTCGCATCCCGTGATATGGGTAATCCAGTCTCTGCGGTCTTTCGGGGCTCCGAGAAACCGAGCCTTTACCCGAAAGAGACACATGCCATCATCAAGGATGAGGGTTTGGCCTTGGCGTTTTGTAGGCCAATATCCATGAGTCTTTGACGAATCCCAGTGTTGTAAAATTTGCCAAATATTTTGACAGGTCAATTGAGCCTAATGATACGATGAACGTGGACCCAAACGAGAGCGATGGGGAAGAAAACGCCGTCTCGGGAACGCGTCGAGTTCCCGAGCATAAGCTCTCTGTAAGCTGAGACCCATCGCATGCTGAGTTGTAACTTCGGATGGTACCTGACAACTGCCAGTGTGACCAGTGTAGACAAAGAAAGGTGAGTGAATGCGTGCATCTCATCAGCGCCTTCACTGACCCGTCATAGATCAAATGCGACCGTGGGAATCCTTGTGGACCGTGTCAACGAAAGAGTATTCGTTGTTCGTTCCCCACTGGCTTCAAGCCTCGAGCAAAACGTCAGCAGGTCCTGGTATCAGATGGCTAGTAAGTAGTAGTGAGAGAATTACAAGTAATCGCGCTTACAAGGTACAGTGAATCCAAACTGGACGCCATTTCGCAAAAGCTTGATCGCATAAGCCTCGCTGTCGACAACATCGCTTTTTCTCCTCAACAATTACAAGGAGGCTCGTCAGCTGCTCACACTGCTATTAGTTCACACGCCACCCCAAAATCCCATGCGAGCTCCCCGTCGTGTAATGTCAGAACAAGCCAGGAGAAAGGCCCAGAGTTCGAAGGCGATGTCACTTTGACGACACAAGCTACATTTGCGACGAACTTCTTGCAACAATTTGTTGACAGCAACCAGCCATCGCAAACGCTTCCGGAGATAAAGAGTCACTTAGACGCACTACGAAAGATATTGGCGAGCAAGGATGTCACGGCTGACGAGACGCGTCTCGTTGATACGCAACGGATATTGTCCCCTCAAGAACATGGAGGGTTTCAGCTTCCTCCTGTCAACCTGGCCATGATGGCTGTACAGAGACTGAGAGGTAATTTGTGCGACACCTGCCGTTACAAAAATACTAATACCCTCTGTAGAGTCTCCCAGGTTACAGCTATTCTGGCGTGCAGAGTTTCACAGCATCAGTCAATTTGTCGAGTATCTCATGACAGTTTACTTCGGCAAGCCTACCCTTGCTGATCTCATTGTTACCCATGTTGGCTTGGTAAGCCTATTGCACGAATGCGACAACGTCGAGACTGAACAAGTTCTCAAGAATGAGTTTGCATCTCAGGCGACGCTCTGTCGGCAAAATCTGGACTCTATCCTGGCTGGTCTTCCCTTCAATATGCCCTGCACACCCGATTACATACTTGCCCTGTTTATGGCCGTAAGTTCCTCAGCAACAAGTCCCTTCGAAATGCATGCGACTAACAGAAGTCTAGTCATCCTACCATCTCGAGAATTGCCGGATTTCTATGTCCTGGAATACTCTTGCTGCGGCAGTACAGATGTGCCAGACGCTAGGCTTCACCCGTGAAAATCTCCCAAAGCCAGAGTCTGGAGAAGCAAAGCAGCGACGGGCTAAATTAATCTTCTATATCCACCTTTGCGACAAGATGCTTGCTTTGAGGCTGAGTCGGCCAGTCTTGATACGAGATGGAGAAATTACTATTAACTTTGAGGCTTTAGAAACGGATAGGGGAGACGGACCTACCCCGATTATTGCGAAATGGGCATGGTTTTGCAGCCTTCAAGGAAGAATCTATGATATCCTCTACAGTCCGGGGTCTTTGCTTCAGCCAGATGTTGAGAGAGAGACGAATGCGAGGAGATTAGCGGCTGAGATGGAGCAGTTGTTCCAAACAAAGAGTGTGGCAGAGGTGAGCGCAGAATACATACAAGAATTGGCTGAATTCTCTAATAAACTCACAGGAGCACTTATTTGAGTCAATCGGGGCAAGTATCGGCGAAAACCAGAGCGAGGTCTTCCGCAGGACCGATAAGGTAGCATACTATTCCACGCGCTGTCTGGTATTTAGAGCAGTGAAACCTGCGTCTATGACATCCTCTGCGTTTTGCTACGAATGCCTAGAAGCAGCAAAGAATGGTCTTGAGCAACACAGGATTTGTTTGTCAATGCTCAAGAACGTTGAAGCCATCATCTTTGAGTTCTACATGCACTGGTAAGACCTCCGACCAAGACAATAGTGCTTAAACTAACCAAAGATCAGGGGTCTTATGGCGGTCCCTCTGGTACCATTCATAGTCTTGTTTTGCCATGCTATCGAGACCTGCGACCCGACTCACTTGGAGCCGCTCGCAGCCGTGGTTGAAACAGTCGACATGATACCCCCAGATCTTCCAAATGTTTACAGAAAGCAACTTCATCTGTTCAAGCTCATGTATGAAGTCGCATGCAAGTATGTGGGCTCGAGGGCCAATAATCCTCAAGTCCAGGTGTCAGGGCGCATACCTGATACACCATTTGAGATGCTGTTCTTCGAGGCAGGAGTTCCTGTGCCCAGTCACCTGAACATGCAGACAAACCTTCAGAGCTTTAATGATGGAACACACCTTGCAAATGAGGTTAATTACGGGGGCTTACCAACAGGACAAGGGGGGAATATGGTGGAGGGTGGCTTTGACCATAACATGGAGCTGGGGAACTGGTTTGAGCAAAACCAGGAGATATTTATGATGCTAGACAACAACCAATCATAGTTTTGGACTATCATAGATAATGAAGGACCGAGAAGGCATTGGGGATAATTGGGCAGGGGCTTTGGTTTCTATAGATATCACTTGTATTATTGTGTTTCCGCCTGCCTTAGGGTCATGGAGATGAGCTCAAAGGTTCGCCACTTATTAGGATACAATTAAGAGATTTTAGCAAAACTTAGAAGATATAGTCATAGTTTCATAAGAAATACGATTAGACTTAGGTCAGGATTGAGCGCGTATAAATGTAAGGATAAATTAATAACATTAGAACTCTATCTGTTGCATACGTAAGAAGATTATTAGACTTAAAGGTAAATGACAAAAGAAATCCAAGCAATGCATAGTACTATACAAACGCAATGTCTTGCAACAAGAGACAGAACTATTCGTTTTTGTCCTTTCTCTTCCTAGGGACACGAGCCAACCAGTAGATAGCAACTGCAGCTGCACAGTTGAAGACAACATAAACCCATAGTAGCCCAAAGTCTCTCCAGCGATTGTCGAAGCTAACGTTAATCCCCTTCAAGAAAGTATTGGTATCTGCCATAGGACAGTATTGACACTGAGTTGTGCTGCCTGCACTCTCACCCACAAGGTACCCGCCCATATTGGACATGTAATCCGACAGAAACTCCGCACATGTACCATTCGCAGGCCTGAACTCCAAGATCTCGTTGCCGGCACAAGCAACAGGTGCTTTGGCAAGAGTAGTGCCGAGGAAACCCTCTACCACGTATGTGAAGGGATTGACGCGGTACATGAAGATCCAGAAACCGGGAAGGGAGTCAGGGCCAGCGAGGACGCCGCAAAATGCGAACATCATGATAAAGAGAAGGTTCATGACGCCACCTGCAGTATCGGCGTTGGGAAGTCCGGCGATGATCATGTGGGCGAAGGAAGAAGCGAGTAGGAAGAACATCCAAACGTGAAGGAAGATGGTGATGCCACGAGAATGGACATCGTTTGTGTACTCAGCGTTGCGGTAGAGGCCGATGGGGTAGTACCAGCAGATGAAGGCAAAGATACCGATGAACTAGGCGTGATGTTAGAGATGGCCCGTCTGAGGAAGTGGCATGGAGCTTACCGAGTTCCAGACTATCTCAACTGTCAGATTGGCAAACATAAATGACTGCCAAGAATATGTTTTCGCGGGACGCTCGCGAGCCTCGTAAAGAGTCCTCTGCTCCACAAAGGCTGGCATCATTTGTTCAGCGACCTGCGAAAAGATGGTCAAGAAGATGAAAACGCCAAACATCTGATTCTGTAGACCGCGAACTGTGTTTTCGCCATCCATGACAGAAAGTCCGATGAACAAAGACTAGAAGGAGGTTAGAACCTGTAAAAGAGTAAAGAATGATGAGATATGACTAACTGCGCCGACTGTGAGGATGGCCTTGGAGTACATATAGCCTGGACTTCTCCAGTACTGAATAAACAAACGTTTGGTGACCTCCCATAGCTGCGTGGACAGAGGAGAAGCAAACTCGTTATACTCTGAGGGGTCAGCGCCACCTGATGTAGGTGTCGGCGACGGGTGTGACGCATTGAGAGACTGGAGCTCCTTCTGCACTGCCCTGTACTCGGGAGACTGCCTCCATGTAGCAGGCCAGTCGACATCAGTATGAGTACCCGGTGCCGCCCCAATGACCTCAAGCATATGTTCCGCTGGGTTGGCCTTGGGTGGCAGAGGCGGGCCTCCGTTGCGAGTGAAGTAGTCCATCAGGATCTGCGAATTCTGACCGATTTGACCAAAATAGACAGTCTTTCCTCCCTTCGCGAGCAGAAGGAGTCGATCGAATCGTTGGAAAAGCATAGCAGAGGGCTGATGAATGGTGCACAATATTGCCTGGCCGCTCTTGGTCAATTGCTCCATCAAGTCGCAGATAGACCAGGAAGTCTGACTGTCTAGTCCAGAAGTCGGCTCATCGAGGAAGAGCAAAAGCTGCGGACGTGCGACAAGTTCGACCGCGATCGTAAGTCTCTTGCGCTGTTCAACATTGAGGCCTTCACCTGGGACACCGATGATGGCATCTGCATAAGCGTCCATCCCGAGGAGCGAAAGAACTGTCTCAACATAGTCCAGTCGTTCTTGCTTGGAGTACTTGGCTGGCTGTCGAAGCATGGCGCTAAATCGTAGCGCTTCTCGTACCGTTGAGCTGGCTTGGTGCAGGTCCTGCTGAGTCACATAGCCCGTCTTCCGCTGGAACGAAGAGTCACGAGAGTGCCCATTGACAAGCATATCGCCGGACACAACGCCCATGGTCACTCGACTGGCGAGGACATCTAGAAGGGTGGTTTTGCCAGCACCTGAGACACCCTGTGAATACGTTAGCAAGTCTGAATGGTGAAAGAGAAATACTAGGTTAGGGAAGTATAAGGCACTCACCATGAGAGCCGTTAAAGTCCCGGGCTTGACCCAACCATCGACATGATCCAAAATCCTGCGCGTCTCGCTCTTGATCTTGACGTCGTAGCAGACATCCTTCCAATGAAAGACGGACGTTTGCTTCTCAACCTCGACCTTTTCGCTCGACAAACTAGAAGCCTCTTGCTTCCCTGAAGGCGTGGGAACACCCGATTCTTCATCGCTGCCCCGCTTACCAGACACCTTGTGCATAGCCTCCCGGAGAAAGACCAGGACTTCACCCTTTGAGCGCTCCGAAGCGACATGCTCAGCAGTCCAGAGGTGAAGAGCCATAAAGAAAACCGTCCAAGCGATGATAATGCCAAAATTTCTCCATCGGTGACTGTTGACGAAGCCAAATGAGGCCTTGAGATAATCCTCTCCCTTGACAAATGATTGGCCAGGTACGGATCCGGGCACGTTACACACGTATTCGCCGCTTCCCAGGTTCTCATAACCAGGACCATGGGGCACAAAGTCTGAGCAGGGAAACTGTTGGCCGACAAATTCGATCAAAAACACAGTCTCCAGTCCGTAATAAACAGGATTCACCCATCGGATCCAGCCGAGCCAGTTTTGCATGTAAGCGGGCGGGATCGCAAAACCTGAATACAAGACCAATGCCAACAGGATGATGCACGCGGGCGCCAGTGCCTGCGCGATGGACTTGGTTGCAGAGCCAATGAACCGAAACATCATTGACATACAGAGGGTTATTGAGAATGATAGAAGAAGGAAAGAGAAGAAAGGGCCTGGTTCGCGGCGTAGGTTACACATGAAGTATAACGTGCAATTGAGGAGGATTGAGTTGACGACTTTGTAGGGAAGATCGGTTGCCATTGCCGAAAGGGCTTCAGCACTCGGGTGATAGAAAGCGTATCGAGACTGTTTTTCGACGACTTTACGCTTTGCATAAAGAGTCATGATCTCGAGAATGCTCGCGAACGCGTTGATGAGGACGATGAAAAATAGCAAAATGGTTCGACGGAAGAAGCTCGTGGTGTTGAAGGGGAGGTTATAGAAGATGCTTGAGATAATCAGACCCTCGAACAGGTTGCTGATAAGCATCGTGAGAGTGATGCTAGGGTCTCCGATCAACATAGTGAAGCCTCTCCAGAGGTTGATAGTATACTGCTGCAAATAGGAAAGGTTGAAGGGAGATCGTTCTCGTTGAGCAGCCGCCTGGTCGAGCCTTCGTGATTCCGAGAATTTCTGAAGATCCGGCCCGTCAAATGGGTGTTGTTCCATGTAGTAGTCGATCTCGTTGATAAGCCTCGATCGTTGCTGGCTCTGCTGCCAGGCTCGTGCGAATTCGTCCGATGTTCGAGGTGGATTGGCGCCCGGGCGGATTACTCTCTCGGCTGGGTTGGTCATCGACGTCAGGAAATCGGCTGTTGTCTGTTGTTCGGGGCAAATGAAGCCGAGGTTCTCGAAGTAGGGTTGTGCCTCGCCTGTCTTTCCAAAGAAGATTTGACGGCCCTCATAAAGGACGGTGACCTTGTCAAATAGCTATGTATCAAGTTAGTCAAGAGAGTAGCCCAAAGCGAAGCTTACACCTACATCATAGGCACTCTGAGGCGCTTGGTAGATAGCGACGCAAGATGCGATGCCAAGAGTATCAGCTTGAGTGCGTAGGACGCGGCAGAACTCAACAGCGTTGGCGCTATCCAGACCGCGTGTACTGTTGTCCCAGCACTGAAGAGGGGAGTATCCCAGGGCAGCCTCGGCGATTGTGACTCTCTTGCGTTCGCCCCCGCTGATACCACGGACATAGTCGTCTCCGACTCGTGTATTCTTGGTATGTGAAATGCCAAACATAGCCATAATAACATCGCGAAGATGCTCAGCATACTCTCGAGCCGAGACGCCGTGGGGGAGCTTGTCCTTGGGAGGACATCGGCATCGAGCAGCAAAGTAAAGCGTATCACCGACAGTCAGATGAGGGAAATGATGGTCAACCTCAGCCGTGTAGATGGCTTCACCTCGGTAAGCCTTCTTCATCTGCTCGGGGCGGATACCCTGGTAGTTCAAGACTGTATCGTTACCAAAGTGGAAGCCATGAGTTTCACCTGCAATACTGCGAAGCAGGGTCGAGCAGCCAGAGCCCGGAGGACCGAGAACACATAACATCTCTCCAGCCTCGACGTACCCATCGACATCGCGGAGGATATCAATGCGCTGACCCTTGTCCCCAAACACCTTCCTTGCGAAACTCGAAGCCTTTAGAACGATGTTCGTCAGAGTATTCTGGAAGTCAGTCGCCTGGCCAAAGCCGTACGCGTTGAGGTTTTTGAACGCGATACCGGCGGTGCGAGGAGTAATACCATCAGCAGCTTCGGTTCGGGTCTTGAAATAAGCCTTTGCCCATTTCGTGGAGTTGAAATGGGGGCTTTGTGGATCAAGAGGACCGCCATCACTCAAGGGGAACAGTGGCCCATGACCTGATGCAGCAGACTGACTGGTGAATCTGCGCGCCAAGTCATGAATTTCCTCTTCGTACTCAGGCTCATCAGATAGGTCGTTTTTGTCCCGTGTTCTGTCACCCAATGTGCCAGAAGACATGGAAGGGGCGTCGCTAGGACGCGGATCGTTTGGAGGGTTCATCTGGCCTTGGGTCAAGCAATTTTGGTAGGTTTCTCGGAAGAAGTCTTAGATAATTGGTACTTGGATAGTGACTGCAAATGAATAATGGTGATGGGATTGTTGATGTCAAGTCAGTGGCATGCTTTGTGCTGGATCGTCTTATAAGTTGCAACAAGAGGCATATTGAAGACGTGGACTAAACAGATTTTTACACCGAAGAGTCACTAACTTCAAGCATAATCTTACGTAGCGACGGACACCTGCCGCTCAGTACCGACCTCGAAATTCCGTCATGATACACATCGACTTCAAGGCCGGACGGAGCGGAGGACCGAAATAGTGGGGCCTTGCGGTATCTCGGACTGTCCGAGCACCGGACCGCTCCCTCTTTTATAGAAGACAGCGCCACAGACTCATCGCTATCAACAGAACGGACCACGAGCTAGGTCTTGGCATCATAACCACTCACTGTTATCTGTTGAAAATGTGCCACTTTGCCAAGCCCAAGTCTGGGAACGGGTTTCGCGGAATCCGCCATAGATCGCTACGGACTGACTGGACCCGAGCCTAGGCTTCAGCTGACTCGTCTTAAACTTATGAGATAGCCCTAAGACATATCTAAAACTTTTAGTAAGTTTACAGATTTAGGCAATTGACAACTAATCATCTATAAATTTAGACCAATTCCATGAGACCGAGGTCATGACAGTTTTGGACACGAAGCCGGCTATTGAAGGGTTTCTTCAAGACCTCGACTTCTTAATCGTGCTAAAATCTCTAACAATTAACATATGTCTAAGTATCTCATGTCACTATCTTCTCCATGACATTGGTGTCATTCAGATACCACGTCAAGGACTCCAACTCTTCGGTAACAAATTTCTCCGCCAGCGTCCATCCATTTCCAAACCACCCAAACTCATTATCATCACAATACTTGTACTCAAAGTCTTCCCAACGAGGACGACTCAAAGTCCGAACGCAGTGCAGACTGCTGCCCGGCCATAGTGCCGTGATTCTTCCGCGCTTCTGCTCCTCACGCGTGGCACCAGTCTCGTATGTCTTGTACCAAGAATTACACTCCTCTGCAAAGACAGTCTGTTTGAAGAAGTTATCACAGTAGTCAGTGAATGCCTGAACCATATTTTGCTTTGGCTCGATGCGCGCGATGTTATCGTATGCCATTCGGGCTAGGATCTTGGCGATGTAGGTATTTGTCTTCTCGATGACGAGCAAGAGACTTCCGGCACCAGGCATAGAATTGGGGCCCATTGATTGGAAGAAATTGGGGAAGCCATCTGTGCAGACGCTCAGATATGTCTCTGGGCGTTTTTGGAAGCGCTCTCGTAGGTTCACTCCACCAACACCGTAAATGGGAAAGCTTCGACTAGCGGGTGAGGTTTGGAAACCAGTCGCACAGATTATAACATCAACTGGATGATGCTGACCATCCGCAGTGAAGATTCCAGTCTCGTTAATCTTGGTGATTCCAGAGGTGATGGTGTCAACCTTTGGAGATGCCAGGGCCTCAAGGTATCCTGGTCCGGGCGACATGCGCTTGCAATACGGCGAGAAGTCAGGTTGAAGGTGCTCATAGATGTCAGGTCTCTCTTTGAGCCTTTGGGTCATGGACTCCTGAGCTAAAAGCCGAAGATTGGTCTGTGCTGAGGTCCCGCTGAAGACAACACCGAAGTTCTTGTTGATGTTGTACTCGATGGAGCGTCTGTATTTCAAGTATGCTTCTCGATCTGTCTCCCAGCCTTGAATCTCGTCTGGGGAGTACTGGAAGTTACCGCCTGCTTCCTTGATACGCTGCCTGGTCTCTTGATCTCCGAAGAGGCCAACAATCCAGGATTTTCCGCGTATGTAATGATCCATATGCTTGACATCTGGCAGTATTGCGGGGACAATCTGGAGTCCGCTACTGCCATTTCCAATAACAGCAACAGACTTGTCCTGTTTCATGGCTTCTTGTCAGTGAAAGGGCCACTAAAGTCTTGCGTGAGCATCATTTCTTACCTTGAGATCAACGTTCGCATCCCAGTTTGCGCTATGAAGGAGCTGGCCCTTGAAAGACTTGATGCCGTTGATATCCGGCCATCGCCACTCGTTCAATACGCCTTCGCCTGTAACAAGCACATCCGCAGAGTCTTCATACTCGAGACCTGTCGTCAAGTCTTTTAGCTGGACAAACCATTTGTTAGTGGTCTCGCTCCACCGAGCGCCGGTACACTTCTGCTGAAATCTTATGTGTTTCCTGATGTCGTATTTAGTGGCAACGTCTTTCCAGTACTGGAGGATCTCAGGCGCAGAGGCAAAGAAGGAGGACCATCGAGGGGAAGACTCAGAGGTCAACTGGTATGCGTGTGCAGGGACATCTAAGGTTTGTCAATAAGATATTACACATACACGCTTGATGATAGATGCTCACCACAGGCACAACCGGGGTATCTAAAGGAGATCATGTCAGCTTTAGCCTTCGGTAGCTCTGATTGCTCGGACTTACCTATTCTCATACCATGTTCCGCCAAGCTCAGGGTTCTTCTCATAGATGACAAGCTCTATATTAGGGACTTGCTTTCTAAACTCAATGGCACCGCAGATGCCAGAAATTCCAGCACCAATGTAGATGACCTTGAGTGGGCGAGCCTGATCTGTACATCGCTGTGAGACCCATGGTTTAGGCATTTCCTTAACCGCTGGCGGTGATGTTTCTTTGCCACTGGTGTTATAATGTCCTTCCTTGGTTGTAAATGAAGTACTGCTGGTAAAGTTGCCGTTGGAAAGGAAGCTGGGCAACTTGCTGCCACTGTCACCAAGAGCGTTAGGCATCGTGAGTTGTGGGATATAGGCCTGGTATGATGAAAGTCTGGTATGAAGACAAGCTCTGCGGTTGGAAGGTTTATATGGATGAGCAGTGCTTATCTTTCAAGACTTTTTGCTATTATTACGGGGTCAAACCATGGCAAATCAACACAGGACCCAGTTACTGAGTCAAGGCCCTCCGCGCATTGGTGACTCGCCGCTCGTTATCATAGTATTCATGCCACAGAAACACCGGTAGATACGAAAGGAGATAAGCCCAATGCATTACCCCGCGGTTCTAGATGCAAGTGTCGCGTATTCTGTCCTTCATTAGGTTAAGGATATCACGGTTAAGGTTTCCGATTATCAGCGGTTAACAACTCCGAGCGCTATCTCCCCGCAATTCTCGGAATGTCTAACCGTTAGTCTCATGAGCCACTGACACGCAAGACAAAGTAATATCGACCATTGAGAATTTTGGAATAGAGCTACTCCCCATTTGCCATCTGGAAGATATAAGTAGTGGCTGGTAAGAAAGGAGCATTGTGTAACCATATCCCACGCAATCTACTGTTGGGTCATTGAGCGACAGGTGCTACGACTTTCGTCCATTGATCTTTAATCTTACTCCATTGCTCCAATCACATCTTGCAAAGGCCTGAAGCGTCCTGTCATTCTACTGTCAACATGGAGACTTTACCAGAACCAATTCTGTACCACTTGAAGCCAACCAAGCTGATTCCCAACTCACCAAAACCACTACTCCATTACAAGAACGCCTTTGTCAAAGATGGTCAGGTCGATCGTACAAAAGCATTCGATACTTTTCGCGGCAATGACTGGGACGTACAATGGGTTGTCAGATATGGTCAACATCAGCGATCCCATTATCATTCCCAGTCCCATGAAGTTATGGTAGTTGTCTCTGGCCCTGGCCGCATCCGCTGGGGTGTTGCAGACTTGAGCGACGACCCACAAGAGCATACTTCCGGAACAGCCTATGAAGACGGCGGACTAGAGCTCGAGGTCAACGTGGGAGATCTTTTTGTCATCCCAGCCGGCATTGCACACAAATCATACGATCCATCCGCTAACACGGCATCTTTCGGTTGTATGACTGGAGACGCTCGTGGTATCGCTGCCGAAAACCCGAGGATTGCTGTTGCAGAGGTGCCACTGGAGGGATTCTGTATGATGGGGGCTTATCCGAGGGGATTTTCATGGACCTGGGATGAAGGAGGCGATAGTGCAGACGACTTTGAAGCAGTATGGGGCGTTAAGAATCCTACCGCCGATCCATTTACTGGAGAGAATGGTGGTATCAGCAAGTACTGGAAGACGTAGTGAGAGACTAACAATTGGAAGATTGGAAGAGAGGATGTAGACAGAGGCTCTATTTCGTCAGTCTATCTATCTCATTGTAATGCAATGTTGTGAGAGCATTAAAAAGCTCTAGAATCGCAAAAAGAAAGATGTCTTAGAATGATGGGACATGAGATTGACAAAAGAAAGGGTCTGGCCGGGGATTGAACCCGGGACCTCTCGCAAGCTAAGCTGTAGGGTTTTCCCTAAGCGAGAATCATACCACTAGACCACCAGACCGTGGAGGAATTAGCACGTGATGTGGTTGATTTATGGGCTCGAAAATGCTGTCTATATTCCTGATAAGCACGCACTGCGTAATCCTGAAAGTCCGATGTATCAAAGACATGATTCAGGCACTTAAGTTCCACAGCTAAGCTCATACAGGCTATAGCAGTATTGTCTGTGTCAAAACTAGCTGAATTTATGAGTATCTCTCAAGTTTTACGTTGATTATCGATTATTTTTAGATTTGCCCTTGTTGAGAATAAATCCATGTCTCCTGCATTGCTGACCATGACCTAGATCTTGGACATCCCGGAGCTCAACTGTCTTTTAAAAGGTCACCAAGGAGATCGAAAAGATAAGTAACGTCTGAGATTTATTATACTAAAACATGCCTAGCTAGGTCTCAGACTCGTCTACATTCTCCGTAAACAACCAACAATGCCTCGTGTTTTGTTCAAATATGTAACCAGAGACTTTCACATAACGACTCAGGGCTTACTGAATTTGTTCCTTATTGCAGTTAGTCTCTGTACTGGGGGACGTCTTACAGAACCAAGTAAGTATCCGTATCTTTAGTATTTACACGCAAGTCACTACATTTTAAACTCAGCGCAGATAGGTGCATCAGAGGCCAAAGCAGCATATATATCTTCTAGACCTCAATCAGAGGTGCAAATGAAGTAGAAGAAACTGAATATTCGAGCTCTCAATAATCCCAGCCTTTCGATGAAGAGAAATGTCGATGATGTGTTGTCCAACAGACAGCGTCTGCATTGAGAAACCCATACAAATGAATCTTGAGTGGCATTACCGCGTAACGTTACACAAGGTTACTTCTAAGACGCCGTTTGAGGAGACCAGGGCGGTCGTAGCATCGTCATCTGAAGCAAACTCTTATCAAATGTCGCAGCAAATATGCCCCCTTTAAAGGAAGCAACACTTACTGTTCGAAGCCCCCGCTGCATTAAGTGTTAACCATACTTAAATGTTGTCCTTCCTTCTGGCGCTGCAGTTGTGTCATAGGAGACCTGCAACTGAGCGACTTATGACTGGTAAACTTCGACTGCTCACCTTAACTATAATTCCTACAGAGTGGAACTTTTGTTGCAGCTCAACTGCCGAGCTCTGAATTCGGTAACCTCTTATTACCGAGTACATTTGGCAACCGAGTGACCCTGCAGGGCTCGGTGAAAGGACAACTACCATTGGCCATCCAATGGCGACGTGCTTCGTGACACCAGTGACATCGTAACTCTCCCTAGCATCTTCTATCTATCTCAAAATAGCTTAAGGTAGCCGTTATGAACGCCTAGACGCCGTAACAAGATCCGCGTGTTCCTGTACATATTAGTTTCACACATTGTGACGACGCCTACCATGAGAAGCCAAGACCAGCGAACTCCAGGCGGCCATCCGCTGTAGCCGGTTTCCAGGAACGTCGAAACTTGTCAAGACCAGCAATGATGTTAGTTAGACAAACCTTAATGTCTCGCAAAGACTAATAAAGATAAAGACCCATCTTCGGGGTCTTGATAAGCTACCGAATCGTTGGCTTTCACTATGATACGCGCCTTACCGAATCCTTTACCGTAGTCGTTTTTGCTGACGTGTTGACGTGGCTAACACTTCCCTGAAAGAGCCTAAACGAGACCGTTTCCTGCACGAGACTGTTCTAGTTGTAGTCCGTCGAATGAGTGGACGAGCCTCCGAAATGAACCCCTGCATCCCGCTTGGTAACCCCACAGGTCAGCCGCAGTATGGGGCACCTTCGGTAACCTCGCAACTCAAGCCACGGCGTGGATGGTGCGGTGCGCATGTGTGAATTAGTGTTGAACTCGCTTGGGAACTAAAGCTTAATTGTGCGCTTTACTGCGTGAGATGGCGTGGTTTCATGTGATTCTTGTCGACCTAGTTGCTGTGATGATAAATGATATTCAGGATTAAAGACCAGATCCTCTAGTCCTTCGTGAAAGTATTCTTGCAGATGCCCAACACGACCTTATGGTCTGAGGCTGAAAACTTGTACCTTTTCTTTTTCAAATTCAATGTATTGGCATCGAAGAACTCGACTGGGTTCATCGTCAATCACTGTAGTGAAATTGGTAGGGGATCAGCGGCGCCTAAAATGACATATCGCTGTAGCCTTAAATGGATATTGCTCCCGGGACTAACCGCACAAACATCATCCTCACTTATGAGTCTAGGGGCTCGTGTCCAGGGTTCCAAGACCTTGGGTATGCCACTGTGCCGAGTTCCGTACCTAATGCTTCTTCGTTATTCACCTGTCACCTCGAAATGGCTTCAGTTTGGCGTGTAAGGCTTCACTAGCTAGCGACCTGCCATCGCGCCATAGACCCCGTAGTCATTAGTTAATGTTACCTAATCCAAGTCAAACCTATGTTCAGTTCAGCTTGTGCAATAACTCCAGTCTCCATCGCTTATCCCTGATTTATGGACCCGGGAGCCAGCACGATATTCCATGGACTTCCCGGAATTCCGTGTGGGCTTGTAATACAGCCCCCATCCGAGCGTTTCTCGGCAATTGGATTGCATAGGGCGGAGAATATCCCCCAAACCTGTTCCTAGTCGTTGAATTTACATCCCGCTGGACCCCAGTCTTTTGCTTCCTCCCGGGTTCCCAGTTAGGAGAAGTTTTAAGACCTCACAGGGATCTACTACGAGGCTTGGTGAAGTTTCCATGCATCAATAGCCAAAGCCTCCAATGAGATCAGTTACCAATGGTCATCGTAGTCAAACGACTAAAATAACGGGCCGATTATGCAACATTGGGTGTAAGTGAACAGAGCCTCCTGGGGGTGAGAGAATAAGGGGATCACCCACTGTGTAGTACAACAGGCACTCATGGGAGACTATCTTATATACTTACTGCCATTAATGTATCTCAGTAGACTTGCAGTCTAAACAGGATCCGACAACGTACTATGTGAAGCGGCCATAGAAGATGTAATATATCCGAACAGAAAGATTTGGTAAGCATACCAACGAAAGTAGATGTGTCTGGGCTTGGAGCTTCCTATTTCCAAGTTCCTTATCATCTCCTTGGCATATGAAAGGGGGACACTAACAAGCCGTCCCTTGGTTAGTCCGCCAAGCTAAAATTTCCAAAGCTTCTGGATTTTGGCCCAGCACTGCAGACATAGTGCCTATCTGAATCTCTTGATACTCTTAGCCAGAACTCTCAATCATCAAGGTTTTTGAGTCCTCGTATAGATGGGCCAGGTTCTTTCACATGCCGGTGTTCTCTAGCCATTGCTAGCAGGCTCTACAGTATATATACCCTACCATCTCTTAGCATCAAGTTCAAAAACCATTCTTCTTTCTGTCACTCAGCAGCCTCTTCATCTAGCGTGTATACAACACCCCTCTATCTATAAACTCTCCACGGCCAGTATGAAGTTCACTATCATCACACTATCTCTCATCACTCTCGCCACTGCAGCTCCTGTAGCCGACCCGGGCGGTGAGATCTCATATGGAGCTCTCCGCCACGACAATGTCCCTTGCTCGGTCAGGGGCGCGTCGGCCGCGAACTGCCATCCTGGTGCTGAAGCCAACCCCTATAACCGGGGCTGCAGCGCCATCGAAAAATGCCGCGGTGATGTCGGTAACAACGTAAGTCAACAGACCAAGTTCCTTATACGAAACATCGTTTAATTATTTATTCAGTAAGGAGAAGTCCATCCCGTTTGGTCTTTGGGATGGTTTGAGTGGACGGCCAGATCAGAAGGAAACTGCGAGTTATGATAGAACCTAGGTTTTTCATCCGACCGACTCACAAAACGGAACGGTTTTCCTAATTCATAGTCCCATGAGATTCTTATTTATTATCAGTATAATATTATTCATTTAGCTCTATATTTATGAGTATTTCCTCCACCATTGAGGGATGGCCTACCGAGACTCTCTATTTCGAGATCCAACCTGCACTTGCCAGAGAGACTCATGGATCAGAGCTTAAATCAATACAGAGAACTTGGTTGCCAGGAGACAGTTTCCCAGCGGCTTGACTGGTTTAAAACATGGGTAAATTTGCTATCACTCTGTGAGTTTCCAGGTACTAAGAATATCCTGCTAAAATGTGGTTTCTTCGATAGAAAACTAGTATAATAGCGAATTTAGTTACATATTGGATCTTAGAAAAATAAGTCAGCTTAGGATGGAAGGGATTCTGAAAACTACACAAACTATGGCTAAAGTTTATGATCTTAGCCTGATTTATTAACACATTTGTTGTTTACTATTAAGACATTAGCAAGGAAGTGGAAGGTGATATAAGCTCACTATATGGACATCATGGGATCCAAGGTCATGAAGATGACGTTGAAAGACAGATGTTAAGTGTAACTCCAGGGTAGCATGGCATGCCTTATCATAACTACCGATTGTTTGGGTAGGATAGGGAGAGATAAGGACAGCCTTATCTTGGCAGACAGCCGGTGTGAGATTGGGGAGAGATTGGAGAGCCAATCAGTGGAACATTGTGCTGATCGGGCTCAGCCGATTGGTAGATTGTGATCCTCACTCCTGAATCAAGGAATCGCCGTCCGCGGTATCCGCCCCACTTAAAGTAAAATAAGAAGCACGTCAGCAAATGCATCATTCCAAAGTCAAAATGCGCGCCAAATTAGATCTTCGCACTTTTATTTACTCCTTATTTTTTTTTACGTGTTTTGATGATTCTACTGCTTGAGCTGCGTGAAGCAGCCAAGTAAACCCTCGCAAACATGGCGTCTGTACATATCGTCTGTCTTTACATCATTGCTTCTTTCACTGTTGGCGTCTTATCAGCGACTTCTCATGAATCTGACGTGATCATCTATGGCAACACGGTTGCCGCGCTGGCAGCCGCCATTCAAACGGTTCGTATGAACAGAACCGCCACGTTAGTCTTTCCGACATCACGAATCGGCGGTCTTACTACTTCGGGACTGGGCTGGACAGACTCAAAGGATGGAAACACCATTGGTGGAATTGCTAGGGAGTTTTACGGCAAAGTGTACGACTATTACGACAACGACAACGCCTGGACGCGTGAGACAAGAGACGATTATCTCGCAAAGCATATCGAGGCGCAGCCTGGACCAGCCATTGGCAACAAGGTTCAATGGACCTTTGAGCCCAAAGTTGCAGAGGAGATATTGGAGAAATGGATCAAGGATGAGGGAATTCCTGTCTTTCGAAACGAGTCCATCCGTCGTACTAGCAGCGGCGTGAAGAAGGATGGAACCGTCATCAAATCATTCCAAACGCGGTCCGGGTCAACTTTCTCTGGAAAGATGTTTATCGATGCTGGCTACGAAGGCGACCTCATGGAGACAGCGGGTATATCATATCGCGTTGGGCGGGAAGACAAGCAGGAGTTTGATGAGTCCGCCGCTGGCATCCACTTCAACGAGCCCAGGAGACTGGCTGCCATTGACCCGTACAACGACCCTGATGATCCTGATAGCGGTTTGCTCCCCGGGGTTGGTCGCGTGATCACCAAGTTCGCAGCTTTAGAGTCGCGCGGCAAGAAAGATCATCGTCTTCAAGCCTTCAACTATCGGCTATCTCTAACCAGAGAAGATGACAATAAGGTGGAATTCTTCAAACCAGATGGCTACAATGAATCTCACTACAAGATCTTGATCCGATATATCAAGACTGGTTATCTGGGCCCATTCTTCACGACGCAACTTATGCCGAATCTTAAAACCGATACCAACGCAGCTGGCCAGATTAGTACTGATCTAATAGGCGGAAGTTACAACAAGACGTCCAACTATGCTGAGTATTCGTATGAGGAGCGGGAGGCGGCTGCGGAAAGGCACAAGATCT
This sequence comes from Fusarium musae, assembly GCF_019915245.1. NCBI lineage: Eukaryota > Fungi > Ascomycota > Sordariomycetes > Hypocreales > Nectriaceae > Fusarium > Fusarium musae. The sequence continues at coordinate 3,383,129 of NC_058391.1, forward strand.
GGGCGCAAGGACTTCTCTGGACATTGGCGAACCACAAAGATGTACCGGAATTCATTCGCAAGAATACCAGTGCCTGGGGCTACGCGAAGGATGAGTGGACTGATAATGGCAACTGGCCTTACGAGATATATATTCGCGAGGCTCGAAGGATGGACGGCGAGTACACAATGACACAAGCCGACATTCAGCACCCAAAATCGTATGACAACGACACTGTCGTTGCAGTTGGATACTACACTCTTGACGTCCATCAAGTCGAGCGTGTCGTTATCAACGATCGGATACATGACGAGGGTCTCATCCACGTTCCAAATCCCGGGCCTTTCAGTGTCCCATACGGATCAATCGTTCCTAGAAAGGAGGACGCCACCAACTTTGTCAACCCTGTGACCATGAGCGCCACGCATATTGCTCTGTCTGCAATCCGCATGGAGCCTGTCTATATGATCATGGGACAGAGTGCGGGAGCAGCGGCTGTTCTGGCCATCGAGGATAATGTCGCTGTGCAGGATATTGATCGAAAGAAGCTGAAAGGAAGGTTGAAGGATCATGCACAGGTCTTGGAGTCTTTCTCTATAATATTGAAGCCAAGTCAGAATTTGTTTCTTGTTTGTTTCATTTGTCTTTTTTATATCATATTATAGATACATAACAATAGAGGTATATAGAATAAAAGGCATTGATGTCTTATTGCCATCACTTCGCCAACCGTACTCTTGTATGTCTGTCGAGGTACTGCGTTACCTCAGGAAACCAATGCAATAATTAAAGTGTTTATGGTAGCCTTCCGTACTACTCACACTACCAATGGAGTATTCCAAGTCCTCACCTATTGGAGACTTTGCTCAATACGCAGTTGTAGCTGATATTAGTAGCACTTAAGAACAACGTGAACGCTTCTGGGTAGAAGCTTCTATTAAGAGAAAAAAGAAATCATGTTCTCATTCATAACTTGTGTTCGCAGCCTACAGCTTAACCTTCAAGGCGGCAGACAAATCACATAATAGGTACTTAGGAAGCAGTAGGGAAGCTAGGCCAGAGATAGACCATTAAATCTACACAGAACTAATTCTATTAATGCTACACGACTATAAAAGGTCGTTCGCTCTAACCGTGAAATTTGTTCTTGTCGATACTTTATGCAGCTTCCTAAAACCTTGAATTGCATAGAACTCTCCCTTAAAGATTCATGTATATTGCTGGTATATCATGAATTCCAGTATCGACAATACGACTTTTCAAGAGCCTTTGTTGGAACAGTAGCACCTCCGTCCTAAACTGTTTTCGGTTTTTCCACTCACGTCGTCGATCCGAATATTTCTCGAAACTTTCTGGGAAATCGACCAACTCAAGGCAATGCTTCAAGGAGCCATCAATAAGTCGAGGCGGTGTCTCATCAGGCAACTTTATGTACAAAGATTTGAGACCTTTGCCATCATGCAGCACTGGATGACGAGCTTACCCACACCAGAGTATATGCTGATCCGGCGAAAGGTAGATGAGTGTGCTTCGATCATGTCAGCGAGAGCCTCGTTCGCTGCATCAGATGACATTTGAGTTCTAGCCCCGGAGCTCCAATACAGGCCTTACACATTCATTATGGATATCCATTCCAACGACATCTCTGCCCTGACAACAGCCTTGATGCTGTTGACGGGGACATAGCAATATCGCCCCAGGAATAGCACTTTTAGTTTTCTCAGATAGAATATGACGTTTGAGATCCAGTCTTTTTCCTCTGCTCCCCAGTCAACTTTCAGTTTTTCTAGTGTGCTAGCCCATGCTTGACATGCTTTCTCCAGATCGTCAGTGGTAACGAGTCTGTATGAGACCACAAGAACCTTTAGTTTCTGGCATTGTTGAGATATATCAAAGAGTGGAGTGCTGCTGAAGTCCAAGGCGTTTTCCCACCTGAGCTGTAGGGAGGTCAAGATGGAGGAAAGGTATTGAAGAAAACCTTGAAGTATCCAACTCGACGACGGGCCATCTATGCCTAGGGTCTCAAGCTGTCCCAATGATTGCTTGACCCGAAGGTGGCCGGATATCCAATCAGAGAGATATATTTGCACTTCAGTTACCCCTATTCTGTTCTGGGCAACACGATTGGACCCCCAACTAGTGAAGTAATGAAGTGACGTGAGGCGAGTACAGGTAGAGAGTATAAGCTGCAATCCCTTAAGTTGATCGACGTGACTCATCATTGGATTCCCACTTTCATTACCGACGAAAAAGAACTCGATATTCGGGCACGAGGCGATGATATGTATCACCGGATCATCATTTTCCACTTTCCAGTTGAGTAGTAGGGATCGTACGAGGCTCGCCCGGGTCGGTCTAATTTTGAGGCTGAACAATAATTCCCACTTTTTGTCACTCTGATAATTGTAGTAAACCCTACAGTGTCTTTATGTTCTACTGGATCACCACCAAATGCGGCAAGAAATATCACCTGATAAGCAACGCAGGCTTGCGAGGATCCCAACTTCTTGGAACCTTCATTTCCCTCAATGACCTCCAGGATCTTACCTCACGAGGAGCCTCCATTCTGTATCCTGGCTCGGGAAACACCAAGCGCTTGGAGCTGAAGAGCGCAACACAGAACATCACTAGTCCCGAGGACGGTGATCAATGGACCAATACCCATCTCGATCTTGATTTTGTTGGTATTAAATTGGATGTCACTCTGCGGCCTACCGGTGGAAACTTCTACTACGGCGGCGGTGGCGGCATACAGGTTGTCAATCGAGGACCGGATCCTGATGGCTCTACCTCGCTGGCCGGATGGTCGTGGTATTGGGTAAGTAGCAAGTCGAGTTTCTGACGCGACTTGATGACTGACAAACTTCCTAGGCCAACCCTACAACCCGTCTGACAGGCAAGCTTGTTATTGAGGGAGAGGAAATGGAGATTGATACTGAACAGTCATATGCCTTGTTCTAAAGGCAATGGGGTAACTACCATATGGCAAAGGCTACTATACCCTTTGGTTTTACCTCGAAACTGGAGTTCTTATTTCGTGGTGTATGGAGCCTACTCCCGATGGCGTGTCCAAGATCGCCTTGGTGTCTGTCTGGCACCCCAATGGCCGGCATGAAATGCTGCCAATTGGTCCCAAGAGCCGGGCTTCCGATATTAGCGTCAGCCCCCGAACAGGCTTGAAGTACTTCAATACTTTCTTCTTAGATTTGCCGTGTCGAAATGCCCACTTTACGTTTGATAAGTGGGTGCTTGATGGTGAGTTGATTCCGGCCATGGAAGAGCAGTGCGACAAGTACATTACAATCTCAGAGTCGTATGGTGAAGAAACCGGCATGTGGGATGACAAGCAAGCTTTGATCCAGGGTCACGTAGAGCAGCTGTCTATGATGAGATAGTACCTTACATATATGTATATAATGGTCAAGGTCTAAGATAGATGTATAATCCAACTATCCCTTATATAAAAGAGACTGTAAATGATAACCTTATTACTTGAATTATTGAAACTCTTTATATGGCTGCCACGCTTGGTACACTGCCAACAGGGTTGGACTTCAGACCTTGTTTGTGGCGAGCCTCGGTCTAATCTAGCCGGAGAAGATACTTTAGAGAACTGAAGAGACAATGAACAGATGCACAAGCATATAAGGAAGTACTATTAATATATCCTGGATTGTCACCGTCTTAAAACAGGTGTTCAATTTCAACATCCTTTTAAGAAGAGTTGGAATTATCAGCACAAGACCAGGCGCCTGAGCCCCCAGCAGCTTTGTAGGCCTGAATGATATCGACGATTGATCCGTAAGTACCAGCGACCATCAACAAGGTGCCAGAAACAATAACAAACACACTCCATCCACAAGCGGATAGCCACTTGGGCGAAACAGCGCGCCTCTCCCAGTTGTCATAAAACCACATGAAGCCCATGGTCTGGAAACACATGAGAGTACCGACGAGAGCTCCAATCAAGGAGATGAGGCTGTAGAAGATGGGGATAGCACTGGCGATAATGTAGGCAATGATTGACACGATGAATGTGCAACCTAACCAAGTGCTCCAGTGAATCGCGGAGTTGGAAGCAAGATGCTTTGTATTTCTCAACAGTCGAACGAACATGTACTTGCTGGGCAGCTGTATCTCATTAGTAATATAGAAGGAAGGGGGGGGTTACGAGTCATACATGAGTGACAAGCGTAATTGACACGATCAATCCTGGAATCGCGACGCCATAACTGGCCTTCTTAATGGTATCACCAGCCGAGCCGAGAGCAGGCGACGACACATAAGATCCACAGAAGTAGTACATCACGCAACCGATCGTAAGGTAAGTAACGGTCACGATAGCCTGACAGATGGTCAGAGCTTTAGTGTACTGCTCGGGCCGTCGCATCTCAGCAACGATGGCGAAGAAGCCTGGAGTGCCGCCGAACGCTGAGACTAGGGAGCAGATTGCTGAAGCTGCTTGGACGAAGGAGGGCTTGTTGAAGAGCTTGTAGTCTGAGACCCAGACACCGTCTTGGGGGGCTGCTGCTGGTCGCTCTTGAACACCTGTCGCGATGGTGACCATGATCACTATAGACATTAGTTATTAATCTCAACGTTCGATGTGCAACTCACCAGAGATCATGATGCTGATGACACCGATCCATGCTAGCCAGCTCATGCGAGCAAGGGTTCTGATGCTTGAGAGACCGAAACCAAGCACTGCAGCGACGGCGACGAAGACAGCAGTACATGCTCCATGGCTAGATACAGCGTTGAGGCCAATCGAGAGACTGAGCATGCCAGCACCGGATACAAAGACCCAGTCTAAATACGAAATCAGCATTTCGCTATTCATGACTGACATCACAACTTACAGATCCACATGGCAAAGCCAAAGAACTCCTTGCCTACGACTCCAAACATCATTTCTCCAGCATCGTCGATGGCGTAAACATGGCGATGTCGCAGCTTGAAGAGACCAACGATCCAATTGGACCAGGTTGTTATAATCGCAACAGCTAGCAGACAGATAATGCCGGGTATCATGCCAAGCGCGTTGAAAGTCGCTGGAATCGAGAGGACGCCGAGACCGATTTGTGTTTTCATCATCAACCCAGCGGTACCGATGAGTCCGACCTGGAAAAATTCGTCAATTCTGTGAATCATGCCATTTTCTTTCGCGAAATCTACTTACGCTTCTGTAGTCAGGACCCTCATCCGAAATCTCACCGAAAACAGCATCGTGATGCAACGAGGCCTCATTGTCGGGCTTGTTCAACTGCGAGGGAGTAAGAGCCAGGTCATTACCTTCCTCGGCAGTCGAACTGATGTCATAACTATTCATGATGATGTGTTCTTGCTTGAAAGCAGGGATCCGCAAAATGAAAAAGAACAGCAGCCGGACACGTCTTTATACGTAAAACTTTGACTCATGCTCCATACTCAGCCCACTCTCGCCCCCAGACCCAGTATTGAGAAACCGGCCCCGGGCGTCGGGAGCGCATCTGCCGAGAGCAAAGAGAGATAAACCAATTATGCAGGACGTGATGAGTGAGCATCCGGGGTTCCCCAGATATTACCCCGCGGACGGAAGTATGGAAATTTACTGATCCAACGAATCTAATCAATTGCAGAGGGAGAGAGGGTTGAAAATTTGGTGATAACGTTCCGTACCCACCACGGAAGTGCGAGGCCCAATCGCTTTCCGCGTGCTGGAGCGACTTCGGCAGGCTGGCCAATGGGGTTGGCACAGACCCTGACGTGATGGTTGGGAAAGGGCGTTGGCTGATACGCCTTATTACATAAATTCCGAGACCGTGTCGCGCATACAACCCCGATCTTCGGTCCTTTTTGGTGAAGTCAAGTTGCAGATAGGAAACTTGTTATATTTTCCGGTCGTAGATAATGATACAGCTATCCATTATGCAGTTTGAGAGATATCGTGTCTGGTACTGACTGGTTTCGCTTATCCGGGTACCGAGCTGAAACGATTGACTTTCAATGATAGGCGATTCGAAGACGTTACCGTTAGCAAATCGCAGTTTTGAGTTTTGACCTCTTGGGAAATGATTCACACTAAGAGACCCTGCTGGCGTTTCGTAGCTCTCAGCCATGCAACGCATCTAACTTCCGTCCCGTCCATCCGTCGATCCGCAACCGCACGGAAGTCTATCTTCACCTCATGTGTATCAACATGTTGCACTTCTTATACAGTAATACAATCTAATTCTCGTCTATACTTGACAACCCCTTACCCGACTCCCGACATGTCTTGATAACTTCGCGTGTGGACGACGGGTACGGGGAGTCTTATAATTTCCTGATCAGGTATGAATTGAGATTGTCGGCAAGGCAAAGAAGCCGATCTCGCCTGGGTCTATCCCGATCACTTTACTGACTCTGGTTCCCGATACTCAAGCATATCCGATATTACCTATCTGAATTTCATCATTGGAATTGTTGTAATTACATGGCCAAACCTTTTCCCCCATCTGTATACCACTTTACACTGTGAAACAACTACCTCAATTGTAAGGCAACCAAGGCAGGTCGCGTCACGACCTCCATAGGCGTGATATATCCGAACTACAACTCATAAGACACGGAACCTAAAGCAAGTATACTTTTTGTTCTCTCTTGGCTTGTTGCTTAACTTGTTGACTCCACGGAGTACGGTCGGTCATATGCAAAGGCTTATCATTTCTAATCTTATCTTGTCTTATCTTATCTGACAGCTCTTAATATCGATTACCCTGAACCCCCAGAAGCGAGCTGAAAACTTAAGCTTCGTACCAAGGGTCCTCCCATGTTTGCGCTGCACTACTTGGGTAGGATGCTCATGCCAATTGAGCTAGGCGCGCTTCGCCGCCCGTATGCGTAAGGATTGCTAATTGCTCTTGTAATGGTCAAACGTTGCACTAAATAATTGCTAATCAGTGTAGCACAATACCTCCAACTTTCCATAATTGTACTAACGAACACAGCAAAAAATCTTTTTAGTAGTCACGATTTCTAATTGAAGTTGTACAGTAGTTCTATTAGCTTCAACAAGGGTGAGCCTATGCGGTGCAATGCTCTCAGATATTAAATCCCGCGCTGCTTCCCGCAATATGAAGCTTTCCCCCGGTCTGTTCTCGAGTCGACTGCAACCGCACATCTGACCATATGGCTTCATCATCTTCAACGCAAACTGGCACACCCAGCACGAGAGAGGACTTATTGTCCGTCCTAAGAGGTCAAAGCCTTAGAGTCCCGGACTTGGGTCCGATGCATATTGGATGGCCGAAAGACGTGAATCCGCACGTGGAGGCCATAGACTTGAAGATCCTCCAGTTGATCGAAACGTCAGAGAACATCACCCTAGGAACACCAAGAAGGACGCTAACATATCCTTCAGACACGCTGTCAACGAAACGGTACGCTCGCGTCTCACCAAAGCTAACCTATCGGAGCAACTGGCTGGCTGGTACCCGTACGCCTCCCGCGAAAAGCTAGAGGTCTTGACATCCTTCCAAGTCTGGATGTTCATCATCGACGACCTACTCGATCAATATTCCATCGTCAAACAGTTTGATTACACAAAGCTGCAGGCCCTACTGGATGACTGCGAGGACTATGTCGAGAAAGGCCTTGGCGTTTCAAGCAAGGAGGTTGAGCCATCGACTCGTTATCTAGATCACGACGCTGTACTGTCTTTTGAGGAGTATGCTTCGACTGTTCGTAGTCTTTACAGTGACAACCCGAGTTACCGAAAACGCATCGCCAAGGAGGCCATTGCTACCCTGAAAGCATACCAAAAGGAAGCCTTCAATCGAAGGAATGCCCATCTTCCTTCTCTAGAGGAGTATCTTGGCTACCGGGATGCATCTTCCTGTATGAAGCAAGTGGCGGCCAACATCGAATTCGCCAATGGACTTGACTTGCCTGAGTTCGTCATGGAATCTAAGGAGATTCAAGATCTATATGATGCCGCCGTCAAAGTCATGTGGATCACGAATGACATGGTGAGCGTGCGCAAGGAGATACGTGAAGGGTTCGTCGAGAACATCGTGGTCTTGTTGGCACACGGCGATATGCAGCGAGGACTTGATGCATCACTCGAAAGGCTTCAAGCGGAGATTGAGAGAGTGAATAAAGCTGCTGATGACGCCGCGAGTCGATTTGCTGGTGAAATCTTTGAGCGCGACATAGCCTTGCTGGCAAAGAACTGCAAGAATATGTGTTTGAGCAGTTGGTTCTGGAGGTAAGTCTCAATCGTGTCCAATTCTAGCGCATAACTGACCAAATAGCGTCAAAACACCAAGATATTGTCTTCACGATATAAAGCCGGATGCGGATGGGGGTTTTAACTTCACGATTGATCATATTACCGAGGGGACATTGTGAGCTCGGTTGGCCGTGATATTCCCGGGTCGACCATCACGATCATTCGCTTGACAACGAGCCCACTTTACGGAGTTGCAGGTTGCTCATTTCTAACCAGTGTTGGGACTAGAAGAGTATAAATGACACGTTCTGTATGCGCTGTGGCGTCGTGTTATCCCCATGCAGTCGCAGTCCATACTGAACCCTCCACGCTATGATATCCATTCCGTAACAATTCCACAACGCCCTCCAATCCGGCCCGATACCGCCCTCTTTGAATCAATAAAATCAGATTAGATTAGATTGATTAAACAAGTTTTTACCTTTTCAAAACTCTGCCTCACATCCTTCTGCTCTACCTTTGGCCCTAGATAATCTGACTGACGTACGCGGTGGAGCTAAGCGTGCCGTGTTTACCGTGGAAAAGACCCTCTTTGCTTTACGAGCCTCATCGCTATTTGCCAAGCATCCCACTCAGCTTGCCGATCCTGCCGTATTCTACAGGGACGCGACCAACAGAGTCGGAACCAACGGGACAAGATGATCTTATCTGATGCGTTCTTTTCGTTGTTTGATCCACCGGTGTCGGAAGATTCATGCCGGGGCCATACAGTATGTCATTTCTTTTTAATGTAACCCTTTTTCTCGTTGAGAAATCTAAAAGTTTTCAAGCTTAATTCTCTCTTTCTTTGCTTGAACCGCCAAAATGGGCTTCTGGAACAGGTCGAACAAGACCTCTGATGTCGATCTTCAGGACATCACGACGACTACAGACCACGAAAAGAACCATCACCCCGAAGATGGACACCCAGCTGTTCCTGATGATGCCCTCCCCGCTGAGGATGTCACTGAGGGTGTCAAAGACATGGAGGCCATCACCCTCGTATGGAGCAAGGCATCGCTGATCTGCCTCTTCATCTTCATCTGGCTCGTGTACCTTCTCAATGCTTTCCAAAGCGCGACCGTCGGTAACTTACTACCGTATGTCACTAGCGATTGGAGCGCACACTCGCTTCTCAACACCATTGGTGTTGTCGCGAGCTCAATGACTGCCGCTGTCTTCATTCCGCTTGCCAAACTCCTTGATCTTTGGGGCCGAGCTGAGGGTTATCTACTGATGGTGGGATTCTGCGAACTGGGCCTGATTCTGATGGCTACATCCAAAGACCTGTCGACCTACTGTGCCGCAAATGTACGTAACAGAAATCACATGTTGGTCATCGGAGCTAACGTAATCGCAGGTCTTCTACTCAGTCGGTTTCACGGGCCTGATCTACAGTGTCGATGTCATGACTGCCGATGCTACCAACCTCAAGAACCGAGCCTTGGCATATGCCTTTACATCGTCCCCCTACATGATCTCTGCTTTTGCTGGATCTTACGCTTCGGACAGAATGCTTGCTGACATTGGTTGGCCTTGGGGTTTCGGCACCTTTGCCTTCATCACCCCTGTCGTCTGTGCACCCTTGTATCTTCTTCTCAAGATCAACTTGCGAAAGGCCAAGAAGAATATTCTGCCAAAGAAGGCAAGTGGCCGCACTTTGAAGGAAAGCATCTGGCACTATGTACTCGAGTTTGACGGTAGGTTCGACCCGTACTTGAGAGACCCCTAAAGCTAAACATCTGGCAGTCCTCGGCGTGTTCCTTTTTGCCGCTGGCTTAATCATCTTCCTTCTCCCATTCACCATCGCTTCCATGGCACCTCACGGCTGGTCAACTGGGTATATCATCGCCATGATCATCGTCGGCTTCATCCTTCTCGTGGGCTTCGCCCTCAACGAGGTCTACTTTGCGCCTGTTCCTTTCCTCAAGTTCCACTTCTTGACTGACAGAACCCTCGTTGGCGCTTGTCTCCTCGATCTTACTTATCAGATCTCGTATTACTGCTGGAACAACTATTTCACGTCCTTCCTGCAAGTTGTTAACTATCTGACAGTCGCAGAAGCCGGTTACGTTAACAACACCTTCAACGTTGTGTCCGGCTTCCTGTTGTTCCTCGTGGGTTGGGGCATCCGCAAGACTGGATACTTCAAGTGGCTCCTCTGGGCTGGCGTGCCGCTTTATATCCTCGCCCAAGGACTGATGATATACTTCCGAAACCCAACTGGCTACGTTGGGTACTTGGTTATGTGCCAGATTTTCATTTCTGTCGGCGGAAGTGTTTTCACAATTTGCATGCAACTCGCCGTTCTTGCTGCTGTCGATCATCAGCACGTTGCTGCGGCGTTGGCTATGTTGAGCGTCACTGGTACAGCGGGCGACAGTATCGGCGACACGATTTCTGGCGCCATCTGGACGAATACCTTTGAGAAAGCACTGAAGATGTATCTGCCCGCAAGTGCGCTTGAGAACCTCGATGCTATCTACGGAGATCTCCCTACGCAATTGAGTTATGCAAAGGGCACGCCAGAGCGCATCGCTATTCAGAAGGCATACGGATATGCGCAGACCCGAATGTTGGCAGCTGGAACGGCCATCATGGCATTGTCGTTTATCTGGGTCGCTCTTATCAGGAACCTGAAGGTCTCGGAGATGAGACAGACCAAGGGAAATGTTTTCTAGAAAGTCTCCTCCAGGAGGGCAGATGTTATTGATGGACTGGGTAAAATGGGCAGAAGGGCCGACACTCCGATGCTGCTCAAAAGTCAATGCAACCGAATTTTTTATGCCTAGCTAATAAATAACTAAAATGTCATTAAAATATGCATGTCTAATAAGCATAAGCCCCGTGGGTCTCACTCTTCTCCCTTGCTCAGTGACATCCCCTTCCACGTGTGAGAATGCCTGAAATTGGAACAAATCAAAGAATCCCCTGAGTCTAATTGATAAGATTAGGATCAAACGCCTCTTCTTCCGTTGATTAAGAAATCTCTCATCTCGTTCTGTTTAGACAATTCCTTGGGTTGATAGTGGCTGGCTGAGCAGTCTGTCGCCTAAGCAAGGGATGACTAGACGATGACTAGACCGAGCCTAATGTTTTTTTTGAACGGCATTTCCACTAATTCGGGTCAATAGTCTCAGCCTTAGAACGACTTTGGACCCAGAGATCGCAATCGAGACCCTGAATTCAAATGATGGCGTCTGTCACTATCGACCCCTTTGCATGTTGTCATTTCAACGAGCAGACCATTTTACCGCCACCAACATTTCGCATTGCTTAGTTGCGCTCGGTCCGTTTGCCCTAATTCTTATACGTAGTCGGTGTCGTAGCAAATTTTCAATTTACCATTCTTGCGGCCGTTGCTGTTTTCACGTCAAAATGAAGGGCAATATTGGGGCGTTTGCGCTGCTAAGCGGCATTGTCAGTGGTGCCGCTGCCGTTGATGCGAGAGACGTCCAGTACGCGGATCAAGACCCTGGGACGTACTGTATTACCTATCTTTCAACGTACCTCGCCCCAGTATCAATTGCAACGGGGGTCCCGCGCCCAGCTGAAAACACCACAGATGTCGAATTGATATCGACATCTACTACTGCTGCTCGAAGTTCAGATCTCGCTTCCTCGGTTGCTTCCAGCGCCGCTGCTTCGACTACTCTCGAGCCAACCGGAGAGCGCATCATCCTTCTTGTCAACCCTTCGGGCGGTAACACAAAGCGCGATATCGGTGGATTTGTTGGTGACGGAAATCCCGACATCTGCACCTTTGCTACTGTCTTCACTCTTGGTAACGGTCGGCTTGCCGAGGGGGGCGTTCCAGTGTCATACCTCGGTGACGGCTACCAGAAACTTCAGGCATCATCTCCAACGAGCGATAGTGCAATCTCGACCACTTTCAGCTCTGAAGGAGGGGTCCTGCGCTTCCAAAACCCCTCGCTGCCCAATCGCGGAGCTTCATTCTGCCAGACCCCTTCTGATGGGCAGGTTTACATGACTTTCGGATCCGAGCCATCTGGCTGCGTACCGGTGTCTCTGAACGTGTATAGAGGTAAGTGTTGATGTATTCGTTTCGGTCCCTTACTAACAGCGGTCGATAGCTGAACAATGTATTGATGGTAGAATCGATGGCCTCGGCCCTACAACGACATCCACCAAGACTGATGAGACCATTTCAACACACTCAGCTGAAATAGACTCCACTGTAACACATTCCACTGAAACTCTTTCGACCGAAGAGGCATCTGTGTCTGCATCTGCTGAGACCATGACAACATTTTCCACGGCGGGGGCATCTGTCGAAAGCTCTGTTATCGAGCATTCAATCGCCTCCACATTCTCTACTGAAGGTTCTGGAATGTCAATGGGGTCATCATCATCCGAAAGTTCCGCCAGCCAAGAGACAGAGGCAGCCAGTGGCACGTTGACTGATGAACCGACTGCAACACAATCTCAGGGAGATGTCGCGATCACAAATGCCGTTTCCAACGGACGATTCTCTATCAAGGACCCCAACTCAGCAAGTGGCATATTTGGCTTCGATGCTGAAGGTCAGGCCGAGCAACGAAACGGCGACTGCTACAAGGGAGACGGAAGCTCCGACAATGGCTGTGTTGCATTGGGGTCCTCTTCCGACTCACAGAAGCGAGCTTTTGGCGGACTGGCGAGTATCTCACAGTTTCTTACCAACCTTGCTCCAAGCAGAAATGTTCTCTATACCGTCCAGTTCTATTACGTCGTCATCACCGCTGGAGGCAGCCAGGCGTGTAGCGTCAATGGATACCTTGGCAATACCCAGTTCTACACCATGGGTCTTTTCACCAGCGGTGGCGTTAGTGTCTCATGGAACAGGGTCCTTACTACTGTCATCGCCGACTCTCGAAGCGCCAGCTTTGGCATCTCTCTGTCTTGCACGGGCAATGGGCTGGCACTGATCTACGTCGACTCGGTCTTTGTCTCCAATCAGGTCACCCCCGACAACATCGACCAGTTCCAGCTGGACTTTGGAGATAGCGACACTCCTGAGGAGACTACCAGTAGACTCCCATCCACTCCAACTAGTGAACCGGCCAACCAAGTCACATCTATTGAGCCAGTCACTACTACCACAAACTCCCCTCCCGCTACCACGACAGGCTACACCAGACCAGAGATTCCATCTCAAGAGGTCTGCCCCGATGGTTACAGGCCTCCGGGCTTTTGTGGACAGAAGTGGCCAAAGCCTTCAGAGCCATTCTGCGAGTACCGTTCCCAGCCTAATGCTCAGGCTGTGGCATATCCACTGTCGGAATATCCCATGCAAGGCATGGATATCCAGAAGTGCGCGTTGACTTGTGCTTACATCGATGGATGTTTCGCATTCGCTGTGAACAACAACCCGAGGTACCCTTGCAATTTCATCCTTGAGCCATTGAGGCTTCAAGGTTGGACCACTGGGGACCCAAACCGTGTTCTAGAATGGTCTGAGTTGGCTTGCTTCAACTGTCAGCTCTGTGATGAATCACAGTCCCAAACGACTGCTGGCGTTACTGGAGCTCCGGTAGAATCGGAGACAACTATCATAGCGGAGCCATCCACCAGAGTTCCCCAGAACACTACCCGTTGGCTACCTGAGCCGCAGACTAGCTCTGGAGGCTTAGAGCCTACGCCAGGCACCAAGTCAACAAGCATGCGACCGTCTCGACCGGAGACTAGCGTTGACGTGGAGCCAACCTTTATCGAGGGCACCACCACTGTGCCTGAAACAACTCACACGTCTGCTCGGACCCCTGTTGTAGATACATCAAGCGAAGCGCCCGAAGATGCAACATCTACTACGCAAGAGCCCACTTCAACATCAGAAACCACCACCGCCTCTTCGACCCCAACAGAGACATGCAAGTATACACACGGCGAAATGTGTAACTTTGATCGCTTCAACTACCCCAAAGATGTTCTTTGTTCATGGGGCGACAAATTGACGAGCAGAAGTTTCTGGCTAGAGACTCGCGAGTCATATCCCCACCAAGACCGCGCCGAAGAATGCATAGCCATCTGTCAAGGCCATCCACTCTGCTTGACCGCTGGATACTCACAGTTCGAAAACCGATGCTACTTCTCTGAGCTTCCCTTGCTCAAGGAGAACTTCGTCACCGAAGAGAACGACTGGAAGAAACAGGTTTGGCTGGACACGCGCTGCTACACCGACTGCGAAGCCTGTGTCCCTGATTCTGTTCCGAAGGGTCCTCCCGATATGTGCGCATATACTCTAGGCGACGAGTGTAAACCAGTCGCCAACCCACCTGCAGGTACTCTCTGCAATTACGAAGCTTATATGGGAGGTGGCTGGGTTGATGGAAATGATCCCAACTTGATCACAGTCTATACAGAGTATGCCCAGGCTACTCCTCGGCGGTGTGCTGCCATCTGCCGAGCTTATCCAGGATGCAAGGGTTCTGGGTACAAGGATGATCGATGCAAGTTTTCGGTTTATAAGCTTGCTTTGAGCGGTATGCCTATACCGCTTGAGACGAACCAGGATCCTTCGATGAACTCTATCTGGGATGATCCTGCGTGTTGGACATGCCCTGGCTGTCAATAAAAGGACTCGAGAGCTCCCCGTTTTTCTTCATTTTCTCCTCCGTCGTCACGCTGCTGGCGCATTTTATTTTGTCTCCCAAAATCTCTACAGAATGATTCTCTTCCAAAGACTTCTTTTCTCGTGTAATTTAGAGTATTATAGTATGATAATGTCATAAATTGATCGTCTCATGGCACATAACACGGACTGATGTGAGGCTATAAAGAGACCTGCTCCCCAGTGCCAAAGAGATCTCGCAGAAGACCGCTCAAAGTGTCGCCTTGGGAATTCTTTGTTAGTTACCATGCGGGCTGCAAGCCATTTAAACGCCACAGCCCCGAATAACAGGGCTTTCCACTATTCTTGATCCCTTCCAACGTTTACCAGTTCAATCGATATACTCCCCAGTCGTTATTACCAGGATCTCAAACTCCATCTCCTCATAATCCTGCGCAAAGTCATCTAGCCCAGCGCCTTTGGCAAACTTAGCACACAGCCCATACATGACACCCAGTTGTTCGATGAGCCCCTCGTCCGATAACAGTGCAAGACTTTCTTCGCCCAACCTCAATGCTTCCAAGTCTGTCTTTGGAGTCTCAGCGAACTTCGGTACGTCGCCCGACTTTCCCGTTTCCTGATACATGTCGAGAATGCCCTTGATCTGTGCAATCCTGCGCCTTCGCTCATCGTGTTTCGCGGCATCTGGTCCTTCGCAGGCAGTGCATCGGCACGTGAAGCCCCAATTCGACAGCTCCTTCATCCTCGCCTCGTGAGAAATCGCGACTTCGATGTATGAGTTGGTGAGCTCCTCGTCTTTGTCGATATCCCTCACTGCGTATACTTCCATGAACCCTGTCGGCTCATCGTATACCCAGCATATGTTTGGTGTGCATGAGTGATTCATGCGACAGAAAGTTGTGAACAGCCCGCATTCGAGACCTCCGGATGTGATGTTCGCAGCGTTTGTATAGAATTTTGCCAAGACAATACCTGCATCGAGATCCGTCCCAGGACAAGGTTGACCCTGGAGGAATGAAAATTCGCGCAGCTTTTTGTCGTTGTGGTACAGATCCATCAATCGCTGTTTGTCTGAGTCGCTCAGGTCCGCGACTTGATCAACGACACATCTATACTCGGCTTTCGTCTTGGTCTCCTCTTGTGAGACAGTCAGAATCGGCTTTTCGTGAATGATGCGTGTCCCAGCCTTGATGAGCTCTTTGGCGAAAAGGCCGTGCCCGTCGGCCGTCTCCTTCATCATATATAAACATTTCGCTTGCTCCATCGCGTATCATGAGTTGTTGTTTTCATTCTGGGTGATCAGTGTCGTAAGGCATGCTCGCTTATCCTGGTAGTTTCCAATTCGTGAATCATTTGCTAAAAAGTTCAGGAAGGAGCAGCGGAGATCTCCGCGCATTGTCGCTCCAATCAAACCTCAAGCGAGCTTCTTGCTGTTATCGATAGGCCCCAGGCTCTGGTCTAGCTCTAAGAGGCTTAGTGCCACAGAGCCGAGCTGTTTCAATGGGCGACGGTTCTGCTTCTGCTCCACAGTTGTGGGTGCGTTTTGCAGCTCTAGGGTGGATAGTTTCCTTGATAATATCACAGCTTCAATGGGCTTCATTATATCTACTAGCAAAAAAATCTCATAATGTACAAATTGTGAGATAAATACATTTTCCTATATAATAATAGCAGATATTACATCTTATTCGTTTTTGCATCTCGATAGCTGCGTGTCACAAATTCAGGTTTATGCTTACAAAGAGGATTCATGACGAACATTTTTGTGTTCTCAACCATCGTGCCTAGAACCAAGCCAATACTAGACATTAAGCGAGTATCTGAGAATACCGAGATCTGAATTTGTACAGAGATCCAAGCAAAATATACTCTAATATTTCAACCTCTATGACTTTTCCTTCAGTACAAACATACCTCCATGCCATCCATAAGCTCTCGTCAATCATCGTCCATGTCGTCTAGCCGCCTCAAAAGGAATCTTACCCATCGGATGCGGTTCGTGGAAATGGATACTGCGCTCAACGTCCAGCTTAGTGGGAGTAAATTGCCAGACCGAGCCATACAGCTTCTCAATCTTGAAGCCAGCCGCTGCCATGGCATATAGGAAGCCGTTCCACGGGATCAAGCCAGGAGTCGATGCTATCTCAGGATCGAAGAACAGAGTACGCAACACCTTGGGCGCCTTCGCATCAACAGCAAATATGTGCTGTGTGGCTTCAGGTTCTGGTTTTGCTTCAACAGCCGGCGGTTTCACCTCCGCCGCAGTGGCAGGCTCTGTCTGTTCGCGCTTGGTCTTAACCTTGGTCTTTAACTTGACTTCTGATTTGAACTTCTTAGGTTCCTGCGCAGGCTCGTCTAGAAACAGTCTCGAAAATGGTTTGTTGAGCTCCCACAGATCTCGTTTCCTTCGAGTCTCTCTTGAAGGGCTCAACCCACTAAGGCGTCCTTCGGAGGGTACGCGACCCTGGACAGCATCTTGTGGACCATGGAAACATCATCCTCGAACCCTGTAACGTTCTTTTTAGTGATTCGGTCGATCCTAGCCTAGACTATATCCAGATTCGCTTCAGCTCGGCGCATTCTATCTACTGTCTCTTTGGTAATCACGCCTGGGGGAATCTCGTGAAGAATTTGGTGACAGCAAACAACAAGAAATTTCATGAGACGGTCCTGAACTTCGAGAACCAAGAGGCCATCTCCAGGGAGAAGCTGCCTTCGTGTTCTCACCCACTCTTCGGCATCTGGGTAAGACTCCCAGTGAACAAGCTTTCCGTATTCCTCGGCGTTTGTAGCACCATGCATAATCATGGTATGATAATGAAGAAACTTGGGGTGGAGGCCTCTTGTCGCTTTGCCAAACCAAAGCCCCTCATAATCAACGGCAGCAAAGGCAGGAGGAGCAAGTCTTCCCTTGGAACTCAGCAACAAGAGCATGAGTTTAGGTCCCGACAAGTCTTCCTAGTTGACAGTGGGCCACATGAAATGGTCTTTCAGCTTGGACCCATGTTCATGTCGATCTACTGCATGCTCTTGCCGGAAAGCCGCGAAATCAGGGCGATGGCTGGTAGGTTTGTCTGGCCAATATTTGAGGAGAATTTGAAGCCTCTGTTGGCGGGGCTTTTTCATCCATCTTCTCTGGATAGTGGCCTCATATCTCTCGAGTATCTCGTTGAGCTGATGGTAGCTGGCATAGATATTTTTTGATTAGTTCTGAGCTCGCTCACGGACATCTACTCTTGAAGGGCGACCCTCATATCGTCCTTCACTATAGGCCATTAGCTCGCGCTGCGCTTCATGATTGACATTGGGAAAATCGGGATCCTCTGAGACCTCACCATCATCATAAAAGAGACCCTCGTAATGATCATAATAGTAGCTTGATCTGGTTCTCATAGTTTTCGCGGTAAGAGGCATTCAGGCAGATAAGAAATGGTTGTAAAGACTGGCAGATAGTTGATTGATGAAGAGAATAAAATGATTGTAACGTGGCAGATTTCGTTGTGTATGTGGCGGTAGATTCGTTGAGGTGGGAGAAAAGCAGCAAAGCTTAAGGAGCTGTTTACCGTCTTGGGCTAGTTTGTAGGCCTGAGGCAGCAAGACACGAGTTGATGAACCGTGTCAGCGAGTGGAGTCATCTCGGCAGCTGAAAGTGGAGACGGAAGTTTGGTTCCCGGACTCCGATAACGCTCAGCTCATCCCATGTTGAGGATGGTTACGGTCCTACGGATGACCGGACTATCACTCGAACCCTGCAAACCAAGACCAAAAAGTACACCAAGGCCTTTGAATCTCACGCGATATACGAGACCTTCATTTCTGGGTTATTTTAGTGTTACCCATAGAACACAGCATCCGCAGACTGAGGCATCATGTCCAAGCCCCGACCCTCAGCGGCATATTCCCATTCTGAAGTCCTGTACACAACACAGCCATTCTTGGTGTTACCTGATCTTAGAGTCCTTCCCGAAGAAGATGTTGAATTTCTCGAACTCAACCGGTGCTTTCACCTGCCTGTACGAACCGTTCAAGAGGAGTTCATCAACCAGTATTTCCTGTACCTACATCCCTACTATCCTTTAGTAGACGAGAAGGAATTCTGGGACATGTACATGGGGGAAGAGACGGACGGTGGAAGAGGGAAACCAATGTCCTTGCTCGTTTTCCAAGCGATGCTTTTCGCAGCATCAGCGGTAAGGATCCTTTGACTGTCTTGATACAGGGCTGACAAGACACAGTTCGTATCGCCCGTAGTACTCAAGAATGCTGGATACACAAACGTGAAGGTGGCACGGAATATCTTCTATAGAAGAGCCAAGGTAAGTAAACTCACCCCAGGTCGCGTATAACCACTGACATTCTCAAGCTGTTATTTGACCTTGGGGTGGAGAGTGATGCATTCACTAAATCCCAGGCAGCTTTACTCTTGACGTTCCAATTCTCGGCCCTTGAACCACACGCAGGAAGCACCTGGCTAGCTATCGCTATTCAAAACGCCATCGTTGCCCAAGCCCACACTTTCCAAGCTCCCGGTTCGAGTATATCGCGCAAGAAGAGGAACAAGAGGCTTTGGTGGTCTCTGTTCTGGAGAGACAGAGTCTTAACACTCGGTCTTCGAAAACCTCTGCAGATAACACCTTCAAGCTTTAATGTCACTCTAGATCTGATCATTCCCGAGGATCTTGCTGATGAAGCAGAGAGCTCTGCCGTGTATGACCCTAGAACGAAGCGTCAGCTAGCAGACATCATAAATTTCCAATGTCGTCTGGCAGTTATTCTGACAGAGACTCTTTCGATTTGCTACGGCCCGAACGCATTCGACATTACATATTCGCTTGATAATTTTGAGAAAACACTGTCTCAAATCAGGGCCGCGAAATGTAACCTCACGCGTTGGAAGAAAGAAGCCGACAAAGCGCTGCATCCATTCCTCAAGGGCACGGGATCGCACCGATCAACCACTTTGATATCAAGCGTAGTGTACATATATGCCTAGTGAGTAGCCTGAGTTACTAGTGCCGTTCTACATACTGACAATGAATGTAGTGCTGCCCAAATTGCTCTTGGGAATCATGAAGCTATGATGATTGAGCAGCGACAGAAAGGAGTCAACATCATTGACGACACTGTACTCCGGAATATTGGAAAGGACATAAGTTATGCGACGACAGAAACGACCAAGTTAGTGGGTTTCATCGTTCAAGAAGGGTTAACTCAACACCTACCTATATCTGCGTAAGTGACCGGCTCTCAGTGGACTTGCTATAACTAACCTTGGTTAGCATTGCTTACATTGCATATCCGCTTATGCTGAGCTCCATAGATGAGAGAATAGCACCGAAAGACCTCGAAAGTGACGAAGATCAACTGTTAACGAGATATCACGCGCAAGCAATGCATCTGTGTAGTAAGCGTTTTGAAGGTGCCGAAGATATCAGTAGAATGATCACCCAGATCGTTCAATCAACGCCCATTCAGCTACCGCTGCGCCCGCACTCGAAACCACCAGGACGTAGGCAGTCCTCAGGAGCAGAAGGTGCATTGTCAGCACCTTCGAAGAGTCTCACAAAGTACTGGGATGAACTGTTCATCACACGCCAATACATGCGCCTTCGACTTTCTCTCGACTACGCTCTGATCACTGGTAAGCCACCAACAGAACTGGACCTATCGATGTTTATCCTTCAGGACGCGGGGATGAAGAGGCTGGCCTACGGACCGATACATAACTTGTCTGCGACAACTCTGTACACGCCTCGAAAGCGTCGCGCATCTGAAAGTGTTGCTGGTCTGCCGAGGGTTATTGAGCTGGATGAGAAGCTATCCGACGATGAAGGGCAAGTGGAGCATATTGAGTTATCAGATGACATGACCGCACTTAACACTCAAATTGTTCAGAGGGAGGCGGTATCTGCTCGGCCACATTTTGACTATGATGCAATATGGGCGGCGAATTTGTTTGAGGAGATTACGGATGTACTCTGGGCTTGAATTAGTAATGACGGGAAAACTTATGTACCCCAGATGAACTGTATATACTTGTTTTTGGAATTCGTCAACTTTCTAGTAATGTTAAGTTGCCAATGTGGTTCATGAGACCGCCGCAGCAGGGGTAGCCCATACCACCAAGTAATATCGGAACAATCCATGATTTGCACCCAGGGTCCCCGCTGGAAATATCTCTTCCACTACTGAGAGATAAGCCAATGTCGATCTTTCCAAATATGTCTGCGGTATATCTCACTCCGATGTATCGACAAGGAATGGCGACATCAACGCATGCGCTATTTATATGCGAGTTCGTGGAATCATTGCACCGAGAGTAGCGGACCCCGCCAAGATGCCGTACACCATAACGCTGGTCTATGGTGTATTGTGCACGATATAAGCTGCCAGTGCCGGACCGAAGAATAGGGAGACATATTAAGCTGATCTTAAGCCATCTCCGAGTATAATCATTTGAGAGTTAAGGACGCGCTATTCTTCGGCTATTGACTTTCCTAAAACTGAACAAGAAACCTTCAAAATGAGATTCTGTTTTGCCGGTCTGGCACTCGCCGTCATTGGCTCTGTTCAGTCAAGCCCGGTTGCCCGAGCAGTCAAACCGCCGCATTTCTTCCTCATCGGTGACTCGACTGTCGCTGTAGACGGTGGCTGGGGCAACGGTTTCTTATCATACCTCAATGCCCCAGCTAAAGGCGATAATCGAGGTGTCAGTGGCTCTACTACTGTATCTTGGAAGTCCAATGGTCGTTGGGACACTCTCATCAAAGACGTCAGTGGAGCGAAGGCCGAATTTGAGCCTGTTGTGACGATTCAATTTGGCCACAATGATCAGAAGGTCATGCAATTGGATGAGTTCCATGCCAACCTAGTCGACATTGGTAACCAGATCAAAGCAGCTGGCGGAACACCGGTAAGTCTCATGCCCGATCTGCGAGTATTTCGCTTGTTAACAGGAACATCAGATCTTTGTCACTTCACTCACACGCCGTACGTTCCAAAACGGCGAGGTCGTCCAGAACCTCAAGGAGTGGGCTGCCGAGACTATCGCCGCTGCTGGAGATGTCGGCGCCCAATATCTGGAACTCAACAAAGCTAGCACAGATTATGTCAACGCTATCGGAAATGAGGATTCACAGCGTTATAACTGGGGAGAAGGTGATAGGACGCATCTGAACCCAGCTGGAGAAATTGTCTTTGGAAGAATGGTAGCAGACCTGTTACTGGAAGCGCGTGAGGACTTTTCGTCTTATTTTACACCCAACAAGGCGCTTAGTGATAAGATTGCGAAGGGAGAGTTTGCTACTGGGGACGAGTAGACATGAGAGAAGCGGCATCCATTCTCTGTAATAGAAATGACATGTATTTTCCCACATAGATGATAGATTGCAGAACGAATCGACGCCAGAGTCTTAGTCGTCAAGAGGCTTCTGCGCCCATACCACCTTTCCACGAAAGTACCCGTGGACCTTTTTCGACCGGATTTCACGGCGGTAGCGAGCGGCAAAGACGTGAATCTCTTCTTTGCTCCACCCCAATAGGTTTGCGATAAACATGAGAGTGCCTTCAACGTCTTGTAGGATTGCAGCCTGGAAATACTGACCGGCCTCTTTGAGCTTGGGATCTTCAGGCCATCCGCCGATAGGTACCTGGCCTCGGTTAAAATCGACGAGTTAGACGAACGGCATGGTATAGTAAATACCTTGATCTCTTCTTCCTCAATGTTGACGAATCCTGCTTCTTTCATGCTCTCAACTTGAACGTTGTCTTCGAGAACGGAGAATGGCCGTTGAAGCTTTCGACCTCCTTCCATGAAGATTTTCCCCCACTGACCCATAGCACTATCTTCAGATACTGAGTTATCGTCACTGCCAATGCAGGGCGAGGCCTCGTGGCTTTCGATATAACCTCCTGGCTTCAGACATTTATATGCCTGCTTGAACAGCCCAGGCCAGTCAACAATGCTGCCGACCAGGAATCTCATGTGTACATAGTCAAGTGAATTCTCTTTGAAAGTCCATTCCTGGGTACAGTCATCGATTTGACTAAAAGATTAGTGTTTCAGTATGATGATATTGGTAATCGATGCTGTACTAACAATTCAAGGTTCGGTGGTAACCAGCCTGGCTGGATTGGGGAAATGTCGATTCCTACCACTTTTGCGCTTGGAAACTCATCGGCAAAGTCCCTATCAGTGTGAGTTAGTGGCCCTAAGAGCCGCTCATGAAAGTCTTACATTGCCCAGATTCCTGCACAAGAGTAGTTCATTAGATGTCAATATCCATGAGGGACACAGCAACGGGCCTCTTACCTGTGCCTGTTCCAATATCTACAACGTCCTAGACAAATTAGCAAATGGCTCAAGCTGCGATTTGGATAGAAAAAAGTACCTGTATATCCTCTTTCAAAGGTGCTTTGTAGAGTTTATCGTTGTACATGAGAATCAGAACATGGTGACTGAGAACTTTGAGCAGAGAGACTGATGAGGTACACTAAATCCTTACTTGATGTCCAGTGCTTCATTGGCTTGGTTGTCGTTTGAAATCCTAGACAATAGGTCAGCTGATGTGCTGGACTTAATGACAGTTGTGTGAGACTGTGGGGATGATGACTGACCAGTACTGAGCATCGCCTTGTTCGCTATGATATCTTCTACCGTTGATTTCTCGGTAGCGCAAGATATCGGAAGAAAGCGAAGCGGTTGAGCTTGCGTTGTCCGATAGTGTTGAGTCATTATCGTCATCTTCGTCGTTCTGATCTGGCTCCTGGACGCCAGAATGTTAATCCCATGAAGTGTAAATGGTAATATGCTGAAGACGTACGGTCTGCGTCCAATGCTGACCGGGGAGAAGCCCTGTGGGAGCTTCCTCCTGGGGCGCGTCACCTGATGTCGGCGCAGGCTGGTCAACTGCCTTGTCACTGGTTTGTGGATCAGACATGACAGTCAATATGAATGACTAAGGATCCATAGTCTAAGAACCGTGATGTCTGATCTAGGTCTGGCTGCGGTATTTAGAACTTAACGCCGCGGGGTTCATGGGATGATGTGATGTCAGCCAAGTTCTCCTCTTGTAATCAGCCGATACGGAAGGTGGGCATGTATACAGGATGTTATGTTGCAACCAACAGACAAACAGGGGTCCCTGCAGGTACTTTTTAGGCGAGATAAAGATAACACAAACGGAACACGTTGTCTATATAAAGCAACTATCAGAGATATTCAAATGAGAAAACATCGCATTGCCAAACTTAATCACAGTATACCCGCACGCGGCCACTCGACATCGGCACGCTGTTGGGTGAAAGATCTCGAAGCCAGGAGCGTAGCGACTCAATGTCCCATATCTCTCCCGCATCAGCCAATTCGCACAAATTTTCGAAGTGGCTCTCCCTTTCGATTTTACATGGCGTTCTGGAAGGACAATCTGCCAACGCACTAATGCCATCTAAAGTCATTTGAGCATGCGTTGAAAACGGCTTGACAATATCCTCCAGCCTCTCCGATTTGCAGACGATTCCATCATGGAAAGGCTGCTGTCTGAAGGTAGTGAAGTTCTCGCCAAGCTCTTGTCTAAATCTAGACATAAACTGCTCCTTGACATCACGTAGTGTGTCCCTAAACTTCTGTTTGTTGTTGCGATGATGGTCTAGACCATCTGCCTGGCTTAGCAGGATCCGCAGCGGGCGCTTATCTTCTTGGTCGCGGAGCAGTTTGATAGCTATGTGCAAGGCACTTTCGGTTGCCTCAGATCGTGTTCGTTCCATCGGGATCACAATGATCACGATGGCAAACAGCTCCTGGAATACATCGGCCATGTACTTGATCTCTGGCTTCTGGTCGTCGAAACCGGGACTATCGAGGAAAATGGCCCCGAGGCTACTGGAGTCGTAAGACTGAATGCCTAAAGTTCTGCAGAGACTACTGGAGCCAGGCTTGAAGTAGTTCTCAGATGCACCGGTGAGAACAGTAAGCATTTGACTCTTACCAGCTTCTGTGGAGCCCTGCACTCCGATGCAGATCTTGTCCGAAAGCTGGATTCGGAGCTGGGCGACTTGAGCAACACTGAAAAGCCACCTAGGCCAGAAGAAGGTAGGTGTAATACACCACTGGTTGGCCTTGACCCCGGGATACTCTTTCAAGCCCTCTTCGAGTTTGCCTCTCCATTTATCTATCGTTTCCACCGAATGAGAGCTCGCAATATCCTGCTTCACGCGATCGAGGAGGGTCTTCTCCACTATGTCATCGGACTCAGCGATGGGTAGGCCAAGTGCCAGCAGAGTAATGGCTAGGACACCAGGAAACGACAGATCTAGATATGTTTTGTGCCTGTTAAGGAGATGATTGATGATAGTGGTGCTTGTGAATAACACAGCTATCCCACCAGTGACGCCCAGTCCAGCAGCGGAAGTCGCCCCAAGGCCCAGAGCTAGGACTCTAGAGAATAACGAAGCTCCAGAAAAATAAGACGGCAAAGCACCCAAAGCAGCTGAGGTGATCCGGTGGCCCTCGGTGGACTTGCAGTACCATTCATATGGCGCGTCAAGTTGAGTGATGATGACAAGATGACAAAATTGAATGACACCCATGACGCCTTGAAACTGGGACACTGCTTGCTCTGTGCGCCTTGTAGGGTCTGTCGAACGATGATATAGATCATGGCTGAACGTCTTGAGAGCTCCAGCAAATGTCGGTACTTTGTTGAATTGTTTTGTCAACGTGGGTCTTTTGGCAGCTTCCCAATTTTGGACAAGAAGCTGAGCTCGGGTGATACTTGGGGCGTTCTGGCTGATGACCATATCCGTAATGAGCCTCCTAAGAACTTTAGGGCAGGCGGCAGGGATATCATGAAGAAGGCCAGTATCAGAGTCTCCATCTCCATACGCGCCAGGCACAGAAGCATGGAAATCGGATCCAATCTCAAAGTCCTTTGGCCAAAGCGCCTTCAGGATGGTAAAAGCATGGCCAAGGCGACTGAAAACAAGATGGGGGCTAGCATCGCTAACAAGACCGTCGATGCATCCCACAACAGGTTTGATGTTGTCGACAATCGACATGACCTCTTCTCGAGGATGGGCATCGCGAGAGGTATTATCAGTTCTGAGGGCCTGGACCTTTGACATCTGAGCAACGAGCGCACGTATCATTGCCAGTCTGATACTTTCGAAGGTCGCTGGTAAGCTAGCTCTGTCCAGACTCATCGATCGCAAGGTATCAACATCGATGTCTGTAGATCGCCCGAAAATATCATGAAGGGTGATGCCTTCCTGAATGGCGATTGAAGCTTTTCCAATGTCCTCAAAGGGGTCATCGTCCTTGATCCTATACTCAAGTTTGACAGAGTTCTAGGCGAAGAGGTCAGTTGAAATGGACAAAATGGCTCATAACTAGAAGTCAATGCCTACCTGATAGCGGTCAGACTTGGCAGGAAACCCAAGAATCGCGAGAGGAATTTCTCGGGTATCGCTACTAAACGTTGCTCCTTTCAAGAGATATTGCATCACAGGCGTATTGATATCCAATGATACAATCATGTGATCGCTGTGAACCACGCAGGAGCAACTTGTTACCGTTCCAGGCATTGGAAGTATCATCGATGAAACATCGGAGACTGCATGATGCAGTTCTTTTGAGGCCTGTTGAATAAATCTGGAACCAACAGAGCTCTTGACACAATGGAAGTAGTGTGACATCTTGTGATATCGGTCAACCTGACCCGCGCTAGGTATCTGAGGAATGTCGTCGAGTCGCAAAGTTTGGACACAATTCTGGATCCCTGATATTTCAGCCGCGATAGAGTACATGCACCCAAAGTGGCAGAACTTGCCCGTGTGCTGCAACAAAAGATCTAAGAGATACTCAAGGATAGGCCATAGCATCTGGATCGTGGGTGACAGGTTCCCCAGCGGTGTTCTTAGAGCATCAAAGGTCTGCTTAAACTTCCTCGAGCTATCGTTGAGTGCAAAGGGAACGTAGTCGTGAGGGTTGATAACGTGGTGGAAATTGCCGCTCAGGTTCATTTGAAAGGAAACCGTGGTTCCTAGTGGTTCAGCGACCATGCACGAAGGTGCTCCAAATGTGATTATGGATACACCGCCCTGCCTTTGTTCCCAGGCGTTCGGAAGAGGATCGTGGCCAACCATGGCCAGGTAGGACGAGATAGTCGCCAGGGCGCCTCTAAGATCTGAGGTTAGCATGGATGAGGAAAATGCTTGTACAAACGCACCCGAAGCTGTGGCCGCAAACAACCAACTTGTGCCTCTTCATAAGCCATTCAACAAGCGGCACAAACTCCTCACTTCTGTCACAGAAGCCCTTATGGAATCGCGATCCTATGTCATCTGACGCTGTCAAGCGCACGTCTAAATCAGAATGGACATCGTTCATGTTACGTGTACAACAGAACCCTAGAAAGACGGTCTGAAGGCGATTCGACCAGGCAATGACCGGCGGTGTTGACTTGATCCCCGCTTTCTTGCTAATCGGCGCAATTGAGTAGACCGACGAGATAATGTCTAGTTCTCGGATGAATCGGAATCGATCACTCTGATGAAGATTCTCATCGATGTTGATACCTTGCTCTTGTTCGTTGCAGAGATGACTGACTGCTGCAGCACCGTAGAACATGAGCTCTTTGTTGGTGAGCTCTGCATCGCTCAATCCAGCATTCTGGTCGCTAAAATTGATGTACTCGCTGAGAAGAGTCTCTGTTCGCACCATGATGGCATCACAATAAGTATGTAGTCCAAGTACGATGATTTGGGTGTAATACACAATTTTGAGGGGACTACAATGGCCATTGTCAAGGTGACGAGATCCAGAGTTCGACGAGGCTCTGTAACGTCTCTGCATGGTCAGCTCATAAGCACCCACGACTTCGCCACTTGCTTCTAATAGGTCCATTTACAGGGTTGAAAAGCCACATTCGTGCTAACGTTAGGCAATCTAGGGGAGGAAAGAAACCTTGGGACCTTGACCCTAAGCGATGAAAATATTTAGGCAAGCTTAGCCTAAGCTAAGGGGAATCTTCCCTAGGTTTATTTTAACACCCTATATCACAGTTGGGTGTTTTTTTGCCCCCTGAGGACAATCCCGCCACCACACCAACTAGAAGCCTAAGCCAAAGATTAGGAACGGACCTTTCAAGCTGACCAGCGAATGCGGCTGCAGAACCGTTACTGTATCGTTCGCCTGCTGTAGAGGAGCTACGATGATATTATGACCGCCCATGAAACCAGCGTCGAAAATATAGACATCGCTGTGGCTGACGGGAAACCGACCGTGATGTCTTTGATCCAGCAAGCACAAAGCAGCTCTCGCTTCAATATTGACAGGAGAAACTCAGGTAACTTTGTGTTCCGCTGAATCTTGAAAGGCTGTCTGATCTTTGATCTTTACGACTATTTTTTATGTTTGACATCGTTCGGGGGGATGTTACTGGGCGGCTTTATCAGACTTCTCTTTACCGGTAGACGAGTAGTTCGTTTTTACTTGATGATATTGAGAAGAGATGGCCTTGGACTTTGTGTGTGATCAGCAAGCAACCCCGCACACTGCAAAAGCAACACCCACTACGACGGCTGAATGTGTTGCCCTGCAGGGTGTCTGTCTGCCTTGAGGTCAGCCGTCGGGGCTCGGTTTTCAAGGTCTGCCACTAAAGCAACTCCTGGCAAGACCCCGCCAACAAGAAAAGTGGCCAACTGGTAGAGGCATCCAGACTCTTGCTTCATGGTAAGCCTCACTCTGTGTTACGTCCTGATTGGCTATGATGTCCATAGCCCCCAACCATATCATGATTGTCTTGTGTCAGGCCGCAGGAAGTTCATTCTTCTTCCTTCTAAGAAACAACATTCTATGCAGCTACTGAAACGGTGTCAAGGCATTATCTTCTGTTAGCCATTTCAAGCCGCCATTCCGGGGGGTTCAATCCTTCCCAACCTTAGTGCAATGTCATTTGGCTATAGGTACCAACCTACAACTGCCTGCATCCCTCGCGATACGTTCATTGACTGAGATAGTATCGGCGACTTGATCGCCATCGCAGGGCTAATCGAACGCATCGTCGTCGAGGTCAAGTCATACAAAGATGCGCCGCAGCACTTCCAGCGGCTAGCGATTGAGTTAGACTTTCTATCAAAAGTTTGCCATCAGGCGTTTCATCTTATACCGACTCGCGCCAATGAGCAAGCCAGGCTTGAGAGGGTTCGGGCGATTGCCTTGCATTGCCTTGGCCCGTTGCAGGCGTTCGAACAAAAGATGAGGAGTTACGAAAATACTCTACTACCAGCAACTTGTATGGATAAGAGTAAAAAGGGTTGGATACAGACCTGCAAGAAGCGATTGCATTGGTCAGCTATCGCGCGCCATGAAGTTGATGAACTTCGCGCGATATTAACGAGTGAGATTTTGGCGATCAATACTCTATTGACAATGCAGAACTGGCAAGTTTTCTTTCCACCAGTTTGTCTCAAATACCTTTCGTCTGACAGCATGTAGGGATAGCCTGAAATCAGAGAATACCGCCAATAATCCATTCGCCAAACATTTGCAGGCTCTGATAACAACCACAGAGACCGCTTCGCGTGAGATAAGAAGCTGCCTCATCGAAGCCAAGGCTGGCTCTGAGCGACTCGAAAGACTCGTGGTTGCTGCGAACTCGGCACAAGCCGAACAAGAAAGGACCCTAAGCTTGATGGAGCAGAACGCTGAAAAGTCAAGCATGGTTCTGGATGTTATCACCAACACCATGGGGGCGGCCTCATCACAACTTGTCAGATTGTTCACCCTCACTGAGCACCTCGAGCGATGGATTAAGACTGTCGTGAGTTATTGTAACGAGATCATTGGTCTTGTCCAGCGAAACACTCGCATTTTGCTTTCATTGCACGACATCGTGATGCGATTGGAATCCGCAATGAGAACGTCCACCATAAGCCTTCCGGTCTTAGAATTCGAGAATCCCTTTGGTATCAAAATGGCCCTTCCCTATCAAATGTGTGACACCTGGGAGGTATTATTTGGCATTCCATTGAGTGAGCGCTTTTACTGACACGCCCAGGGTCTGTGCCGACTGCTCGTCGTGATGTTCTACAACAAGCCTGGACGGCTCCTCGTCGAGCAACGACGGTTTGTCATTATGCAATCACAGACAAATATGCCTATCAATCCACAGAACTGGTCAACATCTGTTGTTCCCGGGGATTCACTAAACATGTCTATCCTAGTGGAACGTCTTGGCATCCAGTCTACTAGATTTTCGTGCCTCAGATGCGACCACGTGTTCGAGTCAAGAAAGTCTAGTCCTAGCCGCGGGTATCAGTGGTACGTCGCCCTTGAAGATCCGCCACAATAGCACATTATAGTTGATACTTCATAATAGCCCCAAATGCCTCCTTTGGTCAGATATTGCAGATGGGGCGCAATTGGGCATCTCGTCTGATTCTAGTAGTTTGTCGGTTCCTCTCCCCCCTCCTGAACCCGTACAGTGGGACTCGTGGAATGGGCTGTGGGAATCAAGATTCAGACAGCCACAGGCGCTGTCGCGATTACGAAACTCTGGCATGCCATTTGACAGAAGTCCTGTTGGGAGCACCGACGACGAAGAAGTGGATGTGTCCGCCTTTCGACGTGTTCACGTCATTCCATTCGAGGGTGATCTTTTACGATCAGTCGTCAGAATCGGAGCTCGATGTCGAGATGTCATCCTCAGGTATGCGGCGAATTTCGAACCCAACAACCCCCAGCTTCCTCCCGAAACAGTACTTGAATTTAAAAAGCTCGTGCAGGAGTTGAATGAGCTCAAGGCGACTGGTATTTATCCTCTTGCCGAATTGAATGCACGTCAAGGGACAAAGAGTCACAAAGAAGTCCTAGACTACTGGATTCAAAGAACTGCCCAGGTATTGCATCATCCTATCCATGACCCATTATTCAAAGCTAGAGTATCACGAGATGAGATAGAGGGGATCGCGAAGTGGATGGGCAGCCCTGCACCACTTGACCAACCCCCAACTCTAACGGAACTTGGGTCCGGCTCCTTTCGTGATGAGTATTGCAGAAACGAGCACCTGAAGCGGTTCCCCAACAGGCAAAATCAAGCCAACTTTTCATTGACTCAACATATCTTACATGACGGCTCAAAATGGACATTAGACTCTATTGGATGGAATGGAATGTATGACACAGTGCGGGATCTGGAGGATGAATGATCCAGATAAATATATTCGAACCATTTTCTCTCTTGGCTTTTTGAATCTTTAACCTAATACTAATATGAACATCACTTTACTGTAGTTTCTATCTGATAGTAAATGTTCGGTACACTTGTGCCATATTGAGTTGTGACAAACCCCGCCTTTCAACTTGCTTATCTATCAACAAGGGTATGTCACACATCTTGCCCTTGCCGTCCGAGCCGTGTAAGCATGGATGGACAATAACAGGGGCATTTCCTTTGCTTACATGTCTCGCCTGTTTCTGCTCCTTAATTATCTTGGACCAACAACAATTGACTTACCATGGAAGAACGCAGGAAGCTATATGAAAAGTATCCATCAATGCGGAAGCTGGAAGAGCTTGGGGACGCATACGTCGAGGTATGCCCATTATAGTTGCCGTTCAATCACTAGCTAACTGGTTGCTTAAGTGGAATGATGGTCGTGAAGCTGTTCTCCTACGCTGGCTTTACGACCATCCAAACTTCCCAAATATGCGCAACAATCCCTTGGTCATCTGCGAAGCCATGGATGAATTCGCCGCTCAGCGAGACTTCCTGATCAACATTGGCCCAGACAAAGCAGAAAAGATCGCCGCTCTTATTGCCGAGACCAAGCCCAGAGTCTTTGTTGAGCTGGGCGCTTATGTTGGTTACTCGGCGCTATTCTTGGGAAACGCGTTGAGGAATGCACAAAAGGACAGCCATGACGCTACGAACAACGTCGTCTATTGGAGCCTGGAAGCCGATCCGGGTTTCGCAGATATTATAATGAACATTGTTGATCTAGCAGGACTATCAGATGTCGTAAAGGTGATTACGGGAAAGGCTGCTGATTCCCTTACTCGACTGAAGGAAGAAGGAAAGCTCGAAACTGTGGATATGCTGTTTCTGGATCACGTTGAAGACTTGTATGTCACGGATCTACAGGTTGCCGAATCACTAGGATTGCTCAAGATAGGGAGCCATATTATGGCAGATAATGTCCTTTGTCCTGGGGCACCTAAGTATAAACAGTATATTAAGGGACATAAGTCTATAGAGCTACTAGGTTCTCTTTACTAGAATAAGCTCTTAGCTATAAGCCTTAACTATAAATAATATTTCTAGCCTATAACTTAAATATTAATATTATAATAATTAACTAATAGCTATAATATAAAGCTAATATAATATAAACTTAAATAATAACTTTTTAATTAGCTTTAAAAGTATATAAAAATATTTTTAATTTTTTAATTAAAAAAAGTTAATTTAATATTATATATATTTTAAATCTTTAAAATAATAACTTTTATATTAATAAAACTAGTTTTTTATTAATAATATTTTAATTAAATTTATATTTATAATTATATTAATAAAGCTATAATTATACTTTAAGTTATATTAATATATAAAATTAATTTTAAAAAATATAATAGCTTTAAAAAGCTAAAATTATATTATAAAGTTATTATAATTTTAATTTTTATATAAGACTTTAATTAGCTTAATAATAGATTTTTTATTTAATTAATTTTTTTTAATTATAAAACTATTATTTATATAATAATTTAATTTCCTTTTTTTTTTTTTTTTTAATTACTATTAGCCTTATTTAAGGCTATTAAGCTTTTAACTTTTTATATAATAACTTAAATAGTAAGGCCTTTATAATAAGTTAAAATTATAAGAGTTAATATTAGTTAAGGTTTATTTGCTTTAAGTAATATAATTATTGCTTTAATTAAGTAATATAAGTATTACTTATAAGTTTACTTTTTAATAGTTATATTAACTTTTTTCCTTTACTCTTGCTAAAAGAATACTAGGCTTAATATACTTATTATACTTAAGTATATTTACTAACTTAACTATTAGTTATAGTTATTAATATTAATTATAGCTACTAATAAAATACTTATATATAAAAGCCTAGAGCCTGATTAGGGCTATTATATAACTAACTATAACTTTATTACTATAATTAAATTAATATTAAGCTAGGCTAATAGTAAAGATTATTATAAGCTTTATATAATAATTATAGCTATTAAAAAGAACTTCTTATTTAAAAGCCTATCTAGCTTAGTTAAGATAGCTATTTTTAATTATACTTTAATTAATTTAATTAATTATATAGATTTAGCTTACTTAAGTTATTTTATTTATTTAATTTAGCTAGTTAAAAAGCTAGCTAGATTAAATAAGCTAAAAAGGGCTATAAAAGAAGGCTTATTTCTTAATATAAAAGAGATAGCTTTCTTTATTATATTAATAGATTTAGCTTTATATAAAAAGTAGCTTAAAAATATAATTATTAAAGCTAATTATTTATATTATATTCTTTTAATTATATAAAATTAAAGGTAAAGGTAAAGTAATAGTAAAGTTTAAAGGTTTAAAGAAAAAAGGTTAACTCTATTTATATAAGTTAATTAGTAAAAGCTAAATTAACTTTTATTAATTAAATATATATACCTAGGTATATAACTAACTGCTTTTATATTTAAATTATAAATAAAGTAAAATTAATAATAAAATAGTAATTAAACTAAAGTTAATTTTCTTTAAGTATTATTAATATTATTTAATAAAAAAAAAAATAATATTATCTTTTTTAAAAAACCTTAAAAAAAAAAAAAAAATTAAAAAAAATTAAAAAATTACTTTAAAAAAATTATATTATAATAGTTAAGGTTTTAAATAAAAAAACTAATTTATATTAAGTTTATATTTATAAATTATATAAAGTATTATATTAAGTATATTAATTTAAAGTTATATTTCTTAATAATTAATAATATATATAAAGCTTATTAAAGTAAAGAAATATTATTAATAGCTAGTAAGTTAAGTTTTATTTACTATTAAATAAATATTTTATATATTTAAATAATATAAGTAAATTAATAAAAGTTATTATTAAATTAATAATAATTTTATTAAATTAATATTAATAAAATTAAATTAATTATAATTATAAAGTCTTAATATTAATTATTATTAATAATAAGTATATTAATTAATAAAAAATATAAAGTATATATAATAAAACTATTAAGATTATAATATAATTTCCTTTTCTTTTTAAGCTTTATTTTTAAAGCTTAATTAAATTATTTATTTATTAAATATCTTTAATAAGCTTAATTTTAGCTTTATAAACTCTTTAAAATATTTAATTATATATTTAAAAATAAAAAAACTTTTATTAAAAACTAAAAATCCCTTTATATACTTATTATAGTATTTAAAAATCTAATTATATTTTATTTTAATTATATTTATTAAAAGATAAAAAAGTCTTATATTTTAAATTTTATAAAGTTAAATTATTATAAGCTTTATATAAAATCTAAGGCTTTTTATAATAATAAAAATATAACTTTATTAAAAGGTTTATTTTTTATTTATAAAGTATTTTTTATTTATATTAATTTTTTATAATAAATTATTTAATTTAAAAGAAAAGCTATATTAAAGCTAATAAAAAAGCTATTAAAAAAAAGCTTATTTAATTATAATATTAATTAAATAAATATCTTTTAAAGTTTATATATTTTAATTATTAAAAGTATTTAATTTAATTTAAAAGTTTAAAGGCTTTTAAATATAATTTTAAAATAATAAATAATAATAAAAAAATAAAAAACCTAGTTATATCTTTTAATTTTATTATTATAGTAAAGTTAATTAAAGCTAGTATTATAAACTTTATTAATTAATTTATTATTTTAAATTTTATTTTAGTTTTTAATAAAAATTCCTTAAAAGTTATTAAGCCTTAATAAAGTACTTAAATAATTTTTATATATTTTTACTTTTTAAATAGTTTTTTTATTTAATTAAGTATTTTCTTTTATTATTAGCTTTATAAGTATTTTTAATTACTTTTACTTTATAAAATTTAAGTTAATTAATTTTTTTTAATTTATTACTAATTTTAACTTATATTATATTAATTATTAATTTAAATAATATAATATAAAAGATTTTATAAAGCTTTATTTTTATTAATAAATTTAATTTATAATTATTTTTAAAAATCTTTTTAATAATTTTATAAAGTTTAATATATTTAAAGTTAAGCTTATAACTTAGTTATTTTATAATAATATTTTTTATAAATAAATATATTATATTTCTTTTTTTAAAAATTAATTTTTTTAACTTTTTAAAATTATAATATTATTATATCTTTTTATTAATAAATTCTAGTTTTAATTAAAATTTATTATATATATTTTTTAAGTTTTTACTTTTAATTATTATTATTTTTTTTTTTTAATTACTATTAGCTTTATTTAAAGCTATTAAGCTTTTAACTTTTTATATAATAGCTTAAATAATAAGGCCTTTATAGTAAGCTAAAATTATAAAGCTTAAAATTAATTAAAGTTTATTTACTTTAAGTAATATAACTATTACTTTAATTAAATAATATAAGTATTACCCTTTAATAGCTATATTAACTTTTTTTCTTTACTTTAGTTAAAAGATCTTTAATTAATTTTTATAATATATTAAGCTTAATATACTTATTATAAAGTATATTCTTTAACTTATTAATTATAATTATTAATATCTATTAAAGCTATTAATATAATACTTATTATATAAAGTAGCTTATAGCTATATAATTAAGCTTATTATATAACTAGTTATAATCTTAATATAGCTATTAGGCCTGTCTTATAAGTAGCTAATAAAGAAAATATAAAAAATATTTATATAATAGTAATTACTATTATAAAGAACTTTTTATTAAAATACTAATTTAACTTTATTAAAATAGCTATTTTTAATTATAAGTTAATTAAGTTAATTAATTATATAAATTATTTAGCTTATTTTAATATAATTAACTTAAGTTAAGTTTATAATAAGCTTATAAGCCTTTTAAACTTAAAAAGGGTTTTAAAAAAAAGTTATCTTTTTTAATTAAATTAAATAGCCTTTTTTACTGCTTTTATAAGCTTAAATATATATAAAAAGTAGCTTTATAATATAGCTAAAAGGGTTATTATTATAAAAAGGATTTTATTATTAATATAAAAGCAGTATATTTATATATAAAGTTAAATAAAGGTAAAGTAATAATAAGGTTTAAAGGTTTAAAAAAAAAAGGTTAACTTTTATATAAGTTAATTAATAAAAGCTAAATTAACTTAAAGTTAATAATAACTTTATTAATTAAATATATATACTTAAATATATAATTAATTACTTTTATATTTAAATAAATAAAGTAAAATTAATAATAAAATAATAGTTAAACTAGAATTAATTATTATTATAAAGTTAATAATTTTAGTTTTTTATATATTATAATATATTTTTAATATATAACTAAAGTTAATATTTAATAATATAAGTTTTATATTTTTATTATAAGTAATATTATATATTAATTAAATATATAATAGCTTTTTAATTTAATTATTTTATTTATAATTAATATAATATTATAAGTATTATTTTATTATTTAATTTATTTATTTTATTTATTTATTTACTTAAAGCTTAAATATTATTATAAATCTATAATTAACTTTTATATAAGCTATTAATACTTATTAAAATTTATTAATAAATATTATACTTTTATTAATAAGGATTTCTTTAAGTAATTTTTATTTTTATATTATTTTATTATAAAAAATATAAGCTATTTTTTTAATATTTATATTTTCTTTATAAGCTATATAAATTAAAAATTTTATAAGTCTTTTAATAATAACTATAATATTATTATAAAAGATTTTAATTAAAAATTCTTTTAATAATAATAATTTAATAATAAAATTTATTATAATTAAGCTTTATAGTATTTTTATAACTTTAAGAAGTTATAGTTTTTTATAAAGTTTATATTATTATACTTTTATTTTAATATAAATATTATATTATTTAATAATTTTTTTTATTATTAATTATTTAATTTAATATTTATATTATAAAAGTCTTTTTAAAGTTTTAATAACTTTTTAATATTTATATATTAAATATTTATAAAATTTTTATATAAATTTTTTAAATTTACTTAAGATTTTTTTAATAATTACTAATTATATTTATTTTAATATTTATATTTATTAAGTAAATTTATATTTTTTTTTTATTTTTTTTTAATATTTATTTTTTTACTTTTATAATATTAATATTATTTTTTTTTTTTTTTTAATTACTATTAGCCTTATTTAAGGCTATTAAGCTTTTAACTTTTTATATAATAGCTTAAATAGTAAGGCCCTTATAGTAGGCTAGAATTATAGAAGTTAATATTAGTTAAGGTTTATCTACTTTAAGTAATATAATTACTACTTTAACTAAGTAATATAAGTACTGCCTGCAGGTCCTTTAATAGCTATATTAACCTTCTTCCTTTACCCCTGCTAAAAGATCTTTAATTAACCCTTATAATATACTAGGCTTAGTATACCTATTATAAAGTACATTTACTAACCTGACTGTTGGTTACAGTTACTGATATTAATTATAGCTACTAATAGGATATTATATAAAAGCCTAGAGCCTGATTAAGGCTATTATATAACTAACTATAACCTTATTACTATAATTAAATTAGTACTAGGCTAGGCTAATAGTAAAGATTATTATAAGCTTTATATAATAGCTATAGCTATTAAGAAGAACTTCTTATCTAAAAGCCTATCTAGCTTAATTAAAATAGCTATTTTTAACTATACTTTAATTAACTTAATTAGTTATATAGATCTAGCTTACTTAAGTTATTTTATTTATCTAGTTTAGCTAGTTAAAGAGCTAGCTAGATTAAATAAGCTAGAAAAGGCTATAAGAAAAGGCCTGCTTTTTAATATAAAGAAAGTAGCTTTCTTTACTATATTAATAGGTTTAGCTTTATATAAAAAGTAGCTTAAGAATATAATTATTAAGGCTAATTATCTATATTATATATTCTTAATTATATAAAATTAAAAGTAAAAGCAAGGTAATAGTAAAGTTAAACTAAAAGTTTTATAAAAGTCAGAATTAAAAGAAGAAGGTTAACTCTATTTATATAAGTTAGTTAGTAAAAGCTAAATTAACTTAAAGTTAATAATAACTCTATTAATTAAATATATATACTTAGATATATAACTAACTGCCTTTATATTTAAATAAATAAAGTAAAATTAATAATAAAATAGTAATTAAACTAGGGATATTAATATTATAATTTAATTTATAGCTAATTATATTTATTTTATTATTTTCTTTTTTTATAATAAATAATTATAAAGTTAAATTTATATAAATATTTTATTAAAAAGTAAAAATTAAAAATATTTTTATAATAATATATAAGATATAGCTAATAAGGTCTTATAATAAAAATAATATAATATAATACTTATTTTTTAATATATTATATATAAGGTATTATATATAATATTAAAAAAATATAATAACTTTAAAAGTAAGTCTTAAAGTTATATAGTATTACTACCTTTAACTTTATAATTTAATTAAATAAGTAGCTTTAATTTATAAATATAAAAAGATATTTCTTTTAGCTTTAGTAAGCTAAATGCTTTCTTTATTATTACTTAATTAAGGTAATTAATATTAAAGCTTTAACTTTAAAAGCCTAATTTTAAATAAGCTAAAAATTATAAAAACTAATATAAAATATAATACTATATAATTAATATTAATAATAGCTATAACTATTTAATTAAAGTAATTAATACTTATATATCTAGCCTTTTAATTAAAATTTATAGCCTTAAGCTTAATACTATACTAATCTTTTAATTTTTTTTAAAGTATTATAAAATTATAAAAAAATACTTATTATATATTAATAAACTATTAATAATATAATAAGTTAATTTTATAATTTTTAATTATTAAGTATAGCTATTTAATATTAATAAAAATAAAATTAAAAATAAAGCCTTTAGTAACTATATTATAAATTAGATATATATATTAAATAACTTAATAAATTACCTAAAATAAGGTTAATACTTATTAAAGTAATAGTAAGCTTTTATTAATAATATTATATTAAGTAATAGTAATAATTAATATTAGCTATAGTTTATAAAGTTAAGATATATAGTTATAGTAATTAAATTATAAATATAAATATTATATTATAAAAATTAAAAGCTATTATAATATAAAAGAAAAGAAATAAAAAGTAAAAAGGTAAATTAAAAAATAAAGGTTTTAGTATTAAAGGAAAAACTATAAATATTAATAAGCTAAAGCTAGCTTAATAAATTAGTAATAAATTAAATTAAGTTATAAAGTAATATAAAGTAATATAAAGAATATAAATTAAAAGTAAATATAGCTAATTAATACTTAAAATAAATATTTTATATAATATAATTATTATTAATTAAGTTTATTTTTTTATTTTTTTTTTTTTTTTAATTACTATTAGCTTTATTTAAGGCTATTAAGCTTTTAACTTTTTATATAATAGCTTAAATAATAAGGCTTTTATAATAAGCTAGAATTATAAAAATTAATATTAATTAAGGTTTATACTTTAAGTAATATAATTATTGCCTTAATTAAGTAATATAAGTACTATTTATAAGTCTTTTAATAGCTATATTAACCTTTTTCCTTTACTTTTATTAAAAAAATACTAGGCTTAATATATTTATTATACTTTTACTTAAAAGTTAGTTAAACTTTAATTAAGTAAAAGATTAAGTATAAACTTATAAGTATATTTACTAATTTATTAATTATAGTTATTAATATTAATTATAACTATTAATAAAATACTTATTATATATAAAAGCCTAAAGCCTAATTAAGGCTATTATATAATTAATTATAACTTTATTATTATAATTAAATTAGTACTAGGCTAGGTTAATAGTAAAGATTACTATAAGCTTTATATAATAACTATAGCTATTAAAAAGAACTTCTTATTTAAAAGCCTATCTAGCTTAATTAAAATAGCTATTTTTAACTATACTTTAATTAACTTAATTAATTATATAGATCTAGCTTATTTAAGTTATTTTATTTATTTAGTTTAGCTAGCTAAAAAGCTAGCTAGATTAAATAAGCTAGAAAGAGCTATAAAAAAAAGCTTACTTTTTAATATAAAGAAAGTAGCTTTCTTTACTATATTAATAGGTCTAAACTTAGCCTTATATAAAAAATAACTTAAAAATATAATTATTAAGGCTAATTATCTATACTATATCCTTTTAATTATATAAAATTAAAAGTAAAGGTAAGGTAATAGTAAGGTTTAAAGGTTTAAAAAAAGAAAGTTAACTTTTATATAAGTTAATTAATAAAAGCTAAATTAACTTAAAGTTAATAATAACTTTATTAATTAAATATATATATTTAGATATATAATTAATTACTTTTATATTTAAATAAATAAAGTAAAATTAATAATAAAATAGTAATTAAATTAAAGTTAATTAAGTTTATATATTATAATAAAATATAATATATTTTAATAATTAATATAAACTTTAACTTAATATTTACTTTTTATAAAATAATATTTAAATTTCTTAAAATAATTAATAATTATTAAAAATTCTTTATTATAAATTAAATAATTAAGTTTTATTTTATATAATTTATATAAATAAAATATTAATTTATATTTTTTATATTACTTTATATTATTTTATAATTTAATTTAATTTATTATTAATTTATTAAGCTAGCTTTAGCTTATTAATATTTATAGTTTTTTTTTTAATATTAAAACTTTTATTTTATAATTTATTTTTTTACTTTTTTTTTTTTTTACTTTTTTTCTTTTACTTTATAATA
Organism: Fusarium musae; assembly: GCF_019915245.1. Classification (NCBI taxonomy): domain Eukaryota; kingdom Fungi; phylum Ascomycota; class Sordariomycetes; order Hypocreales; family Nectriaceae; genus Fusarium; species Fusarium musae. The sequence continues at coordinate 3,423,903 of NC_058391.1, forward strand.
GCTTTTAATTTTTATAATATAATATTTATATTATTAATTTAATTACTTTAATTATATATTTTAATTTTATAAATTATATTTAATATTAGCTATTATTATTATTTAATTTAATAATTATAATAAAAGCTTATTACTTTATTAATAAGTCTTAATCTTACTTTAAGTAATTAATTAAGTTTTCTAAAGCTTTTAATTTATTTATAATAGTTAATATAATAAATATATTTTATATATTTAAAAGCTTTATAATATAATTAAAAATTATAAAATTAATTTATTATATTAATATTAATTTATTAATATATAATAAGTTTTTACTTATAATATTTAAATATTAAAAAAAAATATATAAATTAAAAATATTATTAATATTAAAATTATTAATATTAATTAAATTACTATTTATATAAATATTAATTATTATAATAAAATAATTATAGCTATTAATATTAATTATATAATATAATATTTTTAAATAGTTTTTATAGTTTTTAGCTTATTTAAAATTAGGCTTTTAAAGTTAAAGCTTTAATATTAATTACTTTAATTAAGTAATAATAAAAAATATTAAAAGCTTAGGCTTTAGCTTAAGCCTTTATAAAATTAAATAACTTTTAAATTTAAAATAAATTTAAGCTAAAATTAAAAGTATTTAAAGGAATTTCTTAAAAGAAATTCCTTTTTTTTTTTTAAGTTTAATAATATATTTATATTAATATCTTTTAATTATAATTAAAAAGCTAGTTTATAATAATTATTAAATTTCCTTTAGCTTAAAATAATAATAAACTCTTTAATTATTATTTATAATATAAAACTCTTAAAATATAAAATTAATAATATAATAAAAAAATAGTAAGTAATATAGCTTATATAAAGTATAGCTTAATAATAATTAAAAAAACTTATAGCTTTATAAGTAATAAAAGTCTTTTAAAATATTTAAATTTAATAAACTTAAATATAAACTTAATTTTAAAATAACTTTAATACTTTTTAAAATTATTTTATTAAATAGATTTAAAAGTAACTTAATATTAAAATAATATTACTATAGCCTTTAAGTATTTAAGCTATATTTTAACTAACTCTAGCTTTAAATATAATAAAAGCTAGGCTAAAGTTAGTATATTAATAATAATTACTAATTATTTTTAAGTTTAATAATAATAAGATTATATAACTATTTTAAAAAATAATAATAAAATATATATTAATTACTTAAATAATAAAAATTAAAAATAATAAAAATATATAAATATATATTTTTATAAACTTAAATAGTAAAATATTTTATATAATTAAATTATTTTTTAAAATAAAAAAATAAAAAGGCTTTAACTTTATTATATTTCTAGTTTACTTAAAAAGTATATATAAAAATTAATATAAATAAAAAATTATATAAATTAAATTAAAATAAATTTATTAATATAATAATAAGCTATTTATAAAATTTTTTATTTACTTTAGCTAAAAGCTAATAATAATAAAAAGCCTTAATTAAAATAATAATATAAAGTTAATTTACTTTTAATATATATTAAATTATATTATATAAAATTATAATATTAACTATAGTATTTTTTAAAATAACTTTAAGATAGCTATTAAGTATTATTATAATATTATTATAAATATTAAATTATAATAATTAAAAAAAAAGTTTTATAAATTTAATATATATATTATATTTATTTTACTTATAGTAAAAAATAATAAAAATAACTTTTTAATAATTAATATTAATATAATTTTAACTTAATAAAATATATTTAAAGATTAAATAAAGCTAACTTAAATCTAGGCTTAAAAGTAATAAAAAGCTTAATAAGTTTTAATAAATATTTTTAAAAATTAAAAATAAAAATAATAATACTTTTATTATAGTAATATAGCTTATTAAGTATAAGACTATTATTTTAATTACTTTTAATAACTTTAATAAATAAATAAATATATTTATAATATAATAATAAGTAAAAGAAATAATAAGTTAAGTAAAAAGATATTAAGCTTAAAAAACTAATTACTTTTATAAAAAGTCTTATATAAAAGTTAAAAGTAAAGTATAAAGGACTTATATATATTTATATAATAATAGCTAAAAAAAGATTAATAAGAAATTAATAAAATAATAAATAAATTACTTTTATTAATATTAGTTTTATTTAATTTATTAAAGTTTTTTAATATATAAATTAATATAAATTATAATTACTATAAAGTAATTAATAAATATATAATATAATACTTAAATATAAAAATTATAAACTTATTAAAAAGATAAGAAATTAAAATAGTAATAAAAATAATTAAAAAAAAATAAACTTTTAAAAAGTTAATTATTTTTATAATATAAATTACTTAAAAAACTATTAATATAAATAAATAAAAAAGCTAAGCTATATTTTATATTATTTTAAGCTAAATAAAAAATATAATTTTTAAATTATTATAAATAGTATATTATAATATATATATTTATATAAATAAAAAGAAAATAGTAATTAAAGTAATAAATAAGCTTATTATAAATAATAATAAATAAGTAATATTAAAAAATATAATAATAATAATAATTAACTTAATATTTATTAATATAATATAATATTAAATATAAAAAAAAGATATATAAAATATATTAATAATTATTAACTTTAAAGAAATTACTTATATTTTAAAAATTTAAGCCTTTTAAAAAAAAAGCTAGGCTTTAGGCTAAATAAAAACTAATTTAAATTACTATTAAAGTTTAATAGTTTTTAAGATTTTTTTAATTTAATTAAAGTATTTTTATTTTTTTTTTATTAAAAAAAATTAAATTATTATATTAAGTTAAAATAAAGCTTAAATAAGTTTAAATTAAAGCTTTTATAAAAACTATTTTATAATATATTATAAAACTATTTATTAAAAGTAAATATTAAATTATTAATTTAATAAATAAAAGCTAGATTTATATTAGCTTTTTATTTATAATAATATTAATACTTTTAATAAAAAAACTTAAAAAAAAATAGTATTTTTATATAAATTATAAAGCTTTAAATAAAATAATTTAATAAAATTATTATTTATTTTTTTTAATTAAAAAAATATTTAAATTACTAACTAAAGCTTAATAATTAATAAAATTAAATATATAAATAGCTTTTTATAAAATATAAATTATAAAAAGTAAAAAGTATTTTATAATATTTTATATTTAATTTAAGCTTTTTAAATAGCTAATAATATTATTTAAGTTAATAAGTATTTTAATAACTTTTTAATAATATATAAATAAGGCTTTAAGTTAATCTTTAAGTAATTATATAATAATATACTTAAATAATATTTTAATTTACTTTAAAGAATTTAAAAATAATTATATAAAAAAAGTAAAAGAAATATTATATAAGCTATAAGTAATTAAGTTAAACTTTAATTTTAAAAAATATAAGTTTATAATAAATAAAGTAAAATACTTAAAGTATATTATAAAAATTAAAATCTTTATTTAATTAAATTTAAAAAAAGTAAAAGTAATTTAATTATAAAAACTCTTAATATAATTAAAAAGAGTTAAAAGCTTTTTAAAGTTTATTAACTTTTATTATAATTTTATTAAAGACTTTATTAAGCTAGCTATTTTTTTTAATTATTTAATAAAAAAAGAAATTCTTTTTTAATAAAAGTTAAATTAATTTATAGCTTTTAATAAATTAAAAGAACTTTTTATAATAAATCTTATTTTAATATAATAAAAGCTAAATAAAAAGATTATAATAAAAGCTAATAGCTTTAAAAAGGCTTTAAAAGGCTACTTATTATAAAAAAATAAAAAAGATATTTTATATTTAATTATATATTATTTAATATTACTAAACTTAATATAATAAAATTATATAATTTATAATAAAAAGCTATTAATAGTAATTAATTACTTTAAAGTATAATTAATAAAGCTATAAAAGGTTTAAAAGCTATTTATAATTTTAATAAATTATAAAAATCTTAAATATTTTATAATAATATAAAAGATTTTAAAATAATAAATATAATAAATAAATTTATTATTTTATTATAATTATAAGCTTTATTATTAATTAAAAAAAAGCCTTTTAACTTAATATATTATTTTAATAAAATTAAGATTATTAAAAAGTAATAAAATAAGTTAATTAAATTATAAAACTTATAAAGATATTATTAATAGTAATATATTTATTAAAAAACTTTAATTTAAATTTAATTAAAATATAAGTTAATAAAAAAGGAATTTTAATTAAAACTTTATTTAAAAGATTTAAAAACTTTATTTTAAATTTAGCTAAAATATAAATTAATAAAAAAAAAACTCTAGCTAGGACTTTATTAAAAAAAAAAAGATTCTTATAAATATAATATTATAAAAGTTTTAAAATTAAGTAATATAAAGCTTAAGTTTATATATTATTTAATTAAATATTATATTAAAAAAAAATAGTATTTTTTTAAAAAAGTAAAAATAAAAAAGTAAATTTAAAATTATAATATTAATAAATAAAAAGTATTATTATATAAAAATTAACTTAAGTATTAATTAGCTATATTTACCTTTAATTTATATTCCTTATATTGCTTTATATTACTTTATAATTTAATTTAATTTATTACTAATTTACTAAGCTAGCTTTAGCCTATTAATATTTATAGTTTTTCTTTTAATACTAAAACCTTTATTTTATAATTTATTTTTACCTTTTTCTTTTTTTTTTTATTTTCTTTCTTTTACTTTATAATAGCTTTTAATTCTTATAATATAATATTTATATTATTAATTTAATTACTTTAATTATATATTTTAATTTTATAAACTATACTTAGTATTAGCTATTATTATTACCTAATCTAATAGCTATAATAAAGGCCTATTATTTTATTAATAGGTCTTAATCCTGCTTTAAGTAATTAGCTAGGTCTTTTAAGGCCTTTAATTTACTTATAATAATTAGTATAATAAATATATTTTATATATTTAAAAGCTTTATAATATAATTAAAGATTATAAGATTAACTTATTATATTAGTATTAATTTATTAATATATAGTAAATTTTTACTTATAATATTTAAATATTAAAGGAAAGTATATAAATTAAAGATATTATTAATATTAAGATTATTAATATTAATTAAATTATTATTTATATAAATATTAACTATTATAATAAAATAGTTATAGCTATTAATACTAATTATATAATATAATATTTTTAAATAGTTTTTATAGTTTCTAGCTTATTTAGAATTAGGCTTTTAGGGTTAAAGCTTTAATATTAATTACTTTAATTAGGTAATAATAGAGAAAGCCTTTAGCTTACTAAAGTTAAGGAAAATATCTTTTTATATTTATAAATTAAAGCTATTTATTTAATTAAATTATAAAGTTAAAGGCAGTACTATATAACTTTAAGACTTATTTTTAAAGTTATTATATTTTTTAATATTATATATAATACCTTATATATAATATATTAAAAAATAAGTATTATATTATATTATTTTTATTATAAGACCTTATTAGCTATACTTTATATATTATTATAAAAATATTTTATCTTTTTAATAAAAATTAAATTTAATTATTTATATAAAAACTATTAATTATTATAATTATTTAATAAATTTATAAATTACTTATATAAAATTACTTAAAAAAAAATAATACTTTTTAAGTTTTATATAAAAACTATTATTAAAATAATATATTTTAAAATATATATAAATTTTATAAAAATTATTATTATAATAATACTTATAAAAATAAATAATAATATTAAAGCTTTTTATAATAATTACTTATTTTAAATAAATATTAATTAATATTATTAATTAATTTTATAATTAAATTATTAACTTAAATTAAAGCTAACTTTACCTTTTTTATAGTTATTATTAATAAATTATTAAAGCTAATTTAGCTTAAAGTAATAATAATTATATTAATTAAAATATATACTTAAAGATTTTAAAATTATTAATAAAAGTTTTATAAATTTTTTAAAAATATAATTTTAAATAAAAACTTAAATTAACTAAATAAGTTTTAAAAAATATTTTATAAACTTATAAATATATAATAATACCTTTTTATAATATATTATTTTTAAATTAATAAAAAAATAAAATAAATAAATTAAAAAGTATAATTAATATTATAATTTTTTATAGCTTTTTATTAATTTAATTAGCTTATTTATTTAATTATAATATAAATATTATTTAATAATAAAGTTTTATTAATAATTAAATTTAGCTTAAATTACTTATTTTATAAATATAAAATAAAAGCTATTTAATATATTAATAAATATATTAAAAGTAAAATATTAAATAAAAAAAAATAATATAATTTATAATATAATTTTAAAAATAGCTAAAAGTAATATAAGTTATATATATTTATATTTAATAATAATATTAAAAAATATATAATAAAAAATAATAGCTAGTAAAATAGTTTAAAGTTAATAATATAATATAGCTAGATTTATAAAACTTTAAAATAAATAAACTTTATAAAAAACTAAATTAAATTATAATAAAATATAAAATTAAAAAAATTTTATTTTTATTAATAATTAAATTAAATACCTTTTAAAGTATTTATAATATTTTTTATATTAATTTTATAAAAAAAGTAATAAAAAACCTTTTTTTATTTTAATTATTATAAAAAACTAAACTTAAATTAAAGTTAATATTATAAAAAGATAATTAAAAACTAATAAAAAAATATATAATAAAAAAGATATTAATAATAAAAAATATAAAAAAAGTAAAAAAAAATAAAAATATATTTATTAAATCTTAAATATTAATTAGCTATATTTACTTTTAATTTATATTTTTTATATTACTTTATATTATTTTATAATTTAATTTAATTTATTACTAATTTATTAAGCTAGCTTTAACTTATTAATATTTATAGTTTTTCTTTTAATACTAAAACTTTTATTTTATAATTTACTTTTTTATTTTTTTTTTTTTAATTTTTTTTTTTTTACTTTATAATAATTTTTAATTTTTATAATATAATATTTATATTATTAATTTAATTACTTTAACTATATATTTTAATTTTATAAATTATACTTAATATTAGCTATTACTATTACTTAATTTAATAGCTATAATAAAAGCTTATTACTTTATTAATAAGTTTTAATTTTATTTTAAGTAATTAATTAAATCTTTTAAGGCTTTTAATTTACTTATAATAATTAATATAATAAATATATTTTATATATTTAAAAGCTTTATAATATAATTAAAAATTATAAAATTAACTTATTATATTAATATTAATTTATTAATATATAATAAGTCTCTTAAGTATTAATTAGCTATATTTACTTTTAATTTATATTCTTTATATTACTTTATATTACCTTATAACTTAATTTAATTTATTACTAACTTATTAAGCTAGCTTTAGCCTGCTAATATTTATAGTTTTTTTCTTAATATTAAAACCTTTATTTTATAATTTACTTTTTTATTTCTTTTTTTCTTTTTATTTCCTTTTTTTTACTTTATAATAGCCTTTAATTTTTATAATATAATATTTATATTATTAATTTAATTACTTTAATTATATATTTTAATTTTATAAACTATACCTAGTATTAGCTATTATTACTACTTAATCTAATAGCTATAATAAAGGCCTATTACTTTATTAATAAGTCTTAATCCTGCTTTAAGTAATTAGCTAGGTTTTTTAAGGCCTTTAATTTATTTATAATAGTTAGTATAATAGATATATTTTATATATTTAAAAACTTTATAATATAATTAAAGATTATAAGATTAACTTATTATATTAATATTAATTTATTAATATATAATAAGTTTTTACTTATAATATTTAAATATTAAAAGAAAATATATAAATTAAAAATATTATTAATATTAAGATTATTAATATTAATTAAATTACTATTTATATAAGTATTAATTACTATAATAAGATAGTTATAGCTATTAATACTAATTATATAATATAATATCTTTAGATAGTTTTTATAGTTTTTAGCTTATTTAGAATTAGGCTTTTAAAGTTAAAGCCTTAATATTAATTACTTTAATTAGGTAATAATAAAGAAGGCCTTTAGCTTACTAAAGCTAGGGAAAATATCTTTTTATATTTATAGATTAAGGCTATTTATTTAATTAAATTATAAAGTTAAAAGTAGTATTATATAACTTTAAGACTTACTTTTAAAGTTATTATATTTTTTAATATTATATATAATACTTTATATATAATATATTAAAAAATAAGTATTATATTATATTATTTTTATTATAAGACCTTATTAGCTATACTTTATATATTATTATAAAGATATTTTATCTTTTTAATATAATAAGTCTTTATTTATAATATTTAAATATTAAAAGAAAGTATATAAATTAAAAATATTATTAATATTAAGATTATTAATATTAATTAAATTACTATTTATATAAGTATTAATTACTATAATAAAATAATTATAGCTATTAATATTAATTATATAATATAATATCTTTAAATAGTTTTTATAATTTTTAATTTATTTAAAATTAAGCCTTTAAAGTTAAAGCTTTAATATTAATTACTTTAATTAAATAATAATAAAAAAAGCCTTTAGCTTATTAAGGCTAAAGAAAATATCTTTTTATATTTATAAATTAAAGCTATTTATTTAATTAAATTATAAAATTAAAAGTAGTATTATATAACTTTAAGACTTATTTTTAAAGTTATTATATTTTTTAATATTATATATAATACTTTATATATAATATATTAAAAAATAAGTATTATATTATATTATTTTTATTATAAGACCTTATTAGCTATATTTTATATATTATTATAAAGATATTTTATTTTTTTAATATTTATTAAATAAAAAAAGTAATTAACTTTTATTTAAAAATTATTAAAAAATATAATAAATATTAAAATATTTATAAAATATAAAAAAAAATTAAAAAGATTTAATAATATATAATAAGCTATAATATATATAATAATAATAATAAAAAAAACTATATATTATAAAAACTTAAATTAAATTTAATTTAAATTTAATTTTTATTTACTTAAAATATAAAAAAACTTAAATTAAAATACTTTTAAATATTAATATTAATATTTTTTTTATTATTAAAATTCTTATTAACTTTATTTTTTTTATTATTAAAATCTTTATTAGCTTTATTATTATTATTATTAAGATTTTTATTATTATTATTATAATTACTATTAATATAAATACTAAAATTATAAAAATAATAATATTTATTATAATATATAAAAAAAAAAAAAAATTAAAGAATTTTTTAAACTTTTTAAATTTTTTTAAAATTTTAATTAAAATTTAAAAAAAAGAAATTATATTTAAAAAAAAAAAATATTAAAAAATAAAAAAAAAAAAAAAAATTAAAACTTATTATAATATTATTTAAAAAAACTTTTTAAAATACTATTATTAAAAAAATAAAATATTTTTATAATAATATATAAAATATAGTTAATTTTTAATTTTAATTTAAATTTATTTTAAATTTAAAAATTATTTAATTTTATAAAAATTTAAATTAAAATTTAAATTTTTAATATATTTTTTTTTTTTTTATAATTTATTTAATATTTTTTAAAAAAATTAAAATTTTAATTTAAATTTATATAAAATATTTTATAAAATCTTTTTAATTTTAATTTAAATTTAAATATAAATTAAATATTTATTTTTTTAAATTTATTTATTTATTATATTATATATAAAAAAATTTTTATTTATTATTTAATTAATATTTATAAATTTTATTTATTATTTAATTAATATTTATAATTTTTTTTATTTTATAATAATTTAAATTTTTTATTTAATTTTTTTTTTTTTTTTTTAAATTATAATATTATAAATTTAATATATTATTTATTTTTATTTATTTTTTTTTTTTTTATTTTATTAATAATTTTTATAAAAAATTTTATTTTTATATTTTATATATTTTTTTTTTTTAAAATTTTTAAAAAAAAAAAAAAAAATTAAAACTTATTATAATATTATTTAAAAAAACTTTTTAAAATACTATTATTAAAAAAATAAAATATTTTTATAATAATATATAAAATATAGTTAATTTTTAATTTTAATTTAAATTTATTTTAAATTTAAAAATTATTTAATTTTATAAAAATTTAAATTAAAATTTAAATTTTTAATATATTTTTTTTTTTTATAATTTATTTAATATTTTTTAAAAAAATTAAAATTTTAATTTAAATTTATATAAAATATTTTATAAAATCTTTTTAATTTTAATTTAAATTTAAATATAAATTAAATATTTATTTTTTTAAATTTATTTATTTATTATATTATATATAAAAAAATTTTTATTTATTATTTAATTAATATTTATAAATTTTATTTATTATTTAATTAATATTTATAATTTTTTTTATTTTATAATAATTTAAATTTTTTATTTAATTTTTTTTTTTTTTTTTTAAATTATAATATTATAAATTTAATATATTATTTATTTTTATTTATTTTTTTTTTTTTTATTTTATTAATAATTTTTATAAAAAATTTTATTTTTATATTTTATATATTTTTTTTTTTTAAAATTTTTTATTTTTTAAAATTTATTTTAATATAAATTATATTTAAATTATATTTTAATTTTTATTAATTTTAATTATAATTTTATATTTTTTATAAATATTTTATTTTTATATAAATAATATATTAATTATTTATTAAATTATAATTATATTATTAATTATATTTTTAATAAATATTTTATTTATATTTTATATATTAAAATTAAATTTAATTATATATAATATAATAATTTATTTATAATAAATTTAAATTTATATTAATTTTTTAAAAAATTTAAAATATTATTAAAAATTATATTTATATTATTAATAAAAAAATAATTTTAAATAAATATATTATTATTTAATATAATTTTTTTATTAAAAAAAATTATAAAAAATTTAAATTTTAAAATTATTTTATAAGTTTTATTTAATAATTTTATTATTTTTTTAATATAAATTATAATTTTTAAATTTTAAATTAAATTATATATATTTATAATAATTTTTTATATATATTTAAATTTATTATTATTTTTATTTATTTTATATAATTTTAATTTAATAATAGTTTTTTTTTTTTTTATTTTTTTTAATTTAAATAATACTTTAATTAGCTTTAAGCTTATTATTATTAATATATAGCTTTTTTTAAATATATAAAAAGATTTTTAAATTATTTATTAAGCTTTAAAAGCTTAAATAAGTAATATTTAAGTTTTTATAAAAACTATTATTAATTTTAAAAATATATTTATTTTAATTTATATTTTAATTTATATTTTTAATTACTTTTTAATTTTTTTATATATTATAATAAATATTATTATTTTTATAATTTTAATATTTATATTAATAATAATTATAATAATAATAATAAAAATTTTAATAATAATAATAATAAAGTTAATAAAGATTTTAATAATAATAAAAATAAAATTAATAAAAATCTTAATTTTTTTTTTTTTTTAATTACTATTAGCCTTATTTAAAGCTATTAAGCTTTTAACTTTTTATATAATAGCTTAAATAGTAAAGCCCTTATAGTAAGCTAGAATTATAGGAGTTAATATTAGTTAAGGTTTATCTGCCTTAAGTAATATAATTACTGCCTTAATTAAGTAATATAAGTACCGCCCTTTAGCAGCTATATTAACCTTCTTCCTTTACCCCTGCTAAAAGATCTTTAATTAACCCTTGTAACCGGGCCTAGTTCTGTAAAGGTTCTATAAAAGTCAGAATTAAAGGAAGAAGGTTAACTCTATTTATATAAGTTAGTCGGCGAAAGCTAAATTAACCTGAAGTTAATAATAACTAGCTCTATTAATTAAATGCATATGCCTAGGCATATAACTAACTGCCCTTATATCTGAACTGTAGATAAAGTGAAATTAATAATAAAACAGTAGTTAAACTGGGGATAAAAATCTTAATAATAATAAAAATAAAATTAATAAAAATCTTAATAATAAAAAAACTATTAATATTAATATTTAAAAATATTTTAATTTAAGTTTTTTTATGTTTTAAATAAATAAAAATTAAATTTAATTTAAATTTAATTTAAATTTTTATAATATATAATTCTTTTTATTATTATTATTATATTTATTATAACTTATTATATATTATTAAATCTTTTTATTTTTTTTTATATTTTATAAATACTTTAATATTTATTATATTTTTTAATAATTTTTAAATAAAAATTAATTACTTTTTTTATTTAATAAATATATTTTTATTTTTTTTTATTTTTTTTATATTTTTTATTATTAATTCTTTTTTTATTATATATTTTTTTATTAATTTTTAATTATCTTTTTATAATATTAATTTTAATTTAAATTTAATTTTTTATAATAATTAAAATAAAAAAAAGTCTTTTATTATTTTTTTTATAAAATTAATATAAAAAGTATTATAAATATTTTAAAAAGTATTTAATTTAATTATTAATAAAAATAAAATTTTTTTAATTTTATATTTTATTATAATTTAATTTAATTTTTTATAAAATTTATTTATTTTAAAATTTTATAAGTTTAATTATATTATATTATTAACTTTAAATTATTTTATTAATTTAAAAGTAAAAAATAATAATAAAAAAAAAATTATAAAAAATAATATTTTTTAATATATTTTTAATTATAAACTTAATATAACTAGCTATAAAAATTTAATTAAAATAAGATTTTTATTATTAAATAAAAAGTTAAATAATTAATTTAATAATATTAAATATAAAAATAAAATATATAAAATTTAATTTAAAAAAATATAAAAAAGCTAAAATTCTTTTTAATATTTTATCTTTTTATATTTATTAAAATAAATAGTTTTTTATTTTTATTAATAAAGCTAGACTTTTTACTTTAAGCTATATACTTTAATTATTATATAAATTTTTATATAATTTTAATATATACTTTTATATTTAAAAAACTATATTAAGTAAGTAATTTACTAAAAGCTATTATATATATATAATAAGCTTTTTTACTTTAATATATTTTTTATAATTAATTAATTAATTAATTATTATTTTAAAAGATTATTTAACTTTTTTATATTAATTTTAATTTTTTATTATTATTTATTTTTTATATAATTAACTTAGCTAAGCTTTAAAATAAAAAGTAATTATTATAATGTTTTAAATATTATTTTATTAATTAAGGCTTATTAGCTTAATAAATATAAAACTAGCTTAAATCTTTAAAATTAAAAAATAAAAGTATTTAAAGATTTTTTAAATAAATAAATATTATATTTTTAATTCTTTAATTATTTTATAAATATAAATCTTTAAGTTTTTAATTATCTTTTTTATAGCTTTTTTATTTTTATTTATTATCTTATAGTAAGCTATATATAAAGTATTTTTAATAGCTATAGGCTTATTAATTATAACTATAATAATAATTTAACTTAATATTAAATTTAAATAAATTACTAGTTTTTAGCTTTTTAATTATAAGCTTAATTATATAATTAGCTTTAAGGTATATTTAATATTAAGTAATAAAAATAAAAAAAGAAAAAGATTAAAGCTTTAATATTTTAATTAATATATAAATAACTTAAGATTTATATAATTATTTAATTTTAATAATAAAGTAAAGCTTATAAGTATTAATTACTTTATTAAAATAACTTTAATTAATTACTAATTAATAATAAAATTATTTAAAGTTTAAAAATATTAAATAGGTTTTTTTTTTTTTTATTAAAAGTAATTTAAAAATATTAAATAAGTTTTTTATTAACTTAAAAAAGTAAGCTTATTATAAAGGATTTTAAAGCTAGCTTTATAATTATTATATAAATTAAGTAAATTTAAGTTTTTAAAAATATAAAAGATTTTAAAAGTAAAAAAGTCTTTAAAGGTAAAGGAAATAAATATATTAATTTTATTAAATTATAATCCTAGTTATAAATAAAAATTAATAATAACTTTTATAAAAAAAAGCTTAATTAATTAAATAGATTAATTACTTATTAAAGCTTAAATTAAAAAGAAATATTATTAAAATTTAATATAGTTTTATAAATATTTACTTTAAGTTTTATAAGCTTAGTAATTTAAAGGCTTATTACTTAAATTAGCTTTATTATAGTAATAGGCTTATAAAACTCTTTTTTTTTAAGTAAATATATTATTATAAGACTTAAATCTAGTTTATTAAAATATATATTTACTTTAATTTAGCTTTATTTTTAAGTTTAGCTTTTTAATATAAATATAATTATATTTTTTAAAATAACTAAATAGCTATAGCTTATTTAAGTTTTAAAAAATACTTTACTTTTACTTTAGTAATTTAGCTTATTTAAATATTTTTTTTTAAAATATAGCTTTAATTAGCTTATTATTTTTTCCTTTTTTTTAATAAAAATATTTTTTAAATATTACTTTAAGCTTTTTAAAAATTACTATTTAAATTAAAAAATATATTAAATCTTTTTAATATATAATAAGACTAGGTTTTATAGTCTTTTAAGGAATTAGTATTTAATTACTATATTATAAATAGGCTTTTTATTAAAAAGACTCTTTTTTATTATTAATATTTAATATAATAAATAATTTAAATCTTTTTATAATTATATATTTAAAATTAATATAAAATTATATTATTATATTAAATAATTAAATAAATAGTAATTTATAATTATTAAAGTTAAGCTAATATATTAATAAAAATATAAAATAATTAAAGTTATATAAAATATTATATATTATTAGCTATTCTTTTTAAGCTAAAACTATAGCCTTAATATAAAATATTTAGCTTATTTTATAAATATTAAAAATATAAAATTAGCTTTTTATTTAATTTTATAAAATAAAAATTTAATATTTAATATTATTAAAGTAAATTATTAAGTTAATAAACTTTTTTTTAATAACTATAAGCTTTTAATTAATAAAGAAAGTATAAAAGTTAAAGTTTATTTTAACTTTTAATACTTTATTTAAAAGCTTTTTTTTATAATATTATTTATTTAATTATTTAATATTAACTAAAGAAAGTAAGTTAATAAAGCTTTTATTACTTTAAATAATAAAGGCTTACTTATAAATATAATAAATATTAATTATTTTATATAAAGTTATTATTAAAAGCTATATTAAAGCCTTATTACTAATATATTAGCTTTACTTTATTTACTTAAGTAATTAAATTAATAAAAAATAGTAATTAAGTTAAGTTATATTAGTTTTATTATTTTTTAATTATTTTTTAAAGCTATTTAATATTAATGCTTTTTTAATAATTACTTTATATTATTTAAAAGTATAAGTAATATTATATATTAAAAAATTAAATAATTTAAAGTCTTTTTAATTTTTTTATAAATAAACTATAGCTAGCTATATTATAAAAGCTATATTAAAGTAAAAGTTATTAATATTATTATATTTTTTAATATTATAAAAGTCTTTTTTATTATTTTTAATATAATATCTATTATAAATAATTAAATATTATATAGTTTAATTAATAAAATAAAAAAAATAATACTTATTATTTTTTTTAAATATAAGCTAAGTAATTTAAGTTTTTTAATTAAAAGAGCTAAGGTTTTTATTATATATATATAAAGACTTATTAATTTAATAGCTATTATTAAATATTATTATAAGGAATTAAAAGTAAAAAATAGTAATTATTTTAAAAGTAAAATAAGTTATTAATATAATAAGGCTTTTATAAGATTTAAAAAATATAAAATTAATTAATTAAATATTTTTAATCTTAATATAATAAAAAAAATATATATATAAATATAAAATTTATAATAATAAAAGTATAAGTTAGTATAAAAAGAAAATAGCTTTAAATAGCCTTAAAGTATAAAAGTAAAAAAGTAAATTAATTAATAAAGCAGGAAATAAATAATATATTAAATAAAAAAAAGAAAAAAAATTAAAAAAAAAAAAAAAAAAGCTTTTTATATTTATAAAAACCCTTTAAAAAAAAATTAAAAAAAAAAAAAAAAAAGCTTTTTATATTTATAAAAACCCTTTATATAGCTATATTAATAATTTATTATAATTAAATACTTAAAGCTTTTATTTTAAATTTAAAATCTTTTTTTTTATTACTTTTTATTTTTATTTTTTTTTTTTTTATTTTTTTAATTTTTACTTTAACTCTTTTTATTTAATTAATTTTTTTTATTACTTTAACTTTTTAATACTAATATTTATTATTATATTTACTAAAGCTTTTAATAGCTTTAACTTTTTAAAAAAAAGAAAAAAAAGCTATTTTAAATTTTATTATAGTTATTAATTATTATATTTATAAGTTTAAGTTCTTTTATAAAGTTAATTATTACTAGTAATTATATAATAATATTTAAATTAATATAAAAGATTTTAAAAACTTTACTTTTTATATATTTATATATATTATTATTTTTTATATTACTTTTTATATTAATTAATTTTTTAAATTTTTAATTTTTTTAATATTTAAATTTATATTAATATAGCTTTTAATTAAATATAATATCCTTTATATATTAAGCTTTTATATTTTTCTTTTTTTAACTTTTTAATATTAATTATTAAATTAGCTTTTACTTTTTAAAAAAGAATATTTATATTTACTAGCTAAAGTAATATTACTTTTACTATATAGCTTATTAAGTATATTTATTAATTACTTTAGCTTATATATATTTTAATTAAGTTTACTTATTATTAAAGCTAGTTTTTTTTTAAGCTTATTAAAAGTAAGCTTTACTTTAAAGGTTTTTTAATTAGTTTTTTTAGTTTTTATAATTTTAAAATATATTAAAATTATATTAATTTTTACTTTTTTATTATTAATTAAAATAATAAATATTTCTTTTAGTTTTTTTATTATTATATTTTAATTAAAGGTTTTTAAAGTAGTTAATATTTTAATTATATTTAAAATATAAAAGCTAATTATAATTAATACTTTCTTTTTATTTATTAAGTTAATAACTTTTTATTTAGCTTTTTTAAGGTTTTTTTATTAAAAAAAGATAGTATTATTAAAGTAGGTTTTTTTTTATAAGCTAGAGAATTTTATTAAATATTTATAAATTAATTAAACTTTTAATTTTTTTTAAAAATTACTTATTAATAGCTTATAATACTATAAAGTAATAAACTAAATAATATAATAATAATTAAAAGTATTAAATTTATAATTAAATAATTAAAAAGTAAAAAATAAAGTATTTTTAAATAATAAAAATTAAGTTTTTAATATAAGATTTATAAAATTAAGTAATTAATTAATACTTTAGCTTTTAAGATTATATTCTTTTTATAATAAATCTTATTTTATTTAAATTCTTTAAAGTTTATATTTTAAAAATCTATAATTTTAATATTATATTTAAAGAATTTAAAATATATTTAATACTTATTTAAGATATTAAAAGTATATTTTTAATATATCTTTTATATTATTTAAGTATTTAAGTAATATTTAATTTAAATTTTAAGTTTTTAAAGTATATTAAAGCTAATTTATTTTTTTTAAATTTAAACTTTATATTTTTTATTTTAGTAAAATACTAGCTATTTAAAGGCTTATTTTTCTTATATATTAAATAATTATTTACTTTTAGTCTTTTATTTATATTTTTTAAGGCTTTTTTATTTAATATTTTTTTTTTATTTTAGCTAAATTTTATATTTTTTTTTTAAGCTTTTATAATTTTTATTATAATTTATAATTTATAATTTTACTTTTTTTTTTTTAATATAATTAAATAACTATTTATAAAGATTATAAGTTTTTATAAAAGTAGTTATTTTTATCTTTTTTTTTTATTATTATTTACTTTTTTCTTTTTTATTAAAAATATAATTAATATTAAATACTTTTAGTATTATTAGCTTTATTTTTTATATTTTAGCTATTATAAAGCTAAAGGCTTTTAGTTTTTACTTTTTTTAATTAATCCTAGGATTAATTAATTAGTTTATAAGTATCTTTTTTAGCTTTTAAAAGCTCTTTTAGCTATATCTTAAAGTATATTAATAGTTTTTTATATAAATTTAATATTAAATTTAATATATTTAAATCTTCCCTTTTATTTTTATTACTATTAATTTTATTTTTAAAATTAAAAATTACTTTAATTTATAGTATTAATTAAATTACTTTTAACTTTAGCTAATTATTTAATTTAATACTTTTAATACTAGAAATTAAGCTTTATAAAAGTATAATATTTCTTACTTTTTTATTTAGCTTTAAGTCCTTTTTATAAGTTTATTATTTATTTTTATTTTTAATAAACTTTTAAAGCTAGTTTTTATAAATTAATTTACTTAAAAGTAATATTATACCTAGCTTTTAAAATATATAAAAGTTAGCTTTTAAATAATATTTAATAATATAAAATAAGCTATTTTATTTTTTAATTAACTTATATTTAATTAATATATTATTTATTTTTAATATATTATATTTAAAAATAAAGTCTTTAATTTATAATAGCTATTATTATATTTTATATTAAAGTTTATTATTATATTAAGTTACTGCTTTTTATTAATATTTAGTAATTTTTACTTTAGCTTTTTTTATATTTAACTTTTTTATTTTTAAAATATAGATTTATACTTTAAGCTTTTTTTTTAATATATTAACTGTATTTTAATTAATTAATTATTATATAAAATACTTAACTTTTAAAGGGTATATAGGCTTTTAGCTATATATAAAATAAAAAGGTAAAAATTTATATAACTTTTTTAAAGCTATTTATTTAATAAATAAAGTATATTTAAAATTATTTACTTAAATATATTTCTTTTTATATTTAAGCTTTTTTAATACTTTTTAAAGTATATAATACTTATATTTATTTAAATTATTAACTTTAAGATTATATAGTAATATTTTAATAATCTTTATATTATATTACTAAAGTACTTTTAAGAGTTTTTTTTTTATTTTAAATTCTTTATTTATTATAGCTATTATAATTATCTTAAAATATAAAATAAAGCTTTTAATAAATTATATTATTACTTTTATTAATAATACCTTTAATAGCTTAATTTTAATTTAGTTTATTAAATTATAATATATTTTAAGTAAATACTTATATTTTTAATTATTTAATATATATTAAATATTAAAATAAACTTTAATAAAGGGATTATTTAATATTATATATTAAATTTCCTTTTTTAAGTATTATAAGTAATATTTTTAATAAGTCTTATAAGACTTAATAGTAATTATTATATTTTCTTAAAGGTTTTTTTAATAATATTTTCTTTTAATAAGGTTTATAGTTATATTATACTTTTTATAATTATTAATTTTATAATATTATTTAATTATTTACTTTTAAATTACTAAGTCTTTTTTAATTAATAAAAGCTACTTTTATTACTTTTATAAGTATTTTTAAAGTTAGTAATTTTAAATAAAAAATACTTTACTTTACTTTTAAAAAGTATAGTATTAAAAATCTATTATTTTTAATAGCCTTTTTAATATTAATAAGTATTAAATTAAGTATTTTAATTTAAATATATAATTTTTATTTAAGACTTTAAAGGATTTATTAATTTTAATTATATTAAAGTAAAAGTTAATAAAATCTTTTATATTTTCTTTAACTTTTATATTTAATTAATTAAATAGCTTTACTAGCTTATATAATAGCCTATTAGTAATTTTATTTTTTAAGCTTAATATATACTTTACTTTAAAGTTAAAAAAAAGTAAATAGCTAATTTATTAAAAAATAAAAAACTTTAATATATTATTTACTTTACTATTTAATTAATATATTAAGATTTATATATTAATTTTTAAAGTAAACTTAATATTATATATTATTTTTTTAAGTCTTTTAAATATATATAAAGTTACTTAATATTTCTTTTTTATTATATTATATATTAAATTAGCTTTATTTTATAACTTTAATTTAAAATATATTAAATAATATTTTCTTTTAATAACTTATATTAATATTATTTTTTAATTAATTAAGCTTATATTAACTATAAAAATAACTTTTTTTATTTTTTTTATATAATTAAAAGTAATTAAAAAAAAAAGTTAAGTTATTTTAGCTTTTAAAATATTTATTACTTTTTATTTTAATTAGCTTTAATAAAACTTAATATCTTTTTAAAGTAATTTTATAAAAAGTTTAATAATTTAAATAAAGTAATAAATTTATTATTTATAATATTTAATTATTTTAAAAAAAGATTATATCTTTTTAATATTAATATAATTTTTTTATTTTATAATTTTAATTACTTTAGTATTATTAAAGGCTTTTTTATATATATTATAAAGATATTTTATTATTATTATTATTTTTTAATAAAATTAAAACTTTTTTTTAATAATAATATATTTTAATAACTTTATATTAAAAAGTATTTTATTAATATTAATTAAGTATTTAAAAATATACTTTTTTATTTTTAAAGTAATTTATTTATCTTTATAAATAATAATTAGTCTTTTAATATAAATATTATTAAAAAAAGCCTTATAAACTTTTAAAATAAAATTTTTAAAAATATAAATAATATTTTTTATAAATTATATTATTAAATTTATTACTTTTTAAAATAAACTATATATTTTTAATAGTTTTATTAATATATTAAATATAATTATATCTTTACTTTTTTTATTTAAAAAAAATTAATTATATTTTAAAAAGAAATTTAATAATAAAATAACTTTATATATAATAAAATTAGCTAAAAACTTATTTATATATAGTAAAAATAAGCTATTTTTTATAATTACTTTATTTATTAAAGTTATAAAGTTAATTAATTAAAAATTATTATTTTTTTTAATAATTAAAAATTAAAGGTTTTAATAAATATTATAAGATTTTTCTAAAACTTTTTAAGTAAATTATTTTTTTAATAGCTTAATAATTATTACTTTATATTTTTTAAAAATAAAAATATTTCTAGCTTATTATACTTTATAAAATATAACTTTTAAGACTTAAAAAAAGGCTATAATTAAGTTTAGTTATTTATATTTTATAAAGTTTTATATTAATATAGCTTTTTAATTATATATTACTTTAAAAAATATATTTAACTTAGCTTTAGTTAGTATATTATATATTTAATTTTTTAATTTTAAAAGCTTTTTTTTTTAATTTACTTTTTTTTTTATTTTAAAAAACTTAAAAATAATTTATTTAAAGTCTTTTATTATTATATTTAATATATTTTTAATTTTTATTTATTTTTTCTTTTTTTATAAAAAGTCTTTATTTAAAATTAACTTATTTAATAATATATTATTTATAAAATAAATCTTAATTCCTTTTTATTTATATATTATATTAACTTTAATATTTATTATATTTATATTTTTATTTTTATTTAATTTCTTTTTAATTTAATTAATTATATTTTAATATTATTTAATTTTTTAAAAAGTAGCTTTAAAGACTTTTTTATATTATTTTATACTTTTTTTAATAATTAATTTAATAACTTTATTTATAGATTTTTAGCTTATTATTTTAATTAAAAGTAAAATATTATCTTTTTTTAAGCTTAATATACTTTTAACTTTTAGCTTAATATAAAAATTAATATTTATTTTAAATTAATTAATTTTTTAATTTTAATTTATATTAACTTTTATTTAATTAATTTTATAATTAAAGTAATAAACTTTATATTATTTAGCTAATAAATTAATAATATTAATTTATTTTTTAATAAGTAATTAAATATTACTTAAGTTAATTTTATAAATAGTATTTTTAAAATAAAAAAAATAATAACTTTTATTAAAGTAATAAAAAAATATTATAAGACTTATATATTTATTAAATATATTTTAGCTTTTACTTAGCTTATTATTTTAAGCTTATTTTTTATATAAAATATTATTATAACTTTAATTTTAATTACTTTTAATTTATAAGCTTTTATAATTTTTTTTAAAATAATATTTTCTTTAGACTTTATATTTATTATAGCTTTTATAATATTTTTATTAAAGTTATTAAGCCTAACTATAATTTTTAATAGTTTTTATTTTTATATTAATACTTTATTTTTACTTTAAAAATAAGTATTTATATTAAAGCTATTAATTACTATATCTTTTAAATCCTTATTATAAAAAGCTATTATATTTTAATAAGTAATTTTATTTCCTTTTTATAAATTAATTAGCTAAAGTATTATATATTAATTTATAATTTAAATAATTATTTTTATTTTATAAAAAATACTTTTATTTTTTATAATTATATACTTTCTTTTTTTTAATTTAAACTTTTTATAATTTTAAGTATATTTATTTAATTAATTAATTATATCTTTACTATTAATTTTAAATTAAATAATATAAATTTTAATTATTATATTTATTTACTTTTAATAATTATTACTATAGTTTTATTTAGTAAATTAAATTATATTTATTAAAGTTAAGTTATATTAATTAAGCTATATACCCTTAACTATTTAATATAAGATTTTAATAATATTATTTATTATATTTTTAAGTTTTTCTATAACTTTTTTATTAAATTAAAAATTAAGTATTATTATATTTTAAATAATTATATTAATTTTTTTAATATATAGATTTATTTTAATTTTATTATAAATTTAAAGTTAATAAAATTTAAGATTATTTAATCCTTTAAGTCTTTTTTTTTATTTTAAAAAACTAAGATTTTTTAAATTATTTATTATTATTTTTTATTTTAAGATTTTAATAGCTTTAACTTTTTCTTTATTATTAATATATACTTATTTTTTTATATTTATATTAATATTTATATTAAAGATTTATATTTTAAAAAGTAATAAAAGCTTTTAATTTTTTAAATTTATATTTAAGCTATTATTAAATATAATAAAGTTTATTTATATTAACTTTAAAGCTTTAAGCTAGGTTTTATTATATAATTTATTAGTAATTTCTATAAGTAATTAAGTATTATTTCTTAAATAAATATATAGTAATATATAAAGCTTAAAGTTTAGCTATTTTTTTAAGTATTTTTAAATAATACTTATAACTTTATTTTATATATTTTAGCTAACTTTTATATTATTATAAGCTATTATTTACTTAGTAATTATAATAAAATAAGATTTAAGAAATTTAAAAACCTATATATAAATTAGCTTTTTAACTTTAAAGTTACTTTTTACTTTATATATTAAATAAGTTAAAATTAGTATTTTTTAATATTTTATTTAAGCTATTTTACTAATTATATTATAATTTATTAATTTATTTTTTTTATTATACTTTAAATTATAATAAGTTTTAAAAAAGTGCTTTTTTTTATTATAATATTAATATAAGTATTATTACTTTTAATTAATATAATTTATATTTACTTTTATATTATAATTCTTTTTTATTTAATTATTTTATTTAATAGCTATTAAATAAGTTTAGATTATAATATATTATAACTAAATTATTATTTAATTTATAGCCTTTTTATTTAATTATTTTATAATTATTTTTTTTATTATTTTTTAAAAAGTACTTTTAAGTTTATTAAAGGTATTAATTTATATTTTTTTTATTAAGTTAATAAAGTTATTTATAGTAACTTTTATAATTATTTTTTACTTTTTTTTAAAGATTTACTTAAAAACTATTTTTATAGATTTTACTTTAGTATTTTATAAAATTATAAAAATATTTTTAATATCCTTAAAATAATAATAATTTTTAGCTTTAAAGATCTTATTATTAGCTATTTACTTAATTATTTAAGTAAGTTTATTATAAAATATAGCTTTTATTTTCTTTTAACTCTTTTTAAATTAAAGTAAAACTTTATTTAAGACTTTTTAATATATAGTATTTAAGATATTTTTAAATTAAATTATTATATTTTTATAATTAGTTTTTAGCTTTTTAAATTTAAACTAATAGTATATTAACTATTTAATTATTTAAAGATAGTTATTTAAAAGTTATTTTAAGTTTAGCTTTTTAAGCTTAGCCTTTAAGCTATTAAAGGTAGTATTATCTTTAATTATAAATATTTCTTTAAGATTTTTCTTTACTTTTTCTTAACTATAGCTTTTATAAGCTTAATATATATTTTTAATAAAAAAAAGAATAATAAAAGCTTTTATAATTATTACTTATTTTTCTTTAAATATATTAAAATTATTTATATAATACTTAAAGTAATAGAGATATTTAATAATATTATTACTATTAAAGATCTTTATATATAAAGTAATATTATTAATTATAGTATATAGTTTATAATAGTTTTAAATAGTTATAATAAAAGCTTAAAGTTAAGTAACTATTATAGCTAAAGTTATTATAATTAATTAAGTTTTTATTTTTATAAAAAAAGTATTTATTTTATTAAATAAAAAAGAAATATTAATAAAGTTTATTTTAATAAGTATATAATAATTAGTTAATTTATA
Source organism: Fusarium musae (assembly GCF_019915245.1). Taxonomy (NCBI): domain Eukaryota; kingdom Fungi; phylum Ascomycota; class Sordariomycetes; order Hypocreales; family Nectriaceae; genus Fusarium; species Fusarium musae. The sequence goes on from NC_058391.1 coordinate 3,448,501, forward strand.
TTATTTTAATATAATTATATTACTTTTTTATACTTTATATAAGCTTTTAAAAGTATTTTTTATATTTATTTTTTATAAAACTATTATATTAATAGCTATTATAATTATTAAGTTTTTTATAAAAGTTTAAAATATTAATAATATAAAAATATCTTATAATAAAGTCTTAAAGATTTATTTAATTAAATAGTTTTAAAGGATTTTTTATTAAAATTTTAAAATATTATTAAAGTTAATTATTTAAAAAAAAAAGGTTTTTAAATTCTTATTTTTAATATAAAGACTTTAATTTATATTATTTTTAATTAAATAAGTATTTTTAAAGCTTATTATAATACTATTTTTATATTATTAAATTAAGACTAGTTATACTTAAATATTAAAGTATAATACTATTTTAAAATAAAAAGTAAATATAAAGTAATTTTTTTAAATATTAATTAGCTATATTTACTTTTAATTTATATTTTTTATATTACTTTATATTATTTTAAGACTTAATTTAATTTATTATTAACTTATTAAGCTAGCTTTAGCTTATTAATATTTACAGTTTTTTTCTTAATACTAAAACCTTTATTTCTTAATTTACCTTTTTACTTTTTACTTTCTCTTTTTTATATTATAATAGCCTTTAATTCTTATAATATAATATTTATATTTATAATTTAATTACTATAACTATATATTTTAATTTTATAAACTATAGCTAATATTAATTATTATTACTACTTAATATAATACTATTAATAAAAGCCTGTTATTACTTTAATAAGTATTAACTTTATTTTAGGTAATTTATTAAGTCTTTTAATATATATATTTAATTTATAATATAGTTATTAAAGGCTTTATTTTTAGCTCTATTTTTATTAATATTAAGTAGCTATATTTAATAATTAAAAATTATAAAATTAACTTATTATATTATTAATAGTTTATTAATATATAATAGGTATTTTTTTATAATTTTATAATATTTTAAGAAAGATTAAAAGATTAATATAATATTAAGCTTAAAGCTATAAATTTTAATTAAAAAGCTAGATATATAGGTATTAACTGCTTTAATTAAATAGTTATAGCTATTATTAATATTAATTATATAGTATTATATTTTATATTAGTTTTTATAATCTTTAGCTTATTTAAAATTAGGCCTTTAGGGTTAAAGCTTTAGTATTAATTACTTTAATTAAGTAATAATAAAAAAGGTATTTAGCTTACTAAAGCTAGAAAAAATATCTTTTTATATTTATAAATTAAGGCTATTTATTTAATTAAATTATAAAGTTAAAGGTAATAGTATTATATAACTTTAAGACTTACTTTTAAAATTATTATATTTTTTTAATATTATATATAATACCTTATATATAATATATTAAAAAATAAGTATTATATTATATTATTTTTATTATAAGACTCTATTAGCTATACTTTATATATTACTATAAAGATATTTTTACTTTTTAATAAAATAATTTTAAATTATTAATTATAATATTACTTTTTATATTTAAAAAATATTTAATTTTATTACTTTAAATTTAATATATAAAAAATCTATTACTTTTTATTACTTTTATAAGTAAATTATTATTATTATTATTATTATAGTTTTTTATTTTTTATTTTTTTATTTTAATATCTTTTTCTTTTAATAAGATTTATAACTTTAAGTAATATAAAAGTACTTTCTTTTTTAATTAATTAATTAATTTTAAAATCCTTTTAATTAATAATTATTAATAAATTAAATTATTTAAGTTTTAGAAATTAATTTAAAAGTAAAAAATAATAATAAAGAAAAGACTATAAAGAATAATATTTCTTAATATATTTTTAATTATAAGCTTTATATAACTAGCTATAAAAGTTTAATTAAAATAAGATCTTTATTATTAAATAAAGAATTAAGTAATTAGTTTAATAGTATTAAATATAAAGATAAAATATATAAAATTTAATTTAAAAAAGTATAAAAAAGCTAAAATCCCCTTTAAGGTCTTATTCTTTTATATCTATTAAAATAAATAGTTTTTTATTTTTATTAATAAAGCTAGACTTCTTACCTAAAGCTATATACCTTAACTATTATACTAGCTATTATCTTTTATTATATACCTTTTAGTATTATTACTAAATATAAATATATATAGCTTATATTACTTTTAGCCTTTTTTAAAATTATATTATAAATTATATTACTTTTTTTTTATTTAATATCTTACTTTTAATATATTTATTAATATATTAAATAGCTTTTATTTTATATTTATAAAGTAAATAATTTAAGTTAAATTTAATTATTAATAAAACTTTATTATTAAGTAATATTTATATTATAATTAAATAAATAAGTTAATTAAATTAATAAAAAGCTATAAAGAGTTATAATATTAACTATATTTTTTAATTTATTTATTTTATTTTTTTATTAATTTAAAAGTAATATATTATAAAAAGGTATTATTATATATTTATAAGTTTATTAAGTATTTTTTAAAACTTACTTAGCTAGTTTAAGTTTTTATTTAAAATTATATTTTTAAAGAATTTATAAAACTTTTATTAATAGTTCTAGAACTTTTAAATATATACTTTAGCTAATATAGTTATTATTACTTTAAGCTAAATTAGCTTTAATAATCTATTAATAATAATTATAAAAAAGGTAAAGTTAGCTTTAGTTTAAGTTAATAATTTAATTATAAAGTTAATTAATAATATTAATTAATACTTATTTAAAATAAGTAATTATTATAAAAAGCTTTAATATTATTATTTATTTTTATAAGTATTATTATAGTAATAGTTTTTATAAAATTTATATATATTTTAAAATATATTATTTTAATAATAATCTTTATATAAAACTTAAAAAGTATTATTTTTCTTTAAGTAATTTTATATAAATAATTTATAAACTTATTAAATAATTATAATAATTAATAGTTTTTATATAAATAATTAAATTTAGTTTTTATATAATAATACCTTTTACTTATTAATATTATAATTTTAAATTTACTTTTTTATTTTTATTTTTTTAAAAAAATATTATTTTTTTTTTAATATAATATTTAATTAAGTAATATATAAACTTAAGTTTTATATTATTTAATTTTAAAGCTTTTATAATATTATATTTATAAAAATCTTTTTTTTTTTAATAAAGTTTTAATTAAAGTTTCTTTTTTATTAATTTATATTTTAATTAAATTTAAAATAGAGTTTTTAAGTCTTTTAAGTAAAATCTTAATTAAAATTTCTTTTTTATTAGCTTATATTTTAATTAAGTTTAGATTAAAGTTTTTTAATAAGTATATTACTATTAATAATATTTTTATAAATTTTATAACTTAATTAACTTATTTTATTACTTTTTAATAATTTTAGTTTTATTAAAATAATATATTAAGTTAAAAGGCTTTTTTTTTTAATTAATAATAAAGCTTATAATTATAATAAAATAATAAATTTATTTATTATATTTACTATTTTAAGATCTTTTATATTATTATAAAGTATTTAAGATTTTTATAATTTATTAAAATTATAAATAGCTTTTAAACTTTTTATAATTTTATTAATTATACTTTAAAGTAATTAATTATTATTAATAGCTTTTTATTATAAATTATATAATTTTATTATATTAAGCTTAGTAATACTAAGTAATATATAATTAAATATAAAATACTTTTTTTATTTTCTTATAATAAATAGCTTTTTAAAGCTTTTTTAAAGCTATTAGCTTTTACTATAATTTTTTTATTTAGCTTTTATTATATTAAAATAAAACTTATTATAAAAAGCTTTTTTAATTTATTAAAAGCTATAAATTAATTTAACTTTTATTAAAAAAAGATTCTTTTTTTTATTAAGTAATTAAAAAAAATAGCTAGTTTAGTAAAGTTTTTAATAAAATTATAATAAAAGTTAATAAACTTTAAAAAACTTTTAACTTTTTTTAATTATATTAAGGGTTTTTATAGCTAAATTACCTTTACTTTTTTTAAATTTAATTAAATAAAGACTTTAGCTTTTATAATATATTTTAAGTATTTTATTTTATTTATTATAAACTTATATTTTTTAAAGTTAAAGTTTAATCTAGTTACTTATAGCTTATATAATATCTTTTTTATTTTTTTTATATAGTTACTTTTAGACTTTTTAAAGTAAATTAAAATATTATTTAAGTATATTATTATATAATTACTTAACCCTAGTTTAATTACTATTTTATTATTAATTTTACTTTATTTATTTAAATATAAAAGCAGTTAATTATATATTTAAATATATATATTTAATTAATAAAGTTATTATTAACTTTAAGTTAATTTAGCTTTTATTAATTAACTTATATAAATAGAGTTAACCTTTTTCTTTTAAACCTTTAGTCTTAAAACCTTACTATTACCCTACTTTTACTTTTAATTTTATATAATTAAGAAAATATAATATAAATAATTAGCTTTAATAATTATATTTTTAAGTTACTTTTTATATAAAGCTAAACTTATTAATATAATAAAAAAAGCTACTTCCTTTATATTAAAAAGTAAACCTTTTTTTATAGCCTTTTTTAACTTATTTAATCTAGCTAGCTCTTTAACTAGCTAAATTAAATAAATAAAATAACTTAAGTAAGCTAGATTTATATAACTAATTAAGTTAATTAAAGTATAATTAAAAATAGCTATTTTAATTAAGCTAGATAGGCTTTTAAATAAAAAGTTCTTTTTAATAGCTATAGCTATTATATAAAGCTTATAGTAATCTTTACTATTAGCCTAGCTTAATACTAATTTAATTATAGTAATAAAGTTATAGTTAATTATATAATAGCCTTAATTAAGCTCTAGGCTTTTATATAATATCTTATTAGTAGCTATAATTAATATCAGTAACTATAACTAATAAAAAAAGTCAGGTTAGTAAATATACTTTATAATAAGTATATTAAGCTTAGTATATTATAAGGGTTAATTAAAGATCTTTTAATAAAGGTAAAGGAAAAAGGTTAATATAGCTATTAAAGGGCAGTATTTATATTACTTAATTAAGGCAGTAATTATATTACTTAAAGCAGATAAACCTTAATTAATATTAATTTCTATAATTCTAGCTTACTATAGGGGCCTTACTATTTAAGCTATTATATAAAAAGTTAAAAGCTTAATAGCCTTAAATAAGGCTAATAGTAATTAAAAAAAAAAAATATAATTATTTAAGGATTAGCTTAAGGCTTTATTTATATATTATTAAAAGCTTATTAAAGTACTTATTAACTTAAATAATATTATTAATTACTTAAAGAACTTAAATTAAATATAAAATATTATAAAGTACTTTTTACTTTTTATAATTTATATTTTATAAAAAACTACTTATATATTTAGTTTTATTAATTATTAAACTTTAACTAATAACTTTAATATCTTTTTAATTAAAAAAAATAAATAATAGTTTTATTAAATTATTTTATTTAAAGCTTTATAATTTATATAAAAATACTATCTTTTTTTAAGTTTTTTTACTAAAAGTATTAATATTATTATAAATAAAAAGCTAATATAAATTTAGCTTTTATTTATTAAGTTAATAACTTAATATTTTACTTTTAGTAAATAGTCTTATAATATATTATAAAGTAATCTTTATAAAAGCTTTAATTTAGACTTATTTAAGCCTTATTTTAGCTTAATATAGTAATTTAATTTTTTTTAATAAAAAAGAAATAAAAATATTTTAATTAAATTAAAAAAGTCTTAAAAACTATTAAGCTTTAATAATAACTTAAATTAATTTTTATTTAGCTTAAAGCCTGGCTTTTTTTTTAAAAAAGCTTAAATTTTTAAAATATAAATAATTTCTTTAAAGCTAGTAATTATTAATATATTTTATATATCCCTTTTTTATATTAAATATTATATTATATTAGTAAATATTAAGTTAATTATTACTATTATTATATTTTTTAATATTACTTACTTATTATTATTTATAATAAGCTTATTTACTATTTTAATTACTATTTCTTTTTTACTTATATAAATATATATATTATAATATATTATTTATAGTAACTTAAAAATTATATCTTTTACTAGGCTTAAGATAATATAAAATATAACTTAACTTTTTTACTTATTTATATTAATAGTTCTTTAAATAACTTATATTATAAAAGTAATTAATTTTTTAAAGATTTACTTTTTTTTAATTACTTTTATTAATATTTTAATTTCTTATTTTTTTAATAAATTTATAATTTTTATATTTAAGTATTATATTATATATTTATTAATTACTTTATAATAATTATAATTTATATTAATTTATATATTAAAAAATTTTAATAAGTTAAATAAAACTAATATTAATAAAAGTAATTTATTTATTATTTTACTAATTTCTTATTAATTATCCTTAGCTATTATTATATAAATATATATAAGTCTTTTATACTTTACTTTTAACCTTTATATAAGACTTTTTATAAAAGTAATTAGTTTTTTAAGCTTAATATCTCTTTACTTAATTTATTATTTCTTTTATTTATTATTATATTATAAATATATTTATTTATTTACTAAAGTTATAAAAGGTAATTAAAATAATAGTTTTATATTTAATAAGCTATATTATTATAATAAAAGTATTAGTATTTTTATTTTTAATTTTTAAAAATATTTATTAAAACTTATTAAGCTTTTTATTATTTTTAAACTTAAACTTAAATTAGCTTTACTTAGCCTTTAAGTATATTTTATTAAGCTAAAGTTATATTAATATTAATTATTAAAAAGTTACTTTTATTATTTTTTATTAAAAGTAAAATAAATATAATATATATATTAAATTTATAAAACTTTTTTTTTAATTATTATAATTTAATATTTATAATAATATTATAATAATACTTAATAGCTACTTTAAAGTTATTTTAAAAAATATTATAGTTAATATTATAATTTTATATAATATAATTTAATATATATTAAAAGTAAATTAACTTTATATTATTATTTTAATTAAAGCCTTTTATTATTATTAGTTTTTAATTAAAGTAAATAAAAAATTTTATAAATAGCTTATTATTATATTAGTAAATCTATTTTAGCTTAGTTTATATAATCTTTTATTTATATTAGTCTTTATATATATTTTTTTAAATAAGCTAGAAATATAATAAAGTTAAAGCTTTTTTATTTTTTTATTTTAAAAAATAATTTAATTATATAAAATACTTTACTTTTTAGATTTATAAAAATATATATTTATATATTTTTATTATTTTTAATTTCTATTATTTAAATAACTAATATATATTTTATTATTATTTTTTAAAATAGTTATATAATCTTATTACTATTAAATTTAAAAATAGTTAATAATTATTATTAATATATTAACTTTAGCCTAGTTTTTATTATATTTAAAGCTAAAGTTAATTAAAGTATAGCTTAAATACTTAAAGGCTATAATAATATTATTTTAATATTAAATTATTTTTAAATTTATTTAATAAAGTAATTTTAAAAAGTATTAAAGTTATTTTAAAATTAAATTTATATTTAAGCTTATTAAACTTAAATATTTTAAAAGATTTTTATTACTTATAAAACTATAAGTTTTTTTAATTATTATTAAGCTATACTTTATATAAGCTATATTACTTACTATTTTTTTATTATATTATTAATTTTATATCTTTTTTTTTTTTTTTTTTTTTAATTACTATTAGCCTTATTTAAGGCTATTAAGCTTTTAACTTTTTATATAATAGCTTAAATAATAAGGCCCCTATAGTAAGCTAGAATTATAAGAGTTAATATTAATTAAGGTTTATTTACCTTAAGTAATATAATTACTGCCTTAACTAAGTAGTATAAGTATTACCCTTTAATAGCTATATTAACCTTTTTCCTTTACCCCTGCTAAAAGAATACTAGGCCTAGTATACTTATTATACTTTTAAAGTATATTTACTAACTTAACTTTTCCTATTAGTTATAATTACTAATATTAATTATAGCTACTAATAGAATACTTATATATAAGAGCCTAGAGCCTAATTAAGGCTATTATATAATTAACTATAACCTTATTACTATAATTAAATTAGTACTAAACTAGGCTAATAGTAAAGATTACTATAAACTCTATATAATAACTATAGCTATTAAAAAGAACTTCTTATTTAAAAGCCTATCTAGCTTAATTAAAATAGCTATTTTTAACTATACTTTAATTAACTTAATTAGTTATATAGATCTAGCCTACTTAAATTATCTTATTTATCTAATTTAGCTAGTTAAAGAGCTAGCTAAATTAAATAAGCTAGAAAAGGCTATAAAAAAAGGCCTGCCTCTTAATATAAAAAAGGCAGCTTTCCTTACTATATTAATAGGTTTAGCTTTATATAAAAAGTAGCTTAAAAATATAATTATTAAAGCTAATTATCTATACTATATCCTCTTAATTATATAAAATTAATAAGCTAGTTATAGTTTAAGATTATAAGTATAAAGGGATAGTATATCTATAAATAGAGTTCTAGGGTAAAGGCAGGGTAATAGTAGGGTTCTAGGACTAAAAGTTTAAAGGAAAAAGGTTAACTTTTATATAAGTTAGTTAGCAAAAGCTAAATTAACCTCTATTAATTAAATATATATACTTAAGTATATAATTAACTGCCCTTATATTTAAACTATAGATAAAGTAAAATTAATAATAAAACAGTAATTAAACTAGGGAATTTTATATCTTAAAGGTTTTATATTATAAATAATAGCTAAAAAGTTTATTATTATTTTAAGCTAAAGGAAATTTAATAATTATTATAAACTAGCTTTTTAATTATAATTAAAGGATATTAATATAAATATATTATTAAATTTAAAAAAAAAAAAAAAAAAAAAAGAAATTTTTTTTAAAAAATTTCTTTAAATACTTTTAATTCTAGCTTAGATCTATTTTAAATTTAAAAGTTATTTAATTTTATAAAAGCTTAAGCTAAAACCTAAGCCTTTAATAATAAAAGTTAAATTAACTTTTATTAATTAAATATATATATATTTTTTTTTTTTTTTAATTACTATTAGCCTTATTTAAGGCTATTAACTTTTTAATTTTTTATATAATAGCTTAAATAGTAAAGCCCTTATAATAGGCTAGAATTATAGAAATTAAAATTAATTAAGGTTTATTTACTTTAAGTAGTGTAATTACTACCTTAACTAAGTAATATAAGTACTGCCTTTTAGTAGCTATATTAACTTTCTTCCTTTACTCTAGCTAAAAGATCTTTAATTAACCTTTATAACTAGGCTTAGTATACCTATTACACTTCTAAAGTATATTCCCTGACCTGACTTTCCTTCTATTAGTTATAGTTACTGATATTAATTATAGCTACTAGTATAATACTTATATAAAATAGCCTGTAGCTATATAATTAGGCCTACTATATAACTAGCTATAACCTTAATATAGCTATTAGGCCTATCTTATAGGCAGCTAATAAAAAAGATTTAAAAGATATTTATATAATAATAGCTACTATTAAAAAGAACTTCTTATTAAGGTATTAATTTAACCTTATTAAAATAGCTATCTTTAACTATAGGTTAATAAAGTTAATTAGTTATATAGATTATTTAGCCTATTTTAGTATAATTAACCTAGGCTAGGTTAATAATAAGCTTATAAGCCTCTTAAACCTAGAAAGAGTCTTAAGGGAAGGTTATCCCTTTTAATTAGACTAAGTAGCCTTCTTTACTGCCTTTATAAGCCTAAACTTAAATATATATAAAAAGTAGCTTTATAATATAACTAAAAGGGTTATTACTATAAAAGGGGTTCTATTATTAATATAATAAGCTAGTTATAGTCTAAAACTATAATAGTAAAAAAATAAAAGCAGGGTAATAGTAGGGTTTAAAGGTTTTATAAAAGTTAAAATTAAAGGAAAAAGGTTAACTTTATTTATATAAGTTAGTTAGTAGAAGTTAAATTAACCTAAAGTTAATAATAACTCTATTAATTAATTATATATACCTAGGTATATAATTAATTGCCTTTATATTTAAGAATAGATAATATAAAATTAATAATAAAACAGTAGTTTAAACTAGGGATTAAATATATATACTTAAGTATATAACTAACTGCTTTTATATTTAAATTATAAATAAAGTAAAATTAATAATAAAATAGTAATTAAATTAAGAATTATATAACTATAAGCTATTTTATATAATAAGTATTATATTAATAGCTATAATTAATATTAGTAACTATAATTAATAAGAAAAGTTAAGTTAAAAAATATACTTATAAGTTTATATTTAATTTTTTATTTAATTAAAGTTTAATTAACTTTTAAATAAAAGTATAATAAATATATTAAGCCTAGTATTTTTTTAATTAAAGTAAAGGAAAAAGGTTAATATAGCTATTAAAAAGCAGTACTTATATTATTTAATTAAAGTAATAATTATATTACTTAAAGTAAATAAACTTTAATTAATTTTAAATTTTATAATTTTAGCTTATTATAAGAGCTTTATTATTTAAGCTATTATATAAAAAGTTAAAAGGTTAATAGCCTTAATTAAAGCTAATAATAATTAAAAAAAAAATAATTTAAGTCATTAAGTTAATTTAAAGGTTTATTTACTTTAATTTAAGTTTTATAATTTATATAGCTTTAAGTATTATTATATTATATATTTATAATTATTATAATTATAATATTTATATTTAAATATATTTTATAGCTTATATTTATAGCTATTTAATTAAGTTACTTTTAATATTATAAGTCTTAGTTATATTTTATATAAAGTATTATTATATTAATTACTTTATTATTATTTTTAATTTTAAAAGTTACTTTAATAGTTATTATTATATTATTAATTAAAGTAATATAAATTAAAATTATTTTTATATTTATAGCTAGCTTTTTTTTTTTATATTTATATTATTATTTATTAATTTTAATTATTATAATAATATAAATTATTAAATTATTAAATTTATTTATAAAATATAATTTATTTTTAACTTTTTTTTTAAAACTTTAATAATAGATTTTTATAAAAGTATTATTATTTTATTAAGTCTTAGCTACTAGCTAATAGAACTTAATTAAATATATAATATATAACTTTTATTATTTAAGTATTAATAGTTTAGCTATAGCTTATTATTTTTTATTAATTACTTTAAAATTATCTTTAAGTATTTATTTAAAGTTATTTTAATTTATAAAGATATTTTAAGTATTTTAGTTTTAAAAGTTTTTTTTATTTTTAAAGTAATTTTTTATAATAAATTTAAATTATTTTTTAATATTTCCTTAAATTAAAAGTATAGTAAATAAGAGTTTTTTAATAATAATATTTAATTTATTTAAAAATAAATAAAAGTATTTTTTTATTTAAGTAAAAAATAGAATTATATTAATTACTTATTTTTTAAAGGGTTCTAGCTTAAGTAGCTTTAAAGCTTTATTAAAGTCTTTTCTTTATTACTTATTATTACTATTATTAATTATTATAGTATTTTACTAATTATTTATTTAAGCTTATAAGGTTTAGATTAAGTTATAAAGTTATTAAACTTTAATTATTATTTTATATAATAGTTAGGGTTTTTAAATAAGTATACTAGTCTATACTAGGTTTATATTTACAGAATTTATAAAGCATTATACTAAGTATATTAAAGTATTATATCTCTTAATAGTTAATAGTACAGGTTAGGCTTATTAAAGTAAAAAAGTATTATTAATAGCTAATAAGCTAAGTTCTATCTATTACTAAATAAATATATATATATATTATAATAGCTTATAGTATAGTAAGTTAAGCTTATAATAAGTTATAAATTAAATTATAAGTCTAATATATAGCTTATAATAGTTTCTTTTAAAATATTATAAGTTATATATTAATTAGTTAAAAATAGTAAAGGCCTATATAATATAAGTACTTTTCTTAAGTTAAGTTATAATATAATTTTCCTCTTTTTATTAATCTTATCCTTAAAGCCTGTATTACTTATTTCTCTTTTTATATTATCTTTATAAGTATAACTTAATCTTATAATCCCTTTATTTTAATACTAATAATATATTAAAGTCTAAAGCTACTTATAACTATTATATATAAGTAATTTTAATTAAAAATACTAGTTTTCTTATTATACTATATAGCTATTATAAACTTTAAAAACTATAATATTAAGCCTTACCTAGTTATAAATACTACTCTTAGTATATTTATTATAGTTATAAGTATAATAAAAAAGGCATTACTTTTATTAAGGGTTTATAGCTATTCCTCTCTTTATATAGTTTACTAACTATTTTTAGCTAATTATTTTACTATTAAAAAGTATTATTTTAAAAAAGAAAAGAAAGTAGCTAAAACTAAATTATTAAATTTATAGTAGTAAGTAAATAAGTATTTAAGTTATTTAATATATCTATATTATTAGAAATAATAATTAAATAAGTATAGTTTTAAGATATTTTATTAAAATATAATAACCTTTAATAAGCTTAAAGCTATTAAGAATATTAAGTCTTTTATTATTATAAAGGTATAGTTAGTAAGTACTTTTAATATTATTAATTAAAATAAGATTTTTCTTATTAATATTTTTAATAGAAATCCTTTAATAGTTATTAAGTATTAATAAAGTATTTTAATAGTTTTTATATATTTTTACTTTTTAAGTAGTCTTTCTATTTTACTAGGTATTTTCTTTTTCTATTTTTAACTTATATTCCTTTAATTACCTCTACCTTATAAAGTTCTAGTCTATTAACTTTTTTTAATTTATTACTAATCTTAATATAAATTATATTAGCTACTAATTTAAGTAATATAATATAAAAGATCTTATAAAGTCTAATCCTTATTAATAAGTCTAGCTTATAGTTATTTTTTAAGATCTTTTTAATAATCTTATAAAATCTAATATACTTAAAGTCTAATTTATAACTTAATTATTTTATAGTAATATTTTTAATAAATAAGTATACTATATCTCTTTCCTTAAAGGTTAATTCTTTTAACTTTTTAGAATTATAATACTATTATATTTATTTATTAATAAACTTAAGTTTTATTTAAAGTTTATTATATATATTTTTTAAGTTTTTACTTTTAATTATTACTATAAGGTTAATAATTTCAGTTTTTTATATATTATAATATACTTTTAATATATAGCTAAAATTAGTATTTAATAATATAAGTTTAATACTTTTATTATAAGTAATATTATAAGCTAACTAGATATATAATAGCTTCTTAACTTAATTATTTTATTTATAGTTAATATAATACTATAAGTATTATTTTACTACCTAGTTTATTTATTCTATTTATCTATTTACTTAAAGTCTAAATATTATTATAAGTCTATAATTAACTCTTAAGTAGGCTATTAATACTTACTAAAACTTACTAATAAATATTATACTTCTATTAGTAAGGATTTCCTTAAGTAATCCTTATTTTTATACTATTTTATTATAGAAAATATAAGCTATTTTTTTAATATTTATATTTTTTTTATAAAGTATATAAATTAAAAATTTTATAAGTCTTTTAATAATAACTATAATACTATTATAAAAGATTCTAATTAAAGGTTTTTTTAATAATAGTAATTTAGTAATAAAGTCTATTATAATTAAGCTTTATAGTATTTCTATTATTAATAGTAATTATAGTTCTTTATAAGGCTTATATCTTTATACTTTTATCTTAGTATAAATATTATATTATTTAACTACTTTTTTTACTATAGTTTATTTAACCTAGTATTTATATTATAAAAGTCTTTTTAAAGTTTTAGTAATTCCCTAATATCTATATACTAAGTAGCTATAAAATTCTTATATAAATTCTTTAGGCTTATCTAGTATTTCCTTAGTAATTATTACTTATATCTATTTAAATATTTATATTTATTAAGTAAGTTAATATTTTCTTTTTTTATTTATTTCTAATACTTATTTTTTTATTTTTATAGTATTAGTATTATAATCTAGTCTTTAACTAATTATATTTACTTTTTTATTTTCTAATCTTTTCTTATAAATAATTATAAAATTAAATTTATATAAGTACTCTATATAGTATAGTTATTATCTATTAAGTTTATATATTATTATAAAGTATAAGATATTTTAGTAATTAATATAAACCTTAACTTAGTATTTACTTTTTATAAAATAGTATTTAAACTTTTTAAAATAGTTAATAATTACTAAGAATTCCTTATTATAAATTAAGTAATTAAGCTTAGTTTTATATAACTTATATAAATAGAAAGTAATAAAATATAATTTTCTTATATTATCTTATTATCTAATTTACTTTCTTAAAGTAAAATCTAATATATCTATTTTTAATTTAATTTCTTTTTTTAAGTTAAATATAGCTAAAACTAGTTTACTAGTAATAGCCTTTTTAAGCTATATAAAAGCTTTATAAGCCTTATTATTTTATTTAAATAGTTTACTTTTCTTAATAAGTTCTATTAGTAAGTTAATAATTTTACTAAATCCTTAAATAAATTATTAATAGTAATTTATTATTTCTAAAAAAGATTAGATTTCCTTTATATTTTTAAGTTTTTTTTAATTTATTATTATTATAATTTTCTTTAATTCTATTTTAATTTTACTTAATAAAATAATATATCTTAAGAAATCTACTTCTATAATATAAAAGTAACTTTTCTTTAATTTAATTAATAACTTAGTATTTTATAGTATTTTTAAAACCTTATAAATATATTCTATATATTCTTTTTTATTATTTAAAAAGATTAAGATATTATTTAAGTAATATACTATAAAGATATTAAAGTACTATTAAAGTATATTATTAATTATTTACTAAAATATTATAGATATATTAGTAAGGCTAAAAGGCATTATTATATATTTAAATAATTTAAATTAGGTTCTAAATACTATTTTCTATTTATCCCTTTCCTTAATATAAATAAAGTTATATACTTTTTTAAAGTCTAAAGCTATAAAGATCTTTTTATCTTATAATTAATTTTTTAATTTTATAATAAATAAAAGTAAAGTTTAGTTTTTAATAATATATATATTAACTTATTTATAATTAATAACTAGTCTATCCTTTCTATTTTTCTTTAATATAAAAAATATTACTAATATTACTAATAAACTAGATTCTTTAATATAGCCCTTTTTTAATATCTTATTAATATATTCTTTTTAAACTTATAACTCTTTTTAATTAAATAAATAAAGTTTTTAAAAAAGTAAGTTATTATTTATAAGATTAATTTTATAATCCTATTTACTATATTTAAAGATCTTTATTTCTAGTTCTTTTCTAAATAGTTTATTATATATTTAATATTACTTTAAAATATTACTAAATCTATCCTAGCTTAACTTTATATTTATTTTTTCTTTTCTTAGATTTTATTACTTAAAGAGACTTAAGATTTCTTTTTTATATTTTATACTTTTTTTATACTTATATTATACTCCTTTTAAAGATAATAGATACTTTATTCTATACTTACTTATACTATCCTCTTTAGTTAGGGTTTAAGATCTCTTATTATTTATTATAATTATTTTTTTATTACTATTAGGGTTACTAGGGAATATAACCTAGCCTATCCTCTAGTTAATAAATAGATTTTCTTATATAAGCTATAATATACTTAAAATTATATATATATCCTTTTTTAAAAATATAATATTAAAATCTACTTATTAGCTTTATTTTTTAATAAAAATCTTAAGATAATTAGTTTTTTAATTAATAATACTATTATTATAATTAAAAAGCTATCTTTTTATATTAATTAATAAATAGGGTAATAATTTCTTTTTTTAAGGTAATTATAGCTCTATAACTATTTTTAAATTAATAAAATTTCTTTTTACTTTATAATTAATTTAAGTATTTAGCTATCTCTCTTTAATCTAAACTTATAATATTAAGCTATTTATTAAGTTTACTATATATAATACTTCTAATATATTTATTAATTTAAGTTATTCTTATCTATAGTACTAGCTTATTTATAGCTTAGTTATAGATAGTATATTACTTTTCTTAAAGTACTATAATAGTTCTTTTTATACTTATTATTATAGTATCCTTTACTATTAATATAATTATTTATAAATTTATTATTAAATAGTTATTATTAAAAGTATTTCTTTAATTCCTTAAACTATTTTAAATCTTTTTCTTATTTATTTAAGTTTATTTTCTATTTTTTTATAAATTAGATTTCTTTTTTTATTATAGTAAAATATTATAATTTATAACCTTCCTCTTTATAATTAAGTCCTTAGTAATATTTATTATTATTACTTAACTTATTAGTAATTAGTATTTATAGGTTTTTTATAAAATACCTAAGTACTTATTTATAAGTTCTTTTTTACTATTCTTTATATTTTTTTATTTCTTACTAACATTTTTTATTTATATAAAAGGCCTAATTCTTAGCTTTTTCTTTTTCTAAATATAATCTATCTATTTCTTATTATCTTTATAGTTCCTCTATACTCTTTAAGTTAATATTATTAATTAATAGTATTTTCTTAAAGTATATATATTTTCCTTTAGTTATTTTTTTAAATTCTCTTTTTACTTTTTTAATTATAAGTTAGGATTATCTAATTTTATTAAGTAAGTCTTTATTTTTATAAATTTATTAATAATAAGCTATACTAAACTAAAGCTCTAGTACTTTAAGATTATTATATTATATAAAAGGTAAATATCTTTTAATTTCTTACTTAAAATATAATTTATTATTAGAAGTTTTAAGTATTATAATTAGAAAATAGTTATTATTAAGCTTTTTTTATTTATATATTTTATACTAGTAGTTTTTATATAAGACTTATAAAATTTCTTAATATTATTTATAAATAAAGAGTATTTATATATTATCTTTAGTATTAAACTACTTTTCTTTATATTTTAAATTTATAATATTATTAATATAATATACTTTTATTAATATTATATTAATTTTATTAGTATTTTTATATTTTCTAGCCCTTTATATATAAAAGTCCTTATAATTTAAGTATATCCTAGTTCTATTTTTATTATAAAGTAGTTTATACTTTTACTTTTATTTTTATTTAATTTCCTTATCTTTATAGTAAAGGTATTATACTATTTACTTAGCTATATCTCTTTTATATCTTATACTTTACTTACTTTTATATTACTAAATATAAAATTAATCCCTAGCTTCTTATTTTATTTTTTATACCTTTTCTATAACTTAAAGTATAATTCTTATTAAAATACTATTAATAGTTTATAAGGCTTTTTTTTATTTATCTTATTTAAAGAAAACTGGGTTTTTTTATTATATTATTTCTAATATTTATAGTTTTTTAAGTTTTTATTATTTTTAAAATTCCTTTATTTTTCTTTCCTTAACTTAGTTTTTTTATTTTTATTATTTTTTATAAATATACTTTTATTTTTCTAAATCCTATATACTCTTATAATAATTTCTATTTTATAATTTATTTTTATATTTTTTTTATTTTTCTTTAGTAAGTACTTTATCTTTTTTATACTTTAGTATATAAGTATCTAGTTTAAGTTATATAATTAAAGGATCTCTATTATAGTATTAGTTATACTTACTTTATATTATACCTAATATTTAGGTCTTTTATACTATTTAAAGTTCCTGTTATTAAGTTAGTTCTAGGGCCTACTTACTTTAATTAAGGTTTTTTAGTTTTTATAATTCTAGATATTATTATATTATATATCCTATCTAGTTATAGTTATAATATTTATACTTAAATATATCTTATAGCTTATTTTAATTATTACTAAATTATATAGCTTCTAAAGATATAAGTCTTAAATATATTTTATATAAGGTATTATTATAGTAATTATTTTATTATTATCTTTAGTTTTAAGAGTTACTTTAGTTATTATATTATTAATTAAAGTAATATAAGTTATAGTTATTTATTTTTCTTATTTTATTTACTTTTTCCTTCTTATATTTATACTATCTTTTATTAATTTTAATTACTATAATAATATACTCTATAATATTATCTAATTAGTTTATTTTATATAATTTATTTTTAACTTCTTCTTTTAACTTTTTATAATAAACTTTTATAAAAGCTTTATTATCTTATTAAGTCTTAAAAGTAAGTTATTAAAACTTAATAAAATAAGTAATATATAAGTAAATTTACTTAAGTATTATAATTTTAATAGTTACTTATTATTTTTTATTAACTACTTTAAAGTTATCTTTAAGTATACTTTTAAAATTACTTTAGTTAATAAAGATATTTTAGGTCTTTTAATCCTATATAATTTCTATATTTTTAAAAAAATCCTTAAAAATAGATTTAAACTAATCTTTAGCACTTTTTTAAATTAGTAATATAGTAAAAAGTACTTTTTTAATAATAGTATCTAGTTTAGTTAAAAATATATAAAAGTATCTTTTTATTTAAGTTAAAAATAGGATTATATTTATAGCTTATTTTTTAAATAGTTCTAGTTTAAGTAGCTTAAGCATTTCCTTAATATCTCTTCTTTCTTAAAGGTTAATATTATTATTAATTATTAAGGGAGTTTCCTAATTATTAACCTAATTTTACAGGTTATAAATAGTATTTTATAGTTAATAGATTTTAGCTATTATTTCTATTATACTAAGTAATTCTTTAATATAAAGAAGTGCTAGGTTAGTATTACTAGATATCTTAATAGTATAATATTACTTAATATAAATATAGTATAATTTAAATAAAAGCTATTAATATATAATAGTTAGGGTTTTTAAATAAGTATACTAGTTTATACTAGGTTTATATTTATAAAATTTATAAAGTATTATACTAAGTATATTAAGGTATTATATCTCTTAATAGTTAATAATATAAGTTAGGCTTATTAAAGTAAAGAAATATTATTAATAGCTAGTAAGTTAAGTTCTATTTATTACTAAATAAATATATATATATATTATAGTAACTTATAGTATAATAAGTTAGGCTTATAGTAAGTTATAAGTTAAATTATAAGTCTAATATATAGCTTATAATAGTCTCTTTTAAAATATTATAAGTTATATATTAATTAGTTAAAAATAGTAAGGGCCTATATAATATAAGCGCTTTTCCTAAGTTAAGTTATAATATTTAATATTATTAAATAAAGTTTTAGTATAAAGAGGTACTAGACTAATATTATTAAATATCTTAATAATATAATATTACTTAATATAAATATAATATATTTTAAATAAAAGCTATTAATATATAATAATTAAAGTTTTAAATAAAAAAACTAATTTATATTAAGTTTATATTTATAAATTATATAAAGTATTATATTAAATATATTAATTTAAAGTTATATCTCTTAATAGTTAATAATATATATAAAGTTTATTAAAGTAAAAAAGTATTATTAATAGCTAGTAAGCTAAGTTTTATTTACTATTAAATAAATATTTTATATACTTAAGTAATATAAGTAAATTAATAAGAGTTATTATTAAATTAATAGTAATTTTATTAAATTAATATTAATTAAATTAAATTAATTATAATTATAAAATCTTAATATTAATTATTATTAGTAATAAATATATTAATTAATAAAAAATATAAAGTATATATAATAAAACTATTAAAGTTATAATATATATTTAAATTATATTTATATTTAATATATAAATAATAATTTATTTAAAAGATCTTTTAAATATAATATATAGCTATTAAAATTATTAAAAAATACTAATATATAAAAAAAGCTTAATTTAAAGAAAGTTTTATAATAATATATATATTAATACTATTAAAAAGAAGGTTTAAGGTAATTAAAAGATAATAGTAATATTAAGTTTATAAGTTAGTTATAAGGTTAGAAAATATATTTTAAGTTTAATATAATAATAAATCTATAGAGACTTAAGCGATTATGGGTCTGATTATCCCTAGAGAGTTCGAGGTAAGTAATAACTCTTGAGGGCTATTATCAGTCTACTAATCGATGGATAGGATGAGATTGAGGTAACAGAGTACAAGGGTTAGCTGTTGCTTTTTCACATCTATGGACATGCCGAACCTCCATGCAATAATTGATCTACCTTTTAACAAGGGACAATTATAGTATATAGTATCAGCTTATAAATCCTCTGCATTACCTCTCTTACCAAACTCGAAGCCTAGGTGACACTACGTGAAGCCTATTGGCAGCTTAGGACGAGCCAAGGAAACTAGGCTCTGGGTTAAGGTACATCTTGTCAAAGCCTTTAATCTTCCAAATCCTGGTCTCGGTATTCAACGTCAAATTTGTGTGTTTCACTTTCCCAATCAGTAGGTGATCAGCGCGCCTGGTATAGCTCAACATGGCAGGAGGATTCTCTTAGCTCATGCGTGGCTTGAGATCACTAGTCATTTGTTAACTTAGATTCACAAACTCTGCTATGGATGACAGCGGCCTATAAGGTTAAGCTTTAGGCTGCAAACACAGATCATGAATGATAACACAATGTCCCCCCCCCCCCCCCCCCCCCCCGATATAAGCATTTACTCAGAAGCTTTTACAATCACCAATGAATCTTATTGCAAGCCCTAGGGCATTTCAAAGGGAAGAGACCAAGACCCGGTGGTATAAGAATAGCATTCCGCCCAACAGGTTCGACTTTGAAATTTCTTCCCCCATTAGAATCGCTTTTTTACCTCGCCATGGAAGATGCCAACCAATCCCTACGGGTCAAGCCATTCGGCGAACTCCCGAGTCTCCTCAATCACAAGTTCCCCAATTCAGATTCGATATTTCATTTGTTTCCTAGACTTCCTATAGAGCTACGACTTATGATTTGGGAGCGAAGCCTATCGGGCGAGCGATACATTAAGGTTGAACTTTGCACCAGGAACAAGAGGACTGGCAAAATGTATTCCAATGTAATAGCTTTCAAATCCTGGAGACTCACAGAGCCATATGGGATTCTTTTACACCATCCGCCAAAGCGAAGCGCCTTGTTCAGTACAAGTGTCGAATCTCGTACGAGCGCCCAACGATTTTATCGCGTGGCCCTTCCTTGTCTTTACGTCACGAAGTCTCCCTCGGCCAAAGATTCACTTGAGATGTGTGGTCAGAACACCGAGCACAATCCGCAAGGGATGGGCTTGATCCACGCTCGGCCATACGGTGCCAAAATTCCCAAAGGAGACCAGGTTCTCGTACCAGGGACATTTGCCCTTAATCCTGAGCTGGATACCCTGGAAATTGATGGCGTGACCCTGTTTGCGAACTTTGCGAATGATATTTGGGATCATGACCCGCGTAAAGTAGGGTTACGTCACGTAGCCTTCTTGCATCCATACAGGTTTTCGGCTTCCACGTTTCGTAATCTTCCTCGTTATGCCCCTTCAGAAGAACTGCTGCGGCAAGTCGTGGCTCGGCTTCAAAGTGTCACATTTATACGCTATGCTAATGCCGACAAAATATTCCACGAATGTCCCACTGGAAATCAGGGCCTATTGAGCTATTGCTGTTCGCTTCCTGTTGCAGGGGCTACTGGCAACTTCTCACGCCAGCAAGATCCACGAGTCATCGGGCACGAAGTATTCAAGAATATCTTTTTCGACATTGCCAGCCGCTCAGTGCTCGGACAGCCATACAAAGAATGGATGGGTCTGGTAGAGAGATTGGGAGTGGCAACGCCATGTGTCTGCAAAATTGCTTACACAACCCATCGAAGCAAATTGCCGATCGGTGATGAATCTGGCACTGTTACGCATTTGGAGTGTCAAGGCGCAGGACCGGAACAGCAGCTTCGCGAACGGAGATATCCCTGCCAACCACAAAGGTTGTTGTATCTCGAGGAGGCCACAGGGCAGCTCAATGGAGGAGTCGAAATCGCAATAGGATTTTGGTCTTTCCCAGCCGAGGCTCTCGATCAATTCAGCCGATCCCAAAACCGTTCCGACCGCCAACTTGAGTGCTTTTATGACCTTTCTGCTGCCCAACCCGAGCTGTGCCTGTTCGACCCATAGCCCTCACGTCTTAGACCTCACAGAGGGCATCAGAATCTTACGGCGCTTGCGCCATATCGAGTTCGAAAAGCCAGTATACTCAGTTTATCATAGACTACCCTGAGGTACCCTAATATTATCTAAACTTTCCTATTAGTCTGCAGCGATTTACGTGCAGAACTCATATACACGGTTCAAAATACACTCCAAGAACCTTTTCATATACTCCTCACTATGGAATTGAGAATTGAAAACACTAGAGAGTTCAATCTCACCATCCCAGCTGCCAAGAAAGATTGCAACACCAGTAATGATTGATTGACTGGCGACCCAGACATTTGTGAGCTCGACGACTTCATTAGATGTAGCCACAACAGAGCTTAGGTTGCCGATTGAGGAGAGAGAAACAGGACAGAATGGTGGATCTGAGGCAGACCAAAGATCTGCCCCGGGTGGGGGAAACTGGGATCTGAACGTCAGAGGTGCGAAGAGGACCTGTTCGTGGATATCCTCCGATAAGGTGGGTTTGTGCTTGTTGTAAAAGTCTCGAACTTCTGTAGCTATTTGAGGCAAGGTTTTTGTCGCAACATCTTTGTCAACTGCCTGCCCAGGAACTTCCAACTCAATACCTAAAGCATGTGCGCACACGGCATGATACGCTGCGCCCGCATGATCAGGGCTGCTGTATGGTTCTTTGCAGAATGGGCGAATGTTGAGCATTGGCCGATCGACATATCGAACAGGATAGGCTTCCTGCTTCCGAGGCTGGAACTCAGCAAGGGCCATTGCCAGAGCCGAGATGAAGACATGAGTCAAACTGACTCCGGAGCCAAGCATCTTACAATAAGCCAGTATCTGTACCGATATGCCTTGGGGGACCGAGACCGCGATGCGCTTAGCCCTGAATTCGGCTTTGATCCCTGGAGAGGAGGTTGGAGGCAAGCCCATCAGACCAGGACGATTGTACATCTCCCCATTATTGGTAGAGATTTCATTGAAACGCTGAACTTGCGTGTCTGACAAGGGGTCAGGAATAGAGGCCGCGACACGAAGACACGGCGAAAGTCTTGCATCGAGGTCATTGTCGGGCAACGGGTAGTGAAACTTTGTTGGTCGTTTATAAAACTGACTAGCATGAGTAAACAGCTGGTTGAGAAGCTGTAGAATTCCAACACCATCGGTGATATCGTGAGGGCATCGCAAAAACAAGGTCTGGTGGCTGGTATCCTCTTTGGAATGGACGATGTAGACGGTTGGAGTAGTAAAGATGGGAGCATCATTGTTGAACCACTCAAGCGCGCTTTTATCGGTGCTTATGATGTTGAAAGTCGAGCTCAACCAAGTATTGACGTCCTCGTCATTTTCAAAGGGCTTGTGAATCCTTTTTGACGTGCCAGTTTTGTCATCTCGTTCGATACGGGACCCCAATGTCGGGTGCTTGTGTCGGAGAAACAGCCAAGCATTCTTGAGAGCCTCGATATCGTGGTGATGGGTACCGTGGGGAGAGAGCTTGAGTTTGAAGGATGCGCAAGCAGTGATGGGATAACAGCCGTGACCTTCTTTAGTGTAAAGCCAGTAAAAGCTTTCACATTCGTCGATTTGTCTCTCCCATACGCCACTGCGGGACCTTTGCCAGAGGTACGAGGTATCGCTAGAGCCTGAATTCATGGTGGCAGAGAAATTTAACAGCGCCGTTAGGGAGCAGGAAAACAGAAGACTATAAATAAACTTAGTAAAGAACCTCCTAAGCTTAGGCTAGATTTACCTAAATATTTCGTCGCTTAGGGTCAAGGCCTTAAGCTTTCTTTGCTTCCTAGAACCCTAACGAAAGGAGTGAATGGTTAAATCACCATAAGACGCGTCAGCAGGAAGACGGGAGACTTTATAGCCGGACGTGTCAGGAAAACAACACGGTGTCACGTGAATATTATGGCTATCAACAAGCGAATCCCCCTCGTCTTCGCATTCTTCGTCTGCAATACTACGTATATCATTGATGGCAACTTAAGATCAAATTCTCTTCCTAATTCTCAGCGTTGCTTTCATAGGAGGGATCCTGTTCTGTGCGATCCAAGTATTTCGCGGTCGCTCAGTCAAGTGCCCTATATCATACTTCAGCAGAATGCAAGCGATCAGCATTTTGATCTCATTGCTTGCAAAAAACCTCCCCGGACACGCGTTCCGACCAAGTCCCCACGCCAAGAAATCCTGCGTCGCAGTCGGCAAAGCATTACGCGCACTCTTCACGTACTCATCGGCCTCGTTTTGTCGCGCATCGTAGAAGCGAAGTGGTTTGTAAGTCTTTGGTTCAGGGTAGATCTCACTGTCCTGCAGTACCGAGTACCCTGGGACAGCTATTCTTAGACCTTTGGGGACATGCGTTCCCAATGGAAAAGTGACGCCTTTTTCTGCTACGACAGTACGAGAAACTCCGATTGAGACAATGGAGTTCTTGCGCTGGCTTTCGCGAATTGCCGAGTCGAGCTTCTCGAGTTGCGCGACGGCGCGTTTGTTCCATTTGCCATCGTGTTGTTTAAGCACGCTCTCTACCTCGTCGCGAAGTTCACGAATAAGATCGGGAGATGATGCAGCAATGTCAAGAAGAGCATGAGTGACTGCAAATGTCGTGGTGTGAATGGATGCAAAGTTGAGTAGCAGAACACGTTGAGCCAGCGCGCTAACCTGCCAGTTCTTCGGGTTGCCGATCTCCTTGGCCTGTTCAATCAACCACTGCAAGTAATCGTTCCGATCGGACTTGATGTGTTGATCTGGAGAATCGTACTCTTCCAAGCGAGCCTTGATCTCCGGCACAAGGATTTTCTCGAATTCACGCGTGTGAATCCTGTTGGGTCGGGTTATGAGAGGTGCAACTAGCGGTTTAACGAAGCTTGGAAATAGCTTCATCATCATTGACGACAGTGGAATATCCTGGGCGAAAGCAATACCCAGTTTCAGCATCTCTTCATTTCGGCAAAGTGGAAGGCCAAGGAATGCTCGGTTGGTGATACCACTGAGCATCTTTTGCGCCGATTCCATGATACAGATTTCAGACCAGTCTGTGCTCTTGCCCAACTGCTTGCTGACACAGTGCTCAATCTCTTCAGCGAGATCCGGGATGAGATTTCCGACCTCTTTGGTAAGCGTGGTGGTCACCAGTTCCAGATGAATAGGATCATGCGTGAGGGACGGGTCCATTGTAGTGTAGTCCGTCTGTAAATCTTGCTGTGCCGATTCATGCATACTGAGCATATTGGTAGGTTGCTCACTCGCGAACTTTGTATCTGATCGTGGAAGATAAATGATGTTTCCACCGTCAATCAAAGGGAAAATGGCGGCTTGATTCCTGTACTGGATGTACGCCGAGTTGAGCGCGGCCTTGACATCGAGCGAATTGCGAATTTTGGCTTGTAAAATAGGAAACCAATCGCCTTTGCGTGCTCCAATGACTGGTAGGTCAGGCAAGTTCGAAGGCTTCAGGAAAAGCTGGTATATGATGTATGACACGAACAAAATGAGGGGCGCAACAATAGCCGGCCGCGATAAGAACTCCAGCACCGGATTTGCCATTACGATCAAGAGTCAATGTCGAGATTTCACTAGTGAAAAGAGAGTTTGTTCGATCGCGTTGACCTCAGACTTTATAGCTCCAGAAGATTGGCAACGTACGAATACGACAGGGTAGAATATCGGTATAAGCTCTTTCTAACTGGCTGGTTCGCATGGAACGGACTGTAGTGCTTGAGCTAATCCGTGACAAGTGCTGACAGTGAGGGTATCCGCTAAACCTGGCCAAGCTAGCTCTGTAGGATCGCTGGTGGAGAGTGCCACCACTACAACGACTGTGCCTGAGAGATGTAACCCTCCTGTCCTCTCCAGGATCTCCATTGCGAGATGCTGACGAATATTGAACGATTGTCCACGTTATGACTGAATCTCTGATCGTGACGCGGGCGTTGGTTACTCGGTCCGCCTGTTCTTTGCTGTCTAATTGTGGTGGTACGGACGAGATGACTACAGTGTTCGCTCAATGCTTGATCTCAAAAACCGCCTTGACACCAAGATGATCAGTGATCCACGGTTTCTCAAAGCCAAGCGACACCAAATCCTTCCGAACATCCTCCTCCGACTCATCCGGCTCAACATCAGCACCAAACCTCTCGAACTCCAACAGCTTAAGTCCATCACCACAGAAAAACACCTTGTCCATGCGTGAGCAGCCAAATTGCTGTCGCAGTTGTGGGAGGGCCTGCTGTCCCCATGTATACCCTTCATTATCATCCCTACCGTCGCCTTCTGTGCCCCCGAGTTTGAGGTATGCGTCTTCAAGCTTGTTATCTGTGTGAAGAGTTCTGTCGAATGGTTGGATGGCGTTAAAGTCACCTGTTACAACGGCGCCAGAGACGTCATCAGAGTGCATTTGTGAAGCGATGACCTCCATTTGCGCCGGGCGGCGTGGTGGTTCTAATGCAAGTGATTCGAGGTGAGTGTTGCAAAGTCGAAGCTTCTGCCCGGATGCTTCTACGTCAACGAAGAGGGCGTCGCGCTCCATCTGAGTCGCCGAGTAATGTACTCGAAAACAGGACAGGACATTAAGTCGGCGATCGACCAGCGTCGTTGTGCCATAAGCGCCCGATGCCCAGTTCTCAGTATCCGTATCTGTCCGGTAAAAGCCATCCCGAATCCAATTCTTTTCACCAATGAGATCTAAATCAGATGGAACGCATTCTTGAATGTTGAAGACAACCGCTGTTTTGTCATCAGATCGATGCTGGCGACTCAGCTCCTCAAGATGCTTCAGCGCCGAGTTCATTCGCCTATCGCCATGAGGGAGCATAAAGTCAATGTTCCAACTGTAGATAGCCAACTTGGTTGCTTGGGGTCGGCCTCGTGAGGGCTCGGATGCTTGGGGTGGTTGCCATTCATCCGCGTTGCTGCTCCAACTGTACAGAGGCTGCTTCCAGGGCTCATCGAGTCGCCACGGAAGCGAAGAGGCTGGTTTCCTCAGGGCGATGGCATTTTCCATATGTTTCTGAATTAGTGCCTGCATCTTGAGTAGAGTTCGTATCATGGGAAGGGCAAGAAATAAATACTGCCGCTGAATTATTGTTTACAGAGACGCGGTTTGATCTGGTCATGAACGGTGACGGATCCGCTCGGAGCGGGGTATTCCGGCATCTGACATAAGACCCGAGGCAACAATGAGTTTATCCTGCCGGCAGCCAATAGCTCATCTCAAAACAGATAATAAGGTCCGAATATAAAATAAGTTGGTCTTAAGCTTTTGGCGTTAGAGGTAAGACTTCACCGAAGAGCAAAAACGCTACCAGCCACAGAGATGAGGCACGGACGAATGCAGGAACAAGATATGATGATATGATCTACTTGGAATGAAACAAGAGGCAGAGAAACCAGTTGGCTCATGTTGACTATAAGTCAAGCTCAAAATCCCATACTTGCAACTTGCGATCAGGAAATCCGCCAGCTTGTCTCACAAATACGCTCAAAATCCCCGATTCATGAAGTCTTGTCCTATCAAAGAGGGGTTCGGTCGAAGTATTCGGGATCTCAGCTAAACTCTTCCAGTCCTTGAAATCCTTTGATGCGGTAGCGACGTAAATGCCTGTCGATTGCTTCACAGGATCCGGGAGAATACCGAATAAGTACTCCCCGCTCGCGTCGCCGGCAAGTTTGCCTCTGGGGTCGTACAGGTCAGGCCCGTCGAGACCAGCGGGGTTGTTGGCATTCTTGGTCCATGTTCCTGGCAGAGGTTTAGCGACATTGGTTGAAGGGAGATTGATAGCCTTACCATCAGCTTTCCGGAGATAGTGCTGGTACTGATGCTCGCCGGAAAGTAGGTCTCTCATCAGGATATGGAACCTGCCCTTGGTGTCGATGAGCTGTCCCTCTTGGTTGACCATGCGACTATTTTGAGGAACATCCCAGATCAAAGTGCTGTCATCAGATGTTGAAATAGGCTTCGCCAGCTTGGTACCATTTGTGTTGAACCATGTTTTGCCATCGTCATTCGAGTAGGCAAAATAGACACCATGATTGGTGTCAGCATTTGGTGTTTCTCTGACGGTCCACGAAGTATACAGCTTTCCATCCTGGTAATCTAGTCCGTTGATGTACGCATTGTTGTCATCACCTTGGATGTACATTCCATAGGCCTGCCATTCGCCAGTGGAAGAGCTGTAGCGATGGATGTAGCTATCGCCTGATCCAGATCTACAACTGTCAGTTCACGGTCGATCATACAATCACAATACTCACTGTCCGATTCTGAATTCCAGTAGAAGGTCGCCGTTACTCAGAGGCTCGAATCGCGGATACGTTAGTGGCGAGTAAGGTCCTTGAGACCCGGCAAGCTCATGGACTACAGGGCCGAAGAGATCTGAGTTCCATTGCGAGGGAACGTCTCTTGCAATACCGGTCCTCGAGATGCGGTAATTGATCGGTACATCCTTTGCGAGTAAGAGAGGATCGTCATTTTTGGATTCAACTTACATGATGATCAAAGCTGAGGTGAATCTTTCCATCTCCAGAAATACCCATAGAGATCATGTTGTGACCGTCCATCGTCTTTTGGGTATAGTCATCAAGTGTGAGAAACTCCCAGTCACCGACACTAGGCGAAACCTTTCTGCGCCCCACCTTAACGAAATGATGGAGATATCCCGCCGGAGCAGTTTCATAGAAAGTGATATATTGGTAGTCTCCGTATGTAATGAGAGCATCCTCTTGATAGCTCACGCCATTAAGTCGCTCGGAGCCTTGGACATCGGTACCAACTGTCCACTGTTTGGTGGACTTGACCGTGATGGCTGAAACGGCCGACATCAGGCCTGTAAATGCGACTGCAATCCTATGCAGATGCATTGTGAGTGAAATGGTCTAAAGTGATGGGCACGGATACTCCAGCGACAGGACCGGAACTTCGAGGCGTGCTATATATGAGCATTGCAGATCTTACCGATTTCACTCTTGCA
Source organism: Fusarium musae (assembly GCF_019915245.1). Lineage (NCBI taxonomy): Eukaryota > Fungi > Ascomycota > Sordariomycetes > Hypocreales > Nectriaceae > Fusarium > Fusarium musae. The sequence continues at coordinate 3,477,601 of NC_058391.1, forward strand.
GGATCGTATACCAGGCTTTCACCTGTGTATTCTTGGCGAACTGGTTCGGACTGTATACGAATTGGTCTTGAAACCCCTTGTTCGCCAAGATATTGTCGACAGCCGCTGCTTTTCAATTGGCGAGGTTACAACCCCGCGTCCGAGCCCCCGCGTTATCAATTCTCCCGAGACCGTGGGGAGCACGCTCGGCTTTAATATCACCAGGGACTGGAATAACGGCACTTCTGACCTTCCCTATCATTACTAGACACGGCTCGTATTTCAATGAAATCGGCAATCCGCGTGGATAATCCGATCCTGCTTCTTACTTGTCTTTCATTGGCTACAAACCTTCTCGTTGAAGATCGGGGTTTCGGTCGGGCTCAGATACCCCGAAATCCCGATGCACGTTACGCGTTGTGAACCAATGTCTCTCACTAAACTCTTTCGTCTCGGGATTTTGCAGTTGAGGCTTGTGGCTGTGAGCTTATTCCAGCAGAGAGAACCTAGTTCATTGGAGATGGCATCATATCTCGGGCTATTCTTGTGCGAGGCTGATTGCCGCCGATCACACGATTGAGCCAAAGCCACTGAAGTTTGAAGCCTAAATCGACTAGGTGGCGTGGAGCGCATGATATGTCTCAAAGTTTGACAATGGGACAATACTCACAGGCAGTAAGTAAATAAAGGTTTTTCTATGAACAAGAGATATAAATACATATTGTCATCCCGTAATCGAATTGGAGTTATGTTGGGCTTTCCATCGTATGCCTATGAGGCCGTGGCCCAATACAGGGAACTCTTCTCCCTGGTTCCCTGTTTCTCAAAGTATCATGGTTCAGGCCTCCTGTCCAAGGCTTAGGCGCTCCCAAGGATCCTGTATTTCATCCTTCCAATACCTTTACTCAAGATCAGGCAGCCATTCTCTTGTCCGCAAGCCTCGAATACATATATGACCCGCTGCCACAATCCATGAATTGCGGCCAATGACCATTGTTTCTGATGTTATCAACTTGCTTTTCGTGGCTTTTGAAGACGTAACGCATGATGTACGGCGTCTCTCTTGATTTGCGGTCCTGATCTAAGTTCACGGAGGGCCACATGCTCCTCATCTGGAAACCTTAGATTGAAGCCTACTTAAGGGGCTACACGGGGCTCGTGACGAGAGGGTGTTCTCTGGCTTTTCCCACCAGAACTATTTGGTTTCATTTTCTCGTTTTACATCATCGAGAACCTCTAAGTCAACGAACTTCACAAAAAGAAGACCAACAGCAGCAGAAGCAGACCTAATAACCTCGAGCGTTACCTTCTTCCTTCTCGATCATGTCAGCACAAGAGTCTGAGTAACTGTACAGCGTTGCTTGTATTTGCTACACTGCATCTTGCCGAATCTTGGCTATAAGAGATAAAATACCCCGGAGGTGGACTGCGCTTGGACTTGCAGAAATCACATGATTGGGTATTCCTTCAGAGCCTTTTCATTTCTTTTACAGCCTGCATCATGAGTGATGCTAACAAAGACTGCTTAAGTAGAAACTACCCCGCTTCTGACAAGCATCTCTATCTTGTCTTTATTAGAAAGGACCTTAGAGATATCGCGGCTGTAGAGTTTATTAGAAACACTATCCAGTGTACCAGCTTTCCCCCTTGGGAAGATGCCAGTTGCGATTTGAAGTCCAACATCATCGAAGCGACGCCTAGACAGGCAGAAAAGATCGCGAGCCATCCCGATATTGCACGATTAACGCCAATCGAAGGAACAATTTTAGAGGACGACACCGACTACGAAATAGTACCTGAGGATGATTCAAACAGAACGATTTACGTCGTTCGTCCGACAAATCGCAGAGACAGAGATCAGTGCCTAGCCATCCATGCTTCACTGAAAGACATCTTCCAAGATGAATTGCAACCTCAGGAACTTGGGCCTTATGGAGTCAGCCACTGGAAAGTCAATACAACAAGTAACCAGGTACCGCTCGCGGCAAAGATAGAAGGTGTCAAATATGTAGTTCCTCTGGAACAGTATGTTCTCAGAAAGTCAGATTCATCTGTAACGAGGAAGCGAAGGATCATCAAGCCAATAGGAACCGACAATCAGGAGCAGTGCAAAGCCACAGACACTGCTCTCAGGAACATCTTTGGGGCCAACCTGATCCGTAAATTACTGCAGGATGGCGGGATCTGTCACTGGACGGCAATGTTGTCTTCGCAAGAAGCTAGACGGGCTACAGCCGTTGAGGGGGTGTCTTCAGTCCGCATCATGTTAAGGAGGAGTAGTCTTGGTCCTGGGCCACATCCGCTGAATGTATGAAACCACAAGTAATACAGATAGAGAGCAGGCCGTACAGTTAACTAGGCCACTTTCACACTAGAAGACATAAATCCCCTCTCGAACTAACTCTTATTATCAAAGGACATGTAACCTAATATGATTACTAAATAAAAGTGATTCGAAGATGATAATAAGGTTTGCTTGGTGTACGTAGCTCCTCTTGGAGAACTCGTCCAGACCTCCATGTCGGGTTCGGCAGAGTATACCTGTATGATGCGGTGACTGGTACCTAAACTTTAGTAACCAACTTTATTCACGTGTCCTCCAATCTTTTGCCCGAGAAGTGCCCGATGACGAATTGCGACGAATTGCAGTCTTTTGGAAGGGGAGAGCATAAATTTTCAGCACTCTTGGTGCGAGATCAGCTGGTAGCCTATTCCCTATTTCGCTTATCACCTTCACAACTACCAAGGCATCACGGCTCATCCTGAACTGGCTTCAGACCATGCCAGACGAGCCAAGGTAGGACCCCAATACTTGGTAGCCGCCCATATAAAATTTACGGAGAGCTGCTGTGATTCAATCATCGTTCTGCTATCACACAAGAAGCGCAAACTGGCAACTCTATCCTTTACCAGGTTTCTAGACATTCTTTTCTTGTGTGGTGGAATTTGTTACTCTGTTCAGTATCAAACACCGCTGACACGAATAATACCACTTCTAGCTTTGCTGACCGTGTTGGATTGCTCTACGCTGTATTTCTTCAGACCCATTCGCAGAGAGAGGAGATGTGGACATGGTCCAATGTCTACGAAAGGATCAGAACGTGAAGCATGGCAAGAGATCCTCTATGAAACCCAAGTAGGTGTCCCATAGGAGTTGACATCTATTAGCCTACCAAGACATGTGTCTTGACCTACCAAACAGTCCTGTTGGTCACTCCTTCAGCATGTAGTACAATCAAATTATTCCGGGACCTCAAGGACTACGTGCATAAGAACCACAGTGGCAGTAAGGTTTCCGTCAGCCTATATTGCCAAACCATAAGTCGCCAGCTAGTCCGCCAATCTTCTCTAGTACGAAAAGGTCTCCTTTGATATCCTCGACGGGAGGCTTATAAAGAGTGTCAAGGACTAACTTCAGTCTGATGCAGCCAGTTGAGAGCGGTACTCAGGTGTTCGCGTTCTTTCTAACAAGGTGTGAGAGTAGAATGACTCGAAGAAGCCTTTGAATGCAACGGCCTTGAATCTGAAAAGGAGGCGGAGCAGGAAGAAGTCAATTATCTGCTGGAGAACAAGTTTTGACGAGTCTTATCCTGAGGTCGGTTGTTCGCTTAATATTCGCACTGAAGGTTCTGCAATTTCACGATTATCTAACCATGATACACCGAACAAGTCAAGGGACAGCACAATTGATCGTCTTAAAATACCCTACGGCTTTGGATGGCTTGCCTCATCAACAATGGGCCCTCTGATTATGAAGGTGGCGCACCTACGAAATATACCCTAGATCTTTATATTCATCTTTGAGGTATGAGAAGCAGCTCATGTTTGCCCTTGACGGCCCTCGGTCACGGCTGGGCAATCTAGTAGCATCATCATAGTGCCCTTCTGCCGCATATTTTCTTACCCAATCAGCTAAGGCGCAGTGGCAGAGTGGTCTAATGCGATAGACTAGAAATCTATTCTCTTCGGAGGCGTCTGTTCGAATCAGGCCTGCGTCGATTGGTTTATCTTTTGCTTCAAGTATCAATTTTATCTCAATATTCTTTTTGCTTCTTGGCCGCTTGATTGGCTAGCGAGTATGTCTGCAGCTTGGATTGTTTGATCGAGATATGTCGCCAAACTTAATGGCTGTACTTCAATCCCGGCGTCTACCAAGAATGAGAGATTCAATCCATAGGAAGTCCTTGTATGAACGTTTGTTTCTCAGCTATGTACAGTCAGGTCTTGGCTATCCTTCTTCTAAGCTTTGGAGATCGCGATGGACCCTACGGACCCCTCCTCAAACATATGTTCGCCTGCATCAAGCTCCTTACTATCACCAGACAAATCGCCCGCCGAATACACAGTCAGCTTGGTTCCAGAAGAAACACGGATAAAACGAATAGCGTCAGGCTTCAGTCCTGCCTCAGTCAAGAATTCTTCGTTGAAGTCACCGAGCCCAAGACTAACACCCCGACCGGTCGCACTCGTAGCAGAGAACACGGAGGCACCAATGTTGGGCTGGGGGACGGGTATTCCACCATCAAAGGTCAACTTGAGGACATAAGCGAGTGACTCAGCTGGCTGAGCTGGCAGCGAAATCTCAAGGGCATCCTTGGTCTGCTTCCAATCAGAGACCTTTTCGTATTCGCCGGCCTTGTCGCCGAGAAGCTCGATAGACTTGAGGCTCTGAAGATCGACCAAGGCATCGGAGCCAAGACTGCCGATAGAGACTTGCTTATCGTCAGGCCAGCCAAGAACCGTGGCGTAAAGAACGCTGGCATCTTTGTTACGCGTGAAACGGATGTCACTGCTGTTGCCCTGTAAAGGTGCCGTGAAAGACCCACCAGTGACTTGGTTAGGCCCTTCGCCATAAATATCCCAAGCACGAGTACTGAAGACGGCCTCCCCGTAACGGCCAAGGAAGTCTCCGATATCCTGCAAGACCTTGAGCTGCTCGTCAGGCAGAACACCCACTGCAGTGGGTGAAATGTTGAGAAGCATGTTGCCATTCTTGCTGATACGATCAAGCAGCGAGTGGACCATAGCCTTGGAGGAATAGTACTTGATGCCGACTGTGTAGCTCCAGCTTGAAGAACTGATCGCATCATCAGTCAGCCAATAGGGACGCGTGATGTTAGCTGGCCCACCACGCTCATAATCACTGACGGTGGACGTGTCGCGGAATCCCACGTCAAAATGCTTATGAGTCGTGACAACCTCTTTGTTCCACTCAACAGCGCGATTGAAGTAGTATGCGAGGAACCCTAACCGTTTCTTCTCAGCAACAGCACATGGGCCATCAAAGTTAGCACAGTAGCCAGGACTGTCGAGTGAGAAGTCGTTCCAGATGATGTCAGGCTGCACGTGGTCTAGCATCTCTCGGTGTTTGTCGAACCAGAGTTGATCTGATTCTTCTCGGGATAGTTGACCCAGTAACTTCTTCAAGCTTGTGTCGTTGGTCTTTGGTGCCCATTCATAGAAGCCGTTGTAGTTGTAGGCTTGGTGCATGGCCACCACGAGCTTCATACCGTTCTTGCGAACAAGATCAGCCCATAGCTTGACCAAGTCTAGTTTGGGACCTCGCTTCACCGAGTTCCACTCGTTCACCTTGCTATCCCACATGGAGTAGCCATCATGATGCTCACCGACCGGGCCCGCGAACTTTGCACCCGAAGCCTTGACAGCTTTGATGATAGCCTCGGGGTCAAACTCTCCACCCTTTGAGCTAAGAACAGGCTTGAATTGAACAAAGTTTCCTTTGAGATCATCAGCACCATTGATGAAATTCGAGTACCCCCATTCCTCGGGGGGCCCGTAAGTCTCGGTATGGTGTTTGCGTTGGTCTGAGCCTGGCTCATACATGTTGCGTGGATACCACTCGCTAGCGTACTGAGGGGTCGTGAAAGCACCCCAGTGCCAGTAAACACCGAATTTGGCGTCGCGAAACCATTCAGGTGAGGCGTTGTGTTTGTCAGTTGACTCCCATGTTGCTTCGTACGGGCCTGAAGTCTTTGCAGCCGCGATGGGAAACAAGGCGCCCGCAGCCGCTGCAACAGCAGTCAACTTGGTAGATAGAGTCATCATGTCCTTATCTCTAAAGCTTTGTCCGAGAGGTTACAAAGAAGTGTTGAGCAAACAGCCAACGATTCTAGCGATCGAGATCACAAAGCGCTCTTTTAAAGCTCACAATTTAGCCATAGACACTTCATTCCCAGGCGCAAAACACATGATCAACAAAGTCATTGCAACCTCGTGCATTGCAACGTTGATGCTCACGAGTAGGGAGTCTACAACCGGACCGAAACGGGCCGCGATACGATGTCCGTGAACAGTGATCAGCATGTTGGAGATTCGTGCGGATATCGTGCCCTGGCAATCATGCGTGCTAAACGACAGAACGAGTCACGCTGTGTGGACTACCCTCGGCGACAATAAAACACACGACAATGACTTAGGGTGCAAGAATAAGCTGATCTAAAGCTCTACTAGAATGTACTAAACCTGTCCAAGACTTTTCATCGCTTAGGCTAAAGGTCCTAAGCTTTCTTGCCCCCCTTTGACATTTACCCGGGATCGTCGTTCGACTATGCACGAAAGCCCTGCTGCATTTACCTTCGCTACGACGTTGGGCATACGAAGAGAGTATCATCCCCGGACCCCGCGCTACCCCGCAAACGACCCAGGTTTAACATCGGAAGACTGAGTTATTTCTTTGACGTCACGATGAATGCTGAACTGCTTACCTGTTCTTGACTTGCGTACGGTAGTTGGGAATTGTTGAGCAGTTGGTTCTATGAAAATGGCGCGGAGGATCAAACTAGCCGCTGATGCCACCAAGGTTTGTTCTCAAACATACGAAAAGAAATCTACGATGCCATTCACAAGGGTATAAGCAATGGGAACTCTGTTTGTCGGAAGAATCAATTGGTCTCTAGCCAGTGTAGTAATCCAAGATGTCTCAGTGACACCAATCTCCCCGTTTTTTACACCTGTTTTCTGCATCTCTGTCATGGCATGGGTATCTCTGATCTCCTCATGGGTCATGCTCCAATTACTCCTCTGTCAAGTCCGCAGTCAAATACATACTGGGAGAAAACTCCTCCAGCGCCATCACAAGCTAAAGCTTGTCCATACGGAGATGTCCAGGCTCTCTGTTCAGTCTACATCCTTCTCACAGTCGCCTTTATTTCCAATTCTCAGGCCCATCAAATGGCAGAGTGCCGGCCTCTCCGGGGACAGGGTAGCCTTCACGGTCCATGTAGACAGTGTTCTCCGAAGAGTGGACGCGCCAGACCAAGACGCGGAAGCCCCAAGCCTCAGGACGATTGAAGGCAGGCTTGAGCTCCTCAAGGAGAGCAGACTTGGCACCAAGGCTTCCAGGGTCTTCAAACATGTCCTTGTTCTTCTGAATCATGGTGGTGAAGCGAGTGTCCTTCATGCAGATCATCTCGATGTCGCCTTCGGCAATGTTGGTTGCGACAAGCTCAGCTGCGGCACCAAAGACAAGGAAGGGAATCCACTTCCACTCGGTGCATTCACCTGCTTTGCCGTCGACAGGTTTCCGGTGGAGGAATGAACGGAGATAGGGACTTCCACGCTGGCGGCTGTTGAGAATAGCCTTCTGAAGGAACTTGGTCGAGATGGAAAGGGTCGGATGAGGGTTGGTGATGTTGAGAGGAGAGTTCGGATCAGTGGCAGTGGTGTCCTCCGGATCCTCCTTTTCCTTTTCCTTTTCCTTTTCCTTTTCCTTTTCCTTTTCAATACCAATGGTAGAGCCGCGGATGGTCTCCTCATCCTCGTAGCCATCTTCAGACACTCCAGTACCATCGTAGCGGTAAGACGCAGGGTCAGACTGGACGGTCTGGTGAGCCGGCATGGTGGGAGTGAACTTGATACGAGCCATAGTAGAGGCTACGGAGTCAGTGCTGTGAAGCGAGATAGAAGACTCGGAATCGGAGATGGGACCATCTGGATAAACATGAACCAGGGGTTCATCCACTTGAGGGTTCGAGGCTGGGAGGTCTGCCATAGTGTAGGTAGACAAAGTTTCGGACTTGTTGTCTTCGTTGTCGGTGTCGACGTCCTTCTCGTGAAGGCTTGCTTCAAGAGCCCACTCGAGAACAGACTTTTCTGTCTCCAGCTCTTTGAGACGGGCCTGCATTTCCTCACGACCCATGTTGGATGTGACGGGCGGGTGGACTGTGTGTCGGTTTTGTCGTTACTGTAAGGTGGATGGAATCGAATTGTCTGTTTGACTATATTGAAAGGTGTTATTGAGTTGTTGTTGAAATATTGTCAAGTTACTCACGAGTTGTTGTCAAGGTTGCGGTTGCGGTTGTGTGAAAAGAGAAGATGGTTGAAGGTCCAAGTTGAGAGATGGAATTTGTTTATGAGATGGAAGAGACTGAAGCATCGAATTGCATCTGCCACTGTCACTGGCACTGATCCTGTCAACAACACTTCAATTGGCACTGGGCACCTCTCTGTTCTGTGGTTTCTTGCTTGGCTGGCCAGCATTCACTTGATGTCCCACTCATGTTCATAGAGTCTTGCTCTGACACTGCTCGCCAGACGTCAACTCAGTTTTACTACCCAGTTTCAAGGTCCATTTTCATAACACTACTGTTCTAAAGAAAGCTTCCAGGCGCGTCTAAGCCTTTACAGTGTCATCACGTCTTCATCGTTTGTTCAAGGGGGCAGCTTTCTTCAGGTTATTCAACCTGGCTGTCCATGATTTTACGGCTGTTCTCACTCTTACACTATAGTTTTCTATTCAACAAAGTTATCCTTGGCATCTTTTTCAAGCTGCGACCGACCCGATTACACGATTTGAAGTTGATTGTTATGGCAATCAGATTATCCATGCTATACGTATCAAGCCTTATGAACTTATCAGTTCTGCTCACATGATTTGAGAATAGTCCAGGCTGATTCATATAGCGAATCTGGATGTATTCCGATCCGGCATCCTATTCCCTTCCTTCGTAGTTCTACGCCCCAATAAAGTCAAATCTGTCTCAATGCATAACATCACGATTACTGCGCAATTACTAAAGTGATTGGCTACCACTCACCGATACAATGTCTTATACCCACCAGTGGCTGCAAGTTTATCAGTGCTATTGCCATACATGGAAAGCAGTGCGGCTGACACAAGGCATATTTCAATCTTGTCAAAACCAATCAATAATTATGTGGCTTATGCATGACACGCTGGTCAATCAACTCTGCATGGTAATCAAGGCAGAAGTGCAACTAAGACTTCTCTGAGTGGCTAAGCCTCCACACTAGTGGACGAGGGGCCTCAGTGAGACCGCACCATTGTGCAGTCAGCCCGCAGGAGGACGGAGGAAAGTGAAGTTCAAAAGGGAGCTGAAACCCCGAGTTTTCGAGTGACTTTCCTTTGGTCTGTCGAGCCGCAAGAGCCATTGTCTAAAGATGGCTGACCACTCCCTTGATGCTGTTGCCCAGCTGGGTACAAGTCTCGCGAGTAAACTCAACTTGCACTCTGAAGGATGTCGCAAGTCTCGCCAGCGACTCCCAAAGCTTGTGTCTCTGATCAACTCAACTGCTTCGACCATTCGTCAGATTCATGATCTGATCCAGCAGAACGACAAGGTCTTCACCGAAGCATGTGTGAAGGACATCAACTTGTTTGCTGCCAAATGCAGGGCTATCTATGTTGGAGTTCTAACCCTTATCGCTAAGAAGACACAAAGCGTCAGTGGAGACAAAGATATAAAGACTGTGTCGGCTGAGCAGATTGAGGAGCTCTTGGCCTGCCTTGCCAACATGAGTGTTTGGCGAACCGAGGCTTGGAACTGGCTGGAGCCGCGATTCAAGATTTGCCAGCAGGAGTTGAAGCAAGTCAAGTTCGAGCTTGTCCTGCGTTATCTCCTTGGCAGTATCGCTCGGCTTCAGATGGAGTCAGTAACTCCCTTCTCTTCCTCTACAGTTCAGCTGCTGACGAGTCAGAACTATGATACGTTCCCCAGGCGCTTGGGAGAATGAAAACTCCCTGCGATGTTTTGCTGAGAACGTCGCTGAAAGGCGCGTGATGTACTACAAGTCTTACAACCGAAGACGAGCTGCTTACAACAAGGCACCTTCACCAAAGCCCTCATTCGACGACGTCAGAAGTGTTTATTCAACGTCAACGTCAGTATCTTCCCTTCGTTAGCAATAATATCTTACTGACTGTATATCGCGTACAGGACAAGTACCGCTGTCCTTCCTCCCCGCGTGACAGTGATCGACGGAGACAGCATTGATGAGAAGGCCAAGACTGAAACTGTCGAAACTGAGAAAGAGTCTTCAGAAGTTACCGTTGAGAACACTATCGAGAAAAAGGAGCCTGACAACTCGTCTCGAAACTGGTTTCAACGTCTCTTCTCTTCTAGTCCCAAAGAGGATTGGAAGAATGAAGACATCATGGCTTTCGTCCTTGACATGAGCCACGCAAACAAACTCATCACGAGACTCGAGCTAGACGACAAGGAACTCAAAGCCAACCTCTCCAAACTAACCTCGAGTCGTCTGTTCAAACGTCGCCCTAATCTTGTCGAGCAATACTCAACACTCGATCAGAGTGTTCGCCAGGATGTCGACAATGCCATCATTGTCGCAAAGCGCAAGAGCACCCGTGAGATGACTCTTGTCGCCATGATCGCCAAGAAGTCAGACTCGCAGAAGGCAGCTGACAAAGGGTCTGGCTTCCATTATGCTCCTGATCTCAATGTTACTCTCTACTTCAAGCTGGGTGCTGAGTTTGAACCGATCTATCTGGATGATGGAGATAGAAGGCTTGAGTTGCCTTACACATCTTGTGCCACTTACAAGGTATATAGCCCTGACAAGAATGACTTGAACGAATCAGAACTAATCTTTGGTGGCAGATGATGAGAGATCTCATGACTCAAACCAACTGGGCCCCCGGCATTGCTCATCAGGTCATGGCTGGTCGCTACGATCTCTGCACCCAAGATGGTCTAGCGGTCATGCTTGGAACCTGGGACTCAGTCCGTCGTCCCGGCATGACACTGACCCTCAAGATGTGGCCACCTCCAGTTCCACCTGGTCCACCTCGGCCCAGAATGTATCCACCCCCGCCGCCCATGGGCTACGTTCCGCCGGTTAAGAAGTATCGCGAAGAGATGAAGGAGACCTATCGTGAGATGGTCGAGTTGCTCGGCCTCTCGGAAGAGTGTGTCCCGGACCAGGAGACTGTCAAGTCTGGACTGGGGGATCTTCTGCGTCTGTGGACTGATGCTATTGATCCCCATACAGAGGATTGTTCGGACTGTGCATCGTTCATGATGAGCTATAGCTCTTCCAGCTCTGAGTACAGCGACTGAGATACTGGTTATACTGGATGGGAAGGTCTCCTTTGTCGAGTGCTTGTGTTTACCTTGATGACCAAATTGATGATCTGATTTTCGAGAACCCTGTTGCCTGAAATGCCGCGGTATTAGTGAACATTCCCCAAATGCACAAGACATGGGCGCAATTCATGTTCAAGCTGAATGTCTTGTCTGGGTCTATCAGATACGAAACATGTCAATGACTAGCTATTCTGTTCACTAATCTTGTCTCATTCCTTCTAGAACAAATGTATGCGACCAAACATCACCCGATTCAACTGAAACACCATCCTCAGGCATAATGACACCTTTTCGTGAAACTTAAACCCGCATGAACCTTATCGGCCTACCCATCAATTAACGTCTATAGAAATGGTGCAACATCAATATCCTACGTAATGAGCCGCACTGGACCCCTGACCAACAGCTACCAAGTACCAACAAATAGATGGCGAGACAATTCCAGGTGATTATTCGCCATCGTATCCACTGCATTCGCCCCCTAACGAGCCCAGAAGCCGACAAGTGGAGGTTAGACTTTTTCTCTCGCCGCTAGAAACTCCACATCAGCTGTCCCCAAGCCCCATATTCTTCCCCATTCTCACTACGCTCTAGGGGACACCGCGCGCTAGCAGTGAAAACTTCGAATTGCGCAATCGGAGCCTTGTAAGAAAAAGAAGAAAAAACTGGATAGTACCGAGATTAAATACAGAAACAAAAAGATCTGGTGTTCCTTGGCGGATGGGATATTTCTCCTCTCTCCACATTCTCTGCTGATATCAACATGACGTCTAATAAGGGTCTTGACGTTGATGCTATTCAGGCTGCTCCGCCCGTGGTGCAGAACCATGATACCGATGATGAGAAGCCTGTTCTCAACACGGGAGGTCATGGGCCTACGCAGCGAAGGCTGAAGGACTATCACATCACTTGGATTGGTCTTTGCAGTGGTATTGGTACGGGTTTGTTTATTGGAACTGGTTCGGCTTATGCCAGCGCTGGTCCTGCTGGCCTGCTTCTGGCGTACATCGTCGTTGGCGCCGTTCTTTGGTGTGTTATGCAGAGTATCTCTGAGCTAGCGACACTGGTAAGATCCCTCGGACAGCTTTCGTCGTGATGGTGCTGACCTGTAACTATAGTTTCCTACTGCTGGTTCATTCCCTCACTGGGCCACTCGTTTCATTGACCCTTCAGTCGGCTTCTCACTCGCCATCTCATACGGTTACTGCTACACCATCGCCATTGCCTCTGAATGCTCAGCCGCCGCCGTTCTCGTCAGCTACTGGACCGATCTCACTCCCGCCGTCGTCATCACCATCAGTCTGGTTCTCATCCTATGGATCAACTTGATGAGCGTCCGATTCTTCGGTGAGACTGAAGTCGTCACTGGTGGTATCAAGGTCCTCTGCTTCCTCGGTCTCGTCATTGTCGCGATTGTCATCACTGCTGGCGGTGGTCCCAATCACAAGTCCATTGGCTTCAAGTACTGGAACAACCCTGGTGCTTGGGTCGATTACAACGGCATCACTGGCTCAACTGGACATTTCCTCGGCTTTCTCTCTGCTTTCGTCAATGCTTCTTTCTCTTTCGTTGGTGTTGAGACCGTCGTCATCACCGCCGCTGAGTCCGTCAACCCTCACAAGGCTATTCCCAAGGCCGCCAACCGCGTCACTTACCGCATCGGTTTCTTCTACGTCCTTGGGGCTCTTCTCATTGGATTAATCGTCGATCCGCGCAATGCTGACCTAGTTTCTGGGTCTGGTAACGCTAAAAGTTCCCCATGGGTCATCGCCATCCAGACCGCTGGTATCAAGGTCCTCCCTTCCATCGTCAACGCCTGTATCCTGGTCTCTGCCTGGTCTGCTGGTAATTCTTACTGCTGGGTTGGCTCACGTATGATCCTCGCCATGACCACCGATCGACAGCTCCCTCAGTTCTTCGCCCGCACCACCAAGAATGGTGTTCCTTACGTAGCAGTTATCACTGCCTGGTTGTTTGGACCCTTGGCCTATCTGAGTAAGTCGATCTGCCATATTTATCTCTAAATGTCGCACTAACAATCAATAGGTCTTGGTTCTGGTGGCGCTGCTCAGGCTTTCTCTTGGCTTCTCAACCTCAGCACAGTCGCGGGCCTCATTGCATGGGGAACACTCTGCTTCTGCTACATCCGCTTCTATCGCGCCATGAAGGTGCAAGGCATCGACCGTAACACCCTCCCATGGAAGGCCCCTTGGCAACCCTACACTGCCTGGTTCGGAGGCATTGGCTCCATCGTCATCACGCTCGTTGCCGGATTCCCTGTCTTCCTCAAGGGCAACTGGAAGACCGCTGATTTCGTTGCTTCTTACGTTGGCATCCCAATCTTCATCGTTCCCATCATCGCCTGGAAGCTTTATTACCGCACCAAGGTTCTGCGAGCCCACGAAATCGACTTGTGGTCTGGTCGTTTATCCGACGATGCCATCTCAGCCCATGACACTGAGCGGGAGCATGTTTAATCGCTGTCCTCGCATATGACAAATCTTCAAAAACTCTTGCATGGAAGAATGTTTTAGGACCTTACTGCATCACATTTATAGACCATACTTAGAATTAATCACTTAGCATTGGAAGCGTATATAGAAAAGCGATATCAACCAAATAGAATTTGACTTTCTGGCTTGACCATCTTACGGGACTTCGTTACATGATGACCAGCGACTAGCATCTAATCGCTTATCTTGTTAATGCGCGCGCTGGTGAACGGCCAACCTAGCTTCAGCCTACTGCCAAATAATTCCATGATCCAAATCGACCTGCTCTGGCGTACTTGCAGTAGGACATAATATCACGATCCCATTATCTTTATCCTCTTGGCCTGGAATTGGATGATCAATATTAAGATCAGCCATCATCACTCGGACCTGAATGGTGTCAGCCAAAGCGCAAAGTCAGCACAATTAAAGTCGCAACTTACCTTTCCAGCAGTCTCTTGATCAACACCAGACGCTCTCAACGTCTGCGCTAGTCGAACAGCCAAAGACGCTGCAAACATGTTGTTCTTCCCTACTTCGACCATGACAGTCATGAGAGCTGTAAAATTCGCCTCGCTTTGAAGATCGCCAGTTGTGAGGAAGTCGGACAAGAAAAACGATGCCGCGATGAACGATGCAAACGAGACCAGCGGATTGCGGAACCTGGTATTCAGGTCCGTGACCAGCGCCACAGTGATCATTATTTGAACTGCCGATTCCATCACTCTCGCTTTCGTAGTAGGAAGCGCAGCCATATCCACCTGCGATCTTGTCAACGCAGATTGATGAATACATATCAGGGCCGTATGTAACTGAAGATTGATGAGCACAGCTTCAGGGCTTTCCATGTTCTCTGGGCACCGGAGATCTAACGGCAATGTCGCAAATGCATTTGTAACTGCTTCATCGAGTTGTTGCAGTTGGTGCCAGTCATTGTTGTCCTCATCTTCTTCGACGTTTCGGGAGAAGTTGAAGCACTCGTTGAAGAGATGGACTGCGACTACTCTGCAGGCGCTTGTAGAGAGCTCGTACATACCCTGTCCTAGGGCTTGTCTCAGAGTCAGCGTGGCTATTGGGGTATTTGATAGCAATGCATCGATAGATGATGGGAGTCGCGTTTGTATCTAGTTGGGTCAGGTGCTTGGATCCAAGGTTGGGGGATTGGCTATACTCACACTCCTCCAGTCCATCATGGTCGGCCATCCGCCTGTGCTGCTTGTAATACGATCAGTCGTGAAAATGACCCAGAAGGTCTTTCTGCGCTCTTCCTCCTCAGTGAAGTCCAGCGCGATCGGGAGTGTCAGGCCAGCTGCGTTTTTCCCATCTAGTCGGTGCAGCCCGAGGATTTGGGCTAACCGGATGGCTCTGGCGATACTCATTGATGCTCTTGAGAACCAGAGATGCTGCGCTTCGAAATGGCTTATGAGAACCCAAGCTTGGCAATGCGACAGGGATATCTGATCACTGTCGCTCTGATTTGGTCAATGTCATGCTGGAGAGATCGCTCCTAGGATAGCTTACCTTCATCTCATCGGCTTGAATGTACTGGCGGGCTCTCACATAAAATGCTTCAGCCATGTGCTTGTAGGTCGGCGATGCACTTGCTCCAGCGGCTAGGATGGCATACTGCAGGCACATTGGTGGCTGCATATGAGCGGGCCGGTAGAGTGATGCAATGTATCTCTCGCCATGGATCATGAAAGAGTCGGACTGAAGTTTGGTAAAGTATATGGATGTTCTGACACCTCAAATTAGTTCTTCAGCCTCATAGGTCATCCGTGAGGCTTACAGTTCATCCACTAAATGAGGAGGCGGCAGGCCCTCGAATCGGCCAGTGTCGACGAGTTCTGTGCTGGTACTGGATGGCTGCAATTCCGGTGGACTGCTCTGTGCTTCTAATCTAGCCTCCAAGTCTCCTACAAACACTGTCAATGACCTGAGTTTCAGTGAAGCTGTCTCCACTCCCACTTACGGATGCGACTCTGCATATCCCGAAGTCGCGGTCTGTTGGCGGGATTAATAACCGGCTTCTTCCTCGCCGAGGGATAATCGCAGACCTCGCCAATCTTGACGCATCGGCCACAGATTGGCAACACCCTATCACATTTCAACTTGCGCACTCTGCATCGCTGGCACGACCACGGCGACAGCGGGCCCAGGTCAGATTCGGAGCTTGAGGGCGCCTGTGGCGATTGGGAGTGAGATTGAGATTGAGATTGAGATTGAGAGGGTGACACGGACATGGTTTAGTGGCGTCGGCGGGGTACCTCTTGGCGAGCAGGACCTGATAACGAAGGCCTATAACAGGCGCTGAGCTATCGCTGCAAGATCGAGATGGGAGGTCGAGACTATGTTTTGTTTCGGGGGAAGGGATAGAGACTAAGGTTTGTTTGATCAGGATACTTTGCTCTCTGCTCTCTGCTCTCTGACTTCCATGAGCTGCGGGGAGAATGTCAGCATGCCTTCCTGTTTCGGGTTACTCTGGATTCCTACGATGATGTCTCTCTTATCTTATCTCCCAACGGCTATACGCTATGGTTCAGTCCATACTATAAGCTTAAGCCAACCTCAAAGTTCACCTCTACCTATAGATACATCATGAAAGATGTTACTAATTTTCACAGTCAATTAGTTTTGCCCCTCGCAACACGTTTACGAACTCTTAGTGCTCCCACCCACCACTTGGCCTCCCCTCGTTATCTCCATTCGTCAAGGTTCATCACCAAAGTCACTCTACTTCAATGCACCGTCTTAGAACAGTTAAAGCCCAATAAACACTGCGTCACGAATAAACTGGCGAGCAAAAGGTCTCGACTATAACCGTCCGTGCCCGCATCGGGACATCGCACATACTAGGACTTTAAGCATATCAAAAAAGCTTCTAGACTACCGAAGATCGTCATCACTTTCCTTTAGTAGTCACCAATCCCGATACATACTGTGCCCCGATTCGCTGGTTCCCCAGCGCGTAGAGATGATCAGGAACCTTTGCACTGCCGGCCAAACTAACATCACAGCGATAATGCACCAACCGACAGGGGTGCTGCCAAATCTAGCTGCCCCTTTGGGAAAGGCAAATGGGAGCTTCCGTGCCTGGGCTGTTGTATCACATATATCACCTACCTTTTTTGAAGCTATCGTCCGCATGGCATCATTCACAGAAGTTCTTCGAGATAGACGGTCTGCTGATCGGACTATAGTATCAAGATATCTCGTCTTGGCTAACTATAAATTTGAGGCCACGGCCGCTCTGTGAAGCCCATCACCCCGCACCTCAAATCATCCTTCTTCACTGACAAGATGCGGTCCTCTCTTCTCCTCGCTCTCCTCCCTCTGGCTATTGCCACGGCTGTTCCCAGCTCCAAGAAGGTTGACTACAACGGCTTCAAGAGCCTGCGTGTCACTCTTCCCAAGGGCGCCAAGAATGCTGTAGCCGAGATCAACAAGCTCTCTGCTACCATTCTCAACCCTGGTGCCAAGGAGGAGCTCGACATTGTTGTTTCTCCTGACAACATCGATGCCGTCACTAAGATTGCCTCCGACACCACTGTCCTCGTTGAGGATGTCGGTGCTGCTCTTGCTGAGGAGGAGACTTCTGAGATTTACGCTGGTGAGTATTCCAAGTAACGCATGAAACGCCAAGGAGCTAACATATACGCAGTCCCCAGTGAATCTTGGTTCACCGCCTATCACAGCTACGCTGATCACCTCCAGTTCCTGAAGGACCTCCAGTCTAGCTTCCCTAGCCAGTCCGAGATTGTGACTCTTGGCAACTCTTTCCAGGGTCGTGCTCTTACTGGTATTCACATCTGGGGTAGCGGTGGTAAGGGATCCAAGCCCGCCATTGTCTTCCACGGAACTGTCCACGCTCGCGAGTGGATTGCCACCATGGTAAGTTTGCTTCAACGGTAATTGTAATGTGAACAATAGCTAATGGTTGAGTAGACTGCCGAGTACATGGCCTACCAGCTCTTGACCAAGTACAGCAGCGACTCTGCTGTCAAGGCTATCGTCGACAAGTTCGACTTTTACATCACCCCCATTGTCAACCCTGATGGTAAGCCTCATTCATCCGACATTCCTCCAACTCGTCTAACCCAAATCACAGGTTTCGTCTACACCCAAACCACCAACCGTCTCTGGCGCAAGAACCGACAGACTGTCTCTGGAAACTCATGTGTTGGCCGTGACATCAACCGTAACTGGCCTTACAAGTGGGAGCTCACTGGTGGTGCCTCTACCAACCCTTGTGACGAGACCTACAAGGGACAAGCCGCTGGTGACAGCCCTGAGCTCAAGGCCATCAAGGGTCAAATTGACTCTCTTGCTGCTGGCAAGGGCATCACTTTCTACGTTGACTTCCACTCTTATGGACAGTACGTTCTCTGGCGTAAGTTCTCCCGCAATTCCCTAAGTTCTCTTGATCAATACTAATGATGTCTCCAGCCTACGGCTACGACTGCAGCTTCGTCGCCCCTGAGGAGGCCGCCCTCAAGACCGTCGGTACCCGCATCACCAACGCCATCCGCAGCAACTCTGGACAGACTTACACTGCTGGTAACTCTTGCCGCGCTCTGTATGCCACCACTGGCGACAGTCTCGACTACATCCAGGGTGTTGCTAAGGCTAAGTACTCCTACACCATCGAGCTCCGTGACCGCGGTACCTATGGCTTCAGCTTGCCCGCCAGCCAGATCCAGGCTACTGTCCGTGAGACTTGGGCTGGTATCGTTGCTGGTCTGACTGGTCTGTAAATTGCCAGCCAAGTTGATGTAGCGTTACATATTTATCAAGATGGATGGCCATGATGGGAAAGGGCAGATTGCTACCTGAAAAGGCTCAAGAAGACTTGCTGGCTTTATTGAAAGTACATATTACTCAAAATACATACATGATACTCAAACCATTGTTCCGTAATCCCCTCTATGGACTCGCAAGAGGAGACAATAAAACTGAGGACTCTTTCCCTAAAGATGAAAAGGCTGAGGCAAACTTAATATATCTTAGCAGAACTTTAGACCAGTTTAGTGTAGCACACTGATGCTTTCTTGCTCCCCAAGTACTGATAACAAGATTTTAACCTGCCTCGTTATTTCTTGGTGGAGCTTCCGTCGATGATCACGGCCTGGCCTTCGATGTCTGCGAACTTCTCTCCGAGTGCCGCCTGTTGCTCCGCAATTTCGTCCGCGGGGATCCTATCGGGTGTAGTGTTGACCAGCATGATCATGGGCAGAAGCGAGGCACCTAACAGGCCAAAGGTCACACAGCTGAACTATGTTAGCGCTCCTTCAAATTGTATGTGGAAGGTCAAATACTTACAATCCAACGAGCGGATCGCTCTTCGTCTGAGTGTTCATGCCATATGCGATAGCCTGGCCAATGGCCTCAAGACATCGGAACGCAGCTCCATTCCGGACGTTCTCTGAACAAGGCGTCAGTGTTATATGTCTTAGAGTACATGCTGTCTATATCTCACCTTGCGCATCGGTCGCGAACGATGACAGAAGCCAGTACATGTACGATTGGGACAGTGGTCCAGTAGTCTGCACAAAGAAATATGGCAAGAAGGAGGTAGCAAAGAGGCTGTCGTCCCAGTCGATAGCTCCTGGGTCGTTGCGATCAAATCGAGCTTGCATGATGATGGACCAGATGTAGACTCCAACGTTGAGAATGACAACAGTATAAAGGCCGATCTGGGCGCGACGACGTTGTGCCAGTTTCTTAGCATCTAGAATGAAGCCGAGACCAAAGCAGCCAACGCTGTGTCCACATCAGTACTGCCAGATTTACTCTCACGACTGACTTACATGCAGAAGAATGGTGAGATGAGCGATGAAAGTGCGCGGGCACGAACGGTAAAGTGGATCCCGAGATAGGTTGACCAGGAGCCGCTACATAAGCGTTAGATCCTAGTTCTCTTTTTCATATTGAGGAAATCGCACCTATAGAAGAAAGACCAGACCGCCCAGATCGACGACAGAATGATAAGTCGCGAGGTCATGGTCTTTGCGATGCGCTTAACCTCAAGCTTGGTAGAGAGGGTCTCGGTAGTAACGATCTTGGTACCATCCGATCGAATGACATGCTCAAAGGGGGTGATCATGAAGGCAAACGGCAGGCTACATGATCAAGTTAGAAACTTGTT
The DNA here is from genome assembly GCF_019915245.1 of Fusarium musae. Classification (NCBI taxonomy): domain Eukaryota; kingdom Fungi; phylum Ascomycota; class Sordariomycetes; order Hypocreales; family Nectriaceae; genus Fusarium; species Fusarium musae. The sequence goes on from NC_058391.1 coordinate 3,497,580, forward strand.
GAAGATGACTGTACGCAATTCTACTCACGCTAGACACTCAATGATGAGAAAGGCAATGTAAGTGTCGGGAGTGACTCCACCACTAACACCTTTCTCATGGTTCTTCGACAGACTAAGGATAAAATGTGAGCAAACTTCATGACCAGATACCGAGCATACTTACTTAATCGCACCACCAACCAGCTGACCAAGGTTTCGCGACACAATCCAGAGTGCCAAGTATTTACCACGCGCTCCTGAAGGAGCAAGAGTCATGATAGCACCAGCTTCGGCGACATACCAACAGCCCGTACCGATGCCACCGATGGCGCCACTAAGGATGAGATACTATGAACTGTCAGCTATCTGGAGAGTCGTGCACGGAGGGGTACTGACCCATTGGTTGCCGAACTTGCTGTTGCAGTAGTATGCAGAGCCCTGGATGGGGAAGGACATAGAGCCAATCACCAAAGCCCATTTGACTCCGATTTTGTTCACGATGGGGCCTCCCATGAAGCAGGCTGGACATTTGTATTAGTGCTGTACCGATAACATCTGGTGAATACATACTAAAGGCAAGGGCAGCATATCGCAGGGCTGTCGAGATGTTGGAGACCTGAGGAGTTGCGAGACCACCGCCACCGAGGCCTGCAAGAATTCAGTAACTGTACGTTGAAGCTTCGACTGCAGTGACTAACCAGCAATGGCATCAGACATGGCAGGACCACAGAAAGCCTGAATGCTCAGAAGAATCATCTGGGTCAAACTGTGGTGCCATATATATTTCCACCTTGGGACATCTCTTGTTATGTTCATATCAGCAGCTCGTACCGAAGGCTGAGGTGATGGAGCCCTGCCAGAGGGAGAAACCATGGTTTTGTTGTCGGCCATTGTTACTGAGTTGAATTGCTGGAGGGAAGGAAGAAAGTCGGTCTTGAAGGCGACGAGTGACTGACTTATATATGCCGATCCCAGGACTGACAGTCCCCTCCTGCCGCTATCGCGGCTTCCCCACGGGGTAGGTCATTTTCCTCCGTCTGAGAACGCGACTGTGAAGGTCCAAGCGAAGACAATCAAGGTTTGTATCTTGAGCCAATCGGTGCTTGGCCGAGACTTGGTTATCCGACTTCGACGCGGGGTTGGTCCGCTTTTTTATCAGGTCTTTATCTCTTATCGGATAAGTCCCAGGTGTTGCGATAATAGGAGGGAAGGTCCAAGCGAAGGTTCAGGCGATAACATCATGACGAATATGATACTAAACACGAGTTGGAAAGATAAGTCACCCTAAGTTTTGGATGGTCTCTTCTCGATTACAGGACCCGGGTCAATGGGACGGACCTACGGAGTAATCTTCCTTGAATTGCCACTGACACCACTAGGTATCGATCCCAACTGAGGTAAGTTTGATGCCTCTTAGAACCGACAATTAAACGGGCAAGAATTTCCGCTTGGACTTTCCATGACATTATTATCAATGAGAAAGTGGGTTAAATAATGCTGCAGTTGTCTCTCAACGTAATTAAACCATCATCTAGCACAACATCGCGATCCATGGTTGTCGATTTAGGCTCCAGTTGAGCTTACCCTGGAGTTCGGTGGTGTGGGTCCAGGTGCCTCATCGCAAACAAAGCTGGTTAACTCGACCATGACCATGCAACCACCATTAGCGGCTTAACTGCTTGGTGCGGGTCGCACATGTACTCATGTTGCTGATATAACAGACCACTCAAACATACACAATATGCTTGCACCCTTGCTCACCCTGACAACGCAAAAAGTCAAGTCAAACAGCAAACCATGATTAACAAAGCATTTCTTTCGCTGAAAATGCAAAAATGAATCCCCGAAACCTGGATCGAACAAGTGACCTTTCGGTGTCAGATTAACAATTACAGCCGAACGCTCTTCCAGCTGAGCTATTCGGGGATGATCTCCGAATCCGGAGGAATAGCTATTGGTGCGGAGAGAGTCGCAAATTTTGACTCAAGTACCCGTCTCGCTCCCCTACCCCAGACAATGCTCAGACAGGGCTGATGCGATCAATCAACGCGTACAGAATCGTGGTCTCGACCCTACATCCCTCGCCCTCTTTTGTCGGACGCCTGAAGCCTGATTGGAGGCAATGCTCTATCTCACATGGCTCAACGCCAGCCATGTTATGCTGTTCGATGATTTCATACGCCACGCGACAGAGGGTTGTCGATTCGCCAGCCGCGACTGGGGGTAGTTTATCGTCCTTATCGTAATGCTGAACCGTAGAAAACATAGCAGACGCGATCTCATCAGTTGGTGCTACCTCAAGAAATCTTGCTACAGCATTTCTATCCGGATCCTGTTGCCTGGAACGCTCATCGAGGGTTGTGAGCGTCGGTTCACCACAGCCACTATTGGATGCCCCCAGCCCGACTGGAAGCTCGCCTTGCTCAGAGAAGAACAAGGGCCGGTTCGCAGTAATAAAAGATTCAAGCTCATGGATGCGCGCCTGTGCGGCTTGCAACTCTTGCTGCGTCGCGTTCAACTGAGCCTCAAGAGACTCAGTTCGGGCTTTGACACGTGCACGATGACGACGTTGATTGTCGCGCACCCGAGTGGGGTTGGGGTTCAGCGTCCATTTTGTCACGTTTGGGGTTCTGTCTGTGGATTTCATGATACAGACCAGTGAGTGTATTATGGAATGAATTTGAATGATCGCAGAGGTGGCGGGCGGGTCATGGTAGTGACAAATCGTTTTATTGCCCCAGGTGGTTAAAAACCGTGACATATCGAGGAATTTCCTCTTCTGGCATGATTCTTTACGTCTTTGGTATCCCTAATTGGTTCAATTCTGCTGAATCATCAAACTTCCTGTGCATGCCAACATTTCAGCTGGATTCTGGGAGTGTGCTGACCTAGGCACTTTAAAAATGCAGGCTTGACCTTCTCTTCTCATACTGAAATATTTCCCTAGTTCCCCAAGCCTCGCTTCCTCAATATCTAGGATCTCCTTTCACCAAAAGACTGGCTGCCATGAAAAGTCAAGATATTTATACCAGAGTTGGCGAGCGATACGGAAGTGCAGCGAAGGGGTCCAATGCAGCATACAGCACTAATGTCGCGAAAGCCTTTGGGTATTCGAACGAGGACCTCGACTCCATCCCCAAAGATGCTAACCTGGGACTGAGCTGTGGCACGCCTTTGGCGATTGCTTCACTCAAGGAAGTAGGTCCCGTGTTTACCGTATTGCAAAAGACAGAAATGACGTTTCTAGGGCGAGACCGTTATCGACCTGGGAAGCGGTGCTGGATTAGATGTCTTCCTCTCCTCCAGCAAAGTCGGGATGACTGGCAAGGCTATCGGTGTTGATATGAACGAGGTGAGTAGCACGATTTGTCAAGCATCATTTTTGACCTGGAGTAGAACATGCTCGCCAAAGCCAGGAAGCTCAAGGCAGATCGATCTATGGAAAACGTTGAATTTATTGAGTCTCGCATCACCGACATAGCTCTGGAAGACAATATCGCCGATTGCATCATATCCAACTGTGTGGTCAATCTGATACCTCATGATGAGAAACAAAAAGCATTCAATGAAATGCACCGTCTCCTGAAGCCTGGAGGACGAGTCGCTATATCCGATATCTTGGCGAAGAAGCCATTTTCCGATGGTATCAGAAACAGCATGGCACTTTACGTCGGATGTATTGCTGGAGCAAGCCAAGTCGAGGAGTATGAAGAGTACCTGAAACTTGCAGGCTTCACTGGTCAGTATTTCTGCGCGTCTAAGGAGTGTTAGCTGATCTGATGAACCTGTAGATATTCTCATCATTGATACGAAGAGTGACCTGAATGTATACCTTGATGCGTCATCTGGTGCTGCAGCAGGCGGATGCTGCTCTGCCCCAGAGAACATGGCTGATGATCTCGAGGGACAAGATCTCAATGAATGGGCCGGTATGTAAGATCTAAGAATCAATATGATACAACGCTGACATAGAAGTTGGAGGATCATTCAAGATCTATGCTATGAAGCAGAAATCTTGATCAGGAGGCAAAGCCTGCAGGCCATGGAAGACCACCACAAAAACCCAAAGTCTGTAGGACGTCTGGAGGGTTGCAATATTGTTATTGAAAGTCATCTTCATCATTGAGTTGCTGGCGGGATCCATCCCATCTCCTCTGAAAGCCTCAGAACCCAAGATTTATGCTCTTCATCAAGGTGCATGTGAATCTTTCTCATCATACAATCCGCCCACCCTTTCAGCCACCACTGTGTCTCCGCCCTCTTGACCATAAGACAAAAGTGAGCCAGCACCGCCCAAGCCTCCTGGTCCCGTGCTTTGACAAGAGGTAAAAAACCATCGATACCCGCGTATAGCCAAAAGAACAAGTCAGTACTCTCCCAGTTCGGAGTGTAACATGCTGCAGACCGAAAGCTGTCAATCCTCTCGGTCAAAACACTCAATTTCTCGCTTTCTGGAACACAGCTTCGTATCCTCTCTTCTAGATGGCATAGTAATTCATCCCTTCGGTCGTAGGAGGGATGAAAGACACTGTGTAACGCCCATCTTTGACGGCTGAATGCGAACAATGCTGACAAACAGCTCTCAGAACACTCTTGTTCGAAGGTCATTTGGAGCTTAGCTGTACCTTGTATGAGATATATCCAATCTTCAAAGTCGCCCTCGCCTGCTGGTATCCCATCTTGATGCGACCGTTTTGGCGTAGCCATTGCTGTTCACCATTAGTATACAAAGTTGGGCCGAATGCCATTGGAGATATTACTCGTAACAATAGTGAGGGAAGAAAATATGAACAGCCCATCGGCAGTCTCAGGACGTAACTCTTTCAGAAGTCCCATTGCTTGCTGCGAAGATTCCTGATGCAGTGTCAGGGCTGTTGCAAGATGTTCATGCCGCTGGTCAGGCCTGTGATAAGCAAGGTGCAGTGCTGCCAGCGCAAGTATCTCGCCCATCAAGTAGCTGTTATGTATCGCTAACCGCGGAACAGTTATCCTCCAAAAGTCCTGCAACGCCGGAAATATTGACAGAGTTGAGTAGGTTGATGTGGTGTATGTGTGAAATAATTCAAGATCTCTGAGGTTGATACCACCAGTGCTGCTTATCGCTGGTTTAGGAGACCCTGATCTCCTGACATACGTCTTCTTCGGCGGAGGTGGTAAATACTTGCATTCTTCTTGCAATCTACTGCAATTGAAGCACGCAGGCCGCTGCTCATCGCACTACTACCATGTCAGAATAGGTATGGTGATGTTGATTGTGAAGTCAAATACTGACTTTGACCTTTCTCCTCTTGCATTGCTGGCAACCTTTGCGTGACTTTGTATGCGAGACCCTTGTTGGTCTCCTTGAAATCTGCGACCTGTCAATCGGAGAGGCCTCCTCTGTATGCACAGAGGATGCAGGACTGTTAAGAAACCTCGTGTTTTCCATCGTTGATGAACGAGAAGCTGCTAGCTTTGTCGGCACTAAATTCTTGAAGTCTTGTTGCATTGCAGCGTGTGGCTATATAACGGAGTGGACTCCAGGGGTTTGTTATCAAGATCGAGTCAAGGGACCCGAAAGCTCATCCCATAACCCCATATCTCGACCATGCTAAGTGGCAGCAAAAGTCCTCAAGTGGCTTGCGAGATATTTAGGGGGGAGGTTCCTTTCTAGGGGAGGAAAGAAAATTCGGGGCTTTGATCTTAAGTGACAAAAAGACTTAGGTAACTTGGTATAAATTTAGGATACGTTTAGGATACCTTTTTGTAGAGTTTATTTTATCATCCTAAGCTTAGGTCTGATGTTTTATTGCTCCCCAAGGGCCCTCCACTTTTTCTAAACCGGCTATCATTATGAGAGCGAAGTTAAACGATGGTTAAACGAGCATGGCACAGACCGCGTCAAAACACAAGATCGAAGTCCCGCCGACCGCCGCACTAATGATTCAGGATCAATCGACCGTTTGGCCAAACGTCTACTGAGGAATTCTTCGTTTACTCGTTTAGAACATTCTGAAGTCTAATAATAATAACCCCGGTAAGGCAGACTCGTTCATTGTCTAGTGGGTGATCAGTGAATTCATACCCTTAATTTGTCCTCCGGCTTGGCCGCAAGGCAGTGCTCTTGTCTCCCTTAAATTCTCTGACACTTTTAGTGTCAACCTCAGTATAAAGACTTTCGTTGTCCAGGTCATTCATTGCTTCAATTCAGACCATCATTCATTAGCTTCACTTTACTATTTTCTTTTCATTCTCATCACAATTTCTTTCCTTTGACGTCGTTCCTTCACACACAAGTTCGATCATTACTTCTCTACTTTTTGTAATCGGAAATCCATTCTTTGAAAATGAACATGTTTGCACGTTCTGGCGATGGAGCAGAGGAGTTCAAACTCTATCATTATGACCCGACTGTGGCCGGTGCTGTTATTTTCACCATCCTCTTTCTCGCCACAACTCTCCTCCATTCATGGCAACTTGTTCGAGGACGATCTTGGTTCGTGATCCCATTGACCCTTGGTGGTTTCTGTAAGCTTACCTGCTCCTTCAACCGCACCATTGAGTCTAACATTTTACCCCTTCTTCTAGTCCAGGTTGTTGGATATGCCGCGCGAGCAAAGTCTGGTAACGAGAGTCCTAATTGGACCCTCGGCCCTTATATCATACAAAGCATTCTCCTTCTCGTCGCCCCTGCGCTTTATGCTGCAACGATATATATGGAGCTAGGTAGAATTGTTCTGATGATAGACGGCGAAGGCCGTGTTTTGATCTCCAAGAAGTGGATGACCAAGATCTTTGTTACTGGAGATGTGCTATCATTTATCATGCAGGCAGGAGGTAAGTCATTGGATCCATGCTGTCCTGCCTTCACATACTAACTAGTCGATCAAGGCGGTGGTTATCAGTCGTCTGGTACAATCGAAGCTCTCAGAGCCGGATCCAAAATTATCATCGGCGGTCTCTTCGTCCAACTCCTCTTCTTCGGCGTTTTCATCGTGATTGCGATCGCCTTTCATCGTGCAATCAGCGCCAACCCGACTGCCCGCTCCTCAAGCGGTCTTCCATGGCAGAAACACATGCTTGCTCTGTACATTGGAAGTTTCCTTATCATGGTGCGATCTATCTTCAGGGCCGTCGAGTATCTGCAGGGCTTCGACGGCTACCTGCTCAAACATGAGGCCTACCTGTACATCTTCGATGCCTGTCTCATGTTCTTTGTCATGATCTTGTTCAACTATTTCCATCCATCTGAAATTACTGAAATCTTGAATGGAAGGGGTGCTGGTAAGAGCTACAGCATGCATGCATTTACCGAGGTTTAGGCATGGCGAGAATCTGGATCATTTGGATCTGGAGCAGGAAGGGCATTTATGCCGATGAGAAACACTCTTGAGAGGGAAACAAAGTGTTTTGGTGTGCATCATGAAGGACAGCGAGATAAACTTGGACGGGGAATCAGACTAGAATACTTGTGGCTTAGTTATATATCATCAAATCATTACTTGGTTAAGACTGAGATCGGCGATCCTCCCATATCTCTTGCTCTTAAACCAACCACCGCCAGTGGCCATGATATCCAATGTTCCCAGTAAGAGCCAAGCAAATCATTCACTACCCCTACAATATCGTATCCCCAACCTTCCATAAACCAAGAATCGTTGAGAGAGTGCAGCAAGGCACCGTAGAAAGCATATAAAATGAGTGCTGGCGGTTGTCTCTGATGCAACAGAGAAAAGTACCGCTCTGATGCAAAAGGTACAAACAAGAAAGCCCCCTGCCAGGCCCTATTGGTTGCAGAACACCCAGGGGGCTCAACATCCATGTTTGAAAACTGCGCCATGAACATCCTGATCCTCCTGAGAACGTACAGAATGTCTTCATAAGTTGACGCATCTGGATTATGCTCCCAGATTTCCCTCAAGCGACAGAATCGCTTGTCGTCAATATTCTCGACCAAGTTGGGATCGACGTCGTCCCAATTGCCAATATTCATGGCCTCTTTTAACTGACCCGCCGATAGGACTTCGAAATAAGGCATCATGACTGTCTGGATACCTCGGAGCATGGGGATCCATCCCGCCCCCAAGATACGATCTTTGCGACCACCCCAGCTAGACTCGTCCCAGAACCCCTCTCCCAGTCGACCTGATGCCGCAAACACGTACAGAAGGTTGAGCGACGACCAAACAAACAACCCCTCAGCCGTCTCCTCATTCGACTGCGATATGGCTTCGTTGAAACCCTGCAGACCTTTGCTATGGTAACGCGCTGCTTCTGCAGTATATCTCAGCCTCTGCTGGGGCTCAAGGTACGCGATGTGGAGAGCAGTCAGGCCCAGGAGAGCCTGCATCACGAACGGATGCTCAAATGCGATCTTGGGGAATATGACCTGGCAGATAGCCGACATGGCAGAGTTCTTGTAAACGTCGAGACTTGTCGAGACTGTCCAATGGTGAAGCAGAGCCATGTCCTCCATTCCAAAGATCACGGCTGGTCTGTCGTGTTGCTGTACCCCGAGAACTGACTGATATGCATTTGAGACCAGACCTGGAACAGGTGCAATCGTCTGGGTCTGGGTCTGCTTCGGCGGCTGTGACGAAGTTGACTCGGGAGATGTTTCGTCGCCATGCTGTGTAGACGGTGAAGGGAATACTACTCCTTGGAATGAAGGGTATTCACATTCAACTCCACGACGATGACAAGCACGGCATTCAGGCCGCTCCTCGGTGCACTGCAGTATCAATCAGTTCCAGAATTAGCATTAGCACCGCCACATTCAAGCCACGCAGGCACGCACCTTGACACGCCGTCTTCTGCAGTCCAGACAGCCAGTCTTTGCTTTCTTGTGTGGCCTTCGGGGCTTCGATCCGCTCTTCACGGTAACGACGTCATGAACCTCGGCGTCCATGACGACCAATGACAGATCAGCGAAGCAAGGCTGGGAGCTGAACGAGATTTTCAAGCTCAGATTAAGATTTCGGATATCGTTTGTGTAGGTAGGTAAACGAGGGAGAAAAAGGAAATCTGGTGGCGACGGATGGAACGAAGGTACTGTACGATTACTGTACAGAGCCGAGATTGAAGATCAATGAGCTGAACGAGGTATAAACGAGACTTAAACGAGAACGAGATCTTGAACGAGGTTCCTCGGTCATGAAAACTCTGCTGATTGGAGATGATGGCGAGACTACTCCACTGACTTGGCCGGGAATAGTTAGCGCCAGGGAGCACCGAACGCATTAAATCCGCTTCTCCTCTGCCATGACATGGCCGAAGGGCAAGGAATGAATCGCATGAACTGAGTTTTAAGGAGATCTGACTCTTTGACGTTAGAACACACTCTTAATACGAAAAATAATCCCCTCCTCCATCTCAGAAGCAAGATATGATGCGACACTGGTGAATGTTCCTGGACACCGAAACAGTGCATAGCAAAGAGATAGTTAACATTTATTTCCTTTTATCCAGGTGTCTTTGAAGATACAAGCAGATCCGCTGAGTTGAGGCTCAGCCCTGCCAAAGACGACGACCAGGGATGAATTCGCTCCTCGTTTATTCTCCGACTTCGTTAAGCTTCGTTCCCGTTACGCGCCTCCCTACTCATGCATTCCGTTAAGCCCACTGCGGCTCGGCATAGCCTAGTGTCCCCAGCTTTTGTCATGTATATAGTTTTAGAGAGCGCCCTTCCTGGCATGAATCTCCATCCACCGGGTCTTTAATCTCTGAGTTGTTCATTTTCCATTCTCTTCATCATGGCCGACACTGAAACAGCAGGCTTTGACTTTAAGCTTTATCGCTATGATCCTTCTCTTCCAGCGGCAGTTGTCAGCACTGTTGTCTTCGCAGTCCTCTCGGTGCTACATACTTGGCGATTAATTCGAGTTCGCGCTTATTACTTTACACCTTTCGTCGTTGGCGGTTTTTGTAGGTCCATGATTCCTTCAGATTGTGTTGTCGACATCGCTAACCTTCTCTTCAGTCGAAACTATTGGATATGCTGGAAGAATATGGGGTCACTTTGACAAGCTCTCCGTCGGTGGTTTCGTGCTACAAGCCATTCCCATCCTCGTCGCACCCGCCCTCTTCGCCGCCTCGATCTACATGATTCTCGGTCGCCTGATCCGAACTGTCGGAGCCGCCCACCTATCTCTTGTACCCGTCAAGTGGGTGACACGCATCTTCGTTACCGGCGACGTTATCGCATTCAGTTTACAGGCTGGTGGCGGAGGTATTCAGTCAGCTGGTACCCTGGATCTCTACAACCTGGGCGAGAAGATTATTATCGCCGGTCTGTTTGTCCAAATCGTCGTCTTTGGCTTCTTCGTCGTCACCTCGATCCTCTTCCATGCTCGACTACTCAAGTCCCCAACACCCGAGTCACTGCGAGGCGATGTACCCTGGGCGCGATACCTTTACGTTCTTTATGCCACGAGTTTCCTTATTCTTGTCCGAAGTATCTTCAGAGTGGTGGAGTACCTCCAAGGAAACAAGGGATACCTTATCTCTCATGAGTTTTATTTATATATCTTTGATGCTGTTTTGATGGCCCTGGTTATGCTTATTTTTATGATTTGGTATGTCAAGCATTTGCAGAAGGAGCACAAACCGGCAGATGTCGAGGACAGGGAGTTGTCCTCGTACGAGAGCCCCGAGGAGTACCGACACAGGAAGTGAGGGCAAAAGCATGCGACGGATAGACTGGTCTTGTTTTTTAGCGTCTAAATTCTGTATTTCATTACATAGAACGAATATCGTTAATTGGAACACCCTTTATGTACTTGACTGAATGCGAATAAGCGGTGGTAGTGCATTGTTAGAGCTCGCATATCTAGCACCTGGGAATGCCGTGGAAGAGGAGCATAATGCCTGGCTGAGTGTAACATATGAGAGGTCTTATCTGGTGATAGATTAAAATGTTACATGTAAAAGTTCAATTGATGAAACCCCAGTTGCAGGAGATGCCGATCCTGTTGTAACCCCTCTTTGAACCCTGGGGTTGCCATTTGAGCCTACGGAGCCCCCGCAGACAATCAGCTATCGGAGACAACCCAAATTATGATACCTCATTTTCCACCAAGTGTTAAAGCCGTCAAGTTGTGAACTCAATTCGCCGAAAGTATCCAACGCCCACGTGCTCCCCGAAAGTATCAACGATGGGCATTTCCTCCGTGTAACGATTCGCGAAAATGCGATGGCCACACAAACATTGGCATTCTTGGCGCGTGATTAATCTTTCGCCTGCCATTGGATATCATTATGTCTTGGTACGATCTCAATGCAGCTAGAGGCAGGAGTTAGCAGGTTTTCGGAAGGTTACCTCTAAATCGACGCTGACCATGCTCTATTCGTCCAGGATCATCGGGTCTGTGAGATAAAGCCCACGCGACTTTCTTTTCTCACGATCGTCTTGCGCTTTTTAGATCTTTTCTTAATTATTCAAACCTTTCAGCTAAGCTCGAAACCATGTCTTCTGTGAAAAAGAACCAGGACGTGGAGGAGCAGAATGGACCCAACTATGGCACTGTCGATGTCAAGGTTGGCACTCAACAGGACCTTCTTGACCTGCAAGATCTGGACCCTGCATTCAATCAGAAGATGAGACTCATCAACGATGTGAGAGACATCACCAAATTCGCGCAAACAATTATAAGCTGACTCGGACCAGGCTATTGACGAAATTGGTTGGACGCCGTATCACCTCAAGTTATTCTTCTTGAACGGCTTTGGGTAAGACCTCGTTGAGAACGTCTCCAATTCGCTGACTGCTGACCTTTTTTTGTGAAGCTATGCTGTTGATTCAATGATCCTTCTCTTCCAGTCCATCATTGCGACACAATCGTTCCGTGAGTTCGGAGAAAAGGGCTACGCCAACGGCATGACCATAGCAGCATACGTCGGCATGTTGACAGGCGCTCTCTTCTGGGGTTTCAGCGCCGACATCATAGGGAGAAAATACGCCTTCAACATCACCCTCTTCCTCTGCTCGGTCAGCTGCATCGTCGCTGGTGGTATGCCTAATTGGCCGTCCCTTGGACTTTTTATTGCACTGGTTAGTTTTGGCGCTGGCGGCAACCTTGTCATGGATACAGCCGTATTTCTCGAGTATCTTCCAAGTAACAAACAGTGGCTTTTAACCCTTATGGCGTGTTGGTGGGGTTTCGGCCAAGCAATCGCTGGTTTCATTGCTTGGGGGTTCATGGTCCCTGAGCGTTGGAATTGCGTTGATGTCGAGACTTGTACGCGGGGGAACAACATGGGTTGGCGATACGTCATGTTCACAGGCGGCGCCCTCGTCTTCTTCCTATCGCTTCTTCGAGTCACCGTTATTAGACTTCGCGAGACGCCCAAGTACCTCCTCGGTGTTGGAAAAGATGAGGAAGTGATTGAGACATTCCAATACCTGGCGACCAAGTACAATCGCACTTGCTCTCTCACTTTGCAGGATCTCGTTGCTTGCGGAAATATCACCTCAGCTCACAGCAAGAACCGATTCTCGATAAGCGAGACAATGATCCATATTCGAGGCCTGTTCAGCACCAAGAAGATGACCATCTCGACCGCCAGCATCTTTCTGTCCTGGACTCTGATCGGTCTTGCGTACCCTCTGTTCTACGTCTTTCTTCCGTGAGTTGCCATTTTTATTCATGCACTTGAGACATGGAACCTTCCCCAAATACCGTTACGCAGGTGCTGATATCGTCCTAGGTCGTATCTGGCAAGTAGAGGCGCAGTCTTCAACCGTTCACAGTTCGAAATCTGGCGCAACTACGCCCTGACCAACATCAGCGGCATCCCAGGCCCCGTTGTTGCTGGCTTCATGTGTAACACCAAGCTTGGCCGCAAGTACACCATGGTCATCGGCGCTCTGATCAGCATGGCTTTCTTCTTCGCCTACACTTCTGTGAAGACTTCTGTGCAAGACCTTACCTTCACTTGTCTGATCGCTTTCTGCATCAACATCTACTACGGCACTCTTTATGCCTACACCCCTGAGGTCTTGCCGAGTGCTCATCGTGCTACTGGAAGTGCCATTGCTGTCGCGTGCAACCGAGTGATGGGAATTGTATCAGCTGTTGTCGCGACTGAAGCTAACACCGACACACCTGCTCCTCTGTATGTTTGTGCTGCGTTGTTTCTTGCAATGGCAGCCGTCTCGGCATCGTTCCCATTTGAACCGTATGGACACCGAAGCTCTTAAAGGATTTCCTCCCTCGAATCGCAAGCTCCCGACGCTGTGACAAGAAATGCGACAGCCTGCTTCAAGCTTGAGCATGAAAGAACTGGAACAGGATGGTATGCAAGTCACTCCCCGGGAGAGAAGGCGTTTCGTGACTGACAGTGATATAAAACAGTCTTGAAATCCAGGCCAATGGAAGCTACAACCTCACGTTCGAGATCACTACGCTATCATTAGCTGACCAGCAGAAATTACTCTAGAGTTTAGCAATGAAATCATATGAGCAAAAACCTAGTGGTGCTCGAAACTACTTGAAAGTAGTCAGTTCCCATTGGCGAATGGTAGCGTCTGGTTCAATCGGTGACAGCAAATCCCTTAAGTAAGTTCTTAATGTAACTAAAGCAGTATTGCGAGTGGCCCATGAGATGAAAGAGCATTTTGGTATCAGATTATCATCCTAGGTATGTCGTGGTTAGTATCACAAACGAATAACAGCGTCCCAACATCTTGGCCTTGAGACTGAGTTTTCATCCGAAAACAATAGCGCTTCCTCTGGTTACAAGGCGGTTCGCCCCCCTAGGATTTGTGAATCACGGCTGTTTTCACGAATCCAATCCACCTTCTGATTTCTTCCGCACTCCAGGCGTGCACTCTTCCGTGTCTTCTCTCGATGGCACAGGCTTTAGTGCATTGGCATCGCATCCTTCTCTCCTTGGTCGCCCTTTGTCCCGTCGACGGTCCCCTTTCAACTTTTACAACTCACTTTGAACCCCGGCAGACGGTATGTCCCCAGCCAAATCACTCATTGGTCTTTTCTCAACTAACAGAACTCCAGTCCCGGTATCAAGTCCCGAAGGCTGAGGCTTCAGCCCATACATCAAAATCTACACTTCCAAGCAACAGTGTCAATCCGCTCAAGCAGCCCATCATGTCTTCAGTCATGTCGGAAAAGTCGACCTCTCGATCGAAGCGCAACTCCCCAAAACGCAGTCTTGCGCCCAGCTCAGCAACAAGCGACGCAAAACGTCGCAAGAGCGAGCACGTCAAGAAATTCACCGAAATGAAACTCGACGACGTCGAACAGATCTTTCAGAAGTCCCGTGACGCTCTCAACAAAGCAGAGGAGCTGTACCAAGACGCTGAAAAAGCGCGCACCGAGAAGCTAGAGACCTACATGAATGCCACAAAGGCCATGACCGGTGCTCATCAAACACTGTCGAGTGCCATGGTCAGGAAGGCAAATGCGACGAAGGACGTCGCGAGACTGGAAATGATCAAAGATGCTCGAGAGGCAATTGAGAAACGAGACAACCTGCAGATTCAAGTCGAAAAACAGAGGAAGGAGCTCCTTGCGGTGGAAACCAAGCTCTTGATGTGGGACAACATCGCCAACATGGCGGTAGAGAATCTCAAGGAAGATGATCTGGAGCACCTGTTCCAGTTCCAGGGGTAGATATTGGGAGCAAAACAAAGTATAGGGGACTTTACGATGGGTTATCCTAGCTACCAACTTCGTCCTTCAAGACATTCAAATTCTACCTATCTCATGCTTTGTGATCTGATGTTATTCTGTGGAACTATATGCTGTACATTCCCTGCGCTCTTATCACTTGACTTCCTGGTCAGCTCAGATCACGTCAAAGACGGATCAAGGAGGATAAGCTCCTCTGTTGCAAGCCCGACAAATGCACTTGCATTCTTTTGAGATGGCGGTTTGTGATAAAATGATAACATAGCTGCTATAATTGAATGTATATGGATGCAATGATGAATATTTGTTGGAGTGATAAATGCATGCGATATGTTAATCCAGTATCGTGTCTCCCGAACTTACTTCTTTGATACCGTAATTCTTTGTCTGTCTATCTCCAAGGGAACCTCGAATATGACAAACATTCAAGGTCCCTTGCAAATGAATATTGGACTCGCACCAAAATCGTCTTTCCAAAGAAGTAAGTCTTTCCTTGGGAACCAGGTTGTTTCCCGAGGTTGGAGAATGTCCGATGGATATCATGTTCCGTCGAGTCAACGAGACCATTCCGACCAAGGCGAGGTTCACTCGCTTGACGTGACTCAGGCTAGGAAGAACCTAGTCAGCTAGCCAGCACAAAGTCCCCTCTAACTTAGTGAGGTGAGATGCGGGATCCCCACGGGGTTGAGGTCAGGGATCAGTAGCACCGGAGCGCACCCGATGGACAGAGTTGCTTTGATCTCCATGATTCAGGTCAATATATATACCACTCTTAGGCCCGTGGAAGATTGAGTAAATTGGAAAAGGCCACTCCACAATCCATGAGACGCACCCCAACGAGCCATGGATCAAAGCAACAACAAAGCCCTTAAGCCGATCAAGGTAGACGACAAGTTCGTCGAACACGCTCCCGATGTTGCGCATATCGATCGAGGAAATATTGGAAATGCGAAAATTGAGGGGATGGATAAAGATCTTGGCCTTGTTGGAAACCAGTACAACATTGCTAACACCATCTTTTTCGTGCCCTACATCATTTTCGGTGAGTCCTCACAAGAGATTGCAGGGTGATCTACTGACCAGCTTCAGAGGTGCCTTCCAATATTGTCCTCAAGAAGGTTAGAGCGAGTATCTGGCTGTCTTTCTTGATTATATGCTGGGGAATTGTCATGACGTGCATGGGAGTGGTGCAGAACTTCCAAGGTCTTGTTGCGTGCCAAGTCATTCTGGGAGTATTCGAGGCAAGTGGCGCTTCCTTCTTCTGCTTCACCACGCTGACTTGCAGGTCAGGCAGGTTTCTTCCCAGGCGCTGTGTTCATCGTCTCGAGCTGGTACCTTCGTCACGAACTTCAGCAACGTCTCGCCATCTTCTACACAGCTTCCGCATTTTCTGGTGCACTCAGCGGTCTTTTGGCTTTCGGAATCGCTCGTCTCGATGATGCTGGATCTTCCTCATTAAAGGGGCTGTCACCGTCGCAGCTGGTCTGGTGATGCCGCTCCTCATCATTGACACTCCCGAAAGGGCTAAGTGGCTTTCTGATGATGAGAAGCGCTTTGTGGACCTTCGTTTGCGTCTTTCCGGCGTGAGATCGAATACCGAAGAGGGTGACAAGTTCTCGTGGAAGCTACTCTTCAAGACCATGGCTGATTGGAAGGTGTTGCTGGGAATTACCCTCGCTTGGGCCAACTCTGTTCCCAATGCGGCTTTCAAGTTCACCATGCCCCGGATCATCAAGCAGCTCGGATTCTCAACTGCGCAATCACAGCTTTTAACAATGCCTCCATATGTAGGTGGCGGTATTGCTGCATGGTTATCTGGAAGATTCTCGGATCGTTTGTCGTGGCGTATGCCTTTTATTGTCGGGCCCATGTCGGTACTGCTCGTCGCCCTGGCTGCTTCATGCGCTCTGCTCATGGAGTTTTGTCTCTGGAAGTCGAACAAAGCCAGGGCTCAGCTTTCTGAGGCAGAGATACATCAAAAGTATTCTCAGGAGGAACTGGATGCTATGGGAGAGCGAAGTCCGCTGTACAAGTATACCCTTTAGTTGGGGAGAGCATGCCGCGCCATGTATCGTGAAAAGAATTGCAGGACGAAATGAAAACCACCCATACCGTTACCCTCCCCATCACCCCGCTAAGCCCGCTGAGGTATATAACGCCTAGCGCTAGTCTAGGGCTTGCATGAAGGATTGGCGAATGCCATTACCCGGAATCCTGTCAGCCCTAAGATGCCGAGATAGCCTTCATCCCGCAGATGCACTTGATATAAAGATCGGGAGATAATCTTGAAGTTTTCCGAAAAGACCGATCTGTATAATTCGAGTTGTCTGCGTGCGATCTCGTGGGTCGATGGTGCGATCATGGCAAGCCGAATTATTGCGCTTCTCCTCACTTTTTAGACCGCTGTCGCTTTTGAAGTTCCTATTATAGATCTTGGCTATGCTGTTTACCAAGGATCTATGCAAGAGGTACGAAGCAAACGGTTGATGATGTGACGCCGCTGACATGACTGGCGGGAAGGGATCGCCGTACCTGTACAACTTCTCCAACATCAGATATGGTGAACCTCCGATAGGGGATCTTCGATTGTACGTACCGCGCTGCGCAAAACGAACCTGCGACTGCCGATATGCTGACTCGACAGCGCGAAACCTGTTGCTCCCAAAGGACGCAACGTCACAATAGATAAAGGGGATGTTGGGCGTATTTGTCCCCAGGCGATGGCCGCTTGGGAACTGTACACTTCGTTCACAGGACCAGACTTCTTGGGTGGTTAGATCTCAGCTCTCACTGAAGATCAAAGACATGCCCTCAAAGAACCCTCAGATCTGAAAATACCGATAGATCCCAGGGAAACAGAAGACTGTCTCTTTCTCGATGTTGTCACGCCAATTGAGACTTTCGAGAGCCCATTGAAGAAACTGGCGCCGGTCATATTCTGGCTTTCGGGAGGTGGATATACGACTGGTGGAAAGGGCTGGTTTGACCCCGCGGGTCTCATCAAGGCGAGCTATGCGTCGAGTTCGGAAGGCTTGGTCTTTGTTTCTGCGAACTATCAAGTATGTTGCCGTCAGCTGGGTTCAAGGAAGGTAGAAGGCTGACGACTCACAACTTGGTGCTCTTGGATGGCTTGCTGGATCGAAATTGGACCCCGGTAGTGATGTAAATTGCTTTGGTACTGATGATGGTTAGCTGATGAACAGTTCAGAGACGATGGTAGCGAATGCGGCACTTTACGACCAGCGACTGGCACTCGAGTGGATACAATAGAACATCCATCAGTTCGGCGGTGATCCAGCTCGTGTGACTATCATGGGCGAGTCAGTTGGAGGTTTGTCTTTTCTGGCCCATGGAGACGAGCTTCAGAGTTGACCGGAACTTGACAGGCGCCAGTATTCATAATCACCTGATCGCTTTTGGAGGCAAGGATAGGTCAACACTCTTCCAGCGGGCGATTCCCCAAAGTACTGGCTGGTAAGGAACCGAAAGGCTCGTGGCATACTTGGCTGACGCACCTCAGGGTTCATATCGCGAATGACAAACTCGAGAATGATGTGATCGACAAGTTCCTCGCTCTTGCAAATGTTCCAGATCTGGAATCGGCTAGAAAACTGTCAACTGAAGAGATTCAAGAGGCTAACAGGCTTCTGATCACAACCTCTGCTTGGGGAACAAGTACGACAGGTCCATTTGTTGATGAGCTGTACGTACCAGAAAACCCCGATAAGCTGTTTGCAGAAGGGAGGCATATACAGAATGTAGATCTGTTGATCGGATACAACGAAGATGAAGGACTGATCTTCACATCTCCAGAGGCGAATGACGATGCCGGGTATCGCAAGTTTCTGGAGTCGACATACTCTAACACCAGTCCTGAGACACTTGACCACATCGAGACGACACTCTACCCGCCAGTCTTTGACGGTAGCTACGGGTACACCAATCAAACGGGTCGTGCCTCCATCACCAAGGCCGAGTCGGAGTTCACCTGCAAATACGGATTCCTGCAGGCGGCGTATGGAAACAGGGCCAAGAGTTACCGCTTCAACGTCCACCCCGGTCTTCACGGCAGTGAGATGCACTATACCTTTTACAATGGTCCAGACCGGAATCCAGAGGTTTACAAAGGCATTGCTTTCGGGTTTCAAGAGCTTCTGACGAGTTTTGCGGCGACTGGAAACGCGACTTCGCTGGCCGCTCCTCAGGGGGTACCGGTGTACGGGGAAGAGAGGCGTATGCTTTACATCGGTAATGAGGGCTTCGGTATCGCGACGGATGAGACTATTCCTGATCGCTGTAAGTTCTGGCAGAGTGGGATTTACCTGTGAGTTTGTATAGTGTCAACCTTGGGTCATAAAGATGTTTTCGGCAGACATCTGCAATTGGCTTAGGTATCGGGGCTCACGAAGGTCGGAGTGTGGGTTTTGTGGTTGTTTGTGGTGAGAGCTTTTCACGACGAGCTTTGAAGAGACAGCCTGGCAACGGGGATTTGGCAGTGCCGGGAGAATCAAGGCTAAAAGTGCTCTTCCTCTGGTGCTGTTCCGTGTTCGGGGCTTTCATCTAAGGCCTGCTTGACACTGTTCTTCTCTGCTGTTTTACTTGGCACAGGGGAAAAGAAGGCTCAGGACTTTGATCTAAATAATGAAGAGACTTAGGTAACGTAGCATAAGATTAGGATATCTTCACTAAGCTTGGGATATCTTTACTCAGTTTAGGATGCTTTTGCTAAGTTTAGGACTTTTGACAATCTGTAGCAAGGTCCGATGTTCCCTTGCCCCCTGAGGTCATTCTACGTTGCCTTAAGTTCAATAAGGAGGCCCATGAATCACTGGGTAGTGGGGCTGGCATGAGATGGTTCGCCAAATCGTGCAAAAAGTCATGCCCCGGGAGCTCTCCCTCACTGCATCAACAACAACGCAAACTTCATCTTCACCACTTCTCAAAGCTCATCAGTGATTCACCACCCACGATGCCTTCCTCGGCGCATCAGTCCCTTCACGGACTGAGCGTCGAGAACTCGTGGTTCGCAGTGCATCCAGTCTTCTGGACATCTCAGCACCTCGATCTCCTGGGGATTCGCTTCGTGCACATCGATGGTCCTCGACACGCAGTACAACCTCGCCGAGAGAACGCTGTGAAGCTTGACCCAGTCAAGGTTATTTTCCATATCATGCGCTTTGCCTCGGTTCCGGAACCTGAAGACAAGCTTAAGTCGGCCTTTTATCTTCTTTGTGTCCCAGGAAGCCCCCTGAGGCCCAGGTCCAAGCCGTAAGTTGACTTTCATTCCCCTTGCCCGACCTCCAGAGCTGACTTGGTCTGTTTGGACGTGTACAGCCCAAAATTCTTCTACGCGGAACGCGCCGCTCATGAAACACTGTGCTATGTCTTTCATGTAACCAGGACTTCCACCCGAGCGCAGGCCCCGGTAGTTGGGTTCACTTACTACCGGGCCTTCAACTGGGAGCGTGACAGGCGCTACACTCCACGAAAGCACCCCAAGGCCAGATATGGTAAAACCAACGGCCCAGTCGAGGAGATTTGCAAGATTCTCTTGCGGAAGGTTAACCCACAGAAATGGGAGGAGGACCCTTACATCGTCTGTCTTCTGTTGTCGCTCGCACAAGCGCAGGCAATCAAACAGAAGAGAGAAAAAGAAAAGCCGGACACTTTCCCTGTACGTTTATCCACTCTATCGCTGATGTCTTTACTGACTTTCAAAAGGTGCGACTCCTCGTGGCTGTCGACGGAGACACGGAATTCGCCCACGTCTTCCAGGCTGAGATTGACGCGCATATTCTCAAAGCACTCGACAAGCCGACATTCGGTTTCAATGGAGTCACATGGCCGACCATTACTCACTCGAAGGTGGCTTACGGCCCTTACCCGAGTTTTCCGGATCGCCTCCTGGCGGAGGTGCTTGAGTCTTAGGCGACGCAGGTGTAGGAAAGGGTTGTGGACGGAGTGTGAACATCTCAAGCCGAGAAGCGAAAGGTTGAGGGCGGCGCAAAAGTTTTGTTGCAAAGAGTCAAAGCCCAGATGGAGACTGTGTCTCTTACCATGGATGGATAGGTACGAGTGCCTTGGGCAAGTGGCAAAGGATTCTTTAGTGAGTTCAATTGACCAACATCAACCTTCAAACCCTTGAGCCATGATTTTTCCTTTCCACTGTTTCTCAGCTGAGCAAACATGAGTGAATCTATGATTTAAAAGCTCGAGAGGAAAATGTCTTTGATGCTGAACAGTCTAGACAAGAGTGTTCCGTCCACGCCCTCTTCTCCGTTGTTCAGTCTCCGAAAGGCAAGTTTCTTTGAACACAACCAGAGCACACCGACCCAGTACAATGAGCGAACATCATAGGCACTATATTTAAAGTTCTTGAACACTTTTGTCTTTTGACAACTCTCCTTCCCATCCCCTGGTCAGAGATGAAAGTTTAAGGTTATATACCTTTGAGTCTCTTCCTTTTGCAAACCTTCATTCACCTCTTTGACCAGGCTGAAGTCTAACCTTGTGGTCCAGCAGGTAGCCACACACCTTCCCATTGGCAGAAGAAAGAACTCCCAACTTTCAAAAAAGGTTATATTAATAACTTGCTCACAGGTATCAGGCTTCCTAACGCATTTAGCTATTTACTATAAATGACCTCGGCTTTCTTTGCTCCCTCCGCATCCCCTCCCAGCATTCACACCTCTCCGCTGACCTTCCAACCACACTAGCACTACACGATATCTGCCACGCCCTCGTTATCTATCTCGAACCACAAGCAAGATGGATCCCTTCGACAACCTC
The DNA here is from genome assembly GCF_019915245.1 of Fusarium musae. Lineage (NCBI taxonomy): Eukaryota > Fungi > Ascomycota > Sordariomycetes > Hypocreales > Nectriaceae > Fusarium > Fusarium musae. The sequence continues at coordinate 3,518,975 of NC_058391.1, forward strand.
CCTGCCGAGATCCGAATTAAGATCCTCGGATCTATTCACTCATATGCGACGACCGCTCGATTGATTCGAGCCTCACCAATCATGCTGGCCCAGTATACGACTACTGAGTCAAGTAATCTACGCAAATACCTGTCGCAACTCATCGGCACCGACGTAAATGATCATGAACTTCTCCAAGACGCTCTAGCGATCGTTGAGTTGGGCGAGAATTACCACCAAGACGATATCTGCGATATTTTGCGCGAATGGAAAGCCAAGACTCTCCCATTACCTTTTGGCCGAGGTGACGACGGCACGATCACCAAGCTTCGGCTTCTGTTTGAGCGCATGAGCGAGTTTATCGATGACTACCTCAGCAAGGCAACAGCTCAGAATACTGCCGAGGCGTATCTTCAGGGCCCGCGCCGTACATACATCGATACCGTTGACCCGCAGCGCATCACTCTGCTTGACTTGAACCCGCAAGAGAGACTTCGTTTCTTCCAAGTGTTTATCAAGTTCGAGGTCCACTGCAAGTTAAACAGCCCACGAGTCCATAAAGCAAGGGACACGATTCGAATGAAGGTGCCGAAACTGGGCAGCTGGGAGAAGGAGGCTTCGATGTGCGTATATGAGTACATGCGAGCATCCTATAGCGCTATGTTTGCCCAGTGTGTAGGCGCACAGAGGTTCAAGGACTACAAGAAGTTTTGTGATCTTCAGAGGCAGAGCAGCCGCGAGACAGCATTCTTTGTCGAGACAATGTGCTACGATCCCCGTTACCCCTTTCTTTGCTGCAAGATTCCTCAGTATGCAGCCGATTTCCCCATGTCGCTACCTTGGTGTGGGTTTGATGTGTTGTTGCACCTGATGATGGAGGCGAAGACAGAACACAAACCCATGTGGATTGCGAAAATGTGTTCAAGATATGACCGGAGGAGCTACGAATCGGTTCAGTACATTGTTGAGACTCAGCTGGATAGACCCCCACCGAATCGACGCTCACGAGATTTCAGTCCCAGCGAGGCAGAAGCCCACCAGATCCAGAAAGAGCAGCGCACCATCCGCCGACAGAGAGCTCGGGCATTCTTCGACGACGCGAGATTGTGCCCTGGAAAAGAAGCCCACTTCCCTACAGAGGAAGAGATAGAGACAGAGGTTGCGAGACTGGAAATCGAACGGAGAATGAAGGCGAAGAAGGAATGGGAGGAGTATTTTGCCAAGAAAAGGTCCAGCCCTCCTTGGTACAAGGACTCCCAAACGAAAGTCGACCCGAATAGTTATATCAAGAACAGGGAAACACAAGAAGATACAGAGATTTATGGTGGATTTTTTACTCCTCCGCCATTCTTTGCATTGCCCGAGGCGAGACGTCTTGGATGAACTCGAAGGGCGGCAGATATGTCTCAGGGCTTGACCAAGGCATCTTTGGAGAGTAGAAGAAAAGTCTTTGTAGGTAAAACAGCATAAAGATCAGTATAATAGCAGGAGAACTAGAGTCAATAAAAGATTGGATATTATCATCGCGGTTCCTTCACTATGAACACCTAATTAATCCAGTGCGCATGTCAATCACTTCTTTTGTGATACACCGAACGTACTTAAATGCGGCCAATCTACTCTGGTCAGTATTGAATGTGAATTTCGAGATAACAACTCACCGAATGTCGTTCTTTGAGAATTAATTCGCGTGACGTCAACTCGCTGGCCAACCGTCAAGGATTTGCTCGTTGCATCACCGTAACAAAAGCCATAACGCCCAAAAACAGGACTCCATTTCGCGCCCTTGTCTACTCTTCGATCCTTGTTAAGTTTCTTCCAGACCGTGCCACGATCATCAGTAGCTGTCTTTCCTGTGTTGTAGTCAACAGTGATACTCTGGCATCTGTAGCAGTTTGCTGTCAACGGCATGCGTATTCCACCTGCAAAAGTGAGCTCGCCCCAGAAATCTTCGGCGAATGCTTTGGAGGCGCCGCGGACAACGATGTTGGGACGGAATTTGGTAATGTCCATTGAGTAGCCTTCATCAAGACGAGATGAGACTTCGTTGTTGGACTCTTCTGTGACGACTAGGTAGTGGGCGATATCGTTGAAGGCAAGTCGCTCAGGTGGGTGGGACAGAGGAGGGAGGATGTTCTTGATACGCTCGGTGAGGGAGGCTTTCTTCAGAGCGTCTGAGCTGTGAGGAGCCAAGGAACCCAGGACGGCCCTTGACTGGTTTCCGATGTAGACAAGTCGGACTTCATCGCCAAGGCGGTCAGAGAACCATTGCGATAGCTCGTCTCCCATATCATAGGCCTTGGCCTTGCTAGTATGCAGACTGGTTACGATCGTCTTTCGACCTTCGACAGCAGGCTTCAGAGGGAAGTCAACACTGTCGTCCGCCTTATCTCCAGTCCATCTCACTGTGACTTGGCCCTTATCATAGTCGACCGAAGCTGAAAAGAGAGCGAGTTTCAGATGATATCCGATCAACATCGTCTCATACGAAACATTGCCGTTTTCATCTCGGTTGACCTTTTGCAGAGAAAAGGTCCTGTCGCCCTCGAAGCCATATGGGCCGAGACGCGCTTTCGTCAAAGAAGTTCCTCGGATGCCTTTGACGGGGTAAACATATAACTTCGGGAATTTGTTAGCCGGAAGTTTCTTCGCTTGAGCTCACTTACTTGAGTGACTTCTAATCCAGTTTCATGCGCCTTGTTACTGGAGATAAGCAGGTAAAGACCTGCAAGGACGGCGAAGGTGCTCAAAGCAATTGACAGGGCAGTATAGTCATCCATTTTCTTCTTTCAGAGTTGAGAGGGGAAGTTGTTGGTGGAGCGGAGGGGCATCCGCAGCTTGATATACAGAGCGTCTCTATGCGGTAGCTTTTAGGGACACTCAGTATGACGTGCCGCTGTCAAGGACTAAACCACAACAGGGAAATTGATAACCCACTGTTGGCGAACAGTCTCAGTGCATTGGGCCGGTAGTCAATTGACACTAGGACGGACAAGGAAAAACAACCCGGGCTGCGTGCACATATGGAGCCATCTCAACTCCACAAAAAGGTTCCTAGCTACTATGAAGAACGTCACATTTCAACAATCGCACCGCGTAATTGGTTTAGTGGTAAAATTCTCCGTTGCCATTCGAGCAGCGTCGGGGAGCCCAGGGTTCGATTCCCTGATTACGCATTCAAAAGCTGTAATAGCATCCTTACCATCTTTTTGTGGTTTGTAGTGTTGTCCACTTTCTTTTTGCAATGGGGTTTGTCCATGCCGTAGGGCAATGGCCCCAGACCGTTGCGACCAGCAAGGTGGAAAGTCTCGGTAGTTCATGGGACCTACAGTAATTGAGGTGGGGTAGGAATGCAATATGCAACGCATTTACTCTATATTCATTAATAGCTTGGTAGGTATTGGTCTGGCTACTGCAAGAGAGCCTCATTATGAGTATCACTTTGGCAAGACGTCAATGGTGCATCAATTGCAGCGCCTGGCATTAAATCATTGTATTTCTAGGAAAGTTTCAAAAAGAAAAGATTATAGTGAAAGTAATATATAATCCATAGTCCACTCTACAGTGAAGTCTCAAGCTCAAGATCCCTCTTGATGGCGGGCAGAACTGTACCGTCGTTCCAGTTCCAGATCAAACCGCTGTTGTGTCCAGCAAAAGCAGCACCAGTCCAGTAAGTGTTACGGTATCCCTCAAGCGCAATGAGATCACGGTAGAAGCCTTGAGCGATGTCGTGGCCAGTGACATGAAGAGAGAAGGGGGCATGAGACTCGAGCACGGGGAATGTGGCCTTCTTTGGTGCATCAGCTGGTATGCCACCGAGACGAGCAATAGTGGCGAGTTCCTCGCGCATGAGAGCCTCGGCGTCAGCAGGGGTGAAACCGTCATCGGGGGAGCCCACATCAACGAGGAAGTCGTTGGGTGAGCCAGTTGGGAAGAAACCGCTGGCTCCGGGGGCCAGAGGGAGGTTGGAAGGTGTGAGTGCGCCAACGTTTTGAAGGCCTGTCTCGACGCCTGGAATGTGAGCAATGCCGCAAACGTATCCAAGAGCCTTGAACCTGGTGAAAAGCGCCCTTTCCTTGTCGCATAGGTCAAAAACCCTGGTGTTGGCCCGAGTCTGGGGAATGGCAACAACTAGCTTGCGGGCCTTGAGGGTGATGATCTTGCCGTTCTGCTTGAAGACTACAACGACGCCCTTGCCGGGAGCATTGCGCTGAACCTTGATAACCTCCGAGTTCAGGTAGACGCTGTCTCCGAGCACAGAGGCAGCAGCCGTGTAGAGATCTCTAGTATCACCTGAAGCGGAGACAAGGAAGCCGGTTGTAGCAGCTTGAAGTAGGCCGGGCCCGAAGTTCTTGAGACCATAAATGGCTGGGAGAGCGGTGGTGTTGCCCGTATACCAGTTCAGCTGACTGATGAGAGGAACAATGGCGCTGAAGTTGTTCTGCTTGGCGAACTCTCCGAAAGGCATAAGAAGTTCTTCGGGAACAGGGTTGGGAATGAAATAGCCTTGGTCAATCCAGGGGTACCTAGGGAGGACGTTCTGAGCATACACCTGCAAAGCGGCTTGTAAAGCTTGACTGGTGGCAGCAGCCTGGGAATCCGACTGGGCAGGGATGGGGATACCGAGAGTGAAGTCATACTGCTTGTATGAGGTCTTGGCAGTCAAGAGGTTGTTGTTGGTGCCCGTAGCCACACCAAGACGAGAAAAGTACTTCTGCACAGTCTTGGTATTCTCGAAAACAGTAACTCCAATGTTTGTATGCTTCTTGGTCACCGGATTGATATATGTCTGGGCGTGGCCACCAATCTGATGCTGCTTCTCGATAACGGCAACCTTCAGGCCATCATCCTTAAGGTTGATGGCAGCATGAATGCCAGAAGATCCACCGCCGATGATGGCAACATCAACGTCATACTTGGGCGCAGAGCCAGCAGGGACAACAATGGCGGTGGCACATGAGGCCAAAGCGAGGGCAGAGGTGTAGAACTTCATTGTGAAAAAGAGGGACTGGGAAAAAAAGAGAGCGGCGCGTGGGTGAGGGAGGAGTGAGATGGTGATGGTAGGGCAGCTCGGGGTTTTATCGACCGGTGAGAATAACGGTGTTACACAGCATAAGCCATGGCGCATCTGAATAAGCTTTCTTGCTTAGGCTGCCGAGGGTTCCGTGCAAAGATTCCTCATCTTAAGACGCTCGATTTGGTGTTAATTTTGCGGGCGAGTTTTGGACCCATGTCGTCGGCAGTTAGATCGTCAGCGCTCGATTATTGTCGCTAGTTTGGCACTAGGTCTCAGAGAAGATGACAGTCAATCAAAGTACGCTGGCTTGTCTACGGCGAATTACGGGAAGAGAAACTATTTACTTAGTGATTCCAGCTGTAAAATACTTTCTACTGGATTATTGTGAACCATCTCAACATATTTTGCAGTTGTATCACCCGAATAACCTTGACTTCTATCGTTCTCGGCACATGGCGTTGACGTATGTTGGTAATCGAACAAGGTTTAATTACGATCAAGCAATGCCACCTAAAAGCACCACCCTCCAAAGTCTATTTAGGCCCCAACAACCCATCATCCCGCCGGGTTCCGAGCTTCTGGTTCACTTTTGACCCCAGATTCGGTATCCTACATCGGCTTTTATCCACCAATGTCGTATCAAAGTGGCGCTGGTGAACCGCCTAGCCGGGCGCAAAGTTCAGATTGCTAACGGCTTCATCTCATGGCACCAGTTCATCTCAAACCTTCCCCTTTATGATACTTAGATGTCGGAGTGCCGAATCGGAATGTCGACTAGTTGTTTAACCTTCCGTATCAGTAAATGAGTACAACCCGACACCGATGGCACGATGATTCAGCACATATTTGTTCTCCATATAGAACTAGTTTTTGGACAGGTACACCACACAGCCTAAATACCCAATTCCCATAAAGAAGTGTAAGATACCCGGGAGCGACCTGTTTCCGTCTCCAACTGCAAGAACAGTAAGAAGATCGCCGAATTTCATGAAGCTCATGACAGCCAGGATGGTAGCGATCGCGGTATGGTTGTCGTGGAATTGATGTGCTAGGATAAAAATGCCGAATGAGATATCTCTAGCCGCTAGCATATATATCGGCGCGAAGCTGGCGGGATCGTCTGAGGATCTCTTCTCTGAAATGCCCTTGAGTTGATACTGGTTTCGTGGGTTGCAGAGGGCGAGGACTCCACCAGCGAGGCTAGTGAGGCCCATGGCGAAAATACAGAACTCGACGAATAAAGTGAAGAAAGACATGGCTTGTGAATCGATTCGAATGATGTTCTCTTTTGGTATCTGTCTGCTGTGGCAGGGAACGAGTTGTCTTGGACGTGTTTATGAATTCTTGCCTTGGAGGATTCGTTCCGTTTTATCCGCTGAGTGGAGTAATGAGCCCCAGGGCTGAGTTCGAAAGCTCACTCCGCCACAATTTAGAAGCAAAACAGCCTTAAGAACCCTGATTGAGATTGATTTAGTATTATGTTAAAACTAAAGTGTATTTTCTAACCTTATAACTAACTTATAAACTTAATACTGCTACTACCTTTTAATTACCTTAAACCTTCTCTTAGCCCTAATAGTATAAATATATATATTATTATAAAACTTTTTTTAGTTAAGTTAAGCTTTTTTTATATATTAGTATTTTTTAATAATTTTAATAGCTTTATATTATATTTAAAAGTTCTTTTTAATAAATTACTTTTTATATTTTAATTAAAGACTTAATTTACTTTTAGTTTCTTTTTTTAATTAATTTTATTATTAGGGGCTTAGGCTTTAGCCTAAGCCTTTATAAGATTAAGTAACTTCTAGATCTAGGATAGATCTAGGCTAAAATTAAGAGTATTTAAAGGAATTTCTTAAAAGAAATTCTTTTTTTTTCTTTTTTTCTTTTTTTCTTTTTTTAAGTTTAATAATATATTTATATTAATATTTTCTAATTATAGCTAAAAAGCTAGTTTATAATAATTATTAGATTTCTTTTAGCTTAAAATAGTAATAAACTCTTTAGCTATTACTTATAATATAAAACCCTTAAGATATAGAATTAATAATATAATAAAAAAATAGTAAGTAATATAGCTTATATAAAGTATAATTTAATAATAACTAAAAGAACTTATTTTTTTTTTTAATTACTATTAGCTTTATTTAAGGCTATTAAGCTTTTAGCTTTTTATATAATAGCTTAAATAGTAAGGCCCTTATAGTAAGCTAGAATTATAAAAGTTAATATTAATTAAGGTTTATTTACTTTAAGTAATATAATTACTGCTTTAATTAAGTAATATAAGTACTGCTTTTTAATAGCTATATTAACCTTTTTCCTTTACCTTTATCTTTAATTAACTCTTATAACTAGGCCTAGTATATTTATTATAAAGTATATTTACTAACCTAACTATTAATTATAGTTACTAATATTAATTATAGCTACTAGCAGGATACCTGCTATATATAAAAGCCTAAAGCCTAATTAAAGCTATTATATAATTAACTATAACCTTATTACTATAATTAAATTAATATTAAGCTAGGCTAATAGTAAAGATTACTATAAGCTTTATATAATAATTATAGCTATTAAAAAAAACTTCTTATTTAAAAGCTTATCTAGCTTAATTAAAATAGCTATTTTTAATTATATTTTAATTAATTTAATTAATTATATAGATCTAACTTACTTAAGTTATTTTATTTATTTAGTTTAGCTAGCTAAAGAGCTAGCTAGATTAAATAAGCTAAAAAGGGCTATAAAAAAAAGCCTACTTCTTAATATAAAAAAGGTAGCTTTTTTTATTATATTAATAAGTTTAGCTTTATATAAAAAGTAGCTTAAGAATATAATTATTAAAGCTAATTATCTATACTATATCTTTTTAATTATATAAAATTAAAGTATATCTATAAATAGAGTTTTAAGGTAAAGGCAAGGTAATAGCAGGGTTAGACTAAAGGTTCTATTAAAGTTAGAATTAAAGAAATAAGGTTAACTTTTAGGTAAGTTAGTTAATAGAAGTTAAATTAACTTAAAGTTAATAATAACTAGCTTTATTAATTAAATATATATACCTAGGCATATAACTAACTGCCCTTATATCTAAATAGATAAAGTAAAATTAATAATAAAATAGTAGTTAAACTAGGGCTAAAAGAACTTATAGCCTTATAAGTAATAGAGATTTTTTAAAGTATTTAAGTCTAATAAGCTTAAATATAAACCTAGTTTTAAAATAACTTTAATACCTTTTAAAACTACTTTACTAAATAGATTTAAAAGTAACTTAATACTAAAATAGTATTATTATAACTCTTAAGTATTTAAGCTATACTTTAATTAACTTTAGCTTTAAGTATAATAAAAGCTAGGCTAAAATTAATATATTAATAATAATTACTAACTATTTTTAAGTTTAATAATAATAGGATTATATAGCTATTTTAAAAGATAGTAATAAAATATATATTAGTTATTTAAGTAATAAAAATTAAAGATAATAAAGATATATAAATATATATCTTTATAAACTTAAAAAGTAAAGTACTTTATATAATTAAATTATTTTTTAAAATAGAAAAATAAAAAGGCTTTAACTTTATTATATTTTTAATTTACTTAAAAAGTATATATAAAGACTAGTATAAGTAAGAGATTATATAAATTAAGCTAAAATAGATTTACTAATATAATAATAAGCTATTTATAAAATTTTTTATTTACTTTAGCTAAAAACTAGTAATAGTAAAAGGCTTTAATTAAAATAATAATATAAAGTTAATTTACTTTTAATATATATTAAACTATATTATATAAAATTATAGTATTAGCTATAGTATTTTTTAAAATAACTTTAAAGTAATTATTAAGTATTATTATAATATTATTATAAATATTAAATTATAATAGTTAAAGGAAAAGTTTTATAAATTTAATATATATATTATATTTATTTTACTTTTAATAAAAAATAGTAAAAGTAACTTTTTAATAACTAGTATTAATATAACTTTAGCTTAATAAGATATATTTAAAAGCTAGGTAAAGTTAACTTAAATCTAGGCCTAGAAATAATAAAAAGCTTAGTAAGTTTTAATAAATATTTTTAAAGATTAAAAATAAAAGTAATAATATTTTTACTATAATAATATAGCTTATTAAGTATAAGACTATTATTTTAATTACTTTTTATAACTTTAATAAATAGATAGATATATTTATAATATAATAATAGGTAAAGGAGATAATAAGTTAAGTAAAAAGATATTAGGCTTAGAAAATTAATTACTTTTATAAAAAATCTTATATAAGAGTTAAAGGTAAGGTATAAAAGACTTATATATATTTATATAATAATAATTAAAAAAGACTAATAAGAAATTAATAAAGTAATAAATAAATTACTTTTATTAATATTAGTCTTATTTAATTTACTAAAGTTTTTTAATATATAAATTAATATAAGTTATAATTACTATAAAGTAATTAATAAGTATATAATATAATACTTAAATATAGAAATTATAAATTTATTAAAAAGATAAAAAGTTAAAATAGTAATAAAAGTAATTAAAAAGAGGTAAACTTTTAAAAAGTTAATTACTTTTATAATATAAGTTACTTAAAAAACTATTAATATAAATAAATAAAAAAGCTAGGCTATATTTTATATTATCTTAAGCCTAGTAAGAGATATAATCTTTAAATTATTATAAATAATATATTATAATATATATATTTATATAAATAAAAAAGAGATAGTAATTAAAGTAGTAAGTAAGCTTATTATAAGTAGTAATAAGTAAGTAATATTAAAAAATATAATAATAGTAATAATTAGCTTAGTATTTATTAATATAATATAATATTAAGTATAAAAAGGGGATATATAAGATATATTAATAGTTATTAACTTTAAGGAAATTACTTATATTTTAAAAATCTAAGCTTTTTAAAAAAAAAAAGCTAGGCTTTAGGCTAAATAAGGATTAATTTAAATTACTATTAAAGCTTAATAGTTTTTAAAATCTTTTTAATTTAGCTAAGGTATTTTTACTTTTTTTTTATTAAAAGAAATTAAATTATTATATTAAGCTAAAATAAGGCCTAAATAAGTTTAAATTAAAGCTTTTATAAAAACTATTTTATAATATATTATAAGACTATTTATTAAAAGTAAAATATTAGATTATTAACTTAATAAATAAAAGCTAGATTTATATTAGCTTTTTATTTATAATAATACTAATACTTTTAATAAAGAAACTTAAAAAAAGATAGTATTTTTATATAAATTATAAAGCTTTAAATAAAGTAATTTAATAAAATTACTATTTACTTTTTTTAATTAAGGAAATATTAAAGTTACTAGTTAAAGCTTAATAATTAATAAAACTAGATATATAAATAGCTTTTTATAAGATATAAATTATAAAAAGTAAAAAGTATTTTATAGTATTTTATATTTAATTTAAGCTTTTTAAGTAACTAGTAATACTATTTAAGTTAGTAAGTACTTAAATAACTTTTTAATAATATATAAATAAGGCTTTAAATTAATCTTTAAGTAATTATATAATAATATATTTAAATAATATTTTAATTTACTTTAAAGGATTTAAAAATAATTATATAAAAAAAGTAAAAGAAATATTATATAAACTATAAATAGCTAGGTTAAACCTTAACTTTAAAAAGTATAAGTTTATAATAAATAAAATAAAATACTTAAGATATATTATAAAAGCTAGAGTTTTTATTTAACTAAACTTAGAAAAAGTAAAGGTAATTTAATTATAAAAACCCTTAATATAGTTAAAAGGAGTTAAAAGCTTTTTAAAGTTTATTAATTTTTATTATAACTTTATTAAAGATTTTATTAAGCTAGCTATTTCTTTTAATTACTTAATAAAAAAAAGAGTCTTTTTTTAATAAAAGTTAAATTAATTTATAGCTTTTAATAAATTAAAAGAGCTTTTTATAATAAGTCTTATTTTAGTATAATAAAGGCTAGATAAGAAGATTATAGTAAAAGCTAATAGCTTTAAAGAGGCTTTAAAAAGCTACTTATTATAAGAAAATAAAAAAAATATTTTATATTTAATTATATATTACTTAATATTACTAAGCTTAATATAATAAAATTATATAATCTATAATAAAAAGCTATTAGTAATAATTAATTACTTTAAAGTATAATTAGTAAAGCTATAAAAGGTTTAAAGGCTATTTATAATTTTAATAAATTATAAAAATTTTAAATACTTTATAATAATATAAAAGATCTTAAAATAGTAAATATAATAAGTAAATTTACTATTTTACTATAATTATAAGCTTTATTATTAATTAAAAAAAAAAGCTTTTTAATTTAATATATTATTTTAATAAAATTAAGATTATTAAAAAATAGTAAAATAAGTTAATTAAGTTATAAGATTTATAAAGATATTATTAATAGTAATATATTTATTAAAAAACTTTAGTTTAAATTTAGCTAAAATATAAGCTAATAAAAAAAGAATTTTAATTAAAACTTTACTTAAAGGATTTAAAAACTTTATTTTAGATTTAGTTAAGATATAAATTAATAAAAAGGAAACTTTAGTTAAGACTTTATTAAAAAGGAAAAAGATTTTTATAAGTATAATATTATAAAAACTTTAAGATTAATTAATATAAAGCTTAAGTTTATATATTATTTAATTAAATATTATATTAAAAAAGAATAGTATTTTTTTAAAAAAGTAAAAATAAAAAAGTAAATTTAAAATTATAATATTAATAAATAAAAAGTATTATTATATAAAAACTAAATTTAATTATTTATATAAAAACTATTAATTACTATAGTTATTTAATAAGTTTATAAGTTACTTATATAAAATTACTTAAAAAAAAATAGTACTTTTTAGGCTTTATATAAAGATTATTATTAAAATAGTATATTTTAAGATATATATAAATTTTATAAAAACTATTACTATAATAATACTTATAAAAATAAATAATAATATTAAAGCTTTTTATAGTAATTACCTATTTTAAATAAATATTAATTAATATTATTAATTAACTTTATAATTAAATTACTAGCTTAAATTAAAGCTAACTTTACTTTTTTTATAGTTATTATTAATAGATTATTAAAGCTAATCTAGCTTAAAGTAATAATAATTATATTAATTAAAGTATATACTTAAAGGTTTTAAGACTATTAATAAAGGTTTTATAGATTCTTTAAAAATATAATTTTAAATAAAAGCTTAAATTAATTAAATAAGTTTTAGAAAATACTTTATAAACTTATAAGTATATAATAATACTTTTTTATAATATATTACTTTTAAATTAATAAAAAAATAAAATAAATAAATTAAAAGATATAATTAATATTATAATTTTTTATAGCTTTTTATTAATTTAATTAGCTTATTTACTTAGCTATAATATAAGTATTATTTAATAATAAGGTTTTATTAATAATTAGATTTAACTTAAATTACTTACTTTATAAATATAAAATAAAAGCTATTTAATATATTAATAAATATATTAAAAGTAAAATATTAAATAAAAAAAAAGTAATATAATTTATAATATAATTTTAAAAAAAGCTAAAAGTAATATAAATTATATATATTTATATTTAATAATAATATTAAAAAGTATATAATAAAAAATAATAGTTAGTAAAATAGTTTAAGATTAATAATATAATATAATTAAATTTATAAAACTTTAAGATAAATAGATTTTATAAAAAACTAAATTAAATTATAGTAAAATATAAAGTTAAAGAAATTCTATTTTTATTAATAATTAAATTAAATATTTTTTAAAGTATTTATAATATTTTTTATATTAATTTTATAAAAAAAGTAATAAAAGACTTTTTTTTATTTTAATTACTATAAAAAATTAGACTTAAATTAAAATTAATATTATAAAAAGATAATTAAAAACTAATAAAAAAATATATAATAAAAGAGGTATTAGTAATAAAGAATATAAAAGAAATAAAAGGAAATAAAGATATATTTATTAAGTAAAAAAAGTAGCTAACTTTTACTTAAGAACTATTAAAAAATATAATAAATATTAAAATATTTATAAAATATAAAAAAAAATAAGAAGATTTAATAGTATATAATAAGTTATAATAAATATAATAATAATAATAAAAAGAATTATATATTATAAAAACTTAAGCTAAATTTAACTTAAATTTAGCTTTTACTTATTTAAAATATAAAAGAATTTAAATTAAAATACCTTTAAGTATTAATATTAGTATTTTTTTTATTATTAAGATCTTTATTAGTTTTATTTTTATTATTATTAAGATTTTTATTAGTTTTATTTTTATTATTATTAAGATCTTTATTAACTTTATTATTATTATTATTAAGATTTTTATTATTATTATTATAATTATTATTAATATAAGTACTAGAATTATAAAAATAGTAATATTTACTATAATATATAAGAAAAGGAAAAAGATTAAAGAATTTTTTAAATTCTTTAAACCTTTTTAAGATCTTAACTAAGATTTAAAAGAAAAAGATTATATTTAAAAAAAAGAAATATTAAAAAGTAATAAAAAAAAAAGAAAATTAAAACTTATTATAATATTATTTAAAAAGACTTTTTAAAGTATTACTATAATAATACTAATTTAAAAAAGTTAAAAAGTAATTAAAAATATAAGTTAAAATATAAATTAAAGTAAATATATTTTTAAAATTAATAATAGTTTTTATAAAAGCTTAAGTATTACTTACTTAAGCTTTTAAGGCTTAGTAAATAGCTTAAGAATTCTTTTATATATTTAAAAAAAACTATATATTAATAATAATAGGCTTAAAATTAGTTAAAGTATTACTTAAATTAAAAAAAGTAAAAAAAAAAGAGCTATTATTAAATTAAAGTTATATAAAATAAATAAAAGTAATAGTAAACTTAAGTATATATAAGGGATTATTATAAATATATATAGCTTAGCTTAAGGTTTAGAAATTATAGTTTATATTAAAGAAATAGTAAAGCTATTAAATAAAGCTTATAAAATAACCTTAAAATTTAAGCTTTTTATAACCTTTTTTAATAAAAAAGCTATATTAAGTAATAATATACTTATTTAAAGTTATTTTTTTATTAATAATATAAATATAGTTTTTAATAGTATTTTAAATTTTTTAAAAAAGCTAATATAAACCTAGGTTTATTATAAATAGATTATTATATTATATATAATTAGATTTAACTTTAATATATAAAATATAAATAAAGTATTTATTAAAGATATAATTAATAATATAGCTATAATTTAATAAGTAATTAATATATTATTTATATAAAAATAAAATAATTAAAAGGAATATAAAGTTTTTATTTTTAAAATCCTTTTTATAAAAGTAATAACTAATAACTTAAAAGCTAAAAAAAAAATATTAAAGCTTTTTATTACTTTTATTACTTAAAAGAATAGTAATAATAATTATAATAAAGAACTTAAAATAGAAAATAAAGTATTTATAAAAAATATAAAGCTATAATTAAAATTAATAAAAGCTAAAATATAACTTAAATATAGCTTAAATTAAAATAAATTTTAAAAAAAAAAGAATTTTAAAAAAAAAAATATATAAAATAAAAAAATAAAGCTTTTTATAAAAATTATTAATAAAATAAAAAGAAAAGAAAAATAAGTAAAAATAAGTAATATATTAAACTTATAATATTATAATTTAAAAAAAAAAAAAAAAAAATAAAATTAAATAAAAAATTTAAGTTATTATAAAGTAAAAAGAATTATAAGTATTAATTAAATAATAAATAAAACTCTTTTTATATATAATATAATAAATAAATAAATTTAAAAAAATAAATATTTAGCTTATATTTAAATTTAAATTAAAATTAAAAAAGTTTTATAAAGTATTTTATATAAATTTAAATTAAAATTTTAATTTCTTTAAGAAATACTAAATAAATTATAAAGAAAAAGAGAAAAGTATATTAAAGGCTTAGGCTTTAGCTTAAGCTTTTATAAGATTAAATAACTTTTAAATTTAAAATAAATTTAAGCTAAAATTAAAAGTATTTAAAAAAAATTTTTAAAAGAAATTCCTTTTCTTTTTTTTTTTTTTTTTTTTTTTTTTTTTTTTTTTTTTTTTTTTTTTTTTAAGTTTAATAATATATTTATATTAATATCTTTTAATTATAGCTAAAAAGCTAGTCTATAATATTTATAGTCTTTTTATATCTAGCTTTATTATTAAAAAAGGCTTTTAATATCTTTTTTTTTTACTTAATAGCTTTTTTAATTTTTTAAAAAAGTCTTTAAATAATATAAGTAAAAATATATATATTAAAAATAACTAATTATTAAATAAAATTATTTAAAAGTTTATTTTATTTTTTAAATTTAATAGTTTTAAAAATTTTATTTTTTTTATTTTTAATAGCTTTAAAGCTATTTTTTTTTTAAAAAATCTATTAATAATCCTTAATATTATTAAAGTTAAAGGGAATTTTATTAATATATTATTATTAAAATTTATTTAGATTTATTATATAAATAAGCTTTTATTTAAGTATTATTATATTATTTTATTATTATCTTATATTTAGTTATTTTAAGAAATATATTAAAGCTTTTTATAGCTTATAATAATAAGAAAATAAGTTATTTTTTAAGTTTTAATAATATTAGTATTTTATTATAGCTATTAGTTAATTATTATAGTATTAATATCTAAGTTATAGGCTTAAAGTGTTATTTATAGTTAAGATTTATAGCTATAAGCTTATTCTAGTAGAAAGAACCTAGAGATTGATTTAGGGCGGATCGCAAGCCAATTGAATTGAATTGTTTTATCTTTAATGCTACCCTTTTCCGACCGAACGGCCTTCTAGATGGATACGCAGTTTTCCAGCAAGTTTTCGGCCGACCTCTCCATTGATCCTTGCAACTTACAGGGCTGACTGCCTAGCCCAAGGGTCCACAATGCACAGCCCAGTGACCTGTGCCCACTAACTACCCTATGCCCAATGAATTGCTATGACATCCAATCAGATGATCTGACGCAACACGCCCTTTCTGTCAGTCTGGGCTGGCTTGGCACAAGATAAGGTTGATTGCCAACCCCAGGTACCTATCCAAAGTGAGCAGCTTCGAACACGGCTGTTGAAGAATAGACTCGCGTGCATCGGCGAACTTGACATGAAGAAAATATATCTCCCTAGTCTCTTACATGTCTTGGCAAGTTCTTCCAGGTAAAATAGTTCTCCGATGGGCATACCCCAGCCCGCCAAAGGCCACTCATGCAAGTGCCATTCCAGATCTTTACAGGGCCAGACTTCCAACGACTGTGCTGTCAGCCTTGGCGTAGGGAATGCTTCGGTGGACCTACTGCTTCATTTTGGTAGGCATAATGTCGAAAGCCATCCCACTGTGAACTGCACTGCGAGTTGAAGCTCCACTGTCAAGCCACAGTTAGCTTTAGAGGGTAGATGCGGATGAGGGAAGCCGACTTCATCATCATGGGCATGCTTCATGGGAGCCTCCAACATCATTCTACCTTTATGTCGATTTCTCCTTCGCCATTTGGTGGCTCAAACCCGCACAAATACATATCAAATGTCTTATCGTCGATATCAAAAGCTGAGTCACCATTTCTCTCAGGATCCTTCGCGTCTAATGAGTCCCTCTCGGCTCTTCGTTGTTGAATCCGGCTCCACAGAAGATCTCGGCTAGCATTAAGGTATACCAGCACCCAACGACCGCCGTTACGTTCAATAATATCTTTGTACTCATCGCGGTACTCTTTATCATAGAACGATAAGTCTAGTACTACATCGTTGAACTTGTCTTGCAGGATACGTTCAAGCTCTGCGATAAGCTTCTGGCTTGCTTCTTCCTGGTATGTTTCATACTGATCTGCGGGGTAGTCAATTTTGTAAAGACCGTGAGACTCGTAGATGATCTGGTCATTCGAAAGTCGCTTAAAGTTTGGAAGTTGAGTCACAATAGCTTTGGCGAGAGTTGACTTTCCAGCGCCTGTTCTTGTTGATCAGCGGCCGTATCTGTGTATTGAAGTAGTTGAATGGTTCGTCTGGCTTACCAGCAATTCCGCAAGTCATCACTATAATGGGGGCGCCGTCTTGTCTTGTTCGAAAGAGACGAGACCAGAGCTGAGGTGAACGTCAGCCTTGCAAAACCTTAATTTCCTTCCGACTTGCCTGGTCCGGTATGTCCTTAGATTGGACGCAATGAGCTCCCTCCGTGGATTCCATGGTGTGAGTGTCCCAAAACCTATGATTAGAGAAGCACTTTAGTAGGCGTCAAGACTCAGATCAGGTTTGAAGCTGAGAAGAGGGCTGATGAGTCACAGCATGACATCGCACATGACACCCGTGATCCTTAGTCATCGATACACTACAGCACATATAAACATTTATGATGGTGTATTATTAGGTTAAGCAAAGTATTGGTGTTATGAGAATGAAGAAATATAACATATTGCCAGTATAGGGCATTCCCAACTCGACCGTGACTATACTAAGCTGGTCTCGCATATGTCTCATCCGAGACACGAGATCGGGCCGATCCTATCGATTCCGCATTGTTCTGCAATGTGTGCATCTCCACGTCCACAGTAACCATAATTCCTTTCCTAGATGAGCCATCATCAAGGCCATCCCAGTGATCCTTGCCGTCATTCCCCACGTCTCGTGATATGTTGTATCCTTTCACACGGTTTGCGGTAGCGATATGACTGGTGATCCCCAACCCACGTGATCCACCTCCGTATAGCTTCGGGGGCGAATATTGGCGAGCTGAGCTGTCAAATGTAATCCAGCGTTTGACAAACTTCCTCAAAGAAGGGAGAGAACCAGCTATGATACCGATTCCTGCTTCGATGGTACTCCACAGAGCGACGTGGCAATGCCGATCTTGGGCCTTGTCAGAGACATATAGGTTGAATTGTTTCAGTGACAGGAATAACTCACAAAGATAGTCCGGATTAGGGTGGAAGTAAAACAGGACAAACGGCATTCGGATAGTTGTAGCAACCGAAGCACTACACCAGTTAGTAAAACGAACATATGTCGCAGAAGTTTGACTTACAGAGCACCAAGCCCAAGCACCATACTGATGGAAACCTTTGTCGCTAATTTCATCTGCGCTTTGTACAACATCAACGCTGGTAGTGCTGCACAGATAATGTCAGTCAATATCGATGAGGCCGAGACAAAACAAGCCAGAATGGCCAAAACCGAAGGTGGTGAGCATTTTCCGTCACCATTCCAAGTCGCTGACAATGGCTTGCAAAGCACGAAGAGACCGATGAAGACAATCATGGCGCAAATGACAGCCATGGCAAGGGTCATCCATGCAACAACTCTATGCCATGGTATGACTGCGATTCTTAGTAGGGCGTCGCAAATAGAGGCTTTTATGAAGACGAGGGATGCGCAGTAGAATATTTGGAAGAGCCAGACATACTGAACGCCAGTTCGTTAGCCAGATACAAGGAGATGGGGGGGACAAGGTAGGGATGGCATACAAACTTTCCATGAGGGTAAATACCCTCGGGAAGAACGGCGTCTCGTTGACCTGCTCCATAGTAGGCACCTTGAGAGCATACACCGACAAGTATCATAAACAAAATCTTGCGACTGGATATTAGCTACACAGTTACTGTAGAGATTCCGGTGGTGAAACCAACATATCCAATAACCATCAACATATCATCAGCTCCAAAAACACGGTTCTTGACGCGGATAAACGTCCGCAGAAATACAACAACGGTAGTAAGAATACCAAAGATGATAGAGGTAATGAGTTGAGCCAAACCGAGCCCGCGAGGCTCAACCGTTGGTACAGCAGTCATTTCGAGTGGGTCGAAGTCATGCAAGGGCACTGCACGCCAAGCGAGTTGAGAATCTTTAACGGGTATAACTGCAGATACAGGGTCGGTCTTTATTATACGCCGCTGCTATCAAGTCTGGTTCCTGGCTTTCTGTTTTCTGTATAAAGCGTAAAGGAGACGCACAGACTCCGGGTAACAGTTTTCCAGGCGATAGTCCGCCACTCACTCTAACCGATCTCGAACTATACCCAAATTCGTCAAAGACTCACGCCGCGGGAACCGAAGACTGTCTCCATTTCTGAGGGCAACCTATCGGAAGTTGCGCCTTATAGATTATCTTGTCATTTAGGTTTAAGCCTTGATTTTCAGGGCTGAGGTTGAATGAGTCGCGTGAGTCCTCGCCTAAAGGATGTCGATTAAAATTCGCTATCGACTTTTGAAGTTCCATGATTGGCTTAGCCGGTTCCTGCAGTCATTACGAAAAACTTTTTCGGAAAAGTAAGCTTAGATTCACTTGTGACATCTGTTCAGGTACAATTTCATCTGTTTCTTTTTGATGGATGCTGTCGGGAAATCTGATGTCTTATCTTATCTCATCTCCCTTATCTACACCGAATGGCCCACATCAACTAGCCTCACTTCATGTTCGTCACGGACAATGGAAAGTCTCTTAGCCTCATGCTTAAGCTTACTTCAGTGCAATTAGCTCCCCAGCACACATACTTATATGTGATGCAGTCCACAAGAAACTGCAACCTAAGAGGCAAGAAGCAAGAACGGAGCTGGGCTGTGTAACGAGATCTAATCTTGCCCGCCTTATCAAGTCTATCTATATTGCCGTACATATGACTTTCGTGACAGACGCTATGGCTAATCGCTCAAATACAATATTATCAGCGCGTTCAAGTATGTATAATAATCTATGATCAAGTCGTTGTGGGTGAACGTTGTAATAAGAGTGAGTCGATATCATCTGGTTCGTTATATCCTTGCACTTATCGTAGCCCTATGACTTGGAATGAAACCCTCATCCGGGTGATAAATAAGTTTGTCGATCATATCAGCACGTCACATCGAACATATGTCCTTCACGTCATTTATTCTGACAAGCATAATTACCCTTTACACCCCTGGTATTGTTCATTGTTGAAACAAAGAGAGATGACATTGGCTCGCCTAACTCCCCAATAAACGGAAAATTCATCTCGACTTGCAGAAACATGATCCGCAATTCAGGCCAGGAATTGCTGTGCCATACACCTGATACAAACAGAATCCTTGGCACAAACAGGTCCACCCTCAAGCTAGGGTTTCGCGGAGCTGAACAACGTAAGTGAGCCAATAAGGCTCAAAAACGGTCAAGAAGCGCGTATTCTCGCTCCGGATCCGAAGTCATCGATGGAACGGTCTTCAGTCAAGCAATCTCTTAAAACATTTTGTTCAATTTGGTAATGGAGTTCTTGCTATGAAATGAAGGTAAGTGTCAATTGTCTAATTAGTGTTTATATAGCCTATTCCACGAATAAAACACAGACCTCGAAACTAAACATCTTCCCAAATAAGCTTGGGTAATAAGCATAATTTTTCCGTCGCCGTTTCAAGATCATCTTGGCGCCAGCCATTTGGGTCACTACAACATGGGCATGAGACACTTCGTGTCGGACAATCGGCTCAACATACCATCTCGGCCTAGCCCGTTTTCAGCAACAAGACATCTAAAAGGGAGTAACATCGTCAAGTATGATTGCTTTCTCTCACTTCTTGGTACTGCTCTTCACTTTCCTTCATTTTGCTCTCATTCATTCATTCCATCTTAGGCCGGCCTAAGTCATTCGTTTATTCCTTTTTCACGGCTTGTCATTCATTTCTCTATTCAATATGCGTCTGCAAAGTATCACTGCCATCTTGGCTGCTGCTGCCACAGCTTCTGCTCAGAGTGTTTCGGGCAAGGCTTACGGTTTTGCTGCTGGTGTCACTGGTGGTGAGGGAGAGGCTGTTACGCCTTCTTCTGCCGAGGAACTTGCTACGCTTCTCGCTGATGACACGCCTCGTGTTATCTACCTCAACAAGGAGTTTGACTTTACTGGAGATGTCAAGACTGGTGCTGGTTGTGATCGCAAGAGTTGCAGTGCCAGCAATGGTGGTCAGCTTTACCTCGGTGATCTTTCTTGCGGTGGTGATGACAATGTCGCTGTTAGCTCCATCACCTACGACGCTGCTGGTCCTGAGCCCCTTCCCGTTGGCAGCAACAAGAGTATCATCGGTAACGGAAAGGCTGTTCTCAAGGGCAAGGGTCTGTCGATCAAGAAGGGATCCAAGAACGTTATTGTCCAGGGCATTGAGTTCACCGACATCAACCCCGGTGTCGTATGGGGTGGTGACGCTCTCGAGCTCAAGGGTCTCAACGATGGTGTCTGGATCGATCACTGCAAGTTCTCCAAGGTCGGCCGTATGTTTATCGTCTCCCACTACGATGGCTCCCGCCTCACCATCTCCAACTCCGAATTCGACGGTGTCACCGACACTTCCGCTTCTTGCAACGGCAACCACTACTGGACCATGATGTTCTACGGTGAGGGCGACCAGGTCACTCTTGACCGCAACCACTTCCACGATGTTGCTGGCCGAGCTCCCAAGCTTGGTGAGCCTGGCACCAACGGTTACTTCCACGCTACCAACAACTACTTCCAGAACATGAAGGGCCATGCCTTTGATGCCTACCAGGGAGCCAACGCCATCATCGAGGGCAACGTCTTTGATGGTGTTGACACTCCTATCACCAAGGAGGCTGCTTCCGTCAGCACTCTGTTCGTCGCTGATGAGAGCAGCGCTTCTGCTTGTCAGTCCGCTCTTGGCCGTGCTTGCGAGCCCAACTCTGCTACCAGCAGCGGTGATCTTCCCTCTCTGAAGGGTGAGAGCGGCCTTAACGCTGTCGCCAAGAACAAGGACAACATCATCGCCCCCGTCTCTGCCAGCGAAGTCACTGCTCTTGTCCTTGGTAGCGTTGGACCAGCCAACGTTGGTTCCAGCTCCAACTCCGGATCTGGCTCTGACTCCGCCCCATCTCAAAGCCCCGAGTCTGGCAATGATGCTACCGAGACCACTCCCACTACACCTGAGACCACTCCCGAGAGCACCCCCGAGACTGCTCCTGAGACTACTCCTGAGGCTGTGAACGAGCAAAAGGAGACCGAGACTGAGCCTGTTGAGAACGCTGAGGTCAAGCCTGTCGCTTCCGAAGACTGCGAGGAGGAAACGGACGCTACCCCTTCCAAGACTGAGGAGAAGCCCGTTGCTCCCGGCGACTGCGACGATGAGATTGAGGCTGCTGCTGACAGCTCTTCCGAGACAGAGCAGAAGCCCGCTGCATCCGCGGCTCCTTCCAAGCAGACATCCTCATCTAGCGACGAGTGTGACGAGGAGCCCAAGGCTGAGGCGAAGCCCGCTGCCACCGGAGACTGTTACGATGAGATTGAAGCTGCTGCTGACACCACTGCATCTGCGACTCCTTCCAAGCAGACATCTTCATCCAACGATGAGTGTGACGAGGAGCCCAAGGCCGAGGCGAAGCCAGTTGCCACCGGAGATTGTGATGAGGGAGAGACCTCCGAGGCCGCCGCCGAGTCCTCCTCGTCCACTGGTTCCACTGCTCAGATGTACGGTCAATGCGGAGGCAAGAACTGGACTGGTGCTACCACGTGCCCCTCTGGAACTTCTTGCAAGAAGATGAACGATTACTACTCGCAGTGCATTGGCTCAAACAGCCGTGTTCGTCGCTATGTCCAGTAAAGAGCGTTGGTTGCAGTTAAATGGCAACGCGACGCGACGTGACGCGGTTGAACTTTTCTTGTAATTATTATCATTGATCTACTCACCTCGATGTCGAGCAATGAAGAGTATATAGCAATTGAATGGGCACAGAACCCGATTTCTCTTTATCTATTTTTTTTTTTATCATACATTTCCAAACCCGACTGACATTGAGCATTTGAACGGCGTGATGACCTCTACAAGTCTCTCAGGGCCTCTTTTCCCAGATCCGGACGCTAGCGCGGCGCGGCGCGTTTATCCACTGGCGAAGCTACCCTGAAGAGAGATTGGTTTTGCAGTTTTACACTTGAAGCGTCGATTTAATAACATAAAAGCTGTCGCCTAAGTCAAGAGATGATAATTCTCATTCGCAAGCTTCAGTGTATAGAGGAATCTGCATAAGAAGTTGTGGTTCAGAGGATCTGCGATGCGTTCAATGTTTGCTCAGTGTTTTGAACTACCTTAGCTTTTGTCCAGTTGCGATGTCAAGCCAAGATGTCAAGCAGAAAAAAGAGCATCGAGTCCAACGTTCACAACGCTCGCGTATTCGAATCCCAGAATAGACACTTTTGTTTTTATTTTTGGAATGATTGCAATAACTAAGCCACAGGAACTCGATCAGTCCTCGCGTGCATGTCCATGTCGTGCCCCAACGACTCCTCCAAGCACCCGCTGTGGATAAGTCTGTGCAAGCTTGCATATGCACGGCATTAACGGGTGCTCACTTTTGGAAGTCAAAGTTGGCATTCACCAATGAAGACGGACGGTTCATGCGACCACTGATCAACAGAGACGCTGCAAGTTGTCACGAGTCTCAATCATGCATGTATCGAACCATTTGCCTTGTTTCATTGAGTTGATGCTGCAGAATTTGTCTCATCATCTCAAGCAGGTTGCTCAAGTCTGCTACCTCCAACTCCCTCCCTCTCTCCTGTCTGACCGAGTCACCCCTCTTATCGACGTGTCTCGTCCAGAGTCATAATATCGTGTTTATTTACTTAGAGGCATGAACAACGAAGCAACAATCTGAAACAGCTGTCGTCAATGATTTGGTGAGGGATTTAGTTAGACTCACCTCGGGTCGGAGCTAAACGGGATCTAACCCGTCCGTTACCGTTGTCTCCACTGCCGAATTTAGCTCAGATCTAGCAGCCTATGGCAGATGGCGATGTGGCTTGACACGTACATGATCCAAAACTTCACCAGCGCATGACCCCAGTATGAGTCACTCAACAAGTTTACCGCTTCTTTTTTCAAGTGGTATAAGAGCACTCTGTTTCAGTTTCTTTGTTTTCGCCTCTTTTCTCTCTCAGATATCAGGCAAAGACACGAGAATTACACGAGAATTGTTCCCGTTAGACAGTTTAAATTGCGCAATCTCCCCAGCCACACACCCTCTTGCTCAGATATCACCAGCCACATCCCCCTCGATAACCCTCCAGTCAAACCTCATGACCCATCTAGCCACATCCCATGACTTGTCAATGCTCACCGCTCTTCTCCAAACAACATTATTTTTAACTCGACATCGTCCAGGTTGAGTTGGAAAACTTGAAAGAATCTGATCTCGAGATATCTCATGTCTCTTGGTCAACAAAAACAAACAAAAACAGACAAAACAGACAAAACATAGCGCACAGGCCCCGTTGGAACGCCGAGAAATTAGTGGTGACGCTTTATTTACATAGACCCTTGAACAAAACGCCCCACGTGGCTGAAGAGTAATTTCCGGGCCTTGTCGTGTCGCGTCAGTGACCAAATCTTCCTTAACTATCCCGTCTAGCAGGCATCACGCCCGCCTGCCCCCTTGAAATCTTTCAACTCTGAACTGCACTGCACTATTTACGTCTCTTGGGTTGGGTTGGCTAGGTAATAATAAACCCCCCACTCATCATCGTATCATTCACTCAATGATCCTCTAACACATCGTCTCACAGACTGCTATGGCCCATCAGAGTCGTGTCAAAGGTCCAGGGATTTCTGCCGCCAAAGCTCCCGCTCCCGTGCCCGTCGTCCGTGACGTCTCTGACTGGGAGGTCTTCACTGATGACGAGTCTGATAGCGACACTTCTCAAAACACTGTCGATTTCATTGAGCCCCCTCCTGCCTACAAGGTAGACGATCCAGGGTTGGTGGTCAACAGACCCACGCTGGGTAGACCGACTTTGGGCAGGCCTGTTGTTGAGCGGCCTGTCCAGGAGAAGCGTCAGTCGTCGTGGCGACAATGGCTCAACAGGGATAAGGTCAGCCCGGAGGCGGCGGATGAACCGACTCTACGTCCTGACCGAAGGGTGAGGCGTCATCGTTCTGAAACCGAGACACCCGAGGAGCGGGAGGCGAGAAGATCAGAACGTCGCCGCCGACACAGGGAGCATGAAGAACGTGGTCGCACGGAGAAGGACCGCCGTACTCGTGACAGAAGCCGGGCAGGTAGTCCAAGCACGCGACACAGACGACACAAGCGACGCGAAGGTGAGGAGAGAGAAGAGAGAAGTGATGAGAAGGAGTCTCGCCGCCTCTCACGGAGGTTCCTTGGACGAAGTGATGAAGAGGACAAGGAACGAGAGAGAGAGAGGGAGAAGCGTAGGTCTATGAGAGAACGACCTACTCTTGACAAGAGACACTCTACCTCTGCTTCCATCAGACATCGCGACCCTGAGTATGCCGAGCGCGAGAGGAGATCTAGTCGTGTGGATGGTGAGAGGCGACACAAGAGCAGTCGTGAGCACTCACGAGTCTCACATAGCCACACTCCTCGCGCTCCTGAAGAGGACAAACATCGCGATGAGGACCGGGAGGCTCGGAGAGCAGAGCGCCGACGACTACACAACGAGCGCAAGGCAGCTACCCCCAAGCACAGTGACTCTGACCGCGGCGAGAAGGAGAGGTCATACACAAGAAGTGTTGACCCTGAACGCGCAAGAGAGCGACGCCATAGCCGACATCTCAGCCAACTTGACAACGACAACCGGAGGGACCGGTACAAGGACTACGAATCAGCCCGAGCCTCAATGAAGATCAAGAGCCCAAGTCCAGGATCAGATCCTGAGAAGGAGAAGTTGAGGATGTATGAGAAGGAGCGCGAGAGGGAGGAGGAACGACAGAGAGAGCGTGAACGCGAGAAGGAGAATGAGCGCGAACGCATCCGCTTAGAGGAGAAGCGTAAGGCTGAGGAGAAGAAGAGGATTGAGGAGATGGAGAAGGAGCGTGAGAGAGAGCGACTCGAGGAGCAAAAGAAGCTTGAAGAGAAGAAGAGAGCTGAGGACAAGCGACGTGCTGAGGAGAAGAAACGCGCCGAGGAGAAGCGCAAGCTCGAGGAGAAGAAGAAGTTGGTCGAAGAGAAGCGTCGCCTTGCAGAGAAGAAGCTCAAGGCCGAGAGTCGACGAAAGGCCGCTGAGGAGCGTGAGAAGGAGAAGGAGCGCGAGAGACTTGAAGAGAAGAAGAGGATCGAGGAGGAGAAGCGTCTTGAAGAGGAGCGACGTATCGAGGAAGAGCGAAAGCTCGAAGAGAAGAAGCGTCTGGAGGAGAAGCGCAAGGCTGATGAGAAGAGACGCGCTGATGTCCAGGAGAAGGAGCGAAAGCTCGCCGAGGCCAAGAAGCGTATCGAGGAGAAGGAGAAGCGCGCTGCTGAGCGCAAGGAGAAGGATGCTCGTCGTGCTCTCCGCAAGCAACAGAAAGAAGAGCAAAAGAAGAAGGATGCTGCCGCCGAGGAGCAAGCGTACGTTCCCCCCCCTCAACCATCTGTACACTATATACTAACACCATCATAGAAGCAAGCCTCAGATTCTCGGCCCCAACAAGTGGCCCGCCCCAGGAGCACGCCTCGGCCCTGCCCTAGGCCCCCTGCGACTAGCTACAGCTACAGTTCCAGCTACAGAGACCAAGCCGAAGCCGGCTATTGTTGACGACTCCGACAGTGGTGTCGACTAAGCGAGAGGAACAAACAGTACATGAGGCGTTCGGTTTTTTCCGGGATTGATCAAAGCGGTTTATGTTTGATCTATGACACAACATCTCCACTCACAAATATGAACTTGAACTTGCAGGATGAAAGGATTCCTGAAATGGTTCAAACCGACTAATGCGGCTTTGGAAGAAGCCTACTTTATACCCTGACTGATGAAACAGTCGCAACTCCACTCAAAGAAATACTTTAACGTTAATGCTCTGTATGAGTATAATATGAATATGAATGATTACGAACACTTTGGTTTCTCCCGTGACTGTGACGTGATGACTTGGACTACTTGATCATAACTGCGCCTCCATCGACGATGAGGTCCTGACCCGTCACAAAGCCAGCGTTGACCATATACTCAACAGCCTGAGCAATATCCAACGGTCTTCCAGCTCTATTCGTAAGATGATCCTCCACGTCCTTATCCTCATTCAAATGCGCCCATTTAACGCCCTTCTCATCACCCTCCTTTGACTCGTGACCTGCCTTGATACGACCTGGCGCCACTAAGTTCACCCTGATCCCAAACGGTTGCAGGCTCACAGCCATACTATGCGTGAGTCCCAACAGACCAGCCTTTGCAGATGCATAGCCTTCTTGGTTTGGATCGCTCTGTTTTGCGCGGAACGATCCAACGTTGATGATGCAAGGTCCAGCAGTGCTGTGGCTATCATCCGTCACAGGCTCTGTATCCTTCTCATTCTTCATGAACGGGATACAAGCCTGTGACACCACAAACGGCGCTGTGAGGTTCGTCTCAATGTACGCTTGCCACTCCTTTAACGTATCTCTATCAACCATAGTCTTGCCATCTTTCCAATGCGGTGACGCAATGCCGCCATTGTTGATGACAACGTCGATATGTCCACCAAGAAACTTTGCTGCTTGCTGAATCTTTTCGTAAATCTCATCTGTGTTACGCAAGTCGCAGATGGAAGAGTCAACTGCCTTGGAATCGTAATAGGACTTGAGATGCGTGCGTGTCGTGTGAGTAAGTTCTGGCTCGTCTATGTCGAGGATGAAGACGCGGTACTGCTTTTCGAGGAAGTAGCGTGCGAGGGTTCGCCCGATACCACGGGCTCCACCGCTAACAACGGCTGTTTTAGGCATGATGGTGATGTTGTAGTGAGGATTAATCTGGCTCATGTGAAGGGAAGTCGAGTGGTAAGATCGTCAGAGATACGGGCGTCATGAGCACGTACTGAAGACGTCACGCTACGTCATTTTGACTCTGGATATTTAAAGAAAAATGCAGAGCGGTAAATTCTTATCGCCGTGCATATCATTTTTTGGATTAATGCGTATTATTCACTTCAGGCATGGTGGTAGAGAGGGGCTGTGGTATGGTTGCCATTTCGTAATAATGAGGAGGCGTATGGGGTAGTTTTATGACGAGTCAGGGGGATAGAACTTGGACAATCTATTTTCATTTGGCATAGTTTCCCGATGAATTGAACTACGGTTACGTTAATAAATATTCCGGGCATCTCCTCTAACTTATCGTGACATCTACCAGAGGATTCTGCCTCGGCTGATGTACCCACAGAAAGGCCCTCCAGGTTAAGGCCATGCTATATCATATGTTCTATCATGGCCCTTGTCGTTATAGGAAGTGTTGTTCTGGGTATTTACTATACGGTCCGTTTCGATAGGATGGGAGATGGCTTCACGGCTGCGAGCTGGATCGTTGCCATAGGCGTTATGGCTTTAGTTGGTCCGATGGCTCGACATTATCCCCGTTGTTCATGCTGGCATCCGGCAACACCATATTACCATGGGATACATAGAGCCAGCACACTGCCAAGATCATGAAACATAGTTCTGGGATGCGCAAGGCATGAATGAATAGAACCAAAACTGAATATTGTATTACTTGCCTTAGCATACTTCCATTAGCGCATTTCCATTAGCACTTCCATTGAGGGACTTCCATGAGACACTTTCACATAATATTAAAAAATACACCTCATAGCCAGTAATAATCTATTATCGCGGTGCATAGCATGTCGTCCATTAATGCATGTTATTCAATTCCAGGCAAGGTAGTACAACAGTCCTTTCATGCACAGCTAAGGCTTCCACCCAACCACCGCTCGAACAGCCTGAGTCATAGCACCTACTTGCTTATTCGTCTTGACCGTCTTGCCTTTATTGTATCCCTCTCTGTAAGCGATCCTATCCTCGCCTGCAATTCATTAGCCTATGAAATCAAGCACTGAGTTATAGCAAACGGTCTTACCAAGTAATGCTTTAACCCAATACTTTGGTGCTGCCTTCTGTTGTTCATCCCACACAGTCAAAAGATAGAGCGCAGTAGTGCCATATTCGGTCTCATGCTGATGTACGGAAGCGTTGAACTCCGGATTGACACGCTTGGCGAGATCGAGCCGAGTTTTAGTTGCCTTGGCCGCAGTTTCGATTGTCACAAATTTATCTTTACGGCTGATCTTATTCAGCCCAAGGTCGCGTGCGACGGGATCAAAGACAGTAGCATCGAAGTGCAGATCATCGCCGAAGAAGATGTCGTTTCGAGTGAGGGAGCCATCAACCTCGATCTGGTCGTGCTGAGCCAGGTCTCGGAGATGGAAAGTTTCGCTGGGTCGGTCTGAGGTGGAGATATTGAGCTGAAACACCATGTTGACGGCATCGATGTAAAAGCCATCTTCGAAATTATAAGCGGCTTGGGCTGCATGGTTGATCATGTCATAATTGATGTTTGAGCCATCACGCGGAAGGTAACCGTGGTTGGCGAGAGCGTTGAGGCCTGGGCATGGTGATCGACCTGTAGTGTAGTGAGACCCAATCTTAGCATTTTGGCTACCTGCTCCAATTTGATAGAAGACTTACTGTCGTAGGGTCCTGCGGCGCGGAACTCATGGCCCTTTGGATCCGGCAGTGCAGAC
The DNA here is from genome assembly GCF_019915245.1 of Fusarium musae. Taxonomy (NCBI): domain Eukaryota; kingdom Fungi; phylum Ascomycota; class Sordariomycetes; order Hypocreales; family Nectriaceae; genus Fusarium; species Fusarium musae. The sequence continues at coordinate 3,548,525 of NC_058391.1, forward strand.
ACCGCAGAGGCCACGATTGCGAACAACGTTGAGGGAAAAAGAAAAGCTTTCATTCTGCAAAACAATACTCTTCGAGTTTGTAAGAAACAGAATAATGATGAGACACATATTTACAACATTTTATCTCTTTTATCACTGCGGTATCTTCTATTCCTGTCAAGAATACGCTGCTGGTAGGCGTATTGCGTATTATTAGCGGCGTAGTTTTAGCGGCAAGCGTATAGCAGGCGTATTGCCTACAGGGCATTGGTGGATCAAACGGCGTACCACTTTAGCGCCCTGCTTGGGGCGCATCCACTTTATGTACTTGAGTCCATCATGAGATACCAAGTTAGCTCCGTGAACACAGAGCAGCACCACAGGGACAAACGCACTGACGTAAAACCCTTTATCGAGTAAACACGATTAGCCGCATAAGGGGAAACGCAGCATTGTTGCCTTTATTTGCCTCACAGAAGCTCTGCTGAGACGCCTTTGATCATCTCACGTATGCCAGTTTGGCAATCTCGTCAGCTGCAACATCACGCCCCTTCTTCCCTGCCTTGATCCTATCACCCAGCCATTTTGCTCGTCTTTGTAAGAAACTCTCACCACAACCATCTATTCCTTTCATGAAGGCATCCAGCAAGCACTCACTCGTCCAGTTGGGCGTTGAATCCTTGCAACCCCAAACCCCAATGCCTCTTGTCTCAGCTAGAGCAGCATAGTTGTAGAGGTCTGCCCACAAGGGAAGTACTACTTGCGTGACACCGGCTCTTCAAAATCGTTAGTGGTTGCATGTCGAGTAGTCTCAGGCATTTACTTACGCAAGGGCTTCGTGATAGCAGTTCGAACCACCATGATGTACTGAAGTAACAATGTTCCCGGTCTCGAGAAGTGACGCCGGGTCTGCCATAAGCCAACTTGGCATCTTTAGTCGCTCGTTGTCGAGGTAGGGCTTCAAGTTCACCAAAAGTTCATCAGAGAAGTCTCCCAGCTTATTGAATTTCCATAGGACCTGGTAATCAGTAGTGGATAGTAACGCTGCGATGGAGGTCGCCATGACTCCAGCACGACTTTCGTCATACTGCCAAGCATTAGCTACACGTGCATTCTCGTATTCTTCATGACCTACAGCAAGATTACTGCCGAGATTAATGAGCACTGTAGGAGCTTTCTTGAGCCAAGCTGCAGTTCCAGGATCTTGTTGATCAGCTGGTGGCCCCGACAGAATGATTGGCCCAGCACAGGTGACATTTGGAGGAAGAACCTCGACTGGGATCATGGCGCCCTGTGTGTTTTGAGTGATCCACTGAACACCCGGTCGATGTATCCCGAACAAATTTATTGGTTCTCTGAGTCCAATCTGCTGAAGTCGACCTTTCTTTTCCAATATATCTGGTGTAAACATTGCGCTGTAAATATAACGGATATTCATGTATATATTCTCCGGAAGCTTGAGCCAAGGTACTGGGAAGGGAAACCCTGATGATGGGCTATGGCTATTAGTGTCAGTCTATTTTGTCGGAGGTAAAGACTCACGCAGGGTATTTCCAGAGCCTAGTCCAGAACGGCTGAATACCCAAGAAATGGTCTACAAGAGTATTAGGCGTGATGAAGGCGTGTTGCCTATTTCTTTTGCGGGTGGCATCTATAGCTGGCCGGAACCAACTGTCGAGCACAATAACAGCCGGATCTACTTCGTCAATGATAGTAATAAGCTCTTTGTACAAGTGTACATGATCTTCAAACATCCATGGCGATATCCAAAGCTGTATGTGCTCGGCCAAAGTAGCGATACCTCTCCATCCGGGAGGGGATATGAAGCTTCGACCTTCTCTGGCAATTGCCTGCACAAATGTCGGACCTGCGAGACCGTGAAAAGCGATAGATTTAGCATGAGGAGATTTAATCCTGGCGAAGGAGGAAGCCCGTTCCAGCTTTTGCTCGATAGTTGAAAATGAAGCAAAATGAACTTCTATATCTGGGTAGTTCTCTAGTATCGCTGATGCAGTCGCAAGATGCACATTGGAAAGACCGGGCTCGCTGTTTGTGAGGAAAAGCACTGTTTTTTTTCGTCCTTTGACATATCGCGTATAATCTGTTGAGGTTTGGAGGGATAAGAAGTAAGCCAGAGGCGTAATAAGGAGGGCAGCGAATAAGAGAACACGGGACAACATGGCTAGCTCTACATTCACTGCAATTATCTCTGATGCTATTCAAAGGTTAATCATAGCGACAGTGAGTTGTCTCATGGTTCTCTGCACAACAAGCTATGGCAAGTGTCTGCCTGCCCCCGCTTCAACTCATGTTCCGCATTGGACTTGGTGAACATCGCTTAGCCAATTCCACCAGCTCCTCCAGCTAGTCAGCCATTCAAAGCACCTCGCCTTAGGAGCTCTATCTTGGAAAGGATTACGGAGTAGCTCATCCTTAAACTGCTGCCTACTCGGGTTGAGGAGGGGCATTGAAAACCCCGCACCACAGAGGGAAGCGTAGGGAATGTAATCCTCCGCATGCTACCTTGCCATCCACCCAGCTTGGCATCTCGCTTGTTACCATGGCGGCAACTCGTACAGACAAACGACTTCCCCCCGCATCATGGCAGTCATTACACCAATTTTCAAAGTCTCTGATATCGGCGACAATGGCGGCTTTGCTCAATTACTTACCCTTCTTCAAGAAGGAAGAGCAACGTCCTCTCCCCAACATTGTTGAGTCAGATGACATCATTCCAGTGCACTTGTTCGACGATACTGCAGCGGCGAGGGGAATCGTGCTGGTATGGACTTTGCAGTTCGAAGACGTATTGAACCCCCATAAATTGAACGATGCTTTGTCCAAGCTCTTTGAAAGAGACGGATGGCGTAGGTTGGGTGGAAGATTTCGGCAAAGGGTATGGCTTCATAACTATCCGAAGTTCCTCAATATTGACCCGCATACAGTCAGACGGCGGACTCGAGATACATGTCCCGCAAGAATTTACAGAAGAGCGGCCAGCAGTTTATTTCACCCAAGAAGAATATGAAACCCCAATGTCAGAACATCCGCTGGCTTCACGATTACCCAAGCCCACTGGGAGTATCTCTACTTATACTGGACCGAAAGAATTCTGTGCCCTTGGACTACGCCCTGAGACGCCTCGCAACATGGATGACTATGTTCATTCTGACATACCTCAATTCTGTCTCCATGTGCAAACCTTCACCGATGGCACTCTTGTCAACTTGACGTTTTCCCATGTGACAACCGACCTGATGGGGTTGTCTGCCATATTCGAGGGTTGGAGTCAAGTCCTTGCTGGGAAGCCAGAAGCTGTCATCCACATGCCAGGATACCGGAAAGATGTGTTTGACGACATGCTTAAGTCGCCATCCATGGAACACCATGTTCTTGCAGACAAGATTCTTGATGGCTGGCGTTTCAAAGCCTGGGGCCTACGGAGCCTGTATGAATCGTGGAGATCCGGCGACATTCAGTCGCGGACTCTGTGTATCCCGAAACATACAGTTAGTAGGATGATGCAGCAAGCGAGAGGCCACCTGGAAGAGGACTGGAATAATGGGAAGCCTTTCATCAGCGAAGGTGACGTCTTCGCCGCTCTTTCTTGCCTCATGCTGGCCAAGTACCAAGGTCAGGACACGAATCGAGAGCTGGCAACTATCATGGCTGTTGACCCTCGAAGTCGAGCCCGATCGATATTCTTACCAGACAAAGCCTACGTACAGAACTCTCCTACCAATGCCTTTGTGTTCTGTCGTGCAAACGAAATGTTGGACCTACCACTGGGGAAACTTGCTCTCCAAGTGCGAGAGGCCATACAAGCACAGACCACAGAGGAACAGCTGAAAGCCTCAACAGCGCTCTCAGTGGAGTCTATGAAGACAAACAATATGCCTGTCGTCTTTGGAAGCACCAACATGGCTGCCCAGTTCATGTCGAATTGGAGCAAGGGTGACCTTGCTGGAAAGTTGGACTTCAGCCCCGCGATAGAGCAAGAGGTAAGCCCTGAGTCTAGAAGGGGGAAGAGAGGACATCCTGTGTATTATCAGGCTTCTGATCCCGGACATAATACTGTCTCTGCCATATCTAGCGTGTTTGTTGTTGTTGGTAAGGACTACGAAGGGAACACTTGGTTTTCCAACTCGTTGCCGCAAAAGATGTGGGTAGACTTGATGGAATATCTTGAGCAGTTCGGTCATGCTGGTCGAGAGTCTAAACTTTGACCGAGATCTTTTCTTTTAGCTGGGAGAGGACGCGATAGCTTGGACAGCATCTATTGAGCCTTTGAGGTAGCGGCTTTGTTTTGTCCAATGAGAGATCTTGATATAGCATGACACTTTATCCGAGTAGATATTGAGATGTTGGCAGGTTGCACTCTATTCAAACGCTATCTATATCTAAGCATCCCCAAAACTCCCCGCTTGTTCGCACCACAATGTTCATATGAGCTCCGTAAACTTCGAGACCTTTAGAGTCGCCCTTGAGATGTCGTTCACTCACGAAGAGCAGCTTGTGCAAAAAGCACTGGAGTCAATCCCAGTAAAGACATAGATCCCCAAGCCCACGAATTCTGCCTGGGAAACCTCAAGACTTGCCAATATGCCAACATTGTCATGCCAACTCGCAGAAATGCACGGGCAATCAATGGGGCTTTGACAACAATTCCTGTGGTTGTTATGTCGATGCCGTGGGTGAGAATTGATTCGGCTAAAACGCCAACCGTAGCCAAGAGTAACACCGTGTTCTGCTTGCCGAGCCTGACAGGCAGTGTTTTTAGGCCCTCTTTCGTGTCTTCTGGAATATCCCTGATGTCGCATGACGTCTCACGGAAGAATTGGTATAATACGGCGAGATAGAAGCTTCTTGCCCGTAAATCTCTGTTTGGACAGTGATACTCCTTCTGTCGACAGCAATAGGCCATGCTGGCTTCGGCACAAACACTTGCCATACAGAAGGCCACAACCAATGACTTTGCCTCGAATAGCTGGCAGCATTAGAGATAGATCATATATGAAAGTTTAGACTGATCTTACCAGAGTCTTGGGTTTGCTTAAAACCCAGCCCTTCGAGATGGAGTACAATGGTACGCAGGGAATGCCCCAAGCCAAACCAAGAGGTAGGACACGGTATATGTCGTATACGGTGTGAAGGTCTAACGTCGCAGTACACGCTAGGACAATGGCCCATAGGCCATATACCCAAAGGTTCCATATCCACTTGGCAGGCCGGTTGGACGGCGAGAGATCTTTGTATGTGTCCATAGCTAGGGGGAGGATGATTAGTAACATTTCCTTGAGATAAAGTTTCATAGGGACAAGAATATGACTTACAGTCTACGACAGCTGATATGGTACCGATAAGTCCGAGTAGCCTCACAGGAAAGTGATACGAGCCGGTTGCAGCCTGTATAGCACCTATGGCTGGAGCCAGATGCCCCAGCCCCATCAATGCAGGCATTACGCCGAGGCTGTAAAAGGTATTCGTTCTGGACATATTTGAGGTTGAACAAAGCCGAGAGTGTGATCAGCAGATGGAACGGTTGCCAAAGGAAAGGTACAAGGTAAATAAACGTCATAAGGACGAGAGGAGAAGAGAAATACAACTCAAGATGGGCTGCCATGCTTCCACGCGCACAATCGCCGATACTTCCTCCCCCACTCACTGACATTTGTCGACTCCAGGTATCAGACAGCTAGTTTACCAGTGATCCACGGCCACTCCGACACCACTCCTCTCGCCAAGCTGCTCCGTCATTGACCAAGAGCCATCAGTAATTCCGATCGGCCACCATAGGAGCTTGTAACTAATGCATCCCAAGCCTCTCACGTTATCACTCACACTTCATCGCCCAACGGGCACGCGGCAGGAATGTCATCCAATCACTGATACCGTGTGACAAGGATATCTCCGAACAATGTTGTTCGTTCTCGTCATGTAAAGCGAGCTCGTGCAGCAGGCTCTGATTCATGACGAGATATTTCCAAGAAGTCGATCTGACCCTGAATCAGACTCTTGCATACAGAAGATAATTGATCGTCATCAGGCGGCAGCATTCTCACAGAAATCATTGGCTACTTAGGTTCTTGGGGTTGGATCCTAAAAAGTGACGGTCGCATCCTCGAGGTGGGGCAGGAATCAACAAGATGTTCGAGTCTTTGCTCCAGTCAAGATTCTTTTTTACCCTTGACCTCATCCCTAATATTAGCGAGACCCTTACAAGCTGCCTTGGCCTCCACCTTTGGGACAATTCATCACTCTTTCCAATCTCAGGCTTTGTCACAATGGCTGTTGATCTCGCTACCACCGTCCAGGCATTTCTGCCTCGCATTGTTGTGTACACAATCATTGGTACCACTGCGGCATGGCTGCTACACCTTATGCAACCTGCTTTCCAAGCGGCACTCTCCAAAGATTATCAGAAGTTCAACTGGGCTGGCGATAAGAAAGGTGTTGCTACATTCATGAAAGCATCATATGAAGTTGCCCTTAAGTCTCGAGAATATTTCAAGGAGACTCATCGTAAGGTAGGCTATACCTTTTTCTCTTTTAGTGTTCAAAGCTTATAAGATTAGATCCTTGAAGCTGGCCATGGCGGTATTCAGCTCGTGCCAATCCCCCACTGCAGCACCGGTTTCATGCTCATGGTGCCCAAGCAGCTCCTCAATGAATATGTCAAACAACCCGAAAATGACATTTCTCTCAAGAGATATACTCTCCAAGCCCTTGTCCCAGACTACACTACCCTCGGCCCTCACATCGTCATTCATCCCGTCTACAGAAATGTTGTCCACAAAGAGCTCTACCAAAAGGTCGCAGATAAAATGCCCATGGTCAATGAGGAGATGAAGGCTGCTCTAGATGACAATGTCGCCTCAAAGCTCGACTCCAATGGCGTTGTGCAGATAAATATGTGGGACACAGCCAGTGCTATTCTCAGCAGATCTGCCAACCGTATTATCTCAGGTCAGCCTCTGTGTGACAACAAAGAGTACAGAGATGCTACCGCTGAATACGCCGCCACATTCTTTGCGTCAGCGCTGTACGCCCGCTTTATCCCACCATTTCTTCGCCCGTAAGCAGACCCAATACATTGATTTATTGTCCGCTGTTGTGATAGGATGCTGATGTTCTACAGGCTTCTGCTGCCTTACATGTGCCGCCCGCTGATGCGATGCATTGAGACTGCTGCCAAGCACGCGACGCCCGTGCTGAAGGAGCGCATGGCCATTATTGATGCAGCCGAAGAAAAAGACATTGAACCAGATCTACCTGTAAGCTTCAAGATCTACCATTTATCTTTGACAGCGGCTGATGCCTCCCAGAATGACATGCTGAGCGCCATCATCCTGGCCGCCAAAAAGGACCCTAGCGGCCCATCAGAATACGAACCAATGGTCATCGTCGCCAGAATGATGGTTCTCAACTTTGTCCAATCATACACTAACCTCGTCACAATGACCAATCTGGTATATGACCTCATCTCGCTCCCCGCAGGCGACTACGAAGCCATGGTCAGCGACTTGCGTGCCGAGATAAGCCAGGAAATGGCCAAAAGCGATGCCTTTTCACATGAATTCTTCCAAAGGCTGACGCTAATGGATTCCCTGATCCGAGAGAGCATTCGCTACAACCCAATCGGTGAGACGGGCATTGAGCGAGCCGTGGGTAAGCAGGGCGGATTCACTTTCTCCAACGGCATCCATGTGCCGCAGGGTGCCATCCTTGCTGCACCCATCAAGGCCTATCAGAGAGATGAGCGGATGTACCCTGGCGGGTTTAATCCCCGACGATCAATGGAAGATCCGGAGCATCCTAAGATGACGGACATTTCACCGGATTTCTTGAATTTTGGACTCGGACGGGGGGCTTGTCCTGGAAGGTTCTTCACCAGTAACTTGCTTAAGCTTACACTGACGCATCTGCTTATGGATTACGACTTTGAGAGATTGGACAAGAGACCGGAGAATGTTCGGAAGGTTACCATTGACGAGCCATGTGGAAGATTCCTGATTACGCTGAAGAAGAGGAATCATGCTTGAAACGGCATAGATAGATCTCGGCATGTATGTAGAGCAAACTGCAGCCAGAAATTAGTCTCAATCCAGTCTTGATGCAAAAATGAGTGAAGGGAATCTTAAGTGGGATCGCAAGATGTGACCGAATATGATAAACTAGAGGCCAAATGTCTCACTAAACCAACTCTCGGGCATGCATGAACATCTCAAAGGTTCAGAGGATCAACTCCTCTTCCTTAGTCGAGCATTAGCCCCTCCAATGGCGTATTTCCTGATCCTAATTCTACTGCCTCTGGAGCTATCCCCCACTTACAATAGTGATACCCCGCATAGATAACCCACGGAGGTTGATCCTTCACCCCGCATATGACAAGGCAGCAGAATAAAAATCTTGGCAGAGAACATCAGAAGAGGATGAATGCAGCGACATATGCATATTGTAATCTAATCCCTCAAACTTCTGATGTTAATGTAGGATCATGCAAGCCAAGTTTCCAAGGTAAATTGGTACTTTTGTAAATTCCCGCTTACTCCTCCCCTATCTACATGACACAGTGGTAACCAGTGTTGTAACCTAGCAGTTCATGATGAATCCTCCCGGACAAATTCCAACAGGGCATTTGTCACTTCGGCTCGTCTCTCAAGCATGACCCAGTGTCCTGCTCCTTCAAGAACCACTTCTTTGTAGCCCTTGCTTGCATATGGTGTGATACCCCTCCCAATTTGATCCGCCCGTGTAACCATATCTCCACCGCCGCAGATACCAAGAACTGGAACTTTGAGCATGCGTTGCTCATCTGTCAGTGGATCCTCGTCCTCTGCTTGGATCCCACGCATGAGGGAACGGTAGTAGTTGAGCAGGCCTTTGATGGTGTCCTTGCGTCTGTTGATCTCAAGCCAGCGGGCCTTGTCTTGTTCTGTGAGGAATGGGGGGAGGGGACATGTCATGTCGGAGGTCAGCCATTCTCGTGTTCCGTTGATAGCTGCAAGTCCTGTTATCCATAGGGCATTGTTGTCGGCGTATGCGAGGTGGAAGAATGACTCTAGCTACAAGAAGTCAGTGAATTAGTTCAACAGGACTGGGCCAGGCACATACATGATCAAGAATAACTCGCTCAGCATCATATGAGTTGAAGAAGTACCAGTAGCCCAACTGCATATACCCAAGCTCTTTCTGACTCCAGACATTCAATCCATCAATGTCAAAGAAGACTCCTGGTGCTGTATAGCCCGCAGACATGAACACCAGCTTGGAAAATCTCTCAGGATGCCAAACAACAACTCTAGACATGACCATAGATCCCCAGTCATGTGAGACACCAATGACTTTGTCAATCTTCTCATGATCTAGCAATCCTATAAAGTGCCGACTGAGACGCTTCAAATTGTAAGATTCAAGGTCAGCGCGCTTGTCGGAATCGCCATAGCCGAGACAGTCTGGGGCAATGACTCCATAGCCTGCATCTGAGAGGTCCTTGAATTGATATCGCCAGTCGTAGCGCGAAGACGGGCAGCCGTGGATGAAGAGAAATGTTTCTTTGTTGTCTTTGGCTGGGATGCAGTCATAGGCATAAGTATCACCATCACTCGTGGTGAATCGCTTGTCAAAATTGTCCATGACTGAAAAGAAGTAAGCACCAACAACGAAGTTAGCGAATCAGAGCCAAAACGCCTGCTGAACTGTGATTGTTGGGTTGGAACTGCGTTGTCCGAGCCACGAGAGCACTGAAAGGCAGAGCTATAAAAGCTGCGGGTAGCTGTGCGCTAAAACTCAGTGAGCCGTTGCCTGTTCTTCTCACTGTCAAGGGTATTCAGTTGCCCCGCCCTCAGACATTTGCCCCTACGGCTTTCTCCGACAGAGCATTACTACAGTGACAAAACAGTCTCCAGCAAAGCAGACAGCGCTGACAACCTTGGCTCATAACCAAGTCCCGATACCCAGATCACAACTCTTCGCAATATGGCATCGACATTAGAGCATCTTACTCCTAAAATACCTGCAGCATCAATGGACCACAGAGAAGCTCTTCAAATCACAGGAGAAAGGCGAGTCGAAAAGTCCGATCATACCTCATATACTGACCTGATTGACTTCTAGTAATGAGCACTCAGATCTCAAAGCTAAAGAAGATGGCATAGCATTCTGGACGAAGCACACCAAACCGGTTCTGGCATCCCTTCTCAAATCAGTCGGAGACTACACTCCCGAACAGCAAGATGCTCATCTCGAGTTCCTTGACAACTATATCATCCCGACCATGGGGCATGCGCCTGAAAAGGACCGCGCAAGATCACTTCTGACCCCAAATGGCTCACCATTCGAAACCAGTCTCAACAATAGTGACAGCGGCAAGTCATACGTCCGTTTCTGCTACGAACCAGTGTTTCCAGGCTCAGATGGCGTCACTGAAGATCCCATTCCAATAATCGCCGACAAGACTGGTGCTGATCTCCGTTGGTTCAATCAGTTTGCCGCAGAATTCTATCCATCCGGGGAAGATGCTGTGATTTTAGCGGAGAAGATGCCAAAGGACACTATTCGTATACCTAAAGTGTTTCTAGCCTTTGATCTCAAGGAGGACAACCAGACTATGAAGGCGTATTTCTACCCTGTTATCAAGTGGATGACAGCAAAGCAAAACTCGGATAGAGCTGGGTTTGACCTCATCCGACGACTTGATCCCCTTGGTCCATCGTTCGGGCCAGCTATCGACATGATCGAGAAGTACCAGACCAAGTTGTACCAAGATCCACCGCTCACTGTGGTTATCGGTATTGACTGCATAAGTCCCGAAGAAGGTGCTCGAGTCAAGATCTACATCGAACCCCAATCCAACACCTGGGAAGCAGTTGTACAGCACGTCACCTTGGGAGGCCAAGTCACAGACAAAACAACAATGGAAGGTCTAGCGGTTCTTCGCGATATGTGGCATATACTCATAAACGAGCCAGAAGATAAAGAATTTGATGAGAAGTTCTCAAAGAAAATATTAGAAGACAAACCTGACGTTAGCGGAGCGTGCTTCAGCTGGGAACTCAAGCCTGGCCAGGACGTCCCTGAGGTCAAGATTTATGTCCCTTTGAATCAATATTTCAAGAACGACAAGGATGCTGCAGAAGCCATGGAGAAGGTCTTTCGGAAGAGAGGGTGGACTTGGGGCATAGAGGGCACATATAAGAAGATTGTGTCGGATGCATAGTAAGTTCCTACTGAACAAGACGGCCATGATACCTAACAACCCTAGTGGGAGCGATGTTGTCGATGATACGGTTGAGACACCAACTGAGCATACCTTTGTATCATTCAACTTCTCGCAGAAGAAGGGGGTGTACATGACAACATACGTCGCACCATTTGTGAGGTTTTCTTAAATCAGGCGTTGCGCTTGTGGAAAACCGTACTTAGTAACAAATAATCGGAATTAATGTCTTGCAATATGGTATTAAAACTACAATTCTGAGAAGTCCCTGTCATACGATGTAGGGCTAGCCTACTAAGCAGAATCCCCTGGACTCTTCGTCCTCTTCTCAGTCTCTACAACCTCTGTATCCGGTGTAATGGGAGCGTCGATCTGGGAAGTAAACTTCTCTCTAGGATCGCGTAGAAAGAAAGCGGCTAAGATGAATGATTAGCAATCAAATCCCCCATGAGGTTCCCTTGTCATTTCCATCCACTCACCGATGCTGGCGACGAGACATAAACTCGCAGTGGTCAGCCAGACAGCACGAAAGCTTACGCGGTAAGCTTCCAGAAGACCATCAGCGCCAGCGCGAATTATTTCTGGAGAAATGCCGTTGATATGCTTGAGAGCCACTGTATCGTTATGGGCAAGGGCTGGTATGAGTTGAGGCAACTCCCTTTCGGGGAAGCCAAGTGGCAAGACGGCATGAGATATCTTAGGCCCCAAGTTGGATGAAAACCCATTAGAGAAGATGGCGTTGAAGATAGCCAAACCAATAGACCCCCCCAAGCTTCTGATAGATATCATAAGACCAGATGTAATCGCGATCAAGTCTCGAGGTGTTGCAAAATGAGCTACTGTAATCAGCGCTGGCATGCAAACACCCAGTCCGAGACCGAGAGTTATGGGGTATATCCAGATGAGGGCTTGAGGTGTCGACTTGGAGACAGTAGCCATCAAGACCATGAACAGGATTTTGAAGCCAAAGGCCAGTATAATGGGGAAACGTAAAGCCTTACTCATAGAACACCATATACCACTCACGATGGCAGAGATGCCCAGAGCGATGAAGGCCATACTGTACTGGGCGCCGATGACAAGATTATCAGTTGCGAAGAGGACACTGACTTCAAAGGCGAAATAGTTGTTGCCACAGTGGAATGCCATGCCCTCAGCAAAGATGCAACCCAAAGCGAGTGCAAAGTTTCGATCGCGAAAGAGACGATGATGAAACATGCCGTTCTTTTTGATCAATGTCTCATATACGATAAGGGTAACTCCCGAAAGTACGCCGATGAGGAAAGTGGCCAGCACATGGGCATCAGTCCATGAATATAGGTTCCCGCTCCAAGCCAGAGACATGCAAAAAAGGACGAGCGCAGGAGTCAAGAAGCCGTACCCAACCCAGTCCAAGTAACGCATTTTCTCTGCTACGCTGAGGACGATTTCTAAGGCTCTCGAGGGCGGGTTATAGAACAATTGGCATGCGACTGTCGCGACTACATATATGCCAGCGACCATGTACCAGTAAGCTCGGAAGCCATCGTGGTGCTCATGTCTAGTCAACACCCCGCCGATCAAAAGACCGACAATTGCTCCCAAGGAAGCAGCAACATTGATACTTCCCTGTGCCCAAGGACGATACTTGCGAGCGACGACCTCGGAGGAAATGGCGTGAAGGAGCGGTTGTGCACCAAACGAAATGCCTGATACCGCGAAGCCAGCGATGACCGTGCCGGAAGATGAAGCTTTAGCGATAATGAGAGAGCCGGTAAAGCCGCAGCTCGTTAAGAAAATGAGTATCCTTTTACGACCCCAGAGATCGGCGGCTTGCGAAGCAGGGATGCCGAGAAGAGCTGTCAAGATTGCGATGACTTCACTGTACCAGACTGAGTCATTGGAACCACCAACAACGGCGGAGATGTCTCTGGTCAAGGCCCCAGATCCAACGACATTGGCAACTTGGACGAAATAGACAAGGCTGATCGACTGGACGCAGCTTGTCAGAGCAGAATTGTTGGAAGGATGAAGTCGTACTTACAAGTAACAACAGCAGACTCTTCATAGACACATTATTGTTCCCCTTAGCTTCACCAGCCCTTTCGCTGTACTCGCACGAAGATCTATCAGACATGTTTAAAGAGCGTATAGGTCAAAATGAATGTCGTCGAGGAAATCTAGCCCAAGAACTTTTCTGCAAATCTGTCCTGGTAGTTATAAGCCATGAAGACACGGCACGCAGGGTCCTGCGCATTGACGTCGTATTTCCGTGTTGAACCTTATTTTGGCGCATTAATCCTTAGTTTCATGATGTTGATGTTTCGAACAGAAAAGGTCATGGCGCAAACTTGCCTATTGCGTTATGCCTCCTAGCATGGGCGGGCGTAATCTTCGTGCGATAAGCAACGCGCTTTGACAGTCATACTTGGAGGGTTGTCTGGACATCAAGGGCATGAAAAACATTGATTAGAAAGGTGCTTGGACTCAATTCGAGCTATCGCGTGCTATCAACACTTTTTACTGGCTTCCTTTGAAAATCTTGGAAAAGTCATGCTCATTCCAGTACATGGTGGGCTTCAAACCAGCCAACTTCCATTCCCCATCGATCTTTGCATAAGTATGTTGCATAACAGCATGGCAGTGCCCCTTGGCCTCAACTGTCTTCTTGTCGGGTCCTGTGTACCGCTGGTGAGCAGCACGGAGCTGGTGAGTACCGATTATACGGCCATCGGAGAGAGCTTCATATTTGGAAGCTCCGATGAAATGTTGGCTGACAACAAGAGGGTCACCAACAAATCCAGGGTCTGAGACCATGGCGACAAAGTCTTTGTCCGGCATGGCATCCCACTTCTCACCGGTCACTGCGGTATAATCAACCTTGAGGACATTCTATTAGCGGGGACAATGGCCAAGTGTTTTCTTCGGGAACTCATACAACTAGTTCCGGGGCGACGATGCTGGCCAAGCGATCCCAGTCCTGCGAATCAGTCAGATGAGTCTGGTCTTGCCCATAGTATGACTCTACAAACCTTTGCGTCGAGGCTGTCTCCCCAGTCGAAAGTGATTGCAGCAACTTGAAGAGCATCTATTTTATTATTAACGTTTGCTCGGAACTAAAAGTAACCGACGGTTTGAAGGTCACTAACCGGCGGGATCAACTCTTGAAGCAACCATGGCGCCGGTGTATGAGGATTGATTGACAAAATATATGGAGCGTATGGTTAATGTTTCTAGATATGAAGCGGGATTAACGAACTTGATCGATCTAAGGACAAATCTGGGGAATTATTAGAAGTCAAGGAGAAAAGCAATCGTTCTTATGAAGTACGGAACTTCCGATCTCGTTCCGTCCGTATCCCGATAGCGGATCTCCCCCGCCGCTAACTAAAGTTGGTCAAGTCTGCCGATCGACCTCGAGTGCCAGGGCAAGGGGAAAATAACTCTGACCCGGCTTCGATATGCAGCAAGAACTGCCGAGAACCTTGATACCAGCCCGGCAGGTCCGGCAGTGTCAGAGCGGAGAAGTATTATCAGGATAAGTACATCTAACTCAGATACACCTTATATGAAACGGTCTTTACCTGCAATGCATTACTCTATTCCATCTGTATCCTCTAGAAAACCTTGGATCAAATCAACTCACCTTGGAATATACCAGAATGGCAGCAACTATTCACCTACCAGCCGTCAAACTCCAGAAAATCCAGGAACGATTCCCGGATGCCATCATATCAAAGATCACCTCAGCACCTGACCATCCCCGGTTCAATTACGACGGCTTCAAACCGGGCCGTCGAGTTCTAGAAGCAGGCCATGTTCGCTATCCGGGTCGCAGGCCATTCGGTGTACCAACTGTATATGAGCGAGACCAAGCTATTACGGTTCGCGATGGCGCTCGTCTATACGCAGACATCTTCCGCCCCGAAACGTCTGATACACAGCCTGTTCCATGTATCCTTCCGTGGAGCCCATACGGTAAAACTGGTACGGGACCTCAGAACTACGACTTCATGGCCCCTTATCGAGCTGGAATCGCGCTTGATCGCACATCAGGCTATGAAAAGTTCGAGGCTCCCGATCCTTCCGAGTGGGCTGAGCGTGGCTACGCTGTTTTGAACATTGATGCTCGTGGTGCTGGACATAGTCAAGGAGTCATTGCACGATGGGGCATTCAAGAAGCAGAGGACGTTTATGACGTCATTGAGTGGCTGTCTAAACAGCCTTGGTGCAATGGCTCCGTCGTGATGGCCGGGAATTCCTGGTTGGCTATATCGCAGATTAACTTTGTTTCCAGAATGCACCATCCTGCATTGAAAGCGATTGCACCCTGGGAAGGTTATACAGATCTGTATCGCCACTATGTTGCCAGGGGTGGACGTCCCCATATTCCTGGCTTCCACCGGATGATCTCAAACGGGCTTGCGGGGCCTGAAGGTGCTGAGAACGTTGTCGCCATGCTTGAGAAACATCCGCTGTACGACGACTACTGGGAGGCCAAGAGAATTCCTGTTGAGAACATCGACAATATTCCTATGTATGTTGTTGCTTCATACTCAAGCATGCTGCATACATATGGCTCGTTCCAGACTTTTCGACAAGCCAAGACAGAAAAGAAGTGGCTTCGTGTCCATCCGTATCAAGAATGTAGGTAAAACTGGTTTCTTAGTCCTTCTCATGCCAATCTGTGTAGTAGTAGCATATACTCATGGCTGAACGTCGCTGATCTGTTGATTGATAAGGGTATGACATGTATCGACCATCCGTCTCAGATGAACTTCAGCAGTTTTTCGACTTCTATTGCAAGCCTGATATTGTCAAAGGCACAAACTGGGAATCCTCAACCCCTCGGGTCCGGCTTTCACTGCTTGGCTTTGAGGCAGACGGGAGTTCCGCCACGACTGTTATCGAGAGGCCTGAGGAGAGTTACCTGCTTGCAAGACAAAGGCTACGAACTCTATACCTTGACGGGGAAAAAGCAAAACTAGTAGATTCAACACCAGATCAGGAATCCATAAAGTCGTATGAAGGAAAAAGTTTGACTGATAGATTGGTGAGTCTTTATTGCCTTGGGAGCATACGGGTGACTGACGAACTGTTAGACCTTTACAGCGACATTTGATGTCGCAACTGAGCTGGCTGGCTACCCAAAGGCAGTGTTATACATGTCATGCCCCGACCATGACGATTTCGATGTTGTAGTGCAGGTTCGCAAGATCGATAGCAACGGCCGGCAGCTCTCACATCTCAACTACCCTTGTCCTGTTCCAATTGACGAGGTACCCGATGTAAACACAGCGAAAACTTTAGGTCCGCAGGGCTTCCTTCGAGCTTCGCATAGCGTCTCTCTTAAGGGACATGGCGGGCCCGTTGTTTCCCACGATCTGTCGCGTGAGACAGACGTTTTGTACAGCCACCGTGTTCGACGGCCCATCAACCCTGGTACAATTGTCCGCCTAGAGATCCCCATATGGCCGATTGGGATGGCGTTCGCCGCTGGAGAAGGCATAGCGCTCAACGTTTCTGGGCATGATATGTGCCTACCTGAGACTGACTTGTGTCGCTTGAGAGAACCAGAGGATGAGAATGTCGGGAGGCACCATGTTCATACAGGAGGTAAGTACGACAGCCATTTGATCATTCCTGTTATCATGGGTTAGTGCGGTCAACTGTAGTGGGGCAGTCAGTGACAGAAGCTGATACACCTCGGTCTCGTGGATTGGTCGTGACTCGGTGCAATGGCCGATGTATAAGAGTCTCCGTGCATTTTATCATGTTCACATTTCTTCCTCACTACCAAGGCAAGCCTCAGAAAGCAACGAAAAAAGAAGCCTGTCAGACGTCCATCAATGCCCGCCCCAAGAACGCGCCCGAAGGCAGACCGTCCCAAGGGCCGAGATCATCAAGAGTAACATCTCTCTATACAGCAGCCACTCAAAAGAGCAGACCACCGCCATCCTTGCGGACAGATCGAGAGGACCAGAAAAGGGGTATTCACTCCAGGGCATCGAGGATATTCATTCATCAACCAGGGTGGGATCTGTGGCTCTTTTAGGGAACCAAGAGAAGGTCGAATACTATAGAAATGATTCTCTGAAGTATTGTCGACATGAAGAAGAAAAGAAGAAAAGTCCAAATGGTCGGCGGCAGAGCAGACTTTTATAGAGAGCTGCTGTGGATACAGTGACTAAGCGGGTTTGTTTAGCGAGTGCAGAGTTTTTTTCGCTGGGTTCAGCAAGATTGAGATGAGGCTGACTAGTCAGCGTGCACGGTGGTGAAAACTCTGTTTCTCCTCAAACAGAGCCTCGTTATTGGGTAACTTGCTTTTTCCTGTTATTTTCTTTTAGTTTTTTCTAGAGGTTTCTGACTGTTGATTGTTTTCATTCGCCGCTTTCATTCTTCCGCTCTGCTACTGGAGATTTCCTTCGCTGCTAGTTCTCCACTCTCAGACTTTCCGTGTCCAAGTGTAGGATGAGTATCTGGGGACCTACTGTTACAGCAAGTAACTACACAAGACGCCTAAATATACTTGATGAATTTTCATTTGAGGGCAGAGCAGACGGGCAAGACTTTGAATCTACCTCAGAGTAAATCGTCGCAAGCTCAAGGCCCGTGCTTGGGACCTCCATTCCAACACGGCCTCTCCAAACATGTATCCAGCCACATAACATTCTCCGACAAAGTAAAATGTGTCGTCACCCAAAGGTCGTAGAATATAAGGAACCGGGCCTCCAGCAACAACACATACTATATCGCCTTTCCTAACAAGATCAGGTCCGATTCCTATCAAACAGTTCGTCGCTCTGAAGATCTGTCGGTCGTGACACACGTTGCTCACGGCCTGTCCATATCTAGCAGCCTCTTCATCGCAAGGCTTCGCGTTTTTGAAGTAATCCACTTTACAAATGATAAGATATGCTCATTCATCGCCTTCTGCTCCTTCAAGATGTTACCGTACCAATCCTGACCAGCTGTCAAGACGAGAGACAACCCAGCTTCTATACTATTATGGCTACGCACATGCACGTTCAGCCAATGGTTGAGCTCCGTCTTTTGCTTTATGAGTCCCTTGTGACGTGATCGGCGATCTTTCGTGTTTGCTGTAGGAAATACTCGGTGAGCAGATATTACAGATGCGAGGACAAATCCTTGGAGGATTAGACACCGCTCGTTTTGGCTCCAAGCAAGCTTTGCCGGAGGATTTGGTTTCCAACCAGCTGACGCATTAAACTTCATACTGGCTCTATGAGAGATACTAATGCTCCTAATCGGTTTCACATGCCAACGTGGTATCCATGTTGGGAAATCGGGGTAAAATAGAGATGTATGCCGGACTGCAGAAAGGATTTCGAGGGGATTCTCGTGAGTCTGATAGACCCAGTAGAAGACGCGACTGTATAACTTATCTGGAGGCAGGCGATAATCTGGGGGTATGGGGGTGCGCCCTGGCCCTGTATGTTGACTCGGAAGGCCCAAGATGGCGTATATCCGATCCAAACGTTCTGAAACGTCGAAATTTCGGGTCAGTCGAAGGACATCCAAAAATGACATTGAATCGCCCCGAAACTGAGTCGAAGACATTCGGTACATGAGATAAGCGTTCATCAGACCAGTCCGAGCGTCTAAGCCTCCGTGGAAAGGACCAGGAGACTTCTTTGACTTGCTGACGCGATTGAAAATCGTCATCAAGCTCTTACTGTTCCTGATCAGAGCCGTTGCGAGCCCCAACAAAGTCCAGGATATCTCGGCGTCTCCCCATCGAATGATCGCACGACGCGAGGAAACTAACTCTTGGACCACCCATAATCGTTTCCAGTAGCCACTCTGAAATACCTCAACGATTTTACACATAGAGGCCTCGTTCTGAACACAGCCATAAATGTTATTGGATGACGACGAAGACCTATCGTTCTGATCAAGGTTTTTCCGAACTTCGAACCATGCTGAGGTCAAAGCTTTGATGGCATTGAAGCACATACTCGCATGGGTATAGTCCTTGCCAACAAATCCAATGACTCTAAATGCTTGGGAGTATATCCTTTGCATTATACTGACTTGATGAAGACGTTCCTCGTGGTCGGACTGATTGATACACAATGCATCGGCCCACACGACCCGAATTTGTTGCTCGAGCCGAAGATGCAGTAGAATATTTCGAAGATACGCGTTGATAGATATTTTCTCACCTCCAAGACGCATAGACGCTCTCTGATTACCACCCTCACTCCACTGATAAGAAATTGCTTCAAAGCGAATGCTTGCTGCGTTCAGATCCAGGAGTTCGAACGAGGCCACCAGGGTGTCCTCGTTCACTCCAGGCTGGATCAGAAGCACGCGAATGTGCGAGTGAGAGGGCAAAGGGGTATATACACTCGGCTGAAAGAATGTACGTTGAAGCCGCCCACCTAGCCATCCCAAGAACCCGGGATTGTGAGAGACATTAACAAGCTGAGTAGATGTGTTGGAAGTTGTACCATAGTTTTGTGCTGGAAAAGGCATGTCCAAATAATCGCGACACATGTCCCGGTAAACGCTTGCTTCCAAAGCCCGTACAGCATTGGATCCCTGGTTTGTATGCAACGCGGCTGTGTTGGCCTCCGAGGAAGTATCATCACCACCAAGATCCAAGGTGTCCAGGTTGTTCTCCGTGTCTGGAACTAGTATTAGACCATGTTTAACAAAAAGGTACAAGAATAGGCTTGACATACCAGCAGTCTGGGCCCTGGGCTGGTGAGTAGTCCCATTGGTGTCGGAAGTATGGGCAATAGCTCCAGCGAGACTGCCGCCCCCGAAAAATAGTACTATAGTCCATTAATTCCCCTCGTACTATGTGAAGCTAAGCAGATATATACACACAGTTGAGAACACTTTCGGTTCCCTCAAGGAACACAGACTCAGAAACTTGATTGCCATCATCAATATCAGAGAGCTGATGATCGATCTCGTCGAAGCCAGCCTCGTCATCTTCCTCGGACTCGCTGATGATACTTTCGGTATCCGAGTCAGAGGAGGCTGTGATACCGCTATCTGAGTCATCTGAACTTGACATTTTGGCTGCGGCGTATCTTTGGGAAGTTAAGAGAGATCAGGTAACAGTATCAAAATTTCTGCGGGCAGAGTTCTTTCTCATCTTCTTAGCATTTAGTGGAAGCGGGGAAGTAAGTTATTGTCAGATTTTGCAACTGAGCTGTAGCCTGTAACGCCACATTCTGCCTCGCGGCGGTGGTTCGCACATGAGGCTGACACTGCAGCATGAGGCCAGTCGGGACTAAGCGAGCCAAACTGACTTCACATTTGAGAAAGTTTGTGTTTCTGTTGTCCATAAGTTCATTCGACTACGCATTAAGCTTTCCTTTGGGGCAATTGTCAAAGGTGTATTTTATTGAGCTCAAATCTCCACAGTACTATAAAGCCGGCGATCCTGCGCCAACCCTTTCATTCTGTCATCCTCCAGACAACAACTTGAATTACAAGAAACAAAAAGTACAACGCCGTGAAAGTATCAGTACAAGACTTCGCTGCCTCCGCAAACCTTATTAAACATGGATTGTTTCTCTTCTCTTCCGCCCGAGATCAATGTAATGATCATGCTTTGCCTCAAGACCAGATCAAACATCAAGCCGCTTCTCTCCGCATCACCTACAATACTCCAAAATTACCTAAGATCGAAAGAGTACATTCAGAAGGCTCACCTTGAAGCTGAGCTGTCGGGGGCCCTACTTCGAGACGCTCTGGTCGTTGCAAATTTCCCGTCCAAGAACCGACAGTTACACATCGTGAAATGGAGCCAGGGGCAGCTTCCGAACCCATTCCTGCACCATGATGCGGCTACCATCGATCGTCTTGACAGACTCTACGCTCAACTCGCGAGATATATCGAGGACTATATCACAAAGGCCACATCGATCTATCCGCCTCGCGCTTACATGTGTATTCCAAGTCCTTATTACCATGTGGATCAGCTGCAGTTTAGAGGCCAACCCATTGGCGTCGATATCCTCAGGGTCGATACGCTCACAGATCTTGAAAGAAATCGTCTGTTTCAAGCATTTTTCAGATATGAGCTGGTATCCAAAATACGTGATCAGAGAGTCGCGAGGCTCGTTGCCCCAAATTTCAGAATGTTCAGCCACGGCGAGGCTGAAGCACTTCGATGCGTTTACCATTACATGAGAGACCTTCATGGTGCTGTGTTCGCCCATCATGCCAGTTCTCAACTTCCTGACATACCGGCCGAAACAGCCGGGGAGACACGCAAATCAGTTCCAGATGGCGGAATACGATTCCCTAATAATATATGGTTCTCACCTGACGCATTTACGAAACACGAATTTCCTCAGAGACCAATGTCGCAACAACTTGGATTGGTTGGATTCAGTCTGATGACTCTGTTGCTTAGCACTCCCAGAGACGACAGGGGATGTCCGATGCAGTTAATGGCGAAGATACCCATGCACCTAAAGATATCGGGAGGGACTCGGGCTCTGGCAACTTTTGAAATCTTCGAAGAAGGGGAATACCCTTGCCCGCTAAATGACAGATGCTGGGACGATTGGTCAGAGGTCGGCCAAACGCTCCGGGACAATGGTAGCATCGCGTTCGCTTATGGGGTGCGCATTTCGTCTACTTATTTTGACCTACAGAGGAGAATCTACCGACAAAGAGCATGGGCATTCTTCGACCACGCTAAATATTATCCGAAGGGTAGTATATCTCGACATTTTCCAACCCTTGATCAGCTTAAAGGAAAAGCTTAGACCTACGGTCGGCTAAGAACTTGAGCAATTGGGCAACATTCGTGGTCTTTCATTTGAGGCTTACTTGTAAGCTGGAAACAAGCCACGTATAGAACATATCAAGTTTATCCTCAAGTACAATACGTTGCCCTGAGTTAACGTAGATGAAAGTAGAAAAACCAACGACTTCGATTCCGAGACCTCTATTCGTCAAGAATCCTGTCACAACTATGATATAACCATTAATAGCCTTTAGAGCTTCGAACTGCAGCATGTAGAGTCTTTCTTATCCTCTCCTATATAAAGCACACTCTTATTCTTCTCCTGCGTCGAAGGCGCGACATCCAACCCCGGATTTCCAGAGAAGAAGTTCACGGGCTTCAAGCCAACCATCATCTTCTCACTCGGCATGACGGGCCAATCCTCAATACGCGGGTTATGAGTGGAGCCGAAGGTATGCCATATGACAATATCCTCGTTCCTCACGGAATGAGCAACTCCGGTGTTTCGGCGCCTCGCAATTACAGATGCCAAGCCGTCGCCTCCGGCTGATTGCATCGTGTATTTACCCGCGGGGAAATGATCGTTGTCTTCATACCTGGTTACCCACACCGCATGCTCCGCAAACTCCGAGCGCTTGGCGTGGAAGGATTCAGGGTGTGCGAGAAGCATTTGGCTGTAGAAGGGCATGAGCTTGAAGCCGACTGGGGTACCGGTGATGGGGTTGATCTTGTTCTCGTTGACAAATTTGAAGGTTCGCGCTTTTGTGAAATCGAGATCAAAGCCGCCTTCCTCTTCGACGGCCTTACTCTCAGTCACATAGCCTACGCCGAAGGGATTATGAATGGCAGGATCGTCGATGGGAAGTGGCTTGCTCTCTTCGACCACGAGTGAGTTGGCATGGCCGTCAATCGCAGGGTCAATGCGAAGACTGAAAAGATGCTGATGATATGGTGCCATAACTCCAGGCGCCACGATATTTCCATAAGGATACGTTCCTTTGTGATCAATGGAGGTTGGCGCAGTGGACAGAATGCCTGTTGCCCGAACCTCGTAGAAGATGGAAGCATCTTGACTGAAGTGCCAAGCGAAAATGTACTCGTAGTTGGTAACAGTGATTATGGTCTGCAAGACCAAGATTCGAGAACGAGTTACGACTGGAACATTCGTGCGGAAATTTGTATGCTTCCACAGAATTCCATCATCCTGTTCGTGACAGCAGACGACATTGGGTAGTTTTAGAGGCTCGCCCGATGACGTGTTGTGATAAGCGTCAAAGTACTTAATCGTTCCAAGGCAATCGCAGCCAAGCTGTAGATTGTTGGCATTGATACCAGCGCCATCATTACCGAGGTCGAACGCAGCCTTTCGTGGATATGGGGCTCGTGGATCGCCATATGGTACGAACATCTCAGCCAACGAAAGGCGATAGAACAGGCTTCGACCATCATATCGAACGTCATGAAGAGTGAGACCTTCTCGGTAGTTGAAGCCAACTCGGAGCTCCCATTTCTCCCAGGTCAGACGATTGCCTTCGATATGGAATGACGGACCTTCGGGCTGAGTTACATGCAGTGGCTTGGTAGTAGTCCTGGGGCTTGGTCGCAAATCGGGATGATATTCGCTAGTTGCAGCAGAGTGGATTCTTCGGCGATCGAATGGTCGCTTTACGTTGTTCGCTCTTTCGTCTGGTGTTGTTGGTAGACGATATACCTTCATGACCCTAAGAGATTCGGATACCTCGGCGCATACATCCAAAGGATAAGCGTAATAGTTCGCATTGGGGTTTTCCAACAGCCGTACATAGAACCAGCACTACTCTGGTTTAGTATACCAAGAACACACGAAGCAAAGAGCAGCTTACCATGCTGACTCGATGGGTCATATCATTCATGCCATCCGTCGCATAAGCCCACGGTTCAACAACAACAGTCGCTCCTTCAGGTAGATCAAGAGTCTTTATCAGAGCCTGAACCTCTTCATTGGCGAGACAAGCAGCTTCAACAGCTTTCATATAATCAGTATCGATGTAAGAATGCTTCCCTTCGACATGCTGCTTCTTGACAACTTTATCGGCGTCAAGATCGACGATAAGCTCAAAAAGCTGATTCCCTTCAGTTTCAGCTTTAATGGATGCCTCCACTCGAGCATGGCGAGTTGGCGTATGGTCGGTAGGTTGATTGAGATGTTCTTTTTCGAGATACGTGATCATTTCCTTCTTGGCGGGCTCAAGAAGAGTGATGACGCGGAAGTTGGGGTCATGATCGCCAAAGTGGGGGCGCACGATGCGTGAAGCCTAGATATCTCAGCTTATCGTTGCTGAGAATGGGGATTATGCATCGATAAAGACTGACCCTCAAGATCTCCTCGGGCGACAGAGGGTCAAACGGATGAGGCGATGCAGCGGTCATTGTAGCGGTGTCGATTGTCTATGAGGCACAAATTTACTGGCGGCGTGACTTTGTACGACCATAAAATATCACCAAGAACTCCCAAGTTTATATATGAACAGAAGAAAGTCGACAAAGTGCGGTGGTAAGCGACCGATGACGATGCGCCTTCTAATGACATCGACGATGCAAGATAAACTTCACGGCCGGCCCGGTTGGTGTTTATTAAGTTTTGTTCATGATATCCCACCAAAAGCCCCAATGTATTACCCAAGAGAGGGGAAACGTCACCAAAGCCTTGCCTTCGGAGGTTATAAAACGCGGTTCCCCTCTTGCCTCCAAAGGTAACGCGTCGCGCTAGCGATTGTCATGTGTAGTCCCTTTCGCTGATCGAACCTCAAAAGGAAATATCGGTTCCGGCCCGGAACCGATAGCTTATCTGTGTAACGGCCCGGTATCTTATCACAGATCATTCATGAGGTCTTGATAGACCGCCCTGACTCATTCGTTGGGCCATGATAGATGCTGGCAAATGCTGGTGCGGTCGCAATGTCGACCTGAACTCACGAAGCGCGCTCAAACAACAGCCTAGCAAAGCCCGCTGCTGTGTATAAAGAACCGAGACACAAGCTGAAAGGCTCAAAAATAGTTTCTCGCGATTTGCGCCCGGAAATTCGTATCGAAATTAGGATGTTGCACAGATTCAGCCTCGCTCGTGAGACATAACTTCATTTCCAGTCCTGACGCCACGCTGTACAACATAAGCATTTCGCCAAGCCATTCTCCAAGATCCTGTACCCATTTTTGGGGTTCATACGGCAACTTAATCTTGATACAAAGCATCTTGCTCCTAAACGTTATAATCTGGGGCAGATAAGCGGATTCCGTGATAGTGGACCTTTTGAGGGCCGTGCTACGGAGCATAAGTGACCATCTCATCAGTTTATTGCCATTTCTTTTGCATCAGCTTGGACAGTGGAGATGAGACCTCATGCAACCGCCAATGACGAACCCCGGGGGCTGTGTTGATGGTAGGGGTTATTGCCAAGCAACGCATGTAACCTTTGGTTTGTTGAGAAATGCATATCTCACCTACCAAGACATTCTCTAGACTGAGGTAAGCGCCCGTCAATTGGCTCACCGTAACTCCGAGTCCTGAATCATCACATCCGAAGGGACATCGCATGGATCAAGATTTCCATGTTGACAACTGTAACCCCAGACCTTGCTTGCCCCGGAAACGGTGAATGAGCCGTCGGGCGGCGATGGGGTCTAAAACGCCGGTAGCCGAAGACATGGATGGTAAAGGCTGTTACTTTGGCCAATCAGTATTCGCGCAAAGAAGGTAAGCGCGTTGGTTGTTAGGTAGCTGGCGGGTTGAACAGCTTCCAGTGGGTTCGATGTTATTCCCATAAACGTCACTGTCGAATCATCAAACGCTCAATCAGCAATTAAGAAAACAGCTATGGACTTTGATGGAAAACTCCCCATTCCCATTACAAATGATATTCGGAGTTTTAATTTGTTGATGTATAGCTATATAGTAATGATCTGCTAAAGGTGACATCTGTCAAATCTGCAATGTTGCGAATCTCACATCTTGACAACCAAGCATCATCAGCGCCTGGGCGCATTACATTACGAAACAACCCCCAACAACTCAATCAGATTTGATTTGCTCCGCTCGTCCGGGATCAAGATCTGTCCAAAACCTCGGTAACAAAGTCTTGGAAGATGGGCGCCTCTCTCTTGGCTTCCAAGACAAACCCCAACTGTGATGCTGTAATTGATTGTCTGGGCAGAGCGACAGTAACATAGCAAGAAAATTAAGGCTCAATTTAGGGCTCGTCTAGCGCATCGGACATTGATTGCCGGATGCGGAGAAAGGCCATAAACGTGATCGGAGAATTGCCACCCGAGCCTTGTTTTAGCCCGCCCTATGAGGAGTCAGATCTTGTAAACTCTTACATACAACAAAGATAAATTCATTAGCTAAAATACTAACGAGAGACAAACCAGGATCAGGGAGGACAGAGAATCTAAACCACGCGAGTTCCACGTGTCATCTAAAGGCTAAAAGCATCAGCGTGCATCGTTGGGATGAGGGGAAAGGGAATATCACAATCCTTCCCAGCACGTGGAGGCAAAGATTGTCATTCTTGGAAGAGATGTCATCACTTACACAGCAGAGACAGGCTTTTTGTCTGCATATAACCGCCAAGTTTTATTGAAATCATCTTGCCTAAATAAGAGTGCATTCCATTTGACCGAGTCATTGGCAGCCAAGAGCAACAAACAGCATCGACGAACCAACCAAGCTTACTCGCCAAGATTGGGATGCGTTATTATGACTTCCCCATACAAGATGCCAAGTTCCGCCAAGTCGCTGGGGTAATGCTCACCTGATAACGAGCTCCAATGCTTCATGTTTTGTGTGGGTATCAGATTCATTTTCGTTCCCACCCACTAACACCTTGGCTATTGCTTGGCGAAATTGGTATTCCCGTCGTAACAGGATTTACTCCGCGTGCTCCGCAAAAGCTTAGCCCCCCCTATTGTATCCCCAGCTTTCGACTTCTTGTCTCTCCCTCCCCCAAAGAATCCACAGACGATGACTGCTTCTTCTTGGCGGTCTGGGGAGACTCCAGGATCCTCCCTTTGGACCGGGTTTCCTTCGTAATCTGGATTAGAATGTCTGGGCATTGATACCCCGCGCGGTCTTTGCTGCAACCATTACATTACGACACACGCACGCGTTCTTGCTTATAAAAAAGGAGCCCGATGTCCCAGTCGCGTGGTCTCGCTCTGCACCTGCATCTTTTCTTCTTCCAGACCCCTTCCTTGCCAATTCTTCTTCTCCAGCTTTTCTGTTTCTCATCTCTTCACCATGTCGATCGGTTCTAGTGATCGACACTCTCCTTCCAAGGAGGAGGAGGGCGGCATTGCTACTCAGAGTGATGGTCCCACCAACGAGCGATCTGTCCCTTATGTTAGTGAGCAGACGGAGAAGCGTATTTTGAGGAAGCTTGATCGACGAATCATTCCTTGTGTCTGCTGGATCTACCTCATGAACTTCATGGATCGAGGTGAGTCTGATCTGGAACATCTAGCCCTACCAATACTGATATTTCGATTTAGTTAGTATTGGCAATGCTCGTCTCTACGGTCTCGAGGAGGAGCTTGGTCTGACAAGGGACCAATTCCAAATCTGCGTGTCCATCCTCTTTGTTACCTACTGTGTAAGTTGCATCAATACCATATCCATCTCATGAGACAGCCCACTAACTAGCTCTTAGCTGTTTGAAACTCCCTCCAACCTTATCATCAAGAAGCTTCAGCCTGCCCGATACATTGCCGGTCTCGTTTTCTTCTGGGGTATTGTCGCCATTTGCACCGGCTTCGTCAACAACTTTGGCTCAATGGTTGCTTGTCGCCTGCTTCTCGGTTTCTTTGAGGCAGGTCTCTTCCCAGGCATCATGTAAGTGTTGGACTTCTCCATTTCGTGATAGTCATCTAACCGCGAACCTTTGCAGGCTCTACCTGACCACCTTCTATCACAAGAAGCACATCTCACTTCGCAACGCCTACTTCTATTCCATCTCTGCTATCTCTGGAGCCGTCGGTGGTCTTGTTGCCCTCGGCATCGGTGAGCTTGACAACTGGGATGGCGAAGGAGAGGGTGCTGCTGGGTGGCGAGCCTGGCGATGGATCCTCACCATCAACGGTATCCCCACCGTCCTGACAGCTGTATTCATCCCATGGATCCTGCCAAATACTCCCGCAACCGCCAAGTTCCTGACTGAGGAGGACCGACAGAACCTCTTGGACCTGCGAGCAGCCGAGATTGGTCAAACAACATCTGGTCAGGAGATGCACAAGGAAGACGTCATCGCTGGAGCCAAGGACTGGACGATTTGGGCCCTCTCCATTGCTCAGTACTGCAGTCACTCTGTCCTGTACAGCTTCAGTGTCTTCTTGCCAACCATCATCAAGCAGATGGGTTCATGGACTGATAAGCAAGTCCAAGGTCTCACAGTTCCTGTGTACGCCGTGGGCTTCTTCACCTATCTGATCTGTGCCAATATCAGCGACCGAACCCAACAGCGAGGACTTTTCTGTATCGGAGGAGGTTTGACTATGATAATCGGCTACATTCTTCTGATTGCCAACCAGAGCACTGCCATGAGCTATGCTGGATGCTTCATTGTTGCTATTGGTCTTTGGACCGGCTCTGGATCTGGCATGGCTTGGATCACTGTCAACCAGCCACGATATGGCAAGCGTGCCTTCGCTAGTGGTATCTTCATCACTATTGGAAACTCAGCTGGTGTTGCCGCCCCTTTCCTGTTCAGCAACGAGTACGAGCCCCATTATCGTCCCGGCTACGGTGCCTCTATTGGCATGCTTGCCCTTGCTGTCTGCATTCACACTACCGTCTACCTCCACTTCAAGCGTCTCAATAAGAGAAAGCTTTCTGGTCAGGAGGACTGGCGCATGGAGGGCAAAACTGAGGAGGAGATTGCTGAGCTCGGCGAACACAACCCTCGATACATGTACACTCTCTAAAGACTTCAGTCTGCTTTCCCTCTCGAGTTGAATTGAAGGAGTTGCAATCTTCATATTTGTGGATAAGATTTGGTGGATGAAGTCTAGATAGACAATCTAGCTTGAAAAGTTTTGTCCAATCTCTGGCTTGTATGTTTTCCCGTGCCACCACGTCATATGAAATACGTAGCACCGCCGTATGATTGTCTTTGAAGCAAATGGGTTTATGTTCAGATAAAGCGGCAAGCTTATAGTCCTCCAGAGAAAGCATAGGTGAGAACCTCAATTTTGCACTAGTTGATCCGGCCAATCTCGTACATGCTCGTACAAAGACTTGACCAAGACTGAGAACTAGCAAAGCAACCATTTAGAGTGATATCAGTAGGTTCATGGGTTGATTGACGTTCGAATACCGACTCATAGCTATCCTTCACAGGCAGACTATGGCTTTATAAAAGGGTTACCCTCGTCCGCCACAAGTCGAGTGCCTATGTTTTGCGCCTTGATTTGGTTTATCCGATAACATAAGTGATTTTGCGAAATCAATCACTCCGATATCAACTTTTGCTGTCAGGTCATATGTAACGCCAAGCATTCATCGTCATCTCCTCCAGCATCCTGTAGCTTCTCTGTGGCAACGTTTCACGCCATGACGCAATGAAGCCTAAGCCATGTCTTGGTGATTTTCTTGGTGGTTACAAATTACATCAACTCCAAGGCCTGATGCAGTATCGGTCTTGGAAATTGTCGTGGCTTGAGGTATGATGAAAGCGGCGCAAATAAGCGTGAAAACGATCAAAAGCCAAGACCTGAAGGGGGGCTTGCGGGGGAATCGCCTACGATCCGAGATTGGGGAAAGCTCTAACTGCAAAATGGAGAAGACGCTGAATGCGGAGAAATGAGGCTGGCCTAGATCCAGTATGGTCGCGAGCTATTAATATTTTTTAAAAGATGTATCAGCTGATATCGTGATCTCCTGAAGCTGGGATCACGAGTGGGGAGTTTGATCAAGAGAGCGTAGTTTGAGCACGGCTTGTCAGACTGAGCTGTCAATTGAGTATCAAGCTGCTTGATTGGATGAGCGTGGTCTGGAATTTGAGGCTGATAAAGTTCGATGTCACTTCATAACTGGACTTTCCTTGCATGACGTTTGATCAGCGGTTAGATAAAGAACCTAAGAAGTGCCGAAAGAATGCACACGGTGCAGCCGGGAGCGCTGGATCCACGGCTGATGAACGCTACTACTCGACCACGTTCACATGCCTTCGGAGTCTTGGGAAATACTCCAAGGTTTCAGCAATACAGTCAAAGCTAGGGGGGACGCGATGCCGTTGATATCTCGAGGCCCTCCTGAGGGAGCAAGATAACGTAAGACCTGAGTTTAGGGTGATAAAATAAGCTCCACAAAAGGTATCCTAAACTTATCCTAAATTTATACTAAGTTACCTAAATCTTTTTATCAGTGAGGCTTAAGGTATGAGTTTTATTTCCTCCCCTAGGCCCTCCAGTATCAGCCCGTTGAAACAGTATGTTGTATCGGTTGAGTTTTTAGTGCGAGGATTTTGGCTTTTTTGTGACGACTCAAGATCCCTGTTACAAGGCATGAAGTCACTGTTCGCTCGCCGCGGGAAAGGCGGAGCCCGCGGCGGGCGAATGCCGAAGGAGCAAGAATACAGAGAGAAGAAGCCGGAGTCGCCAAAATTGATCAAATTAATCGCCATGATGATCCAGAAGAGATTGATGAGTAATCCTGTCGTTCATATAGTCATAAACCCGTCCCGGGTGTTTCAATCTAGCCGACCGAGGAAGATTATAAATTGAAACTTAGCGCGCAGCACCAGCACAAATCAGGCATTACGCCCGCCGATAGGGCTCCAGAACGTAAGAAACTCTGAGCGGACTTGCGGGCAATCAAGTCACACTAAGGGCATATTGCATCAACAGCCGTGCGGGGGGCTATGCGGTGAGTTCCTTCAGGAGCGAGGTATATAAATGCGCCAAGTATCCACACGATAGAATCAGTTCTAGTTGCTCTCATCATTTAAACGGCATCTCACAAAATGGCTCCTCTCGATAACCCCGCTATTCCCAAAGGCTCGCTAGTCCTCGTGACTGGAGTCAACGGCCTTCTCGGCTCTCATGTCGCCAAACAATTCCTCGAGTATGGCTACAAGGTCCGCGGTACTGTTCGCGATGTCGAGAAGAATTCGTGGCTCACAGCTGCGTTTGATAAACAATATGGCCAAGGAAACTTTGAGCTTGTTGCGGTAGCGGACTTGACAGATGACAAGGCTTTGACTGAGGCCGCCAAGGGTAAGAACCAGTTCTTTGCATCGGTAAAGTGATATGCAACTAACAAGAACTACAGGAACCGCTGTCATTGCGCATACCGCCTCAATCATGTCTATGGACGCTGATCCTAACAATGTTATTCCTGCCGTCATTGACTTCGCCGTCGCGGCAATCAAGGCCGCTTATGCAGAGCCCAGCGTGAAGCGATTCGTCTTCACCTCATCATCTTCCGCGGCCGTCGTTTCTCAGCGCGATGTCCCCGGTATCAAGGTGACTGAAGAGACCTGGTCTGAAGGTGCCATCAAGAAGGCTTGGGCTGATCCTCCTTACACCCCCGACCGACGTGGTGCTGTGTATGCTGCCAGCAAAGCACAGGCGGAACAGGCTATCTGGAAGTATCACAAGGAACACCATAGCGAGAAACCTGAGTTGGTCGTCAATACCGGTAAGACAACTAACAGAAATTTATATTGCGATCACTGACTGACTGATGCTAAGTTCTTCCCAACTTCAACTGGGGTCCATCGGTCGACGTTGAGAATCAAGGCTATCCTAGTAGCTCTGGCCTCCCAGTGCTGCTATTCAAGGGCCAAGTAACACCATTCCACGGCTTTGTCGTCCCTCGTAAGTCTAGAGCATGTATGAAAAAAAGATCAATTACTAATATCGACATAGAATACTTCATTGATGTCCAGGACACAGGCCGACTTCATGTTGCAGCTGCTGTCTTCGATCATGTCAAGGAACAGCGTATTTTTGGTTTCGCCGGTCGCTTCAGTTGGGACGCTATCCTCGATATTCTCAGAAAGAACTTTCCCAACAGAACATTCCCAGAGAATTTCTCAGGCGGAGAGGACCCCAATGAGATCGAGCCGAGAGATAAGGCTGAGCAGCTTCTGAAGGAGCTCGGTCGGCCTGGTTGGACAAGCTTGGAGGAGTCTATTTTGTCTAACGTGGAAGCGGTTGCAAAGGCCGAGGAGGATCCTAAACTTTAGTAATTTCCAGGATTTAACGAAAGCCACGCCACCAGCCTCACTGCCATTCATAAGTAACAGTGGCGATACATTATGATAAAGAAACCAAATAAAAAGTTATGACCGATCAACACCTGTCCCTTACGGATCATACAAACATTGTCAATTTGGTTTAATATATAACATAAGATACAAAGTGCCTCCGTTAAAATGTCAGGCCATACACGCCTGATCATTCTTGGTTAGTTGTTAACGCTTTCTTAGAATTCCTCTGAAATATCCTCTGTGAGCTCAGTTACATTTGCCTGCGGATAGTCGGCTTTGAGTTCAATACCAATTTTAGCAACCCGCTACGAAAAGTCAGTTCTATCACACGACATCATGAAGCTCATGATGCATACCTTCATGATCAACTGCTCAGCTCCCTCTGACAACTCTAATCGTTTAGCCTTGATTTCAAGCTCCATTTCCCCATAAGACTCATTAGACATGTTGAGAGTGGACAGGCCCCCAACCCAGTCGATGGCAGGAACTATGAGCTTATCCGATAGCTCATTGTATAGTTCTGTTGCCCTGGATGCGATAGAAAGTCTCTCCTTCATGAGGGAAACATCGCGAAGATAGTCCTGAGAGAGTAAGTAAAGCAAGCGACTTCTTCATAGGTTAACGCTTACGTTCTTTAGCTGCGGGTCGTCGTTCATGTCATCAATGTCTTGCGCAGTAAGATCTTTTATCAAGACACGGTCATCGCCATCTTTGACTGTCGCCACGATGTCCTGTATGCCGATCAAAAAATCCATAAATCTTACGATCTCTCTTTGCAGATCACCGAGGTCCTCTACAGTATCCTTCAAAATCTTTATCATTTCTTCCTAACAGGGAAATTAATTACGACTTTAAATAGCTGATTAGAACACAACTTACCAGAGACTCGTTCTCACTCCGGTTCTCGCACAGTGCTGTGTTGAGAACACTAATTTGTTGCTCCAGTTTTCTGGTATTCGATCCTAACCACCACTGTGAGGCCAGTCGCACAATAGGCCCCAAAGAAGGTTCCAAGATTTTGGACGCCATGATTGTCGCAAGAATAACGGGACTGACTTGCCCAGAAACTATAGTTACGGTCAGATATCAAGCACATAGTTCCGATGTGTTTTGAATATTCACCATTGGCTCCCCAGGGTTCTTCAAAAGAACTCTGAAGTGCTTCTCTAGATTCCATTAGGGTTACAAGACCTATTTCGAGACTTCCTAGTTCCCTTTCCAAGATATTGATGTTGCTTTCTGTTTCTTGCTGAAGATTTCGGTTTTGGCCGAGTTCGAGTCAGTTGCCCCCTGAGGGATCTCGTACGCGGGGCAGATACTCACCAGTCTTCTTTTGTAGACAGTCTAATAAGTTGTTTGTTGTTTGCATCCATTTCGAGAAATCATCCTTCACAGTAGAGATTTCGGAGACAGATTGGCCTATTTTGGATAGGCCCGACTTCATATGAGACTGTAAACGCAAGTCTCTCATTCGGCAAGGTTTTATATTGATATGTTTCGTTACTGAATCAAGCTGATAAAATCATCGTGAGTGCCAGTTGCAGAATAAGACTCAGGATAGAATCACTCACAGTGCCATCAGGCTTCCACATGTCGTTGGTAAGGCGACCTACTGCCTTCATGCGTGTTGCAGTTGATCTGAATGTTGACTCGCCCATACGACAAAAACGCCCCATCACAACCAGAAGTGGTTCGTGCCTGTTGATTTGTTAATAATATCATGTAAGGCGAGGAGATCGCAGTAAGTACTCGGATCCATTGGGTGACACCTCAAGACCTTCCATCAAGGCTTTAGATAAAAGAAGCTTACACTTGGCCATGAGTGTAATGCATTGAGGTGCTTGTTGTATCTGCTTCCCCCAGAGTTCAGGTTTGGCCTGATTGTGGATGTCATCATGGGAAGATTGAATTTCAAGTCCACTCATGCTTCAGAATATAGCAGTGAAGGATATGTTGAGATTGTGAAGAATAGGCAATATTGTGAGGGTAACCCAGATGAATATATAGTTCGAGAAGGTCATGGACAGAGACCGGATTAGCTAATATTCAAATCCGGTGCTGTATATGTCACTGTAATGCATACATGAAGGGCCAGTGGCAAAGTCGGGGCCCCAGAATAAGCATGTTTCTTCGTCAGTACGAGAAAGGTATTGGAGGCTCAAAGGTAGATTGACCCACCCAGTGAATGGCTATGCTAGCGCTGTCTATGGTGGCTGCTTACGTCGCCAATCGCTTTTGTTGCACTGCTTATCACAACGCAATGCGACTTGAAGTGGCCTATCAGCAAGTAATAGCCAGTGCCACTAAATGCATGGAAATATAGACAGACCAATAGGTGTGAGAGTTCAGATACAAATGACTCTGCTGGACAACAAATGGGCAGCAGTGCATAGTGCAAGGTAATTTAAGCAGGCCAATAATGATTTACCTGGTTTTCAGCGCATAAATTTTCCATATCTTTGAGGCTCCTTGTTAGTCTTTGATCTTCGATCTTCCCCCCTCACCTCAGATGAGTAGAAGTTCTATGAAGCACCCGTTCAGCGTTCCATCATGGATTCAGCAAGCGCAACAGCATTAATCGAAAATAGAGAGTCAAAGCAGACTACTCAAGGCCCGAGTTCTGAAGAGTGGGAAGAGAAGAGGGACGACATCTATAAGATCTACATCACCCAAGGGCAGCCTTTGAAAGCCCTCATATGTGAGATGAAGACTCGCTTTGGATTTGATGCAACGTCAGTATCATGACCAAGAATTACGAAGGTCTATAACTAAATCAACCCAGGCCGAAAATGTACACCACTCATTTCAAGAAGTGGGGTTCGAACTTCAACAAGAATAAGAGGGAGAACGATGCGAAAATGGCTCATTCAACAGTCAATGCTCCCCGAACGCGACCCAGGCGCCTTGTGGACGACATTCCCTCGCGATCTAGCTTGCCTTTACTTCGGCCGCATCCATCTACGGATGCACATTTATCCGATGGAGTCACCAAGCAACGAGCCATCATGCGCTTTTCAGAGGTCTTTGTATACGGCTTGTTTGATACCTTTAACTTCTCCTCAAACTTGTTCGATATCATTGTCCCTTTGGGAGTCCCTGATCACTCGCCAGTATGGCAGCAAATAAGCGATGAGTGCTTTGGAGTCACTACTTTCTTAGAGGATGGGGAATATGAAGAGAGTCGGCAGACCTTCAACATCTTATGTGAAAGATTGAAGAATGTGGTTGGAAGCAATGATTGTGGAATGATCATAGTATTATGGCCAATTTGTATCAGACTCCACCAGACTGGACAGCTTCATAATAACTTTGCCCTCCTTGAGTACCTCTTGGACCTCCTTCGATTCCTGGCACATCAACACTATCCCAGTGGGCATCCAATTCCAAACTTACTGAAAGTCCTACGCCAGACACCGACCGAAGAACGCTTGGAGATCCTGCGAGTTGGGTACCTAGGAACAATTCGCTCTCTCGAACGCCGCGTTGGGTTCGGCAATGCCGTCGTGCTTTCAATGTGGTCTAAGTATCTCAAAAGATTCGACGGCCAAGAGTTGCATGCAAGTGCACTCACTTCTCGTTATGAGAATGTACTACAAGAGGCCGAGAACTCTTTCACAAAGACAGGGATCAGAACGATTGAGATTCTTCATGGTAGCATCTACGCCGCATACTATAATGCTAATAACCAAATTTTGACCTGGGATCTTGCCTCTGAAATGGTCGAACGAGCAGAGTTAGTTGGGATTGACCAACCGCAGTGGTGCTTAGCTACTCAAGGCTATGCAATGGCTGCAAAGCTTTTATATACCGTGTCGGAGCAGACTGGTCATGGCAATGAAGGAGAAACGATTTTGTGGGATGCCATAACCAGGCTTGCTTCTGGAGACAGAGAGTGCCAAACAAGAGCCATCATGTTGGCAAAAATGTGAGGGCGAACAGAGTTACATCAAATTCGAAGCATATACCTAGGCGGGAAGCAAGAACGTATTTAGGATAAAATTTAAAAAAAAAAAAAAAAAAAGTCACAAAAAGAATGACCTGCGTATCGCAGGTGGCTGGATCTCTCCCGCCGGGAATTGAACCCGGGTCTCAAGCGTGACAAGCTTGCATACTGACCACTATACTACGGAAGATAACAGGCTAGAGCCTGCTGTAGTGGGTTGTGGTGGAGATTGGCATCACGGGGTATATAAAGACAAGCCAGTCTCACGCTAAGCTCCAGTCGATAGTACTCTGAATAAGCTCAACCTACACCAGATGAAACGTCTCAACTGCTATCTCGCCATCCTCACCTTTCCTCTTAATATACATATCCGTAATTCCATAACCTATGCAAGGTCCAACGTATTCATGATCATCTCCACGCTTCCGCAACAGAACAAGATCCTCATACCCATCCACAATACAAATGACATCTCCGACCTCACAGTTCTGTGGCCCCATTCCCAGATATCCGGCGTCAGTCTCAAACAATCGAGTATGATAGTTTCGCTTCATCATAAACACCTGTTGGGCATCGACGTCAAACATCCTAGCCTTTAGTTCATCAGGCCCGCCCAACAATGGCGAAATACACCCCATCATTTCAGGGTTGTTTCCCCCATCTTGAATTATCATTACAGACAGGCCGTCAGCTTCAGGTGTCTGGAAGTATTTTGCAACACCTCGTGGTTGATCGCTCTCTGGAATTTGGAGGTCTAGTCGCGTCGTGAAGTTGAGCAATAGCAACATGCTCGGTGTATCCAGTGCCAGTTTCTGCATCCTCGCAACAACTAAGAAAAGTGCCCAAATTGAAGGAATCTTGGTTGGATATAATGGTATACGACTGATGTAGTCTTGTATCCAATCGGCGAGACTACCTCCCTTCTGCAGATTTTGGATCTCTGGGTTTCCTCCAACCCTCTTCAACGTCTGCAATTTCACGCCAGATAAATGTAATTTGGCATCCGAGATAGTTGGCCGTGGAATGCCAGGGAAGATGCGAACAAGGTTGAACTCTCCATCAAATATGAGGGTCGGGTTATCAGTTGCTCGTGAAGGAAATTGCGGAGCCCATGATGGCAACCCAAGAGGATCCTTGAATACACCAGAGCCAGCATCTCGTAGAAATTGCAATGCTCTCTTGTCGCTGTTCCCGACTACGTCGAGTACTGCCTTGCAGTAGTCCACGTACACATCTCTGACGCTCTTGGTGTAGTCTGGTCTGAGGGGCAATGAACTGAGACCCAGCAGGCCATAGATGTGATCTTTCGGATCCGTAGCTTCAAGCGTGCCACCAAATACCGAAAGTTGAACCGCCGTACGCTGTCTCTCTTCTTGGCTCTCTGTAAGTATTTCCTTATACATCGTCTTGGCGATATCGAATCGGAGAATGTTTCGTAGCTGGATGAAACCGGTACCCTTTGGTGGACAAAACTTCATCCAGATATGGCTTGGGACAAAGTTGGGTTTCGTAGCTTGTTTCTCATTCAGCTTGATGGAAAGGATCTCGAACAGGTGGCACACGTTCATGAGAGAGCTGTACTCGATACAGACTCGTGGAGCAATGTAGAACAATGTTGAGGCTAGGACATTTTCCTGCAAGATCCAGACGCGTCGCCAGTATGGTAGTAACGCAAGGTCATCTAGTGATGACCAGAACTCGTCGCATTCAGGTTCATTTGTAAGACCACAAGATCTTAGCCACTCCAGATCCATCAGCTTATCAACATCCCACTTTGCTGCCCTGAAGGCTTTGCTCAACACCAT
Source organism: Fusarium musae (assembly GCF_019915245.1). Taxonomy (NCBI): domain Eukaryota; kingdom Fungi; phylum Ascomycota; class Sordariomycetes; order Hypocreales; family Nectriaceae; genus Fusarium; species Fusarium musae. The sequence continues at coordinate 3,586,431 of NC_058391.1, forward strand.
AATGGTTGTGACAGCTCTCAAGACCTTATTACTTTCATCAGAGCCTAGCCATCCGAGTACAAGATCAGCTGATGAGTAGATGTCGCGCATGAGCTTGACTTGCTCAGTTCGTTCTGCAGCGTCGGCTTGGTTGATACAAACAGCGTCGACCCAGATTCTGAACTTGGATTGATCTCTTTCGGGAAATTCATACCTCCAATAGCCTCGAACTTCCTTCAAGGCGCGGGCGAGACTTTTTGAAACGGGAACTTCAACGCCGTTGATGTTGATGTTGACCCTGTCAGCTGCGCTGCCCCATACATATGACAGCGCTGCAAAATGAAGCTGTTTGCTGAAAGTGACGGTGTGTAATTTACAAGAGACGACATCTTTGTCCTCAACTATCTCCAGTAGCCTTATCTCGGGTTTTGAGGTGTCGAGCGGGGTTTGATACAGGTCTCGAGTGGACATATTGGCGAAGATGGATCAAGAAGCACTAGGAAGCAAGACCAGTATTAAAGAACTATACGATGAGTTGGTGCTCGCTAAATTGTTTTACGCGATACGAAAGGAAGAGAGGAGCCTTGCGGGAAATCTTCGAATACAATGGGCTGTAGTGAGGCCGTGAATACGCCTGACAGAATGCCTTCTGGCGCTTAGCACTATTAGGTGTACCCTACGACCAATGAAACGACCTTGAAAATTTGGGAGCTGCGTGATGGTCAATCGGAAGGCATTTTCTGAGACATTCTTCAGAAATTATTTATTGAGAAAAGATCGCACATGGGTGCGCCAAAAATGAGTAGAGTCAATTTCGCCTTACAGGGTATCCTTTTTCCACTTTTCCAAACAGTAAACCGTAATCTAAGAGCTATGAAAGTCGGGCAAAGCACTAAACAACGAATAATCATAACAAACAGGATCCAGAAACAAAGGATCAAACCTTGGTAATCCCGAATCAGCGTTCCCTCGCGCCGGCGACACTAATGTTAGATCTCCTCCCTGATCAGATGTTGTAGGCATTGAAGAAGATGAGTTGGGTATTGTCTGCGACAAAGGCAGTGCATTCATCCTATCCATGGCGTCGGCAATGAGTTCTGAAGCGCAGCAGCGAAGACGGTCGTATTCTGCTTCTGCCATGCGCCACATGCGCCGGGCGCTCTTGAGGCATCCGAGAACGAGGGTGACGCGATTGTAGTGGTGCTCAAAGCATTCGTCGGGATGGCCTTGAGAGGTTGCGATTTGGATGAAGCCGCATAGTGCCAGCGCTGGAATGACGAAAGGCGTATGTTTTGGGACATTAGGGCAGAGCGATATACAATCTGATATCCTTCTCGAAGCGTCGGTTGCTTTGATACCTTGGATAAGACTCGTTGACGATGAAAGAGGATGGTTCTGGCCAAAAGGTAGGAAGGGGTCCTTGATGTCTGCTAGTAGTGGGTACAAGTTGCTGCGCGGGAGATGTAATAGCATGCTGGCCAAGGCGATGATCATATGTGCCTGGAACATCATCTCATCGATGTTTCCATACGAGTCGACGATCTCCAGCTTTCCAGAGGGCAGGTGGTTTGACCAGCTCAAAAGAGCATTTTCGATGGACTGTGTATGGTCGTGACTTGTGTTCTTCAACTGATTTAGAAGCAAGACACGTCCTAGAATCGTCGCAGCTTCAATGCGATAACTGAACGATGAGAAGGCAACGTCGCCGGTCGAGAGTACCCGCCTCTTGAACTCAAGAACGTGGTGTGACGGAGGAATATCCAATCGGCCATTATAAAATGCTTCTTCGCACGGCAAAAGAACCTTGGGCGGCGTACTACTGCATCGGAGGATCATTGTCTTGGGAGGTATAGCCATGGAGATGTCGGTAACGTAAATCTCCCACCAAGTTCTCCTGAGACTTTCGGCCTCAATCGGATTATCGAGTTGTCTCGATGACGCAAAGTCTTCGAGATGCATGCCCAAGTCCATGGCCATTTGTGTACATTGTCCAAACGTTCTGTTCGCGGTGTCGAGATCGCGGCTAAAGAACAATAGGATAGAGTAGATCAAAAGCGACTGAACCATGTAAGTAGAGGTTTCGATGGCGGACATCATATCAGTCGCGACTTCAGCGCGTAGTTGCGCGTCTGGGCCAGATGAAGCATAATGAGAACCAGCAAACTCAACCATGCGCCGCAAATACGGGGGATAATTCCGCGACGTGAACACCGAACTTGGAACGAGGAATGGATGGGCATTGTGAAAGTTCTCGTAGTATAGTCGAAGGAGACGGTCTCCATCTGAACAAGGCTGCACAGGAGTGTTGAGACTTCCCAAGCTATTGCTGCCAAAGGTTTGTGCAATAATGTTAGGGTCAAGATGGGTTAGATATGACATGACATTGTCATTTTGGGGTTGAGGTTGTTGAGCAGGGGTTTGGTCGTCGCTAATCCGTCGTTGGGTTTGTACACTTTCGTCCTGGGGTGATTGACGGGTATGCCGGGTGACACTTCCAACCAAGTCATTGCTGGTAGCTGTATTCTGGCTTATTCCAGATGGCGGTAATTCCTGGGAAGACGATGTTGGTGTAATAGGTAAGCTGATAGGATTCACAGTTACGCAATCCACATATGAAGATTGCTGATCGCCTTGGGAAGCCTGCATCACGGGCTGTCTATTCCTCTGCTGAAGTTCCTCAGCTGGCGATCGATGCTTCTTGCGACGTCCACCCCGTCGCGATGGTTCATAGTAGCATACTTGCTCCGCCTCTTTGCAACGCGAACACGAGGGTTTCCCCGCATCGCACTTGAGGTGCTGCTTTCTGCAGACGACGCAGGCGAGACTTGCTATGCCGGTTGATTTGACTGATCCGTTCGTTGAGACTGTCATGATAATCTGTGGTGAGTCGGTAAGGATGGGATATCAGAAGGAGGTGGATTCGGGTGAGTCGGCGATTGAAAGATATGCAGGGTTTGATCAGGACAGATTGCGCAACCACGGCGTGAGCCTCAGGTAGGATCGATAGATTACCCCAAGCATATGATCTTGTCTTCAGCGGTCAGAATAAGATTAGATAGTGAAATAATTGAATGAGTGAATGTGCATATGTATCATGCTATCTCAATGGCAGAAGCAAACACGAAGTTGAGGAATGTTGAGTGGAGACAGGATGATCTGACTCGTATTTGTGAGTGGTCAATGCTCTGATAAGCTGACACCTGGCCACCTTTTGGCCAGTCGATAACAACCGATAAGCCGAAGATATCCACATGATCTACAATCTCAAAGCCGAGAATCCCATTGTTGATTGTTCACTTTCCCATTCATCATTCTGCATTGTTCTCATACACAAGTCAAAATGAACGGATGTTTGAACTCTTGACTATTACATCTGTAACGAACATAGTACATTCCTTTTGTTGCTTCTCAAGGTGGCTTGGCTCAACTTGCGGTTAGAATGTTTCTATTTTGGTGCAGGGTCTTCAATCGCCGAACAAGACCCAGGCGGACATTGCCGTTATCTGAACTCTTGGCTGCCGACCAATCAAGGCAGCGCTTGAAACCCCGAAGGTACTTGCAAACAATGGACACGGATTGACGGCTCGGCGATTGAAGATGCGGCTCTATTATAGATAGCACCTTGATAACATTGTTCAGACTGAACTGTAATTAAGCAATTCACAACAATCAGGTACACTTCTGCACCTCAAGGCCCAACATTATTATCCGGTCCACTCAATACGAAACATTGGAATTCCATCACAATGGCTGCAGTATCTACACGATTCGCTCCTCTGCCACTTACACCGTGTCAATCATCTCACCAAGCTTTTACTTCTTACACAGACTTCGAAGAGCCCGAAAATTACTCGCTCGACGACTTTGTCCGGGACGTAAAAGCCCATCTCGGTGAGGAGGGTGGCATTGGCTGCGAGGATATAGATGAGGACTACCTCATTTCCTTGGCCAAGAAATACACATCAAACCCTAACGACTGGGCACGCTATTATCACAACTGCCCAGAAAAGAACTACACACGCAATGCAATTGTCAACATCAACCACAAGGCCAATATTGTAAGTATTCTAGATCAACATCTGTCTGCAATGCTAACCCCACAAAGCTCTTATTAGTCTGGAACCCCGGAAAAGGATCACCAATTCATGACCACGCCAATGCCCACTGTATCCTCAAAGTGCTGGCAGGCGAGTTGACAGAAACCATCTACAACATGCCCGAGAAGGGTTGTGAGGAGCGTCCTCTATCAATCAAGAGCGCCAATACCCACCAAGCCGATCAAGTCACATATATCTCAGACGACATTGGTCTTCACCGGGTACATAACCCTCATCCTACCCAAGTGGCTGTTTCTTTGCACAGTAAGTTCCAATTCTTCGATAACTTAGCATTGGACTACTGACTAACATTTGTTAGTATACACGCCGCCAAATGCAGCTGATATCGGATATAATGTCTTCGACGAGTCCACGGGTCGTGCAAGCTTTATGGCAAAAGCCGAAGCTCGCTAAGAAAATATCTGCAAAGTTGGAGATAGTCCTTTATACGTTGATACCCTACCATAAAAGATTTAGAGAATAGATATTGATTCAATTTCACGATCGTATAATTTTATGTGAAGAATAACACTGATCGTTCTTGTCGTAACAAAATTTGAGATCGGCCACCGGCAACGCAGGGACATGTGACATGCCTGTCCCTCACATGGGTACACCGTTGAGAATGATCTTGAAGAGAAGAGAGTTCTTTATCTCATCAGCGCGAGCCTTTAGCTCATCGACATCCCAGTTCGCCCAGACAAATTTGCCCTTCAGAAACTCCGCCTCGGGTGACGCAAGCCAAACATAGAACTGAGCCGCAAGCGCAGCTATATAATCAATCAGCTAGTGATACAAAAATATTCAAGGTGACTTACGATCATCTTGCCCAACAATGTCAAACCTCTCATTCAGCTCAGTACGAATGACGCCGGGCTGAATCTGAACAACGTGCCACTCAGGATTGTCGTCCTGCAAGTACTCGAACATCTTGAAGACGGCGGCTTTGACTGCAGTATACGCCCAACCTTGAGCGATCGGCCTCAGATGCACCAATCCGGTTGATGTATTGAAGATGTAGGCATTTCTGGTCAGGAATGGCCCGAAGGACTGGAGGGTGTTAAAGGCGCCGATGACGTTGAGTTCAATGCCCTGACGAAACTCAACTTCATCGAAACCGACGACTGCTCCTACATCGGGAGAAACACCGGCGTTGCTGATGAGGATGTCAATCTTGGTGCCATTCGCTTTCTTGACTAGGTTTGCAACCGCAGCATCTAATTTGCTGCGCTGACTGATGTCAACGGCCTCAAAAATGACATTTGTTTTGCCCCCACTGGCCTCTGCGATCTCGGCTGCAGCTCTCTCAAGTCTATCGAGACGTCTCCCGAGGATAGCAATGGTTGATGCTCCGGCTTGTGCAAAGGCGATCGCAATTGACCTGCCAATACCTGTCCCGCCGCCAGTGATGGTGACAAATTTACCGGCTGCACTGAGCTCCGGGCGAGTTGGGTCAATGGAGGGGTATGGCTTGTTATGGTAGATTTTAGTGAAAGAGATCAAGTTATCCATGGTTGCTCTTGAAGAAGGTTGCTTGCAATGAATCTATTGAAGTAGTTGTGACGATGCTCAATGGAATGGTAATTCGGGGATTTTATAGGAATGCCAGTTCCGGCTGGAGCTTTTTCTTTGCCATGGATCGCTTACTAGAGCGGTTGAATCATTCCGCCTACTCCATGGAAATCATTACACATCAGCTCTATTATGACTGAGGCAGAAGAGGATTGGAAGTGAAACCTCCATGGAAGCCGAAAATGGCATAGTCGCGGAAAGAATGGAGTCGTGGGAAAGCTAATCCTTAGAAATATGCGGTTTGTCAGCCAGCTCCGCTTCCGCGGAAGCGGCTGAACCACTATAACCTCCCTCCATGGAAGCATTGTCACCACTTTATACCTTTCGCAGCTGATTCTCGCTATCAAAAGCTCAATATGCAACCGATCAACCGACCAAGAAAAGTAATATTCTTCTGCATATACAGACAACTTGCTAATTGGCGATCAGGCGTGCGACCTCTGTTATACACGAAAGATCAAGTGTGATGGACTGCAGCCCAAATGCTCAAATTGTGTCAATTACAAGACGAATTGTACACACACTGCTCGTAGCAGGAAGTGGAAACCTAAAGTTCTGCAAAATGATGAACCTCAGAAAGAGGATGAAATCCGGAGCCTCCAAGCCCAGATGCAAGAGCTACAGCAGCAACTGGTAGTATATTGCAGAACCTTGCGGCGCACACAGACTGATGCCAAAGTGTAGGCCCAATACAAACAAGCAATAGAGAGCGTATCCGTCGCGTCCGCAGCGCCGCCCCAGGCAGACTTCCAAGATGACCTCGCTCAAGTCAGAAAGATACGCCACTCTCTCAAACTGCCGCCCCTACAGCAGACGATGCACATGATTGGCGTCTATCTAAATACTGTTAACTCGTTATTGCCCCTCTTTCACCCCGACACTCTTCTACGACTTGTTGGCGAGACGTACGCTCTAGAACCAAAACAGCGCGACCCCGTCGTCTGGGCTGCGATCAATGTCGTGCTAGCCTTGGCACTGCAGCAGATGCCTGAGAGCAATTATGCTGGGACTCCGTATGGCACTACAGAAAGCTATCTGAGCCACGCACAATCGGTTCTGTGGGCCATAACACTCAGTCAGACTCAGCTCATCAACATTCAGACGCTAATTGGAATGGCTATGCTGCTGCAAACTGGGCACGACTCTACGCCGGCCTTGGTCTTGATCTCAACAGCGATGCGTCTCGTACACAAGATCGGTCTACATAACCGCGCATATTCTGCACATCTTGATCCCGTTGAAAGACATCAGCATGCTCGCGTCTTCTGGCTAGCATACATCGTTGATAAGGATCTTAGTCTCCGAGCCCAACAGCCGTCTATCCAAAACGACGAGGACATTGACCTTGACTTCCCGATGTCATTCGATACTCTTGGTAGCGGTGACTCTGACGCTGGTGTAGTCACGAGTATCGATGGTAGCACAACTATGGACTATTTCCTCGCCCGAGTCCAGCTTGCCAGCATTCAGGGTGACATCTACGACCACCTCTATTCAACTCGCGCCTGGAAACGGACACCCGAAGAACGAAGGTTGAAAAGAGAGAATATCGTGCTCGCACTGAACAACTGGAAAGCCTTGGTGCCATCAGACTTTGGCGCTGCTGCCGTCGTTGCAACTACGAGTAACAACCCCACAATCGGTGCCTTCTTCTGCATTCTTCATACAAATAGTCTCCTATCCTTGATGTTAATAACGAGGGCACATGCTTGGGATGAGCAATGGGTCGGTGTTTTGCGTGATCATGGCAGAGGAGTGGGCACATCACAACTACCAAGCGATTGGAACTCATTGGTAGGACAAGCACGAGATTTCATGATCTTATTCGAGTACGTTGTGCCAAGATATTGCTGGCTAAAATGGTAAGTCATCCCTTCGCAACGAGACTTACCTAACACTAATATGTAAGGGTCTCGACTTGTACCTACATCTCTTCAATGGTACTTCTGACTGCCAATAACCTACATGATGTCCAGCACGCGGACTTTGAGCGGGACAGCAACCTTATCGAGAGAGCTCTCGCATGGTTTGGAGAAGTTGCGAAGGAGTTGCCCTCGCGGAAGACAGAAGTATTAGAGAACATATGCGTTGAAGCAGTTGAGGCGATGAAGACTAGGCGTGCTCATGAGATAGACGTGAAATTCGGACGTGATTGGCTCATTGGGTTCCTTAACAGTTTGGAGCCTTCTTGATGACTTGGAAAGCGATAGCTAGACTTAAGTATTGATATTCTTCAATCGAAATCCCAAATCAAATTACCAAGGAACTTGCTGAAAGCTTCCATTCTCATACTCCCAAAATGTCCCAGGTTCAATGTCCCCTTTGGCCGACTCAAGCAACATCACCACTGCCTCAGCCCCTTCTAAGGGGTCCTTTTTACCCCTGTAGCCGTTAAAAGCCGTCTTGCAGTGTCCTGGACTCACAGCCCAGAACTTTATCCTGGGTTCACTCTCGCTGTGGTTCTCGGCTGCTTGCAGGTGCAACATAAGCATATTCAGACCGGCTTTAGAGACGCAGTAGTCAATGTTGGCAACAGGAGGGAGCTAGCAAAGATGAGCGTCTGTACATGATGCCTTTTGGGTAACGCACCTCTTTGTTGTCTGTTCTGGCCATACTGCCGCGAGCACTCGAAATCATGATGACCCTCGGCTCAGAGCTCTTTCTCAGCAGTTTATTAAAGGCATGAGTAACAACAGCGTTGCTGGTGATAAGGTTGTTATAGCAAGAATTGGATGCAGCTCGAATATCCGCCAGGTTATCTGATAATCTTCGCTCAACCTTGCCAGCGTTGTTTATCAGAACTGTCGTTGTCAGCTTTGTGCTTGACTGAATGCTCAGAACACATACCGTCTAGTTTGCCATATTCTCGCTCCACAGATGCCACAGCTGCTTCGATAGAAGCGTCGTCCTCAATATCCAACTCAGTATAGCCAAGTTTACTCTTGATTCCACTATCTATTAGTGATTCAATCGCTGCTTGTGCTGAAACCTTTTGGCGACACCCGAGTACGATGGTAGATGAAGGGAGGCGAGTAGCGATGGCTTGCACAATGGCATAACCAATCCCGCGGTTTGCACCAGTGACTAGGATAATTGTCATCTTTTCTGACATATAGACTCACACACAAGAAGATCTGTTCAGTATCCGGGTGCATCCAATGTTCATCGCCTTATAAGGTAAAAGGTCGGGTTTACGGATTTCGGATTTAAGGAAGTGGTTCTGCAACGCCGTCACGACCACAGTCCGAAATGAGCCTACGGCTGTCTGTCACACTGTGCTGCTCCGCATGTTCAAGTAATTATTATTCTCTTACCTACTCTTGAGAAGAAGAAAACTCAAGGCTTCAATTTCTAAGTAGTAAAAAGATTTAGGTAATCTAGCCTAATCTTAGGGGATCCTTTACTAAGTTTATTTTAATACCCTTTCTAAAGTCTTATATTTTTTTACTTCATGTGTCCGCCATATCGATGCGGCTCATAGGTCAGACGAAAAATACCTATCAACTTATTAAAATAAAGGTTGATCCGCTTGAAGTTCCTGAAGTAAGAAGGTCCACGATGACCCTGGAACTCCATCTTCAAAAACCTCTTCATCGAAGTTGAAGCCTTCAATGAATTTCAAAGGGTCCTCACTGTGTTCTAGCTCAGTCGACGTAGCAGGCTCTAAGCTATATCCAGCCCTTGCAGTTGGCGCGTCCAGATTCTTCCGCAGTGTTTCGGCCTTTGTCCTCAACGCCTCCAGAACAGCTGGTTTAGCTCCAGTACAGCCAATGAAGTCAAAAGCCATCTCCTGTTCAAATATACTATCTAAAGCACGCCAAGCGCGTTCGACGTGCAGACCTTGAGGTTTAGTGCACAAATACCACAGAACATACAATGTCACATGGTATTGCGGATGAACCTTCTTTGCCCATGAGAACTGCGCTAGAAAAGGATCACCGCCAGCTGTCCTCGCTTCCAGGATGTCCAACGCGGCGATAAGTGTCTCTTCTTTTAGTATGGAGTCATTGACCTCCCTCTTCTGTGATAAGAGCCACTGTTGGTTTGTGACAAAGTCGAGCTTTCGTAAAAGATAGTTTGCGCAGTGAGCCGTAAGTCGTTGGTGCGGCGTTATCGGGTTGCACTTCTGGAGTCTTGTCTTGACTCTAGTATGCACATCTTGAAGTATTTTGTCCCTCCCTTCTTTGCTGAGCGTTGAATTCGAGGGTTTACCAGCTTTCAGACTTTCCATGGCCTTAGCTAAGTCGACATTGATTAACGAGAAAGTCATGACGGTCCATTCGGTCTGCTCAACTGGAAACTCATCCATTTCAGGGAAGATGTCCGCATCATTGATATTCAAGGGTAGTTTGACATCTGATGTCAATAGCAGTTCATTGGGGTCCTCCAAACCAAAGTCTTCACCGGACCGGCTGTCTCTGGTAATGATATGCCACCAAAGTCTTCGACGGAGTTCCGACTCAAAAGGTAGCAACCCAAGCTTAGTCCCATCTTTATGGAGTCCTAGGGATTGAGCTACTCGGATGACTAGACCATTAAGAATCCAAACAGATTTCCCTCGATTATGAACACGTATTGCGGACTTAATTCCAGATAATTAGGAATAGCACACGAGGATGGTGGTGGAGTAGACTCACTAGGTAGATAGCTAAAGCTCGTAGACCAGTCAATGTTGGCTGATTGAAGAAGTCTCCGTGGGCAAAGGCCTGTTCGATACCCATTTTCGAATGCTGAAGCTCAGTAGCCTTATCCAGGAAGGACGATGTCGAAACTTCGAGTGACACAGCCGCTGCAAAGTAGATACTATAGCAAAATGCAAGGTCATCAAACTTTGCACTGGCAGGGTCAGCTATAGTTGAGTAAACTCTGACTTCATCGGTAGGGATGTGTGTCAACTTCAGTCCGAGGATAATCTCAACGTTATTTAGGTAGATGTTCCAAAACTCGATGGCAGTGGCTTTGCTAGGGTGAAATGCAGAAGGGTGCTGGGTATAGCAGGGAGAAGACATAATCCCAATTGTATCGAAGGGAGAGGTCAGAAGATGTCTTTGCTCGTGGTGTGATGTCGTAAGAGCGGTTGCAATGCTTTCGTCCTGATACATATTAGTACAGCCATCATTAGTATGGCAAAACGTACTTCACCAAGAACTCGGGTCGCCAGTATCTCATTGAGATATTGGCCGGCAGAGTCCTTATGTATTAGTAAGTCTTTGGGTGAGTCTTTCTCCTTCGTAGTCGTGATTGGCTCGAAGCTGCTGCAATGCAGATTCACATGCGTTGTTGCTTCGGCGAGGCTGCGTTCTAAACTTGCAATGCGGCCAGCCATCTCAGCCAGTATTGTTTTCTTCGTTCGCCTCACGCGCTTCCCAGCCGGTGGGTAAATGCATGTTCTGCCCGAGGAAGCGCATGATGAACATGGCGTGCTCTTGTCGCATCGCGTCTTCTTACTCTTGCAGGTGTTGCAAGAGCGAATTTGAGACTGTCCGGGTCCGGCGTTAATTGAGGAGGCTTTGGAGGCCATTGATACTTAGAATCATTGTTTGGGGACCTTAGCAGAGGACTGAAGCAGCCTCCGAATGACAGAGCGCCCAGAACTTATGCGCTATATGGCGCCGGGCTTAAAATTCTGTTAAGTCCGTGTTCCCCGGGGACAATCGCATATGGAGTGACGGGCGGTGGACTGATTTTAAACCCGGGCCCGGCTTCTCCATATCTAATTGGTAGATTGCCGCTAATTCTTTCTGATCTGGCCGTCGTTTCCAGCGCCTGAGATGGCCTGAGTAGCAACTTAGCTGGTATTGACCATGTGGACGACCATATTCAAGGAACAGAGAAAGAATGCATATAAGTATATGCCCCGCACGAACAAGTAAAACAAGCCGCTCTCTTAAACACAGAACTCAAAGCACCCCTTATCTCAAACAGCTTGACAACAATCAACTCTGGTCATCATGGCAACTCCACGGGCAGCACTTCCCCAGACCCATCGAGCACTTAGACTTCATTCCACTCGAGATCCCTACGACATCTCAGTAGTCACCCAGGATACTCCTCAGGCATGTCCCGGAAGTGCTGTGATCCGCGTCCTGTCAGCTGGCGTCTTAACGTACGCAGACCGAGTTTACAGTGGTCAAAAACCTTACCCCTATCCTGAGCCTTTCGTCATTGGTTCTAGTGCTATCGGTCGCGTTGCCGCCGTCGGCCCAGATGCAACTTCTCTTAACCTTGGACAATTGGTCTTTTTTGACAGCTTTATCCAGGGGCGAGACAACCCCAGCGCCCTTATCCTCCATGGTCTGTCAGGAGGGTTTGGCTCTGCGAGTAATATGCTCATGGAAGGTGAGTGGCGAGACGGTACCTACGCGGAGTACGCCAAAGTTCCTCTGGAGAATTGCTTCCCATTAGACGAGAACCGGCTCATAGGCAACCCTGCTGAAGGGGGTCTCGGACACTCAATGAAAGATTTGGCCTACCTGTGGACCATCTCAGTTCCATTTGGAGGACTTCAAGATATAGCTGTCAGAGCTGGCGAAAAGGTCATCATTAGCCCTGCTGCTGGAACTTTCGGAAGCGCTGCTGTTCTCGCTGCTCTGACCATGGGGGCTCAGGTTATCGCCGTCGGTCGCAACCAGGAAACGCTGAACAAGGTGAAGGCTTTGAACCCTGAGCGAATCAGAACAGTTCTAAATACTGGAAACGTCGAGGATGACGTCAAAGAGCTGACCAAGGATGGTCCGGCGGATGCTTTCTTCGACATCTCACCCGGCAAAGCTATCAATAGCACTCACTTCAAGAGCTGCATCATGTCACTTCGTCGCGGTGGACGGGTGAGCTTGATGGGCGCACATCACGAACTGGAACTACCGGCTATGTTCATCGTGATCAATGATATTACGGTCAAGGGGAAGTGGATGTATACGAAGGATGATATGCGCAATATAATCAAGCTGGTGGAGGCAGGGTATCTGAAGCTTGATGCAGTACAGACTGTTGGTAACTTTCCCATGGAGAAGTTCGCGGAGGCATTTGATAAGGCAGCCAAAATTAGTAACCCTCTGTCGCAGGTGCTCATTTCACCTTGAGCTCTGTTTAGGCTTTTCGTATCAGGCTTGTAAGCAAGTTGGAAACGATCATATCCCTTCAAGATCTATCAATGAAACCGTTTCGAATACTATATAGAACTTATTCTGGCTGGGTGCACTGCAAAGTATATTATTTAGTCAATGAGCTAGTGGTCGACGTAAGTGATGCATTATCATTTACCTCAGACTAGTTGATCTCAATGAACATGTAGGGTAGATTGTTTGACTGAACGTCTTATCTTATCTGATAAGATAATACGAAGTGGATCAGTTCTATTCTGTGACTGGTCGAACCGTTATGGTACCGGCCGAGATGAGTCTGACGATGCCATGTCTGACTGCAAGAATGATTGGTACTGAGGGAAGACGATTTATGGATTTCTCAGGTAATGATGCGATGCTACATCCGAGTATCCGAGACCTTTCCCTATCCTGCTTACAAAAAGAAGACTGATGACACAAAGCGTCCTTGGCCGCTCAGACCGCCGAGACATCTTCCACCAGAAAATGACGACGAATTCATGCCAAGCACCATAGACCATATCTTATTTGACGATTGTCCAGTCAGGCAGTGCAAGTTGCCATCGAAGGATTCTTTTTGTACATGAAAACCCAGCCGCGGATCATAGGCCCTTCACTTCACTTCATCGGCGTCATAGAGTTTTGTGGATTCCTTCGGTGCATTCTTCGATGCAGAGACCCTCCCGCATCCGGGTGCTGCCGTTTCTAAGCCTACACTCTAACGCTTCTTCGAGCTTGCAGAATTTAGCGCATCAGCAGCTTGCATATGATGCTACTGCCGGAGGATGAATGTTACGGGGGTACTTGGCTGCCTCTCTGCCGGTTTCACCGCTGTTTCTTTTAATTCTTTATCCATACTTTTATGCTGCATTGCCGTGGAATAGACACGTTTATTTGACCTGGTAGCTTGGTCTGCCCCTCATCCTTTTTTTCGATATGATCATTTGAATCACCAATGAAACAAGAAATAATCCGATATTAAGCTTAAATGCGTTTTAGACTTAATTCCAAGGGGAAAAGTGGCTTCTGAGATGCCCACGCGGCCTTAATTTGTGATGCTGACAATTTCAGTGCCAAGATGGCATACGTCAGCTCAGGCGTCATTGAAACTCCGTGAGTGGATAAGGTTCTCGCCTTTCGGATTTAGGAGGCGTCGCCCTTGTCAGCATCTCCGATGTCATCCTCCCCATGGCGGGGTTCGGAGCCCGGGCTTCCCGCACACAAACATTTAAGCTTAATATGAGGATGTAACTGAGACCATCCGGGTATCGTCAATAACAATAAACTCAAACATCATGAATGCCAAAGAGTTACAGAACAGTGATCAGTTAGTAGCTACAGTTTCAGTATAACAGAGCAATACAAGGCTGAGACAGTACCACCCAAATCAATACCACATAAACTCATATCCATGGAGTTACCCGTGAAAAAAAGAACCCTCGCACAACCCGCACTCCGAAATCTGTGTAACAAAGAAAAAGAAAAATCACACTACCTACTTTAATTACGAGGCCAGAGTGGCTCAGCTGCCTTGGAAGAAGCCGAACCCGCCCAGACGCACCTAGGTCTTGGCTTTGCTAACTGGCCAAGAGAACGCGTACAGTCCCCGTGTCATAGATGGGGGCCATCCAGCTCTGAAACTGCTAAATCCGACGTCAGATCTTCATATATGGTTCTCCAAAATTCCACTCTCACTGGTCTGTTTCAAAGGGTCTGTGACGGTGAACTTCTGTGGACAGTTAATAGCTATGAGTATCTTGACCATTTTCTTGATCCTTTCTCAGGTCTGCTCCTTTTATTCTGTTCAAGGTATGTTATAGATCGCATCGTAATGACGGAATACTGACATGTGCATTTAGCATTGTCTCTCGCTAGAGATACTATTGATCGATCATCAACAATTGAGAGACTGGACTTTTCTCAAAGTGCACATACTCTCGACTCAGCATCGTCATTCCAGGTCGAATTTGAGGTTCCTTATGAGCGCCAACGGATCACACTGAACCTACAGCCTTCGAGAAATGTTGTATCGCGCCTCACTACCGTTCAGCACATTAATTCCACAGACAACCATGATTTCGTCACTGATATTCAGAGTCAACATCCATTACTCTACAAGGGCGTAGCCTTTGTAAATGACATCGACAAGCAGGCGCAAAGAAGAGTAGGATGGGCAAGAGTAATGGTGCGATATCGCCAAGGCCGACATGTCATTGAGGGCACTTTCACAAATGACGGTACTTACCACCATATCTCGCTGGATTCGAATTACGTCCAGGCACGACAAATTCAGGACGGGCAACTCAGAAAGAGATCTGAACGAATGGTAGTATGGAAGCGAACTAGGGATGAAGGCGACGGAACCTTGTCGCAAAGATCATCTTCAGATGAGCCGACATGTCAGGCTCACAGATACAATGATCGACGGCGCCAGACCTCTGGTGAACAGGATACACACCATCCTCTACTGGCCCGTCAAGACGTCAACGATTGGTTTGACCCGAGAGATGTTATTGGGTCTACAGATGGGTGCCCCAACTCCCGGAGAGTTGCTTTGATCGGCATCGCCGCCGACTGCTCATACACTGCAGAATTCGACAATATGCAGGATGCTCGCGATAACATCATTTCGCAAGTGAATATCGCATCGCAAGTCTACGAAGACACTTTCAACATCGCTCTAGCCATTCAAAATTTAACTATAAGCGATTCATCTTGTCCTTCTGACGCACCACGATCAATGCCATGGAACCTTCCCTGCACAGCAAACGTCGACATAAACGACCGCTTGAACTTGTTCACGCAATGGAGGGGCAGACTACGTGATGATAACGCTGTATGGTCTCTCTTCAGCGCCTGTCGAAGCGGCTCAACTGTTGGAATCGCCTGGATCGGAAGTCTGTGCAATCGATCACGAGGATCATCATGGGGGCGCGGTGGGACAGCCTCTGCGAACGTTGTTGTGCGCACTGCTTCGGAATGGCAGGTCTTTGCGCATGAGCTGGCGCATAACCTTGGAGCTTCTCACGACTGTACATCAGGTGATTGCGGGACGTCAGGATACTCGCCTTCTGATGATTGCTGTCCCCGAAGTGAGACTACCTGCGATGCCCGAAACCAATACATCATGAACCCGCAAAGCTCTCCCGGCTTGGAGGAGTTCTCACCATGTACCATCGGAACCATCTGCACAGGCATTGGCGAGGAGCACGTTGACACGAGTTGTCTTGTTAGTGAGGACGAGGTCCCCGATATTAACGACAGTCAATGTGGCAACGGTATCGTCGAGCCTGGCGAGTCATGCGACTGTGGTGGTGAAGACCGATGCCCTGCAGATTCCTGCTGCAACCCTTCAACCTGTCAACTCCGCAGTGGCGCAGAGTGCGATCCACTCACCGATGGATGCTGCACTGACGAATGTCGAGTCGCTTCGAGTGGCTTAGTCTGCCGCGAAAGCACAGCCTCTTGCGATCCCGAAGAGACATGCGACGGAAGTTCAAGTCAATGCCCCGTTGACGTGCAAAACTGTGATGATGATGAAGACTCAGGTAGCAGAGGAGGAGGGGGATCGGGAGGAGGCTGGTTCGATAGGAACAGAACAGCTGTTATTGCGACCGCTGCTTCTGTTGGGGGAGTCATTCTGGCCTTGGTGCTTTGCGTGATATTCTCTTGTATCCGGAAGAGGAGAAGAAGGCAGAAAGGAACGCAACTTCAGAGCGGGAATATTAGTGACGGATCGAATGCGCCTGCTCTCGAGCATACGAGAGGTGTCACCCAGATGCCGAGTGCACCGCGGTTAGTACATAGATATGCATAGTTTGGTTTGGAGTTTATGAGATATGTTTTATGATAGATATGGTTGGGTCAATACTCTTAGGATATTTACTGGTATAAGAATATGTATTATGAATTGAAGCGATGGTCTTAGCGTCGAGTCGGATGCCATTTAGCCGCTTGACCTTTCCTTTCCGAGGGTCACAATATCCTTGACCGTGACGACGTCAACAAACTTAGGTAGGATACGCTTCATGATGAACTCATGAACCTCGGGGTTGTCATCAATAATCCCATCCTCAACACAGATCACATGAAAGTCCAGCTCTGCACCAGCCCTTGCACTGCTCAGAATGCTACCCATGGTCGTCAAACCGACTAATACAACATGCCTAATCCCGCGAGCCCTCAGATAGGCCAACAGGTCTGAGGATCCAAAACAGTTTGGCTGGAGTTTGCCAAGTAAAATTTCGTTCTTCCCGCCCCAGCCACCAGGAGGGACTAGCTCGGCCGGAACACCATAGTGAGGGCGATGGGGATCAGAAGGTGCATTGGCGAAGGCACCGCTTGCTTCGAGCTTGGAAACCCAGCTTGCTAGCTTATTGTACGGTGACACGAACGCATTCGAGTTGATGTTGAAGGGTAGTGTATGGTGGATGATCAGCGGTACATCATCATAGAGGGAGCGAGAGTCGTTTGGCTTGCCTGAGGCACGGCGAGATTTAATTTCTGAGCGAAAGAAGTTTAGAAGTTTCAGGACTTTGCCGAGATAAGCAGTCTGCTCTTCCTGGGAGAAGCGTCGGAGGATTTGAGATTGTACATCGGAGAGAAGAAGGGCGGTATGATTGAGCGAGACCGGAACATAGAATGGAGTTGACATAATGGAAGATTGTTTAGTCCGTGAAGGATATGGTAAACAGTTTGACAGAGGCATAGATCAAGAGCTCACTTATATGTCAATCGCCTCGATACTATACTGTGAGAATCGGCTAAAAGTTTGCTCGGCTTGTTGCATCTCAATTGTCCGAACTAACTGATCAACTAATTTGAACAATCATTTCTATGGTGTTACTGCTGCTGTGTCAGCTTTTAGTCAGGGTCTATGGCGGCATTTTAGACAGTGGTTGTATTTCGGAAAAGAGCGAGCCGCTATTTTCGGCCTTTTATATCATCCACGTGAGTTACAACCAAACTGCAATCTACATAGCTGCATCAGCCTACGATATAGCTTCGAACAGCTGTTCACAATCAAAGTGAGTTCAATTGCAGAGCTTTCACCTATGCACACTCACTTTACGACGTATAATCTGCTGCAGGGCCGAGCGCGCATTATGCTCGAATAAGCACACCAATGGGAATTCATGTATCTGAGATGTAGGCTGGATTGCCAATCAGTAAGGACTACTGATGTAAGCTATCATTCTTGTCGCCGATCCGCAGATAAGGTCCGCTAACTCGAACGGAGGATCTACGAAGTTGGGGAAAACCGTACCATGGCCTTTGAAGAATTAATGCTATGAAGATGCCGCGATGGGAGTCTCTGAACTGCTCATAATCACAAGTTCCTGGGTCTATAAGTCTGTGATAGTATGCTCATAATGTGAGTCATGAAAGATTTCTCTATTTTCTTATCCAGGAGAAGCCAGGTAGGAACCTCAAGTGACGCAATACAGTGGTCGCATGTGTACGCAAGTCTTCAATCCCCAGCTGAGATTCCCAAAGAGGTCTTTGAAGACGAGACTATTTCTGATGAGGTTTAGCAACTACAAGATCCTTCTCTTAGCTCAGACGATCTTGAACAGGTACGAGAAACGAGACCGTTGTGCTAACACTGATATTATGAAACGGCGATTCTGCTATTATTTTCCATATTGTTGCTTACTACTTAACACTAAACGCCCAATATCGCATAGACATGCGGCTCGCGCTCACCAATCACTGAAGTCTTGATGGCAAGCATGATATTAGCATTCAATAAACTCAATTAGACTGTCTCTAGTACAACGGGTAATCCGGCAATACCCATATTTTGGTTCCATCGAAGATCATAAGTCCAGAAACTGCTCGCATCTAATCTGGTAGCTCCTTGCTTGAGTTATTCCAAGCCAATGAAGTGGTGGTGATCTCTAATAGCCAAGATCTCAGCTGCGGAGATCGGCAGTTGGTGAGACAAATTGGGAATCGTTTCGGCGGGCTGATATTTGTGTTGCTGTAGTGTTCAACTGAGAGATGGCAGCAATGCAGAACGTGATCAATGCAGATTGACTGCAATGAGATAGTCTTGTGAGCAAAACATGGGAAAGAAGAAACGAAAGTAAAGGGGAGGTGCATGAGCAAGGAACCAAATAAAATTGGCCTGTTTCTCATCAGTATCTATCTGCAGCAACCTCCCTTATTCTCTTCTGTCTTCCTTCACCACCTGCCATTCACCATGAAAGTCTCTTTGTCTTCGTGGCTCGCAGCAGCCTGCATGTTTGCAGCAGCTCTTGTATTCCCTCAAATGGGCGCCGAGCAGCTTAAGACTTATCAAGAGCACGCCAAGCGAAGCCCTGCAGCATGCCCTTACTCCGAAGAGAAGAGGGATACAGGCAAGTGCCCCTTAGCGAAGGAGAGGCGAGCTGCAAAATTCGATGCCAAGAAACAGCGCATCAGCGTTTCTGGCAAGCATGAGTTCCTACCCCCCAATCTCAAAGCAGGTGATCAAAGAGGTAAGTCATCTTCTGCTCAGCCTCGGGCCAATACTAATGAGTTGTTAAGGACTCTGTCTTAGACTCAATGCCTTGGTCAACCATGGCTACCTTCCGAGAAACGGTGTCGCAGACATGCAAACCATCACCAAGGCCACTAACGAGGTCTACGGCATGAGCCTTGACCTCGGTGGTTTCCTCGCCGTCTATGGCACCGTCTTCAACGGCAACCCAGTCTCCCTTAACCCCGGCTACTCCATTGGCGGTCCAAGCCGCTTCAGTCAGAAAATTCTCAACGGTGGCGGTCTTTTCGGTACTCCATCTGGCCTAAGCGGTAGTCATAATAAGTATGAGCCTGATGTCAGCGCCACGAGAGGAGATGTCTACGTGACTGGGAACAACTACCACGTCATACTCGAGCGCTTCGTGGAGTATTGGAGTGCCATTCGCGAAAATATTCCTGCACCTGAGCAACACTCTGCTCTTACATCCTTCCACTACCAGAGCTTCCAGGAGTCGGAAAAGACCAATAGTCACTTCTTCTATTCGCCTTTTGCTGGAGTTTTGGTCTCACCTTCTGCGTATTCCTTCCGTCCTCGCATGATGGCCAGTCACTCCGATAAGTATCCTGAAGGCCATCTTTCGCGTGAGGTCTTTACCAATCTCTTTGGTGTTAAAGGCAGCAACTTCAAAGTCAACCAAGGCTGGAAGCGTATCCCGGAGAACTGGTACCACCGACCTGTCGAAGACGGTTTCTCCACTCCTGACTTCCTCGTCGATGTCTTGGAGCATGCTGTCAAGCATCCTCGTCTGTTGAACATCGGCGGCAACACCGACAAGCTGAACTCCTTCTCGGGCGTCGATATCGGCGATCTCACTGGTGGCGTCTTCAATACTGCGATGCTGTTGAAAGGCGAGAATCTTGAGTGTTTTGTTATGCAGATCATCATGGCTGCTGCACCCGATGTTCTTGGAAGCCAGTTCACTGATGTGACCAAGGCGCTGACGCCGTTGGCGGACAAGCTTCGACAGCTTCTTGCTGGGAAGACTTGTCCCAAGCTGCAGAAGGTCAACACGAAGTTGTTTGAGAAGTTCCCTGGTTACACTGAATCGTACGGAAGCTATGCTGGTGTCTCCAAGAACCTCTGCGCGGTGTGATCGAGGGTGTCGGCAGCATCGTGGGAGAGCTGTTTACCACTGGAAATAAGGCGGAGTCTAGTCGTTGACTAGTCTGCACTAAGTTCTGCCGTGACAATCTACCTCTGACTGAAGAGGTGAAACTGGATGTTACTTTTAGGGTTTACGAGTTCTGTTTGTACTACGGAGTAGTTTACACTGCATCAATCACTATAGCCTCATTGCCAATTTTGTACGACAACTCCTGATCTTACACAACGTACGATGCGTTACGAATGAGTCTATGGAAGACGTATAGTGGTGATCCAGGGAACAAGTTCTCAGTTCATTGCGCGTGGACTCTGCAGCTCGGAAGCTTTACTCCCTTCACTTCCACAATTCCACTGCAAATCCCAACTGCCGTTGCGGAGTAGAATGCTCGTGCCGAGGCACTTGACTTATTAGGGTTCTATAGTTCCAAGGACCGAGCGCCGTAGCA
This sequence comes from Fusarium musae, assembly GCF_019915245.1. NCBI lineage: Eukaryota > Fungi > Ascomycota > Sordariomycetes > Hypocreales > Nectriaceae > Fusarium > Fusarium musae. The sequence continues at coordinate 3,607,258 of NC_058391.1, forward strand.
CTAACACCAGCCAACGGGGCTACAAGGACAAGCCGAAGCCACTGTCGATCCCGACTCCTCCATGTCAAGATGGCGATCATCTCGTTTAGCTCGTTCATAACTCAATAACATGGAGATGAGAGGGTGTGCTGAGAATAGTCACATGAATGGCGGGTTCTCTCGTCATAGATCAAAGCGTGTACAACCGAGCACAGCGCTTGAGGCGGTACAGCCGGAACAAGGTAACCTCAATTGCGGGCTGAGTTTAAATTACGGGTGTAATCTGTTGTGTCTTCTCGTAATGGGTGGAGGTCTCCCCGCAATAGGGATTGCCTAATTAACTGCAAGCTTCAGCATTTTTCGTCAGCCCATTGACCATTGTTTTCCTATCTATCAGTCAATCGCCTTCTCATTAATCTGTGATGCGGTTCTCGGCACTGCTTGTAGCTTTTGGATTGGCCGGCGCTGGGCTTGCAGCACCATACAATTCGAATGGAGCGTCGCTTATTGACAGACGACAGGCTTTGAATGGTCTCGTCAATGACGTTAATAACGCCCTGGCTGTGACAGTCAGCGGTCTGCTCGATGAACTCGGCGATGCCTTGAACAAGGGAGATAGGGAAAAGACACTTGATACGCTGCAGAAGCTGAAGGCCACAAAAAAGCCAAAGAATGTTGGCCAAGCATCATCTATCGCTGAAAAGGTCGTAAAGTCAAAACCCGACAACATCGTCGAGTACAGCGCGCGATTGATAGCAAACGGTATCATCTCGGGATCAACAGATGATCTACTGAGCTACGCCCAAGGCCTTGGTTCTGCACAGAATGGAAACAACAACCAGTACGTCAACGAAATCTTCTATTCTCAGTATGCTCCCTAACCTTGTGTAGAAACCCTGACCCACCAAAGAGCGTCTACCCCAAGGCGGCGAGCTGCGATGCGCCGTATTCGGTAAGCGAGGACAAGCTCAGGTCTGCCATCTTCATCCCAGACACTTTCACCTACGGTGAAAAGCTACCTGTGATTCTATTCCCCGGTACCGGAGCTACCGGATGGACCTCATTTCGGGGCAGCTTCATCCCATTGCTTACCGGTGTGGACTGGGCTGATCCTGTATGGGTCAACGTGCCTGAATTTCTCCTTGGCGATGCGCAGGTCAATGCCGAGTACGCTGCATACGCGCTCAATTACATCGCCTCTCTCACCAACCGAAGCGTTGCTATTATCGGTTGGTCGCAGGGCAACATTGACACTCAATGGGCATTCAAGTACTGGCCATCGACTCGCAAAGTCACGACCGACCATGTCGCCATCAGCGCAGATTACAAGGGCACTATCCTCGCCAATTTCGTCGACCTCTCAGGAATCACCAACACGCCGTCTGTTGTTCAGCAAGAAGCTGGTAGCAATTTTATCAAGACTCTTCGCTCGGACGGCGGTGACTCCGGATATGTACCGACAACAAGCCTGTACTCCAGCTTCCTGGATGAGATTGTCCAGCCGCAAGAGGGCACCGGAGCTTCTGCTTACTTGCTCGACGAAAGAAACGTCGGCGTCACAAATGCCGAAGTGCAAAATGTCTGCGCCGGAAAGCCAGGTGGTTCATTTTATACGCATGAGAGCATGCTCATAAATCCTCTCAGTTTCGCGTTGGCCAAAGACGCGCTCACTCATGATGGTCCAGGAAAGGTCTCCAGGCTGGACTTGGGAACAGTCTGCGCCTCATCTTTGGCTCCGGGACTTGGATTGGAAGATCTTTTAATCACTGAAAACGCGATTGTGATTGCAGGTATTTCTCTTGTCACGTATTTGCCCAAGGTAAAGGAAGAGCCGGCGATTAAGGAATACGCTTTAGAGACAGCGGGGGCGTGTTAGTTATTGTGGGACGGTAATTGAATCAATTGAAGGGTCTTGTCATGATAGGAAATTGGTATCGTGCTCTGTGTATGATCTACAACCGAGTAGGATCCATGATTTAATCGCAATTGAGCAACTAAAATGTTGAAAAATAAAACAGACATCTCGTCGGAACAAATCTGTCGCCAATGTGACAAAAAGTAATTGCTTGCCTCCACACCGGATTGAACGATGGACCTTTGCATTACAAGTGCAACGCTCTACCACTGAGCTATAGAGGCGGCTCACTTTAGTTGTTAACGGCACATTCAATTTCACATCAAGTTCATTTGTCTGTCCTAAGCAGCATCTACATTGACTACCAACCTTTCCCTGTCCCTTTTTCATCGCTTCCACTTGATGGTCGCTTGACAAGATCTCACAAGCGACTTTTCCGGTCTCTCTCCATTGCTTGCTTCTTACCAATGGCGCTTCCTCCGTCAGAATGATCCACGGCTGATATGTACCTAGTCGCAGCTCCCAGTAAAGCCGCAGAAAATTAATGTTTATATTAGAGACGGTTGTGGAAATAATCCAGAGGGATTTCTTTGCCCATCCACTCCACGTCATATCCGTGTCCTCTAATATCGTCCAACAGCCACTCAATGGGCGTTGCATACGAGACATGATGCATTCCTTGGTTACCGCCCTGGGCACCAGACGTCAGAATTGCCGCGACACGACCATCATCTCCCATGACACTGGCGCCCGAATCTCCCTGCCTAGAGAAAGGCTCCCTCTTTTCACACTCAATAGAGTCCAGGATGCACCATTCTTCAGAAACTATCAGAAAGTCTCCAATAATTCGTCGAACAGACCTAGCTGTATTGTTGACACCGTGCCTTGCTCCGCTAGCGCTACCATACATGCATATCCTCGTGAAATCCTCCCCAACAACTGTCTTTCCTGGCACTGCGAAGCCAAAGTCAGGGCATCTCATTTCAGCTTCCGGCATGACACCAGTCTGAGTGTATATATGAGCCCCGGGAACCAGGCAAATTGTCCGCTTTCGTCCCGGGTTAAAATAGTCCCAAAGCATAAACTGGGGCTCCATAAAGACTGGAGAAAGAGTCTCGGGTACCGTGTTTCCAAACTCCTTCACCAGCGTTTGGTGCTTCTTCTGATCCAGCTCTATCAAAACCCAGTCGCGGAAGCGGGCAGGCGAGGAACTGCTCAACCCAAAGTATGGTGAAAAAAGAACGTGACCAAAGGTTCGCGATTCCATGTACTCGAAAGGCTCAAGTTGCTGTAGGTTACTCTTGTTTTTGATCTTGTTACTTCGTAGGGGTTGAGGGGTTGGATCTCCTTTTCGGGGACTTGAGTGGAGGACTCATAAAGGTCGATCACGGACTGGGCATGACTGATTCGGTCACGGAGTAATTCCTTCATGTCCTGGTATGTCTTGCTCCCAGGTTGGATAACTTTTCGACTACTATGAGTGTCGTGACGAAAGTCGATGTTCGCTGGCTCTGGCCCGAAGACGGCATGTCGGCAGGTCAAAGCAACCACCGTTTCGGTATTTCGAATTCGCAGGTAAAGACCTTTGATGCCTTCACGTGTTGGATGTCGAGAGGAGGCGATCTTGGTACCCACGCACTGGGAAACCTGGATACACTCCCTTTTGTAATGATCTTCAAAAGTCGAAATGTGCGTGCCGAATTTCGCTGCCGACGGCTTACACTTCTTTGGTCAGCATAAAGTTCATTTTGAGGTTATGAGTCTTACCTTTCTGTTTGATCCTGATCACTCAAGCAGCGCTATGTGATTCTGGACTCCTTGATCTCAACTTCAACGTCGTTGATACCGTGTTCTTGTAGAACGTCGCGGCATTTAAGGGTCACGGCTCTTCCGTCCAGCCATGTTGTCGATTCGGGCTTTACTGATACGAAAAGGATGACTGGTCGGACAAGGTGACGATCGTTGGAATCAGCGGAACCGCAACGGAGGATGTCGATAGCGTTCCAGTCAATATCCTGTACAGCTTCGAGAATCTTCCGACGCATTGGGCCTGTAGAGTCATTCCATAGTGGAACAACAGCGTGCTTTTCGACAGGGTCAAGTATTCTGTCATAGACGTCCCAATCATATACTGGACCATTCCATGGAGTCATCGTAGATCGCGCAACAAGATATGGACAGTCTGGAAGCCCACTATAGTAGCTGCGGAATTCCTTTCTACTCGGAGGGGTGGCGGGTAGTTCGCCCATTTTCGGTGAGGTTGTTGCTCAAAGATGTGAGGATGAATGGTGGGAAGAGAAAGGAAAGACGGGCAGGACAGGATGGAGGAAAGAGTTATTAAGATGATAATAAGTGGGGACTTCAGGAATTCAAATAGCTGGATCATGGTACGTGAAACCGTGATTGTTCTGTTGTTGCCACTGGGATTCGTTCGTTCCACCGTGAGTCACTGATGTGGCATTATTCACAGGATGTTTAGCAAAATTGGACTGCCATTACTCGACAGACACTCATGTTTGTGGCCAAAGCTCTCACAAGCATCAATCACGACCACAAAGTGTAGATAATAAAATAAAGTCAATACAGTAAGTAATCATGAGTAAATTAGGTTCTCTTTGCCGGAATAAGCTCTTAGGCATAAGTAAACAGATAAACTCAGATGCTGAGTAGGTATTTATAAAATAAATAAATATACTAATAATAGTAAAGATTCAATATAATATTGTATTTAATATAGATAATAGAAAATTGTGTCTTCTACTAAAGCCTCTATAATATTAGGTAAAATGGTGTTTTAAGACTTACTTAATATAACTCTCTAAAAGGTTTAAACAAAAGGGAAGTATCAGTAGCGGGCAGCCCAGTGCAGCTTTACAGGCAATGTATAGTGTGGTTTTTACATTGATTGGTGCCTTCATGTAGTTATAGCAATAGAACTTCAAGTCGACAGCATCTATCATATCAGCGCCTGAGAAAATCCTTGGTCTTGTCACCTGCGACTTGGGGGATCTGGAACATGAGGGCTCATTCCGAACCCGAACAGTCAGCGATTACAAGGATCGATAGCTCAGTGGTATGAGCGAGGGATTGCAGATCCCTAGGTCGCGTGTTCGATCCACGCTCGGTCCTACTGCTCGCTTTTTGCGAAGCTGAGCTATTAACTGGTGTTCTAAGCCTGTCTTCCCTTTTTGCCGTGAACCTTTGTGTCGCTGGTTATTCTGTAGCTAACTCTGTGTTGGGAACGAGAACAGTATGCCCGATCTGCTCAGACGGTCGAGCGTATACCGAAGACTCCAACTTGCAAGGTAGCAAGTAAGCACGGTCCAACCACTATAGCAGAGTCTAGTTATAGTTCAATAGTCCCGATTTTGTAAAGCTCCTAGATGCGAAGGGTGACTGAGATTGACTGCCAAGATAGTTGGCGTGTTGGCTTCGGGATGCATCAACACAATCAAGAACCCGCTCGACAACCGACATTGGGGGGCTGGCGCAACGGTAGCGCGTTAGATTCCAGCGAATTCTCTTCAAGTTCCCCTTGAAGAAATCGAGACTCCTAAAGGTTATCAGTTCAAATCTGGTGTCCCTCATTTTTGGCCATCGACTCTTTTTTTCGCATCAGGGCAAGACCCCACTCAACTCCACTTGCATTGGGCGGATGGGGGCTTGGTCAGTTGGGAAGACACGCGATGAATGGTGCGGCGTATTGTTTGTCGATTAAGGCTCCAGGTAGAAAAAGAGTCTGATAAGTCGGTATGGAGATGGGATGATTGTCAGGCCAATGGTGAGGGGTAGAAATTGCTTCGGTTCATGTTCAGGGTTTCTAAGTGAATGTCTATGTACGTCTAAAAGGAATAAGGCAAGTCTAACAAAGAATTAAAGAAATAGTTAAAGAATGCTTCAAGAAACCTCGACATCAATATCGACCTGGTATGCGGAGCCTCCACTCTTCTCCTCCGTAATGATATCATGTGCAATCTTCTCGGCCAACGCATACACTGTACCGACAGGGTGGCCAGGAATAAGAACAGGGAAAGCAGAGGCATCGACAACTCGGAGACCCTTGACACCATAAACACGAGCCTTGGAGTCCAGAACAGCCATGTCATCATCCTTCTTGCCCATCTTGCAAGTACAAGCAGCGTGCCAAACAGTCATGAGAGTGTCACGAAGAACAGCGAGGATCTGCTCGTCTGACTCGTGCTCCTCTCCAGGGTACACCTCCTTGAGCACGGTGTCCTTCAGAGGAGTAGACTTGGCGATTTCTCGGAGACGACGGAACAACGCGACGGCAACTTCTTGATCGGCCTTCTTGGCGAGGAAGTTGGGGTTGATGAGAGGAGCGTCGGTGGTTGAGTTTGTTCGAAGAGTGATGTTGCCGCGGGACAGAGGTGCGACCAAGGCACCGTTAAGACTGGTGTACTTCTTTCCATCGGTGGGCTGCTGCAGGATAGGAAATGACCAGTCCTCGGAGTAGACGTTGAGGGGGATGATCTCCATCTCAGGCCAGTCATCAGGGAAGGTCGCAAGATCTCTGAGAGTCTCATTAGAGAACTTGGATCGATACTTCTCAGGAGCCTTCTCCCAACCCAGGAGCTCGACCTGGTTGGATGTCAGGGGACCAGCTTGCTGCTGAGCATAGGCATCAAGCGCGCCTTGGAAAACAGTGTCGTTGTTGATAGCCACGCTAAGAGTGTCCTCAAGACCTTGGACTTCAAACGAGGGTCCGAAGAGGACGTGATCCCAGAGGTTCTGGCCAACACCAGGAAGGTCAGCAACTACAGGAATGTCAAGCTCCTCCAGATGCTGCTTGGGTCCAACACCGGAAACCATGAGAACCTGAGGTGACTGGAAAGCTCCGCCACTGACGATGACCTCCTTCTTAGCCTTGAGGGTGTAATCAATACCGACAGAGCTGACCTCAACGCCAGTAGCCTTCTTGTCATCATCGAAGGTCACCTTCTTGGCAAGGCTCTCGGTGTACACCTTGAGAGTCTTGAGCTTCTCACTTCGAGCAGTCTTGACAAAGTCATCGGAAGCACTTCGGGTAGCGGTCTTGGGCTGGACAGTTGTTGTGGTGTATGCGTAGCCGAGAAGACTACCGCTGCTGAAACCATCGATACCCTTGAATCCGAGGGACTTGAGACCCTTCTCTACGAGAACAGCCCAGGAAGGGACGTAGTTGGCGTAGCTGATCTGAAGAGGGCCCTTCTCCGTGGAGAATGCGGAAGCGTCGTAGTCGGTTGTCACGTTGCGCTTCTCATTGTCTGGTGGTGTAAACGAGGGGCTCTTCTGGAAGTGAGGCAACATCTGCTCCCATCTGTTTTATTATTAGCGATACTCCGGATACTTTTTCGCGTTATCACTCACGTATAGCTATCATCTCCGACATCTTCAGCCCACTTGGCCATAGTACCGTTGGTCGGTCGGTGGTACACCAGAAAGTTGAGCTGAGAGGAGCCACCAAGAACCTTTCCACGAGCATAGTGAATCTCGCGATCATCAGCGCCTTTCTGCGCCGTTGTCGTGAATCTCCAATCGCGCAGAGGGTTAGAGTCCAGAAGACTTGCACCACTACCGGCCGTCACTCCGCCAGGCGATGTCGCAAGAATAGGCTTGGAGATCTCAAGAAAAGGACCAGCTTCAACAATAGCGACACTGTAACCAGCCTTTGCGAGTCTGTAGCCAATGGTGTTTCCCGCTGTGCCTCCTCCTACAACGACGTAGTCGTATTCGGCGTCGACACCCGGAATGCCACCCAGTTCGCCAAGGTGTCCGACCTTAAGTCCATCACCAGCATAAGCAGACTTGACGATATGCTGCAAGGGGTCGAGAAGTGTACTGATAAAAGGAATCTCGGGACGAGCAGTGACACTGGTCGAAAGGCTGAGCGCCAAGAGCGAAGGTGACAAGACGTTGCAGCGCATGATGACAGACGATCTGGACGAGAAAGTTTGTGTGCAGATCTCAGAAACGAGGAGGGATTGATGCTACTCTTATATCTACTTGGACTAGGTTTCACTAGCTGCCTGTCAAAAGCATCAAGCATTTACCTAGTAGCCCAATGTCATATCACCGCGGACGTTACAGCGTCCCGCAATCATTTTTGGTACCAAAGTCCGTGCTGACCCGCGGCGTTGGCGCTACTTGTCAACTAAAGTGAAGGATCTGAATAAAGTCGGAGGGTTTCTGAGTCAGCGGTGATAAGAAGACCAGATAAATGTCTCAGCTCAGGGTCCTGGAATATGCGGTGATGGACAAGGGTTATTTGTCATGTCAATGCGTAAAAGGAGGGTCGAGAGGCTGCCACGACAAGCAGCGGACTGCAATAAATTCACAATAGTTAAAGTTAGTCAAGAATAAATGGTACTAAGGGAGAATGCAACACGTTTTGGTCAAACTAAGCTTGTTGTCCGGTCCTTTAGAGTTTCAACAAAGTGGGCGAGGAGTCCACTAGAAGCTATGCAAGCAACGTTTCTGAGCAATAACAAGGATTCAGTGTTGCAGCTTCGACCTTGGCACGTCGAATTAAATTGCCTAATTATGAGCCTTATGCAGCGGCAGAGCCCGTCTCGTTCAGCTTGCATATATTACTCGGGGCTAAGGGCCCGGGGTCGTTCCGCGTCGTTCCACTGATCACCAGTGATTGCAAAGCACAGACTGCCGATCCCTTCTCTGAAAGAAATCACCATGCATTGTGATGAACGCAGCAGTTCACGTGCGGTAAATCATCTGTGCGTGCAGAACTGTTCATCCGGTTTTTTTTTCCCAAGATTATTGATCTCATATTCGGAGACTTACATGTCATAGGATGGAATGATAGGATCGGTCAGCACGTTGTAAAACCCCGGCTTATGCGCTGAGGATCCGGAACCGCACTGCCAAATGCCGCAACGCCGATCTTCCTTGGTGGGAGGACCACTAAGCCTGAAGGGTTCGTCTTGCGAGGAGGAAATCCAGTTTTTGATGGTCTTCCGGGCTCTTCCCCGAAGCCGAACCCGTCTGCCGTGTGGGTTCCTCGGGAGCCAAATGTCGGGGAACCAAAAGGTGTGCCGCCTGAGCGAGTCATGTGTATAGCGGGGGCTTCTAAGACTGCATGGCCCAGACAATATCACCTCTCATCGGATTTCCCACGTTGGCGCTGTAGGGCGCATTTGACAGTTCGTAAGATGTAATGACCGCGATTTGATAGATAACGCCAGAAAGGGACCAACGGCTTGGTTCTGGAACGAACGCCACTCAGCGTATCTAGCTGTTTTGAGGCATAAGTTAAGCTATATGTCCCGTGATGTCGGGTCAACACATATTATAGACGTTCTAAGAGATGGCTTCTTGAGATTAATTTAATGAATAAGCGGTGATCGACTCATCTCTACGGGGAATGATAAACCAACAGCACCTCGAAGGTGCGTGAGCTTCAATGCCCAAGGGGTAGTTTCTCACCCTTTTATTGACAATAACACGGTTCTTATGCCCTATTTGAAGCTTATTACGATACTCCTGTCTTTTGACTTCAACAACACCTTGCTAGGTGGCATGACGTTAGCAACTCCAAAGATGATGAGAGTGGACAACCACTACCGGTGCCCCCCAAACTGGACCCAGCACAAAAGACCGTGTTCCTCAAGTTAATGTTAGGGCCCAGAAGAAAATATGCATGAAGCTAATATCGGGTCCATGTTAAAAGGGGTTCCGGGGTAGCACGTTTTGAGTATATTAATAGCTCAATATCGCATGTTTTATAACCTTATGGTTACAGTATGATAATTCAGCAGAGTATACCCTTATAGAAGAAGGCCATAACCTCCTGACAAGTAAAATAGGATGAACTCTGTTTTTCTTTTACTAGGACTTGCACTTTGTTCGGTATTGACCTCTGAGCGGACATTGTTCAAAAGTGGCTTCTTTACATGGTCTTGAAATGATTTCCTGCTCGGACATCAATTCATTACCAGTATTACAATCCATTTAACAGGCACAAGATCCCTGTGTAGTTGTATTGACTCCGATTAATTTTTCAGACTCAAGATACGCGAAAAGTTAACCCTCCTGATTTTCGGCCAGTAGAGCGACGCGGGAAATTTCTGGAACTACAATCTCGTCAGGGTGACCACAACGAATGAGAATGCATTCTCGTCGGAAACAGGCAAGGATCCTGCTCAGGGATCAACCGTAGACCTTTCGGTCTTCATGCCTATTCGCCGTTCACGTCACATCGACGATACCTTCGGTCTTCCTCACCACCCTTTTCCGAAGCATGAGTCGCACTCTCGGGTATCGGCACGACAATTCATTCAAACACTTTCGAGGCGAATAGCGACAAATATGAATTGCTTGTGTCGTAATAACATGTTCCATTAACTATTAGTATATCAGTTTTAAGATGAATTCCAAAGCCGTAAGAGGCCAGTGAGAAAATCTCGGATAATGTAAAGAATGCATTTTGCTCGGTGTGCAAAAGTGAAGACCGCTCGTGGAGTTCCCCTCATGCTAGCGGATTTATCGCGGGCTTACGACAACCTCGGTGACATTTCCGTGTTAGGATCAGCGAACCAATTGGTCGAGGGAGAACAACGGTAATCGGACATAAAATCATGTCCAAGTGAACAGAGAGTCTGTGACAGAAAACAACTGTCTGATTTTGGGCAGTTTGGCAACGAAACAAAGTACGAGGAACTCATCATCAATCATCATTGAAAGGAAAGACTCTTCTCTGGTATTAGTCATGGCGTCAAAGAAACCCATTGTTCTCCGCATAGGCGAGGATATCAAGTATAATCATGACTTTTACAACAATGTCTTTACTAAACGATTTGACGTTATCGCGAACGAAGAACCTGATAGAGATTCATTTATCAAAGCACTAAAAGAGAACAAGTGAGTCTCTCAGAGCGTCATGGCAGGCTGTCTAAGAAATCACTGATACGTTGTCAGATATGGCCAATTCTCGGCGATATATCGTCCACACTTCCAAAGCGGTGGTGAGATGGGCCAATGGGATGAAGAACTCATATCACTTCTGCCACCCTCAGTCCGGATCTTTGCGTCGGCTGGTGCAGGCTTCAACTGGGCAGATGTCGATGCTCTCGGTCGTCGCCGCATCTGGTATGCGAATGGAGCCGGTGCCAGCGATGAAGCCGTATCCGATACTGCTCTGTTCATGATCCTATCGGTTTTCCGAAACTTCTGGCTTTCACAGCGTGGTGCACGCACATGTGATCCAGATGAATTCCAAAGGATGCACAAACTCATTGCGACCATCTCTTATAATCCTCGAGGTCACGTCCTTGGTATCGTCGGTCTTGGTAACATCAGCAAACTAGTTGCCCGTAAAGCAGGTCTTGCTCTGGGCATGAAGGTTCACTATTACGATGTGGTTCGCTCACCTCCAGAAGTCGAGGAGGAACTTCAAGCCACATATCATTCATCTCTTAACGAGCTTCTGGGTATCGCGGATTGCATTACTCTACATACCCCGCTCAACGCTCATACTCAAGACCTCATCAACAAAGAAGCATTTGCAGCAATGAAAGATGGTGCGAGACTCGTTAACACAGCAAGAGGGCAGATTGTCAATGAAGACGCGTTGATCGAAGCGCTCAAGAGTGGCAAGATCTCAGCTGCGGGTCTAGATGTTCATTACCACGAACCTCAAGTGTCAAAAGAACTTGCAGCTATGGACAACGTCACGCTGACTTGCCATAATGGAGGAGCGGCGATTACGACTAGAATTAACTTTGAGCTAATGGCTATGGAAAACATCCTAAGAGTGGTGGACGAGAATGGAGAGTTTTGCGGCGAGCCGACTACGGCAGTGAACCGCAAGGCCTTTGAACTGGCTTCTTCGTAGGCTTATTTAGACAATAACACTAGCATCCCAATTACATGTTTACGGAAAGCTACTGTTTACATGTCCTCGAGATTGCTACGCTTTCTTATGTAGCTGTCTGAGTACGTAGGTCCAAATCAGCCGGCCAAGGCCACCGAAGGTCCCCTGTCTAGAATGACGAACACCTCAAGGCATTCCAATACAACTCTCTCATAGCCTCGCATTGGTCTCAGGTAACTGTTAACAAGACTACTGTGATGCAAGGGAGTGATAGTGGGCGTATTCCCGGAAGCATACAGCCTTCCAGCCCGGGCATCAATCCGTCTAGCAACCTGGACTTCTGTTCGATGAATCGGTCATCCGTCCGACTGGCGGATCAACTACTATAGCCGAGCTTGTAACCATGTCGAGAAAGGATCAGCCCATGGGCATGGTTATCCGCTACCCCAGGTTTACCCCAGGTCTACCCCGCAGAGACTCGAGCTTCGAACCAAGGCGACGGGTCCTGTCGCGAGGATATATAAGTGACTGAGCACTGATCTTCAAACCGCGCTTTATCTGGTCATTGCTGCTTCATCAGTGAGCTTTTAAGATGTTCAAGGCAGTGACCGAATTCTTCAGGCCAAAGGCCACCAGGACCTTGCACTATGCTCATCTCAAGAACAACACACATCCGACGTGGTACAAGGACTCGGGCCTGCGTAAGAATGTCTGGCACTGTGTCGGCTTCTACTTCGCTGTCTTCTACCTTGGCTTCGACGCCTCCCTCATGAACGGTCTCCAAGCGATCCCCCAATGGGAAGAATACTTCAACTATCCATCTGGAAACACGCTGGGTCTAATCTCAGCCAGTCTTTTCCTCCCAGCCATCGTCACACCCTTCGCAGCATCGTGGATCAATGGACTTTGGGGGAGGAAGTGGTGTTTGGCTGTTGGTTCAGTATTGTTAATTCTTGGTGCTTTCCTCAACGCTTTTGCAAAGGACATTGGAACGTTTATCGGCGGTAGAGTTATTATCGGTGCGGCTGGACCTTTCGGAAAGATCACTGGCATTGCACTTCTTCAGGAACTGGCGCATCCTCGTCTGAGACCATATGTTGCGACGGCGTATTACAGCAACTATTATGTTGGCCAGATAGTCGCTGCGTGGTTTTGCTATGGCACACTGTTTTGGCCGGATACGGAGTGGAGATGGCGAGCACCCTGCCTCTTCCAAGCCTTTGCACCAGCCGTTGTCCTTGTTCACCTTCTTTTTGTACCCGAAAGCCCTCGATGGCTCATCGACCACGACCGATCTGAAGAAGCCCTCAAGGTTCTTGCAGACGAACATGCCAACGGCGACCTCAACGACGAGTTAGTTCGATACGAGTTCGATGAAATTTGCCAAGCTTTACAGTTGGAGAAAGAGAGCAATAATGCTAAGTACAGCGACTTTCTCAAAACACCTGGTAACAGACGGCGACTCCTTGTTCTAGTTACCATGGGCACGGGCTCCAACTGGGTTGGCAATGGTATCATCGCTTATTACCTGTCACCAGCCCTCAAGCTCGTTGGCATCACTTCATCCAGTGCGATCGCGGGCATCAACGGTGGCATGGCGATCTGGTCTCTTATATGGGCATATGCGGGAGCCATGAGTGCTGAGCGTCTTGGTAGACGCACGCTTTGGATCACAGGCACAGCTGGCATGTGCGTCGCTTACACAATCATCACTGGTCTTAGCGGTTCCTTTGCTGAGAACCCATCCCATGGTGTCGGTATTGCTGTGGTCCCAATGATGTACCTCTTCAAGACCTTTTACTGTATCAGCTGGTCGCCGTTACCATTTGCCTACGGCGCTGAGATCCTTCCGTATAATCTGAGATTGAAGGGCTTGAGTATTGAACTAAGTGTTCAGAGTGTTGCATTAGCTTTCAATCAATGGGTAAACCCTGTTGCACTTGAGGCAATTGCGTGGAAATAGTAAGTCATTTGAGAAAGCCTCTCTCGAAGCACTACTAACGTAAGATAGCTATATCGTCTACATTGCTGTCATTGCCATGTATCTTGTTCTTATCCTATTCTTCTTCCCTGAGACAAGGTATGTTGCCATTTGCCGGTGCGCTTGGTCTTTTACTGACAACTGCAGAAACATGACTATTGAGGAGGTTTCCGTCCTCTTTGACACAGGACGAAAGGGTGATGCGGCGGCAGCTACTAGCAAGTTTCACAATAATCAGTCGAAGATGGATGATATGCTTGATGATGGAGACGATGCCGATAAAGAACCTACTGTTTCACGAGTGGAGAGAGCTTAACTGGGTTTGCAAAAGCCATCGTAAATGACGGGAAGAATAAACATTGATAGCTCATGGCAGAGTCATTGGTTCTACCGTAATAAGGATCAACTCTGATCGTTGATAGTATATGATATGATACCACAATGTCTCTGGGATGGGATTGGTGGCTGGCTATACAGTCAATCCATCTGCTAGAAATCCTGGGGGATTAAATCGCTGGTCGCTTGTAACATGGGCAAACTAAGTAGAGTACAGTAGAGTAGTAATAGGCAGGGTGAAAAGGGTGACGATCCATGTTAGCTTCATGCGGCACAGTTGCAGCTGGTGATCATATATGGGGAGGTTGGGGATAACAATGGGAATAACTCAACAGCGACGATCAGAAACAAAACTCATCTCAAACAAGGAATCCGTGATCAATCCGGACAAGCTCATGACCTACCCCTCAACTCATATCAGTGTCATAGTATTGGACTTAGCATCAAGCGCTATTGTCCACGCGATCAATAGTTTCGTCATCGAGCATACAAAGTAAGCTTCTCCAACCATGACCCCTGTCAGATAAGCTGCAAGGCCCTCAGTCCGCCATTCCCGTGTGAATCTCTAAGCGAGCCAAGATAATGCCTCTCGTATAATGCAGCTGGCGTATGGAATAGTGGCGCACTCTGCGGTGGTCACCGGCATTAATGCTCTGCCGGGAAAAAAGACACCAATGAGCTTACACCACGAGATCTTACTTGCATTAATAGCCAACCGTCCTGCATTACGTTCTTATGAGGGTTGTTAAGATGATGTCAAGGGAAGGAAATGACGATTGCTGGCGAGGCTATTTATTTGACTGATGTTCTCATTCGACGCCACTTTCTGGGTTCCCGAGGCTCTATCGTGCAGTCGAGATCTCAACACCAGCATACAGCCCAGCTGACTTCAGCCTTGTTCTAAATGCATTCTCCGATTTGGAATACGCTTGCCTTTTTGGCGGTGCTTATGGCAACGCCCATTTTGCCGGCCGTTGCTCTTCCCAACATCCGGGTTCTACCACTGGGCGACTCCATCACAAAGGGCACTGGCTCAACAGGCTTAGTTGGATACCGTCTCCCATTGCGACAAAAGATTTTGAAGCAAGGCGTCAAAGTCAACATGGTTGGGACATTGAAGAACGGCAACATGGTAGACGGACACCACGAGGGTCACAGTGGAAAAATGCTAGCCGACATCAACGGCTATTGGCAAAAGCCAATCCAAGCTCGTCCTAACGTCGTTCTCATCCACGCCGGCACAAACAACATGGACCAAGGAAAAGATCTCGACATCGCAGCATCCATCCTCGCAGATATCGTCGACGGTATCTTCAAAGTCGCACCAGATGTCACAATCTGTCTCGCGCCAGTGATTTGGGCCAACGATAAGAAGATGCAAGCGAATACAGATAAATTCAACCCTCAAGTGCGGTCACTTATTTCAGCGAGGCAAAAGAAGGGAAAACATATTCTCGAGGTGCCGATCGATATCAAAAAGGAAGATCTCGGCGATTCCAAACATCCGAATGATGATGGTTATGAGAAGATGGCGAATGCTTGGTTGAAGACGATTTTAGAGGCTGATAAGAAGGGTTGGTTGAAGATGCCTGTTAAGATGAGTCCTGAAGATGCGCCAGGAACTGGTCTTGGAGCATGAAATGTGATGAGAATTAATGTATCGCAATGGTGACTGCGTAAAACATGCTTATTTCAAGACGAAACTTTATCTGTACGGTATACGAAAATGGAGACTGTCCTCCCACCAAAGTGGGTGATGATTGGTTCGGCGGAGTGGCTTGGACATGTTGCGGAGCGGAGCTGCAGATAAATCCGGAGTTTAGCGTAAAAGCACAAACTCCGAAATTGTTATGGCGTCAGCATCAGTTACATAAAGACACGGCCCGCGTAGTTCATCCCTCAATCATCAATACTATAGTCACCTCAAGAATAAACATCATGGCAGCAAAGTCTCTCGTCGTCGGCGGAACAGGCGGTATCGGCTACGGCATCGCCTGTCGCCTCGCCGCCAACTCCCCCTCATCGACCGTCATCATCAGCGGTCGCACTGAGCCAAAGAGCATACCCCACTCAAACATCCAGTTCAAGCAATTAGACGCGTCTTCCATGCGCGCCATCAAAACTTACACTGATGAACTGAGGGCCTCACAAGATCGGTTCAGTACTCTAGTTGTCTCGCAGGGCATTTTCACTACCGCTGGAAGAACAGAGACGTCTGAAGGCATTGATCGCAAGATGGCGCTTCATTACTATGGACGGCAACTCCTCATCCGCGAACTTCTTCCGTCACTCACAGATGACGCCAAGGTTTTGATTGTGCTTGATAGCACTGGTGGGAGTCCAAATAAACTCAAGTGGGATGATCTTGATCTCAAGAACAACTTCAGCCTTGGAAACGCAGCAGCTCACTGTCTCTCCATGACAGACGCCATGATTCAGAACTACGCAGCCGAGCAGAAAGCTGAAGGAAAGAATCGACATTTCGTCCATGCGCTGCCCGGTTTTGTCAACACAAACATCATGAACGGGCTCCCTTGGTACATGCGTCTCCCTTTAATTGGCGCAGGCTCTCTCTTAGGTGTTTCGCCCGACACTTGTGCTGAGTACATGCTGAACGGCGTTAATGAAGCGGTGAAAAACAAGGACAAGAATTACGCGTATGTGAGTCGGAAGGGAAAGGTTTTTGAGAAGCCGGCTTGGAGTGAGGAGCAGATCCGGAAAGTGAGAGATCATACCTGGCAAGTTGTCGATGGCGCATTGGCGAAGGCTTAATTGTAACAACGAGGATTTGGGAGTTTTACTTGTGTCTTCTATTTGTATTATATGTCATCCATACTCAATATAAAAAACTCTTATTTATCCCCAAGCGCAAAGGCAGTTCCAGATTCTGCAAAAAAGGTCATTGGCCAATGATGGCACAATGTATATTGGTAGACATGCCTTGACTACCATAAGGATAAAAAGAGTAGTCATGTATTGACATCATAATGAATAACTTGCCCCGTACTGGAATCGAACCAGTGATCTTATCATTTCGTGGAAGTTTACTAGTGATACGCTTTACCACTGAGCCAACGGGGCTTTGTGTTATTGGTTGAGATCCACCTCTGCTGTCACGGCTCATGGACGCGACACAACTGCATCCAGGGTGATTCTACCTCCAGGTTCATTTTTGTTATTCCAATTTGCTCCGATTAGAGTAATAAAATCATTTCACTAAGAATTACTTTACCCGATATCGTTCTCATCTGATCTTGGCAACCAAAACGTGAACTGTAATTGGGTCACATTTGCATAAAGTTGGCCACGATAACTTCGTGGTTTGATACCAAAACCACCCTTCCAAGGCTGAATAGTGACAAGCAAAATGCTCAAATTGTTTAACTGTTGTGTAGACTGGCTTGTCTGGATCTATACATAATTTGATTATCCATTTGCCATTGACACCCATGCTCATGAGGACGCTGTTGCATGATTACAAGTACTGTATTTGTGGCCGGCCATAGGGTAATGGGGGCCGCCTTCGTTACGCGGTGGCTAACTACGCGATAACGCGACTCTGTTTTCTCCACCTGTTGCATTAACAGAAGAGACCTAGCTTCCAAATAGCCACCACGGTGTAGGTTGTTGTCTATTGTTTTCCATCAACTGAATCATTTCCCGAGATCACCTTCAAGTAAACCCCACGTTGTCGTGCAGTATCAGATCGAGAGCTTGAGACATTAAAATCACAAGCAACATGTTCGGCAGACAGTGGAGCCAACCGCGGAACAATGGCTCGATCTCTGCAGATTGATACGCATCTTCCGCGAGATCCTTACCTCGTCATCTTATCAATCAGTGCATCACCGACCTCGGATCAGTTGCCAAGCCGGTTATTACGGCTCAATCCATCGATCATTGGTTCCGAGAGACGAGCTTCCCTTTTAGGTTATGGGCCCGCATCCAAGAGGCATTTAGTCTGCAGATCTTGCTATTAGAGCACTAACACTTAACCACGTATCTTTGGTGATAGCATGTTAATCAATTATTATCGGGTGATCATCAACTTATCGCCAAAAATGCATCTGCACAAACATGAAAATTCTTGCAGGTCCATCACCATCCATTGGACCAACCCTTGGACCAACCCTCACAACCGTTTGTCATAGCGTGGGGAGCACTCATCACCACCACCGGCTCAAGCACCAATTTTGCGCATCTGGGAAAACCTGCCCACGGAGCTGTTCCAGTACGAATGACGGAGTAGAGGGAGACTTTTTATGCTTAATACCTCAGAGCCTCCTCTTTTCCACGATGTCTCCTCACGCATCGCCAGGAGAGCTACAGCCACTGCTGCAGAACATGGATATCAACAAGAAGAACCCCGATGTAGAAGCTGGCAGGGAGTCGCCCACCATCGAACCAACACTGCCGACCAACAACGTCGATGCTAAGGCTGATGATTACGAGAACCGAAATGTCGGTACTTTGAACCGCAGGCTCAAGTCTCGGCATGTTCAGTTCCTTGCTTTGTCTGGTGCCATTGGCACGGGCCTTTTCGTTGGTAGTGGTCAGGTTCTGTCACTTGCTGGACCCCTCTCTGCGTTTTTGGCGTACACTATCACGGGCTTCAACATCTACTGTGTGTTGAATAGTGTTGGTGAGATGGCATCATGGCTTCCCATCCCAGGCCCCGTTCCCATCTTTGCTGCCCGTTTCGTCGACCCTGCTCTTGGGTTCGCTCTTGCTTGGAACTACTGGTACCAATTTGCTATTGGTGTTCCAATTGAGGTCACTGTCTCGGCTGTCATCGTCAATTACTGGCACCATAACATTCCCCAAGTTGCATTGATCACACTCTTCTACTTTACCATGGTCATTCTCAACTGTCTACCTGTTCGGATATACGGAGAAGCCGAGTTTGTCTTCGGAGCTATCAAGTTATTGACCATTGTCGGTCTTATCATCCTCATGTTCATCATCACTGTCGGCGGCGGTCCAAGTGGTGAGGCAATCGGCTTCCGATATTGGAATCACCCCGGCCCCATGAACGAGTACCTCAAGGATGGTGCTCTCGGCCGATTCCTCGCCTTTGTCAAGGTGTTCATCACTGCAACGTTTTCCTACGGTGGTAGTGAAATGGTCGTCATGGCATCAGGGGAAACTGAGAACCCTCGTCGCAACATTCCCAAGGCCATCCGCCGTGTCTTTTGGAGAATCGCCATCTTCTACGTTCTATCCATCTTCCTCGTCGGTCTTTGCGTTTCATCCAAAGACCCCAACCTTCTCAACGCCATCAACAAGTCTGCTCCTGGTGCTGCCCAAAGTCCTTTCGTCATTGCTATCCGTAATAGTGGCATAAAGATTCTTCCTTCGATCATCAACGCCGTCATCCTTACATCGGCTTGGTCTTCCGGCAATTCTCTCTTCTACGCCTCCACGCGAGTACTTTATGCCGCGGCGCTTGATGGTAAAGCACCTCGCATCCTAACATGGGAAAGATTCGGTGTTCCGTATCTCTGTGTTGGTGTCACCACTATCTTTGGGCTGTTGGTGTATCTCAATGTTAGCAATAGCGGCTCCGAGGTCTTCTTCTGGTTAAGCAACCTCAGCGGCGTTGGAGCACTTATCATTTGGGCCAGTGTTTCATTCACCTACCTCCGTTTCTACTACTGCCTCAGCCACCACGGTATTGACCGAAATACTCTACCATTCAAATCACCCTTTCAACCATTCCTAGCCTACTTCTCCTTCTGCTTCTGCACCATCGTTGCAATCTTCAACGGCTTCGATGCCTTCTTTCCCGGGCGCTTCAGCGCAAAGACATTCCTGCCCCCATACATCAACATTCCCATTTTTCTTGTTTTGATCTTCGGATACAAGTGGATCAAGAAGTCCAAGTATGTCAAGTACTCTGAGATGGATCTTTGGTCTGGAAAAGCGGAGATTGATCGCCTGGAGCATACTTGGCCCATCGTCCAACCAAGAAACTGGCTTGAGCGCATCTGGTTCTGGATCGCTTAGAACGTCGTTGTAATTTATGAAAAATGCCGGTTGTTTGTTTTGTAGTAGTTCCCTAGATGCAACAAAAGTTTAGACCGATGCTTCTGATAAATTTGCACTATATTAATTTTCAGCTTCTGGTTTGGTATAGGACCTCATCTAAGTACTGGCAATTTGAAAGAACAACATTTCTCTTCTGCAGCGACACAACCCACCAGCAGCCTACCGAGCTTAAACTCCGTTGGAGGACTTCATAGAACGACTGAAGGTGCCTCCCATTTCCCCGACTGCGTCACTAACCATAGTAGTGTGCATAGACTGATCAGTTCCTCAGAAGACTCTGCGCGTTCCATGCAACCTTGGGTCCACCTGAGACGCGTGTGTAGTGATGCTCCTGAATAAGTGCCTTGACTTTCCTAGCTACTGAACCAGGGACTTGAAGTCGAGGTCTCAAGGAGTCAAGCGATAGGAAATAGGCTGCCAATCCAGCAACAGCAGGTGTAGCTATAGATGTCACTCGAGTTCATGTCCGGTAGAAGATCATTACTTACAGAAGGAGGTTCCGGTTGACTCTTCACCAGCCTGGTAAGCTGATGTGCCACTCATAGCAGCGCACTTGACGGCGACTCCAGGGGCAGTGGTGGTGACGAGAGGGCCGCCCTGGGAGAACGGATCAAGATTTCCTTTGTTATCGACAGCTCCAGTAACAATGATCGGAATTCGGTCGGAGAAAAGCGATGGATATGTGCTGACATCAATATGAGACTGACCGATGTTAGTATATGGCGAATAGGAGTATACTACCCATAAACTTACCCCGAAGTTTCCAGACGAGCTCACGACAACAACATCCAGAGCCTCAAGGTTCTTCAGGAGAGTCTCGAGGGCATCTCGGAACCACTTTTCGTTACGATCGACAGTCCAACCAATAGCTATCCTATCAATAGTGATCTTCACTTTGAATGTGTGCTGGGAACTTACAAGCCTTTGAGTTGCTCACAACAGCCTTTCCTTGGAGTCTGTTCTGCTGAACATCCAAGACAACTGCTTGCCATGCCTTGAGAAGCGACCAAGAAGTCAACTGGAGCTTGACAGCTACGAGATCCGCTTTCCGCGCAACTCCAACCGTGCTTCCAAGAGCCTTGGATGCACAGCAGGAACCGTGGCCGTCGGGGTCATTCTCACCGGAGGCGCCCTTGGAGAAGATCCACCTCTTTCTACCAGGAGACGAGGTGAATTCCTGCATCCAAGCTGATCAGTCGTGTCATTGCATACCTAGCCAAGTCGGTGGCTGCTTACCTTGTGTTTGAGGTTGAAGCCTTCGTCAAGGACATAGATAGTGACGCCTTGGCCGGCCTTCTCATCATAAATGTAGCCAGAAGATTTCTTGCCAGGAGCAGTTGAGAACATCTGAAGCTCAGGCTGAGCCTTTTTATCGGTCTTTAGAGCACGTTTGGTAATTACGGATGATTTCGCCTTGGTCTTGAGCGGCGCATCAGGAGCAATTGATCCGACCTTGTTCGCAATGTTAACGGAGACCTTTAATCAAATATACTGTACTTACAACACTGCTTTTATTGATAGCGGCAACCTGGCTTGCGCTGAGTGTAGCGTACCAAGCTAGAAGCTTGCCATTCACATCGGTGAGAGTGTCCACCTTGGCCTCGCCGGCCTGCGATTGAAGGCTTTTGGTGAATGCTTCGACATCCTTCTTGACTGCATTGGCCTTTGGGTAGATGAGGTAGTTGGCAGAGCTACTGGGAGCTCGGCCCTCGATGATTGAGGAGTCAGAACTTGGCTCGAGAATTGTATCTCTCACTACCAACTCGTCGTTCCCCACAGGAGATGCAAGGGCTGAAGTAACTAGGGCTAGGCCTATGAACTTGGAAAGAGTGAATCTCATGTTGTTGTTGAGTAAGGAGCGTAGTGTAAGGAGCGAATGTGAAATGAATGTGTTATCGCTGTTGATTGAGAAGACATCTTGACCGGATTATATAGATCCTCTGATCAGTAACTGCCGATATCAGATCTTGACTTCATTGCGAACGCATAAACTGATCCAGTTCCAGACCCGTAAAATCCAGGAATACATATGCCGGCCACTATGATGATTGGAGTTTCTGAGACTATCCCAGCTGAAGTCATCAGCTTTCACTTGGGATCGACATTCGGCCGAGCATTTACAGTTTGTGACATGATCCCTGCCTCCGATCTGGTTGGATTGTGAAGATCCTCTCGTAAGATTTAAGGTTTCTCCTTAATATCGATCGAAACTTGTCAACCCACTATTCCTATATTGAGGCAATGGTTCAATATGTGGCCAGTGCATCACTGAGACACTGCTTCTAGAAGGTGGTGTTCGTTATCAACATGTTCTTGAAACAAAGCCTGAAAATGTTGGTCCGACACCAAAAGTGCGCCTTACGAACACCCCAGAGTCCAGCAGCTACACTTCATGGGAGAGGATGACGGCAATTTCCGTGCAATGCTATGCTTTTGAAATAGAAAGGGAAACTCGTGACACCCTGCCTCTACGGCAAAAACTTGGCTGTCCGTCTTGTTGATCGTCGGCTGAAACCTCTTTCATTCCACCAATAGCAAGCACTGATGCTACGTTCAGAAACTATTTGCTATCACTATGAGGCTGAAGGTGATTACTAAATGAAGTCATGCGTTGAATTATACTATTCCAATTCCACGAACAAGACTGCTTTCAGTCCGAGTAATAGCCACTGTTTCTGCTAGTTTTCACATCCTTCTCACCCCTCTCACCGTTCGCATTCTTAACCAGGTTATCTCTCCAAGCCTGAACATCCTTCTGCACGTGCCAACCCAACAAGACTATGGTAAGCGGCATAGCGACACACCAATAGACATAAAATAGAGGCTCCCCAGCTGCAAAGTTACCATTCATGGACAGGATAGATGCCGCAACGGTGCAGGCACAGCAACTGTCGCGATCTCCGCGAGCTGGCCAGAGCTCCTAGTTAGACGGTTAGCTGCAGCAACATGCTCGTTGGCAGCCATTATCTGCGAGTAAGAATCGTATGCTTGATTCCTTGTTGCGAATGCTTTGTCCATTGGTGATCGCTGGGCGTACATCGTCATGTTACTAGGGATGAACTCGTCTCAGACCTTTATGTGATCTTGGAGATGGCTCCAGCGTCTAGACTATCGTGATATTTGGATATGAAGTATCTTGTTTGTTTGTGAGACTAGGTAATGGGCATTATCGCAGAGAAGTATACTGTCTTTAGAGCGGGTTCTGGCTCTGGCTGGTATGTTGGCCCTTGGTGCTATGTTGAACTTTAAGGCTCGATGTCCCGATCACTTCGGTCAAACTCCCACCAAAGCATGTTTTCGCCTTCGCTCTCATCCCAGCACTTCATCTTTCCCTTGCCAGCCAGACGTAACACACCTTTGATCTTCCTCGTGAATCGATGAATGGCTCCATTTGTGACGTCACGGACATCCTTAGTCCCGAGGACCACAACACGTCCTGCTTCCTTTCGGACTGAGAATCTCATGTTAGAACCCGTGTTAGTACCGCTTATCAGAAGATCGGTGCTGTAGAAGGCGTCCTCAGGTGCAAGTCTCCAGGCACCCTTGTTGTGGTAAGTCCATTCAACAATGGCATCAGCTCCGTTAGAGAATGCCGAGTGCTTGTCAGTTCGCACTTTCCAGTCTGACTTTTCGCAAGTATCCGTTCGGTTGGCCAACCGAAACCTGTTGGGCATCCTGTGCTTAGTGGTTCCATCCCTCTGCCAGCGCTTCCCCAACGCAGCGGTGTCATTTGCTCCCTTCTCATGATCCTTGACATTGGGGTCAAATGAGTTGTGGACCCAGACAGTGTAGTCACTACCATCAAAGTGCTTTAGGATGGAGTGTTTGTACACTGTTAAGATCAGTAAAAGTCCATGCTGTGTAGGTGTGACTTACTTTTGTTGAGATCGACACCGTGTTGACCAGCTTCTTCGATATCTCGAGCGGCTATTGGAACATCGCGCTTCACGTGAACAAGTGACACGATAGTGCGGTTCGGGGCGGAGCCGTAGTCTAGTCCATGATTGCCTCGGGGGGCCAGACCATTGATGAGAGTCGCAGGCGCCAACGCGGCGATGAACAACCTGAGAGGATGCATGGTTGAGAGTATATGAGAGATTGTCTAAGAGATTATATGTGAGATTGATGAAAGAGGAAAGTGGTTTGGAAAGGGAAATCGGAGAAGGGGAAGATGGCGTAATTTATTGCTTGAGATCTGGCCACCTCTTCGCCCATTGGGGTCCATGGCATGCTGAATAGAAGAAATTTGTCCATTTTGTAAGAAAATACCGCAAAGGGTATGCGGAAACGCTTCAATTCTGGCAAACAAGTGGTATGGCTCTGGTACTCGTTCGAGTGGTACTTACTCTCACCTGCAACATCAGTCTTTTTTTTTTCTTTTTAATGAACGTGCATATTGCGCTCTAAAGACTGAAGCTAACTGGGAGATGCCAGAAGCTTTTTAAACATCAAAATGCGGCGTCAGTCTTTCAAATTTTCTATATTGAGGTCATAGACTGTCCACTGCCCGAACTGATGTGGTAAGAGTGTTGATTTGAGTTGATAGACCCCACGGCTGATGGCTTACACGACACGCCTCACACGCCTACAGTCCCGCATTTTGCTAAGGTATAATGAGATACTGAAAGAAATTTCAGTGAAGTTTAGCTTCTCGAACGCAGTATGCACATTCAGTCAATGATTTGAATCCTTTGTGCTGCTGACCGGAGTTGAGACGACTTATATACTTCGATTTACTGGAGTCAGCTCTATATATTGATCCCGAGTTCATTAATGATCTAAGCATAATCTCTAGAGAGGCGCGTGGTGTAACAATTTAGCTAAGAAAGTCTAGATCTTTGACATGGCAGCTCCCGCACTAACAAGGCCCGTGTTTTGTCAACAATATTACACAAGTCTCCTGTCAACGCGTATATCAGTGCCATTGGGAAACAAGGTTGGAAAGAAATTTCGGTGCAATTAGAAAGTGGCGATGGAATTGAGTTTATGAGTGGTACAATGACGGCCTCACCTCCGCGCCTCCTTATCTCGGCTTACTCACTCCACTTCAACGCTGACAGTAATTTTCTCTTTCAACTTCGCGTATTTCCCTCCCTTTCGAGTAAATTAAAGTTTAAAGTAGGGCCTCATTCTTGATTTTTGACAAGTCTTCACGTCTGACCTCGAAAAGCCAATGGCTCCAGCCGGAGCCGAGGGCACAAAACTTTCGAAAGGGTAATCAGCGAATGATCTGACTTAATAGGCAGATGGGATCCCAGAGATCCCTGAAATTATAGAAGCTGTCAGTAAGTTACGAGAATACCGAGATAGTATGGAAGACACATTGGGATCACACTCAAGCGCCCTGCATGTGTGACAAGCTAGGTTCTCTAGGTTCTCTGTGCCGGAATAAGCTCTCAGCCACCAGTCTCCTGCAAATTGCCCATCTAGCTCACAACTTGGATATCAGACCAAAATGCATAACCAATTGAATAGTACATGAGGACGCATAATCCCCATTCTACACAAAGGAACCCCCATTGGCTCCAATCACCTGTCCAGACACCCAGGAACTAGTTGGACCAGCAAGAAAGGCAGCCAGCCCAGCAATTTCTTCTGGCTTTCCTAAGCGCCCAAGAGGGCTAAAGCCGGCGATAGTGTCGATGAGTTCCTGCGATTTGCCTTGGAAGAACATTTCTGTGGCTGTGGGACCGGGGGCGATGGCATTGACAGTGATACCCTTGGGTCCGAGGTCTTTGGCGAGAATTCGTGTCATCTGTTCAATGGAGCCTTTGGAGGATGCGTAAAGAAGATAGCGAGGTGCGACCTGAGATTGGTGAAGAACGCCGCTTGACACGAGGATGACTCGGCCATCTCGTGGCATGTGCTTAACTGCTTTCTGCTAGTTGTTAGTGGGACTGTGGCTGGACTGGCCAGATAAGAAGACTGACCTGGACAAGGAAGTAAGGTCCTTTCACGTTCAGATAGAAGGCCTTGTCGAAGCCTTCCTCTGTTGTACTCTCGAGATCATTCATGGGAGCGCATGCAGCATTTGCCATCACGCAATCGATCTTGCCAAATTTCTCAATTGTCGCTTGCACAAGCTTCTCGATCTCAGCAATGTTCGAGACATCAGCCTTGAAAGCAAGGGCCCTGTCGGGACCTATCTTGCTGACAAGTTCTTCCGCGGGCTTGCTGTCGCTAGAGTAGTTGATCACAACACTAGCGCCGTCAGCTACGACACGCTCCACGACAGCTTTCCCTATTCCCTTGGAACCACCTGTGACCAGGACTACTTTTCCGTTAGGAGACATAGTAATTTGTGTTAAGGTTCAAGTGTCGTTGATGGTATGAAGTGATGGAAGAAGATGTCGTAAAGAACTTGGAGACGTAGGACGAGCGTCAAGATATATAGACGATGCTGTCGACAAGCCCCTCATCTTTTCGAACCCGTAGCGCAACCAAGACCAGTTAGCCTTCAGAAACACATTGCCCATCGGTGTAGAGATATCGGAGATACCAGATTTTCCCCATATGCTGGCGCCCATCGTCGCAAAGGCTATCAACAGCCCGACTGTTTCTCCAGGTCAGTGGATTGACAACCCGGAGATAGCGGCGCGACCTGCCTTGGGTAAGCACTAGCTCATGCAGGGACATTTAGTGTATATACTCGATAAGGATTAGCGCCTATGAATGAGGTTCTAGGTTCTCTCTGCTAGAATAAGCTTATAGCTATAAATCTTAACTATAAATAATACTTTAAGCCTATAACTTAGATATTAATATTATAATAACTAACTAATAGCTATAGTAAAATACTAATATTATTAAAACTTAAAAGATAACTTATTTTTTTACTATTATAAATTATAAAAAGCTTTAATATATTTTTTAAAATAATTAAATATAAAATAATAATAAAGTAATATAATAATATATATATTTAAATAAAAGCTTATTTATATAATATATTTAAATAAATTCTAATAATAATATATTAATAGAATTTCCTTTAACTTTAATAATATTAAGGATTATTAATAAACTTTTAAAAAAAAATAGCTTTAAAGCTATTAAAAATAAAAAAAATAAAATTTTTAAAGTTATTAAGTTTAAAGAATAAAAAAGGCTTTTAAATAACTTTATTTAATAATTAGTTATTTTTAATATATATTTTTTTATTTATATTATTTAAGGATTTTTTTAAAAAATTAAAAAAGCTATTAAGTAAAAAAAAGAGGTATTAAAAGCCTTTTTTAATAATAAAGCTAGATATAAAAAGACTATAAAGTTAATTAAAAGAAAAAACTAAAAGTAAATTAAATCTTTAATTAAAATATAAAAAGTAATTTATTAAAAGGAATAGGTATAATATAAAGTTATTAGAATTATTAAGAAATACTAATATATAAAAAAAGCTTAACTTAAAGAAAGTTCTATAATAATATATATATTAGTACTATTAAGGCTAAGAAAAGGTTTAGGGTAATTAAAAGGTACTAGCAGTATTAAGTTTATAAGTCAGTTATAAGGTTAGAAAATACACTTCGGTTTTAACACAATAACCCATAAATAAGGAAGCCTTAATGACGCGGATGAGGCTGACATCTCTGGAAGGGAATACATGCTTCGCGAAGTGACTCTGGAACTGCTGGGGGGAACCAAGACCATGCTTGGACTTGCTTTTGTCTTTGCCCGAACCACTTGAACGAGAACTTCTACGCGAATTTGGTTGACGAGCTGCGAATAGTCTTCTGTATTTATCCACATATAGTTCCCAGCATCGTTGACCATGTTGTTCTGCCCCAATTCCAAGATGTCTCGTCCGCGGCTCCTTGGACATCGTGCCACGCCTTTTCCGCTGCAGCATCGCAGGCGACAGAAGACCACAAAATGTGCTCGAGCGACTCTTTCTTGACCATTTCCCAATCTCGAATGTCCCCGGCGACTCCGCGCTTCTGCTCCATCACACCGAGGAATCCAACAAACCACTCCCTAAGCCCGGACCTGACCTGTTCGGTACAAAGAAGTCCTATCATGCCAAGCCATATCAGCAAGTCAGATAATCCTAGATGTGCCGCTCGCTCCTTATACAGGATAAGCTGTTCCCTTAACCTCTGTGCAGCATGATGGTAAGGAGGTGCGTAGGAGATGGGACATGTAACTCCCAATGAGAATATCAGCAGGGCTGTCTGAATAATCTCATTGACCCAGTGGTCTGCAGTGGTTTCTGGTGACCGAGACGCTTCTATTTGCACGGGCTTCTTTCCATCATACCCATCTGGGAGAGTTGCGAGAAGTCGCTGTTGGATGAGATCCCTATGGGCAGCTAGAAGCGAGAGATCAGGGTTTGCCAACGCGCCGTGATGGTATGCCTCTATGACCTTGACCCATACTCGCATGTCACAGATTGCTTCTCTGATATCATCTGATAATCCAAGCGCACTCATATTGTCGATAATAGGCGACAATTCATCGAGGGGAGAAGGATGGACGAAATCAGAAGCGTACCCAAAGAACTTGACCCTATCGTGGGTCTCCTTGACACGGCCGTAAAGCCGAGACACAGGAAGGTGAGGTTTGACAAGCTTTTGCGTGGCGCGTACAAGGTCCATGTAGTTGAAGGATGCCTGAAAACCAGCGTACTTGACGTTATGGATACCGCCTTTCAAATCTACCAGATTCATCAAGGCCTTGGCGTGCGAGTCGATGAGTAGTCTGCTGCCAAAGACATGGATCCAAGACAGCTCCGCTAATGGCGGATTAAACGCCTTTTCGGTGATGCCGTTTCCATCGCCGGGTGACATCTCAGGACCACACAGACTGAGTATGGCATAAAGAGTCTGCTCAGGTATCTCTGCGACAGGTTTCGTGATGTCCTTCGAGATATGCGCAATGGCTTGGTTGTAGTGTAGCAAACTTTGCTTATCGGTAACCTGTGAGTTTCTCTTGAACGCGAGATTTACAGCAGCTTGCCAGAGACAAGCATGCACCAACGCTGGACCTTGAGCAATAAGAGTGTTGTAATCGACAGCGAACGGTGGAATGTGAAACGCGGCTGACCCGATCTCGAACCCTGGCCAGAACGATTGTGTACAGTAGTGAAGCAGCATCCTGGTGTGTGTATCCACTATCCGGTCTGGGATAACGCACACGCTGAGTTGTCCAGAGGTAAGCAGAAGAGGTCTGTCATTTTTCTTGGTTCTCCTCTCCAGCACCGTCCAACTCTTATCGGTCCTGTGTAACTCGATATCGTCCTGTTCTGATGGCAGTTTCTTGTCCTCTCTTTTACGGCGATGCATGGATTTGGCGAGATGTGACCTGGCACTTGATTGTCGGAGCTCAACCTCGCGGCGGCTGTTGGGCTCTGCTGTTATCGCAGGTAAGAAATGCAAGGAAATTTCTTTCCTCTCGCTCGAGTCGGAATTTCCATTCATCTTGGTCCACCTTAATCATAAAACTTTCCAAGTTTCATGTGTGTTTCGTGGTTCATCTGCATTGCTTACATCAAGACAGGATTCAGATGAGGGGATCGTCATCGATGGAACCTGGAATTAGTTCGGCTGACTAAGACAGTAAGTACTGGGTACGGTTCATGCCTGCCCTCTGAGACCACGAGTGAGAAAGTATACGCTACTTGTCATCTGAGCAGTATTTACAAGCTTCGCAAAGACCATATGCTGAAGGGCCACGGAAATTGCCATCTCTTCATTTCAGGATAAATTCATGCAATATGAAGACTGATCACTATACTGAACCCGGGTCCATCTAACTCCAGCACGGCTGTCGCCTTCGCTATGCTTTCTGGCCAGGGTTTCCTTGGTTCGTTCGAAGTTCTTCCTCAGCCTTAGTTTCAAGGTACCGGACGGGCAACAATGAGTTGAGAGTTGGGATTTGGTGATCAAGTCTGCTACACTACAATACAATACAAAACGTCTTTCATCCAAGACGATCAAAACTCCACCCTTCCATGCCCACTGGCTTGATATGTCTCACTGAGACGTCACAAGCTTTAAGTATCAATCAATCCATGCGCTGTGCTCAACCCAGGGGTCAAACATTTAACGTCTAGTCAATCCTCAAGAGAGAAGAGAAACCTGGTACCTCGATCCTAAATGACAAAAAGACTTAGGTAAGTTAGCATAAGCTTTGTATAAGTTTAGGACAAGTCTAGAATACCTTATGCTGACTTTATTCTGATGCCCCGCATCCAGGTCTGACCGATCACTGTCTTCTTGCTCCTCAGGACTCTTTGGCGTCGCCTAGTAGGCGGGATGGTAAAAGCAAAACTTCGGGTCGCAGTCGCTGAGGTCGACGACTCGGTCTTTCACCTCAATGTCCTCCTCGGGGTCTTGAGGAAGCCCCCAGAAGGGGTGGATGTCGTCAAGGTAGAACGGTCCGATGGCGCTGAGCGGGAAAAGCCAGAATCCGATAGCCGGGGGCTCCTGGCTGTACTCTCGGTACTTCCGCTGTACGTAGGCGAGGGCGTATCTACACTCATCTAGGTCGCCGTTGATGCAAACATAATGCGGCTCATAGTTGTGGGTGAGCATGAATTGCTCCTTGGCAGTGTAGACACCTTCGGGGATGTCAAGCAGCTGCAACAGGTTGCAGAAGGAGTAATAACCACGACGAGGATCCTCGTTGCCGATGTGAACTGCGGTCAATTCGTTGTCGTAGAAACCCGACTGATACTTGAAGTAACCTTTATCGTACTCATCGGATTCGACAAGTTTGTCCATGAGGTAAGGTGATTTGTTGATGACACGAAGGTCGCTTCCGTACAACAAAAGCTGGGTGCATTTGTTGGGTGCGAACCCAACAAACGTGAGGACCTCCAGTCGACGAATTACCTCGATGAAAAGAAGACGCTCGTTGTCAGAGATGCGAAATTCGTCCTCTGAGTGGCGGAGTTCGCAGTCGAGTGCCAAGTTGACGAGGCCGACGTTGAGCTTGTCTGCGGCAAAAATAGTTTGGGCAAACTTTTCGAAGTGCTGCAGTGACAAGGAGTTTGTTTCGATATGTATTGTGTCTAGTTCAGGGCAAAGGAACAAGGTGCCCAGGCTGCCTCCATCAGGTCCAAGTCGTCGGCATGGGAGCTGCACACGGTAGAACTTCTTGGCGACGTCACGCGACTCCGATGTTGTGTGTAGAAGTGGATGGTACGCCGTGTTCTTCTTGACAAAGACGGTGTACGGCTGCCCTTCCACATCGTCGACCTGGAAGTCTACCCGTTCATAGTGACAATTCCAAACTGAGAACTCCCATCTGTTCTCATCGGACACGATGACCTTGATGTGTCGATAGTGCGAAAGGGCGTCCTCCCAGATCTTAAGGCGCATTTCAACGGGGAGCTTGCTGAACAAGGTAAACTTGTCAGTCGGCTTACTGAGATTCATGAGGATGCAGTCAGCGAGCTGCTGCTTGGTGTAGGGTACCAAAGCCATGGGTGGCGATGCTTATGCTTGAAGGCAAGCAAGACTTTTGCGCAAAATTTGAAGGCTAGAGGTTCTGTGTTGGGGCGTCACGCAGTGGTGACGGGCTTTTGTGGGGGGAAATCAAGGTTAAAGTAAAGTTAGGCGAAGGGCAGATGAAGGTTCGTAAGCAGGATAGATGAAGGTTCATAAGAAGGGTAGATGTGGTTGGTGAAGAGAGAGGAAAGTTTGAAGAGAGGGAAGCCGGTGAAGGGTTGGGGAGGAATAGCAACAGTGAGGGGAACTGGCGCGTGATGTTTTGACACTGGCAGTCTCGGGCTAGTCTATGCAAACGGGTTTCCAGCGTCAGAACTTCAGTCTCCTACTACGTTCCAATGTTAGCGCATCTCTGCCCGGCATCATGAAAAGCGGGACCACGGGTGAATGACAGAAGCCGTTTGCCTCCAACTGACAGTGGGACCTCTTGTTTAGTTGGATCACGAAGAACTGGGAGTACTGGAGCATGAATCACGGCGCCATACGCATTGTTCGCGTCAGTTGCCTCTCACACTGTCGGAACTCAAGGTCCTGAACAGTGCCTCCAACACAAGTGCGCACGCACCCCTGATATCAAGTTATGAACATCGGATGAACATTTGATATGATACGATTGATGGAACGAAACACGTAGGTTCAGGACCTTCTACAAGTATCCTCTGTGGTATTTTTAAGTTTGCCCTCGCGTCACAAGCTTAAACCTAACCGCGAACAAAGTCTGAGAATAACTAACCTAGAAAACGGCCGGGGATGATTGACTTACGAGATTCCAGTAAGACCATACACCGTTTGTATGGTAAGTCTCTAAGTTCAATAAAAGATATTCTAAAATATCCTAAAATGCCCTAAGTTATCCTAAGTTATCATAAGATATCCTAAAGTCCTCTCAAGATAACGGACTATACCTTCAGCTCAACCAATGTGCATACTTCTTATATCCTATCCAGATCATACTTCAGCCTCGAGGTGGCTTCTTGGATGGCGAAGTAATCATGCCACCTTTTCAACTTACAATGAAATAAATTAGGAGCGAAAGAATCTATCAAGAGTTCTTGTCAACCGGTTATCCCCATGGTAATCTTTGCGAGACGTCCCCTGTTGGTTTCTCTAGGCTGTACTGACCATGGAATGCATAATTTCATAGTCACTACGGCATGACATCCCCGTTGATGCCAAGCCCGAACGAATCAGTCTTTGACATTTGATCAGGAAGACACGAGTTAAAGATACCACCATCTGTAAGCGTCTTCGAAGCACTCTTCTCGATCCTGAGTGGCCTTCACATCCCCATCTGGTCAAGGCGTCGAGTTTCCAGCAGTTGGAGAAGTTCTTCCACTAATCTCTTTCCTCGAGAGTTTAAATGGGGCTATAAACTGATGTTAGAGATTCAGAAGGGCATGCTGAACGGTTGAGCATATTTTCTTTTCGATACGAATAAGCCTTGGCCTGCGAACACCGGTGATAGATGAAGATATGAGATTTTTTATCTGAATAACCTTCAGATGAATCAAGATAAATTGACAGGCTGATAATAGTATTGAAGACATTAAGATGAACTCTATGCAGAAACTAATAATTAAATCTCTCCCCCTTGGACGGGTTCCTCACTAAGCCAGCCCCCGCAAACCCAAGTCTGACAACACCATCGCTCATCTCCCATGCACCGTATCTCACAGGCCCGATATCATTAACCGCGTTCACAATACCTCCAACGTTCTGATTCGGATCCACGTTTCTCATAATATGCGATTCCTGCCCAACAGTTCCAAACGCATTCGCAATCTCGAGCGGGTTAAGACTGACATCTCGACCGAGCTCCCACCAGCCCCAGAAAGTAGGCAGGACGGCAAAAATGCCAACCAGTGAGACTGCAATTGCTATCCACATCTTTTCGTAATTCGTCACGTATACCAGCGTTGTCGTGCCGCTGTCGTACTTGACTTTCTGCTTGTCTGTCGTGTTGTACTTTGCGTACTGGAGACTTGCTCGGAAGCCAATGTCGCGGGTGAGTTCGATGATGTCTTCCATCGGGTTGTCCCATCGATCTGCACATCCCGGGGTTGTGCCATTCATGGTGAGATATTGGGTTGCCGGTAAACCGGTCGAGCTGACGTCGTAGCCAGTAGCGCCTGTGAAGCGCATGAAAGCTTGAGACTCGTAGAGCGATTTTGCAATCATGCTGAAGCCTCCCAGAATATTTCCTGACCCGGGCATGACCAAATCTGCGGGCAACATGTATCTTCGCTCTCGTTAGTAAACATCTAAGTAGCATGGTGGAAGTAGTACATACTTCCTTTCAATAAACTTGTCGTCCTTCCACGTTCCCTGAAGCTCGACTGTCTTCCCATCCATTCGTACTGGGAACTTGGCAATTCCGCCGTGAAGGTCGCAAGTCTGGACTTTGATCTTTCCATTGCACTTATCCGTGTCCTTGTAGAGCGTCGTGTATCGCAGGAATGAACCATTGGCCAGGTCATTGACGCCCCAGTCACTATACTCTGTAACATTCACTTGGAAGAAATATGTTCCGTTCATAGCTCTCAGCATGCTTGCCGTATCCGTTCCAATTGTGAGATTGAAGTCCCTTGTCGAGTCGGTGCAATTGACGTCGAAGCCAAAACCTTGCACTGCAGTGGTGCAGTTGGTGCAGGAAGTATCGAAAACAGCCATGTCAGATCGACGACTGTAGTTTTGGGCGACGTCGCTGAAATTCTTGGTGAGTAGCGAAGTGGAATGAGTGCGGCCAGTCATTATGCACGCATAGTTGTCGGGAAGCTCTCTGGCGATGTGAAAGTCCACGGCTCCTTGTTGAGCCTGGTAGTGATTCGTCGTTGATGAGGCCCGCTGCA
The DNA here is from genome assembly GCF_019915245.1 of Fusarium musae. Lineage (NCBI taxonomy): Eukaryota > Fungi > Ascomycota > Sordariomycetes > Hypocreales > Nectriaceae > Fusarium > Fusarium musae. The sequence continues at coordinate 3,641,582 of NC_058391.1, forward strand.
TAAGGGGACCGCGCAGGACAGATAATGTCATGAGAATGGATGCTATCCCAATCAGTATCCCAACCTTTATTACAGAACCATATTTTGATCATACCTAGACCTAGTGTCTTTGACTTCCAAGTGAACAAGTTCAAGGCTGCTTGTATGATGCCAGTCGAGGATCCATAAACAGCTTGTAGTTGTTGCAGCTGACTTACATCAGTAATGAACTTGCTGGTAGTATAAGTTTACTTACAGTTACCGGCTTGCCAGCCGCTCTCCAATACGAAATGGCCGCTCCCTCGGTAAAGGCACATGCAAGAAAAGCTCCTGACAACGCAGACGTCAACGCCAGCCATACTGTAGGCTGTATCCGCTCATCCCAATGATCAACAGGTACTCCATCGCTATAGACGAGGATCATAACAGCGGCAATAGTCCCCAGCAACGCCAAGAGCCACATGCCAAGGCCGCGATAGGGGAACCGAATCCAGAAGCCGGGAAGCCAAGGCTGACTGAGTCTGGCATATTGTTCCGCAAACGGCGTCGGGAGATTCTCGAGACGATGCCAGGGTGCTTTATCGCGGTCGCGGTCGCTGTTACTTATAAATTCATCCTTCAGTGGCCAAGGTGAGGCCATGTTCTGGCTATCAAACATTATGGGGGAATTAGTGCTAGACTTGGCGGTAGAAGTACCGCATTGAAGACCAAGAGAAGAATGGGTCGAAGGAGCGTGAGATGGCAGCTAGTGTTTCAAAAGAGCGATAGTACCAGTAAAAAAAAAGACAAGCCAATGCCTCAAAGAAGTGAACACCTTCAGAATCAAAGGCTGAAAGGTAGTCAAATGGAAGAAAAGAAATCTTCGGTTTCATGATCCAAAAGGAGTAAAAACAAAGAACCCTGGAACTAAACGTTGCATGAAACAGCCGGGGTACGGATCTTCAATTGCCAAATCAGGAGTGCCATTCTCATCTGTTTTGACCATGAAAACTGGAGATCTCAATCTTCAATACGAGAATTAGCCTTCTCCATGACTTCATTAGCCCCGCCACTATGTAATTCCGACTCGTGTTTCCAGCAGCTGTTCCCACAATGATTGTGATCGCCGTTTTTTATTAACGAGCTAGCATAATTTGCATAACTATGTCGTAGCACTATTTCACCGCCGGTTCGTCCGCGCTTGGGAGTCGTTTGATTGGGAATGTTACACGCGATAGAGAAAATGGACAAAAACACTTGAGATCTTGATCCTAAGTGACAAAAGTGTTGGAGTAATTTAATACAAGTTTAATGAACTCTTTGCTCAGTTTATTTTGGCATCGTCTTTCAAGTCTTGAGTCTTCTGCTCAACGAGAACTGTATCAATTTGATGCGGCAAGACACAGAGTCTGGATCCAAGTTATTTTGTTTCGAGTAACGCAAGTCAAACAGAGATCACTCCCTACTTTTACTTATAGACTGCCCAAATTTATATACTGACAACCTTTCCAGCATAACCAGACCTGGCAGAAGGCTTCTTGACTTAACAATCTCATGAAGTTTGCTTATTGTGCTTTGTGACGACGAGCTACCCGAGACGGCCGTGAGAGGCCCCATAGTTTGCCGTTACATGAAGTTGACAGTGCCGTCGTCCAGGTTAGAAAAAACATAGTTTAGAGAATCTTGAAAAAGTCATTGTTGCTGACTTTAACTAGAACCATCTGTCAAAGATTGTTCAACAAAGCATTTTCTCTGAACAAAGCCGTTGTACAACGGGTTCCTTCCCGATCCTCAACGTTCAAGTCTGATGTAATTCCCTCCTTGTTCCCGATAAGCAAAGCCCTTTCTTACCCAATCACGTCCCTACGATAAGCCAAAACAAAACCAAGATCGCCAAGTCGCCCAGAAGCTTAACCAAGAAACTGGGCGCAATCAGCAAAACTCCAATTGGCCAAGTTGGTTGCGTGCAATTAAGCCTCGTTTCTGGGCGCCGTCATCCACGGGACGGAAATCAGGGCATTCGAGGTCTTGGCTGCGTACTGATGCGAAACTGCATGTGAAACGGGAGCTCGCCGTGAAATTAAAGTTGCCTTTAGGGTTGAGTTGTTCGACGCTTGGGACTTGGCGTGGCTCGATGCTGACGTACTCTGTTCTTGGTGTTTTGCTGTTCACTCTCTAAATTTCTTGCAATCCCCTCTGAAAATGATGTGAAGTTGTTCTTGTTCCATTGTTCAGATCTGTTTTGATCAACCCATCTCTACTCAGCCCCTGCAATGGCAGAGTCCAACCCTCACAGAAAATCCATCGTAGCAGACCATCCAATCCGCACTTCCAACAACATCCAATACCTAACCGACGAAGAGATCTCGGAATTTCTCGACGATCTCGACCACAACAACGATGGATTCATAAACTACAACGAAGTCGAGCGCAAGCTCGACCAAGAGCACGCCGAGCTAATCCCCAAACCGAGCGCCCACCACGTCATACAGCGGGACCATACCGAAGATGACCGTGCGCGTCATCAGTTCCTGCGCAGCATGATGGGCTCCGACGCGGAGAAGATTCCGAGGGATGAGTTTGCCAAGATGGTCAAGGAGTGGAAGATCCCCTCTTTGAAGCAGGCGAAGAAGGAGGAGGACGAGGATAAGAGCTACATCAAGCGGTTGCCGGGCTGGAGACGAATTCGCTCGTACTGGGCTGTGCATGGGCCGGAGATTGTGTTTCTAGGGGTCGTTGTTGGTATGCAGTGCGCGTTTGGCATCTGGCAACTGGTCAAGTACCAGACTACGCCTGGATACCGTGAAGCATTCGGCTGGGGAGTCGTCATGGCCAAAACTTGTGCTGGTGCGCTTTATCCGACGTTCTTCTTCCTGATTCTCAGCATGTCGCGATACTTTTCCACATGGCTGCGCAGGTCGTATCACATCTCGCGATTCTTCAACTGGGATTTATCGCAGGAGTTTCATATTCGAATCTCTTGTGTTGCGATTTTGTTGGCGACGCTGCATGCCATTGGCCACTTGACGGGGTCCTTTGTGCACGGCAGCGATCCCAAGAATGAAGACGCTGTCGCAGAAGCTCTTGGACCAGACATGGTTCCTCGCCCGTACATCGACTACGTGCGCTCGCTGCCAGGCTTCACGGGAATCACTGCTCTCGGTCTTTTCTACATCCTTTCACTACTCAGCATTCCTCAAGTGCGAAAATGGAACTACGAAATCTTCCAGCTCGGCCATCTACTCATGTTCCCCATTATTGGTCTGATGATGGCCCACGGTACAGCGGCATTGCTTCAGTGGCCCATGTTTGGATACTTTCTCGCCTTCCCAACTCTCCTCGTCCTCGTTGAGCGCGCCGTCCGTGTCTGCCTTGGCTTTCATCGCATAAAAGCTACCATGAAAGTTCTCGACAAAGAAACCGTCGAGATCACCGCCGTCATCCCCAGCGAGCGACTCTGGAAGTACAAGGCTGGCCAGTACATCTTCCTTCAAGTTCCCAAGATCAGCTTTTTCCAGTGGCACCCGTTTACTGTGTCTTTCTGTCGCGGCAACAAGATGATGCTGCACATCAAGACGGACGGAAACTGGACTGCCAAGCTTCGTGAACTCGGTGGTGAGTCTGGAGAGTCTGAGATCGAGGTCGGCATCAATGGGCCGTTCGGTGCACCTGCCCAACGGTTCTACGACTTTAACCACTCAATCATCATTGGCGCTGGAATTGGAGTAACTCCATTCTCCGGAATTCTGGCCGACCTGCAGTACAACGATGATCTCGATCACGGTGGCCCGAACCACGAAGTTGACCATCCTCGCCATGACTCTGATGTCACTGCTATCCCTCCAGAGCGCAACGGTTCAGCATCAATCACTAGTGCCGATGCTGAGAACAGCGACAACGTCCCTGAATCACCCACTAGGCAAGGGAGTGTTGGCCCGGATCTCATCAACAAAGAGAAGCAGCTCCAAACCGACCGCGCCGCCACTTTTGCAGATGACTATCGACGCGTTGACTTCCACTGGATGGTAAGAGAGCGAAACTACCTCCTCTGGCTTTCCGATCTTCTCAATGACGTATCAATGAGCCAAGACTGGCATCGCGAGCATGAAGTCCACCCTCATCTCGACATCCGCATCAACACCCACGTTACCGCGAAACGCAAGAAGCTCACCACCCACGTGTACCGCTGGCTACTGGAAATGCATCGCACAGATGAGCACCCAGCCTCTCCTCTCACCGGTCTTCTTAACCCAACGCATTTCGGAAGGCCTGACTTCGACCAGATCCTGGATGAGCATTATGAGGAGATGCTAAAGTTCAGGGCCAGCAAAAGGAAAAATAGACAGGATAAAGAGGACGAGAACTATCAAGAGGATGAGGAGCTCAAGGTTGGTGTGTTTTACTGTGGTGCGCCCGTTGTTGGGGAGATACTGGCTGATAAGTGTCGGGAACTCACGTTGAGAGGCTGGCAAGATGGGAGTAAACTAGAATATCACTTCATGATCGAGGTCTTTGGTTAGATAGAATTTTGTAATACGCATGAGCACACGAACAAGACGGACTTTTATTGATGAATACAGGATGGCTTTGAATTCATGATGTAATGGACCGCCCCAGGGAAAACAAAATGCGAGAAATAATACGTAAAGTCGAGATATTTTACATCTCGACTACTTATTCAATGCTGTTCAAACATCCTTTGAAGAAAGTGAACAGTTCGGCGATTTGAGACAGGCTAAGGATACGTGCAGTATCTGGAACGGTATTAGTATCGTATGAGCCAAGAGTTGGACATCGCAGACTCACATAAGTCCGGCCGAACAACGAAAATGGCGCCTTGTTCCGCATCGATGCCATATTTCGAAAAGGCTTGTCCGCAGCCCAACATGTATGGACTTGTATCGTCGACAAAGACCCGGTGAACATCTGTCGGAGGCCTTGTTAGTGTATCGCACGTTGAAGTTGGACGGTTTTCTTACTTCGCAGATTATATGGACCTGTATGAGGGAAGAAGACTTCCGGTAGTTGATCGAACTCGATGGTCTTTCGCTCCGCCTTGATAAGAAGGGTATGACTGAATACTTTATCTGCAGGCTCTCCAGCAGGGGTGAACATCCTGTTGAGGTATCTAAGCTCTGTGGCGACCTGAAGAATTGTTAGTTGTCAAAGGCACCTTGAAGTTGGAAGACTTACCTCATGCAATCCCTTTCTAGCGAAATCTCCCGAACAAAAGGTTAAAACATGCCACCGCCCATCTGCAGCAAGGTTCTTGTTCAGCTGCATTGGCTTTGTATCAGAAAGTCTCACAACAGGTGCACTTGGAAACCTCATCCCGACTGTCAATCCCAATGCAACGCTGTTGTCATTTTCATCCAAATATGTCAGAATGGAAGGTTTGTAATTGGTTGCCATGCCAGCTGTATATCGTCCTGTTTCCACAAACTTGTCGTGAAAGTCCTTTGCCGTGATACCGTTGGCTTTTCGGTGTTCGGATGAGAATAACTTGCTGAATGAGCGATCGAACTCGATGAGTTGTTGAGCTGTCTGTTGCCTCTCGAGAACATACGTCTCTAGCACTGAGGGAGGTGCTCGGCCGGTGAGGATATGGGCCATCTTCCATCCGATGTTGAAGCCATCCTGCAGACTGACGTTCATACCCTGCCCAGCCTTAGGCGAGTGAGTGTGACAAGCATCACCAGTCAAAAAGATACGATGGTCCTTTGTGAAATGGTCTGCGAGGCGCTGGCCAATGACATAAGCAGACCACCAGACTGTTTTTGCGATGTCGATATCAAAAGGGTGAAAGATTCGCTTGACCTTGTTGATGAGGTCCTGCTCGGTGACGTCACGAGCCGAGGTTCCGGGAAGTTCGATGTAGAAGCGTACGAGTTCGTCGCCCTCGCGAGGAATGATCATGAGGTTTCCGTCGTTTTTGCTCTGAAGCATGGCCTTTTTGCGGATGTCGGGAAAATTGGTGATGGGGTAGATGTCCATGACGCCCCAGACCGAGTCGCTTGAGTCGCCGACCATTTTGAAGCCGAGAGATTTGCGGACAGTGCTGTGAGCCCCATCGCAGCCCTGATCGCAGTCTGTTAGAGGAGAAACTGGGTAAATTGAGGGCGAGAACTTACAATGGCGTATTTTGCGCGATACCTGTAAGGTTCTCCATTGCGCATGGCGACAACCTCAACGGGGTGCTCTTCATCATCAATAATCCTCACACTCTCAACCTGAGAATTGTACAAGACCCCACTCGTCCCATTACCCCTCAGCCTAATTATCTCCTGCAGCATCAAATCATTAATTCTTGCCTGGTTAAGGATAAGATGCGGCTGGTGACTCAGTCCCTCCTCTGTATCATAAGCAAGATCTTTTCGCACCAGCCCTTCATTATCGTCAGGTGACCAAAAAGCAACCTCCATGACATGATACGCCTCTTCCAAAAGCCGATCAGAAATACCCAAGTTCTCAAAGATCTCGACAGTGCGACACTGAACACCGTCTGCTTGGCCGATCTCGAGAGGGCCGGGGCGACGTTCAAGGATCTTGAAGTCAATGTTGAAGCGGGCGAGCCAAATTGCTGCTGTGAGGCCAGCGGAACCGCCACCGCAGATGATGACTTGGACTTTTTCGGACTCCATTGTTGATTGATGATTTGTGATATTATTCCATGGTCTCGTTCATTCATTATATCTTCATGGCGTATATTGGTATGTTGGTGGACGGTAGTTCAAGAAAGTGGAGCTTCCGTTGGATCTCTACGGCAGATCTTATCGGCATCCGAGTTCCGCGGAACCAGCGGAGGAGGGGAATAAGCTCGGATCTTAGCTGCGGCGCCCACCCACATTTTTGCTGAAACAGGTGTGATACTATCACCAACGAACTGCAATGTTAATACTCACCGCGGGACTAGCAACCGATATTTGGAACATCGTAGACTTGGGCGTTGCTTTTTTTTAGTGACTATTGGAGGACCTTTATTTTAGGTTCAAGTAGTTCTCGTGCTGCAAACAGGGAAGATGCGGATTCTTTCGGCTCAGGGTCGATCCTGGTTGATGTTGCGATGCTCAGGTCGGCCTTGGAAAGTCAGACACGAGATGAAACTTGTCAAGTCTAGCGCCATGATGACAGACGATAATATCGATGAGAACTGTAAAGAATGCCGCAAGACGTTGTCGAGGTCCCCTTCTCCCAAGAGCACACCCTCTCCACGAGTGTCGTCCCTCCTTCCCGGATGCGAGAAAGAAAGATGACCGACTGGGCGTCGTTGTCTGCAAAGCCGTAGATTTGGAGAACCACTACGCGTTGAAGAGGCTGCTGACGGAGCTTACATGCCTCTGTTTCGCGAGGAAGTCATCCCGCCAACTTGTATTTCTGACCCGTTGCGACAGTTCGATTCGGTAGGCTTAATCATCGGAAGATAGTGCGGAGTCTGCAAGCAAGAAGCTCTCAATAAAATCGACAGCAACGTAAGAGTCTCGGTCGGCCGGGGTTCGGAAGCAGTAACAGTAGTCCTGATGGTCGAGCGAACAAGTCGGAGGCTCTTCATAGAAGTCAGTGGTTGAGCCATGGAGTAGGACTTGACATGAAGAGAACGTACAAGAGTCCGAGTCGGAGCCAATCCAGACAATGAGAGTGTTGGCGAAAGAAGGAGGACTTGATGTTCATAAAGTGTGCTCTAAGTCGAGGCTTGTTTGACCGTTCTGATGTTGTGCTTGGAACAGTGGAATATTGACTGGTTGCCTTTGCCGAGCGGCAAGAGTTTGCGTGTTCTGTATTGTTCCATGGACGTGTCTGGGTCCACGAATGAACAAGTAATTTGTTTAGCAAGTCGGATTCAATCTCTGGCTGGAGAAAAGCTTCACTTGCTGTTCGTAGTAGTTAAGTATTTGAAGATAGGAGGCTGGGATGGAGAAATGAAGGAACTCCTTGCCAGTATGCAGCTCCTGCTCAGAATAGGTTCTCCCAGAAGCTCTGTGGGTACCTAACCCCTGTTTCCCTTTCGCTACGAAGTCCCACCCAAGTTCCAAGTAGCTCTACCAAAGCTACGCCCATGAGTATGAACACCCTGAAGCCTCCAGGCTCAGTAGTACCCCTCTGCAACACCGAGCGGTTTCATTCCGAAGTGAGTCCCAATCAGAAGCAGTAGCTGGGATAGGTTTGGATCCTCCAACAAGATCTGACTGTTGGGTACCTTCTTATGATTCATACCCCTAAACCATTCCCGTGTGTTCTCATGAATGTTCGACGGTTCAAACTCTCGTTGGAGTCATGGACAATCAGCTCAGACCAATATCGTAGGATACAAATGTCATCTCGACAAGCACAAGAACACCAGGAAGGTTCTAGTCCCGGTGCAATTTGCAACACTTTGAGCATTGTTCCTCGAATCTATGGCCTGTGCATTGAGGCTGGGGTAGCCCTTCTGTACACCACGGATTCTTCAACCACAATTGTTGGCACTCCATGCATGCTCCTTGTTGAACTACTTTTCGTTAACTTCCTAAGATACTTAACTCCGCATATATCGTGAAAGATTTGGGGGAAGCTTGTATCAAGAGGAGAAAGCTATCTTGTCCTCTAATTCCTCGTGCTTGCTACCTCCCACTTAAAATCGACACATATCACGGGATGAATAGACTTCTCCAGGGTCGGCTGTCGTTGTGCATCCTTCGTACCACTGGCAACACCGTTTACGTAGTGCATTAGAAGATATGCTACCTGACCGTGGGAGGTTATGGTAAGCGACGTTGTGTACTACGAGATTATCTGTGTTCGCAGCCTACAGCTTAACCTTATAGGCCGCTGTCATCCATAGTGTACTACGAGCTTGAACCACTGTCAGATGGATGGTGGAGTCACAGCAGCAGCGCACGCACAGTCCCGCTGTCCGTATAAAGGTCGCGGTTCTCCCTAAAACTCTCCTCCACTCAACCTCTTCCTCTACTCCAACACACTTCACCCATCAATCTTCCTCCCATATAATATCATCCTCTTTTCACTCTCTTCCTCCATCAACAAATTCCTTCATCAGCACCCCCTTCCATCGTGCAGACCTTCCAACCTAGAGTTGCAGGCACGTCGCACTGATCTTGCCAAGCACATCCAGCAACTTTGCGCCGCCGGCGCCGTCTCAACGAGAAGACATTTGCTCGCACGATTCCTTGTACTTGAGCCCCGAGGTATATTGCGTCGGATTTCTTATTGTCTTCTCCCGCTCCCATCTCTACTGCCCTCTCACACTCACGTGGCGACTTCGGTTCCTGTCTCCCCTGCCGTCTCACTCTGTATCTTGTTTAGATTGAGCCAGCGCCTTCTGCTGAGGCATAGGCTCTCATCACTACCAGGCATTGGCCCACGACAGCCTCCAATATCAGTTACGCGTTGCGCTGACTCACCCCTCGACAGTCGTTCGAAATAAGAAACGATGAGACCTAAGGCCAGTGAGAAGACCAACGTGGCTGTCAAGAAGCCCTCCAAGAGCGTAGGGGAGATGCTCTCCGAGGAGTCTGTCGGGAAGCCTGACATGACGGGCCAAGTGACCAAGACTCCCGGAACTGAGTCGGCTCCGCCCAGAACTAAGGAAGTAAACGGACGGCGTTTTACTTTTCGCTTGTTCGATAGCAATGGCTTCATGCTTCCTGCAGATATGCATTGGACCGACGAAGACGGGAGCTCCGAGGCGTGGTGGGAAAAGAAGTCGCTTCTACGTGATTGGATCTATGGTCGCATGTCTCCCGAAGAATTCGACACCCGCTTTCCTTATTACTGTAAGTTCAACGCGTCAAGAATCTAGTGACTTCTCTTGCTAATTAGCTATAGTGGGACCTCCTAAAGGATCACAAAAGAAGCGCATGCGATGCCGCAGGAAGAACAAGAACCCTCTGGGCCCAAGGAAAGCGATGAGCTCTGCACTCAGCGTTATGCTAACTACTACGGTGATGGTAGTGGTCTCCCACTTCGACCGGGTATGGGCCCTATGACCGACGAGCAGAAACAGGAGATTTCTGATATCCGATCTCCGCATCCTCGTAAGTCCATCCCTACAAGGGTCCCGGAAACCTTCGTACTAACCACCTACAGCTGAATCCGATGAAGACTGGACCGAAGAAGAATTCCATCGTATGGCACAGGATGATACCGAGACGATGCTGCTCAATGAATACTATGCTTGCCTCCATGGGGATGATGGTGAAACTCAGCTTCAGCCAAGCAAGGAACCCTCCAAGACCGAGGAAGGTTTCGTGGAAGACCCAATGAAGGAGGACAACAAAGAAAAGCCCCGCTACGCCCAGCGCAACGGTGATGGCAGCGGCCTCCCACTTCGGCCCGGTATGGGGCCCCCTTTGACTGAGGAGGAGTACCTGGAGTCCTGGCAGAAGCGAAAAGAGCAATTTGAGTCTCACTGGAAACTGACCGATGAGGAACAGAAGTTGTTGAAGAAATGGCGGGCTAAAGCAGACAATATTTTCGACATGTCTGATAAGGAGTTCAATGCTGAGTTTCCGGAATACGGTAAGTTCTCCGATTGACTTTCTTCTGGCGTCCATTCTGCTAACTACTGAAAGATGACAAGTCGGAATGCTTTTGTACCGAGGTTGAAGTATTGAGTCTCATGGAGAACTGTGATGAAGCTCATGGCCGCAGAAGAGAAGAAATGATTCGTAAATCGAAGGAATCCAGCAAAGCATGCCCTGAAGACCAACTGTAACTTGTAACAGTTACGGTAAAAACAGATTACGGGCTGGCAAAGGAGAAGCTGGTTTCAATGACCTGTACGCCGTACTGTTAGTTTGCGAGGGTTGTTGAACGATTTAGGGAGAAAGGCATAGTTGATTTCGATGACCTGCACGCCGTACTGTTTGTATGCGAGGGTTGTTCAGCTGTTTGGGGAGGAAAATAAAGTGGAAAGATTGAAAGTGGTTAGTCTATCTTGTCTACGATAGTCAGAAACCTTTCTCCCCATTCCATGCATTTCCAATATGTTGTTGCTATCTGGAAAAAAAAGCAGGATCATATTGTAATTCCCCCATATTTGTGCTAAGTCATTAAGTTCTCTGTCCTGACTCAACCATTAGTCTTTAGTATGTATTTACTGAAATCGCCATTCATTCACTAAAGGATTATGTGCTTGCTCGTGGTTGACGATGAAGTACTTTAAAGTAACATTATGCCAACTGCTGTTAGAGATTTCTCTGTTTAGGAAGGACGAGAGGACAGTAAAGGGGGCAAAGGTAGGAAATAAAACTTAGGGCCTTAAGCTTAAATAATTAAAATATTTAGATAACTTTAGCTAATTTTATATAAATGTAGGATAAATTTAGGATACCTTTTATAGAGTTTATTTTATTACCCTAAACTTAGGCCTTATATTTTCTTGCTCTCTAAGGGGGAGGGGTAATGAAGGTGACACCTAAACTGAAACCACAACAGGGAGCAATTTTAAGAAGATGATAGCATAAACTTGAGACCATTCTAGCGAGAGATACGAGACCATGAGTGGCCCCTGAGGGATAGAAACTGGAGTCTCAGAAGGTTCTCGTGAGAGGTAGCACGCTAGACTCTCCCTTTACCTCCTATTCCATGGCCTTCAAGTACACTGCCATAAAAAGAAATCGTGACAAAGGCTCACTATCCGTGTCACTATTGCCTCGGTCAAGGAACCCAATATATCATGGATCGGAAAGGTATCCCTGTTTCAAGACGGGGAAGCCATGACGCTCAACCAAGTTAACCCAGATCTCCCCATGAACAAAGTCACAATCATCCATGCCCCATAGTGTCATAGCTTCCCATTTCTTCACGAAGTCTTCAACCGCGAGCCAGCATTGAATGCTGGTGACCGGCGTGCCTTTGCAATCCTGGTAATCTGACCTACCATCTCGCCATACAATTCGCTGAGGATTTGGATCATGCTTCCAGTCCTTGAGCCCGAGGTACGCACGGGGTGGATGTCCTCTTGGACGCGGGCAGTTTTCGTCGATGACCCACTTTATGTAGCCTCCCTTACGGCGTTTCCCTTGCTCATCCACAAAACTAAAGATAAAGGTTATTAGCTTGATGGGACACTTGGACTCGAGGAGAGGAGAGAAAGTTTACCGGAATAGGGTAAGTACTTCTGCACTCTGAGCGAATTGGTACAAACAGTAGGCTAGGCTTTCTTCAAAAGAGAACGAATGAAAATCCTCTTGGTACTGTTCAATACATATTAGCAGTGCACGAACCCTATTCATCGATCTCCTTACTCCATCTGGCATCGTAACTACTACGCCAGTACCGCCATCCCTCCAAACAAAGGTGTTGTCATTGTACGACCACTTGTCCCCTGGAAGCTTGACAACAGCGCCGATATGGCTGCTAGAGTGGAAGGGTGGGCTGGTTCGGGAGATCGTGCAATCGGCTTCGGAAGAGTATCAGCCAAGATTTTGTCTGCCAAGGAATTTCCTTGATGGGCCTTATGGGTCACCGGGATGTATGTAGGTATATCTATACATAACAAGGTCACGCCATCGGCGAGGAGAAACCCGTCAGTAGGTCCAAGTCCATGTTCCAATCGACTGAAGCGCCAATGTCCAAGAAATCATCACCAATGTCGAGGATTCCCTCTATCTGGCACCACTCGAGTAGGTTATTATGATGCCAATCAGCAGTCTCATCCACGCTCTGAGTCATATGTTTCACGGCCCTATCTGTAACGCCAAGATGAGCATTCGGATACTCCGCTAGCAAACCCGACATGAAAACTGAGTTTCGATACATCCTGCCGTCTGGCAATATAGTCCCGGATCAGATGCCCGTGGTGAATGGCATGCTTGATGATTGTTTCTGCATGGTTCTGAGTTGTTTCTCCTGCGATGCCTCGTCGGCCAGAGGAAAGTGAAACTAGGGGACAGAGAAGCACTATCTGGCAAAGATGGTATAGTGAGTGTAGTCCTAGTAGACGTGCAATATTGCCAGTACTCTCGTTGCCTGTAACGTAAGGAGGAAAACTGGCTCGAGTCATAAATATCTTTCGTCAAGCTGGATAAGTGGAGGATTTGCGAGACGTCTGGATCTTCCCGCTTGTGTCTGTTTAGAAGCTGGATTTTAACCCTTGAGAGCAAATGCAATATTAGTGTTGTCACCAAATGTAGTGATTAGGAACTTATCAAACTCCCACGAGTCTCATGTGTTCCGCCATGATTGATGAAGGGGGATCAAGCTCGTTGTTGAGCCCTTCTGCCTTCCACTCCACCGTCATGTGGTAGTGATGCCCTACGTTCCCATCACTGAAAAACCGATCTGATGCGATAGGAAGTGGCACATTACAAGCTTCTTCCCAAGCGTTTTTCGCATAAGCTTTGGGAAAGAAATACACATTGTCGCCCAGCATGCCCAAAAGCAACCATGCTTCCTTTCCATAAGCTGCACTTCGTTCTTTATCCTTTTCCTATTGTCTAATACGTTCAAGGAGCGAAATATAGTGGCTGATGCACAGGCCATAACTAGTTTAGGAATTGTTAGCCCAGGAGATTCGATGTTTAATTCATAGTTGTTGCACATACTGGCGTTGATCCGAGCTCGGTCTAGATCTCTTATCGCGAACCAGTACAAGTTGAGACATGAAAGAGCTTGAACTACTGGAACGGTTGGTCGATCTGTAAGGAGCCATGCCTCACGTCTTGCTGACTCGGCCCAAGTATCCCCATAGCTAGCATATGTAGCAAATGCTGCAAGCTCTGTAGAGACAGCATGACTCCTTAGTCTAGGCGGTTGATGTCGTGGTTTACGAAGGAATCTATGCTATTTTCAGGATAAGAGGACCATGTTTGAGGTAGATACTTACAATGACGATAGTGCAAATATGCTCCTCAGTAGATATGGAGGTAGACTGCCATCAAGGTAAGACTCAAAGAGCTGAGTGCGGTTAAAAAGCAATGTGGCATTGTATAACCGTTCAAAATAGATATCCAAGAGTGCGAGCCCAATGGCTCGTGGCGGTAGATCATCCAGGTTAGTGCCGGCAGATTTTGAGACCGCAAGTTCTGTTCGCGGTGGCTCAATGTTAACATGGCAAACACTGTGGATTCTAGGAGTCACCGAAGGACTTCTGAATACGGCAACATTGAGATCTGTCGACTCTGGAGTCACTGGAGCTGCATCAGAGAAAGGGCGATTCTGCTCGGCCCGCATAGATTCGCGGCGAGCTGCGAGATGTCTACGATCGGCCAACTCAGGATAGGTGCAGGTGACTGAGAAGCGGCTGCATCGCGTACAGGTTGGACGTTGACGACTGCAACGAAGCTGTCGGCCCGAGTGTCAGCAGCTGGCTTTTCGGAAGGGACAAGATGAACCTTTTGCCTGCGGCATCTCTCACAAGCTGTACGTGAGAGAGTGCCATCAGATCCTGGATGCGGAGACCTAGCGTCGACAGCGCTCATGATTGTTAGCAGATAAAATTAATCGCGTTTGTTGATGACCAGACGAAGCGTTGGTGATGAATCGGGATTTCGGTTGTTCACAAACACTTCGGGGGCCGAAGGTCGCCCCGCAAATGGTGATCATTATTCCCGACAGCATACCCGTAGCCTTGAGTCACTCTCTCATGCCAGTATGAGAAAAGCTCAAATGACTGGTGGTCTTTTCTGCGTAGCAATAATTCAATTGCGATGCATATTTTCAGTGTCAAGAAACTAAGGCGATTCGTCTTCGTCTCCTTCACAGATCCAGATTCCTAGCTCCTGCGCATGAATAGCAGCTGGTTCAAACAGCGGAACATCTCCAACATCTTCTTGCTTTAGCACAAACCCTAGATCCGTACTACCCAGTATGATGCCTTGAGCTCCCTTGTCGATGAGCTTCTTGGCTTGTTGAACAAACATCTTTCTTGTTGAGTCTGTCACAGAAGCAACGCCTTTCGCCACTTCTTGGAGCATGCCTCTGTTAACCTCTTCAATATCCTCTGGTGATTCCGGGATCGAGATCTCAAACCCGGCCTTTTGTAACATGGCCACAAAGAAATCTGGGTCATCTGAATCGACCATCGAAATTTTGGGACCGAGAAGACCAAGATTCTTTATCGATGGATGATTGTTGGTGATGTGGAGTGCTAGACAGTCCGCAATGTGAAACAGTGGGACACGAGCCGCTGAGGAGTCATCAAATAGCTTTTTGGCGACCTTGTGTGCGAGAATGGCACAGATTGCGATGCCATCAACTCTGTCACTCAAGGATCTGATTGGTTTCTTGTAGACTTTTGCGAACTCGCCCCAGTCCCCTTTCATGGCATGCTGTATCATTTCTTCGAGGTTGGCGCTGTACAGATATAACGGGGCTGATGCTCGATCACCGAGTTTGATTCTGACGACTTTGTTGATGATATTGTAGTAGAGGGCTGTGACATCTGGTGTCATGCCTCCAAGCAATAGAAGAGTCCTCATCTTTACTTGTCTGCTTTCTCGATCTTACAATTTTCGAGTGGAAAGATGTGCGATAGAGAAATGTGAGGAGTAAGAGTTGCAGCAATTATGACTCAAAGTAGGAAAATGACAGTGAAAGGGCGCAAATGTGGGTACATGATGCTGACGCCAATCTTACAACATCGCTTCACCGATAAGGGCATCGATGTTTTCATCTTTAATATTATGTGCAAAAAGTTTCCATTTCACTTTTTCCCTGTTTCTTCCGTCGCTTTCGAGATATCTATAGAGAGGCTTTGCTATACGAGAAGCACTATGTCATTAGAGGCCAGATTCTCCCAAAGCTCAACATTTGATGGCTTACACAGCTTTCTCGACAATGGCCATGCAGTCAATCTCGGCCTGGCAACTTTACTAAGTCTGTCTCCCGTTATTAATGTGTGGTTAACTTTTCCGAAAACAGGCGTTGCTCAACTTAGCAGCTGTCTAATAGTGTGGAAGCGGGCAAACTCGATGGACGGAAGAGTCTATCCGCCAAATTCCGCTCATCGGCGCGATAGTCGTTAAGGGTTTTCTGAAAGAGTTCCTCCCTGAGCTAGCCCAGTGTGAAATGAGCACTTGTCTTTGCTAGTACACTGACTCGTATGATAACCATTTTGTTATTGATTTTATGACCGGTATGAAGGGTCTGATGGTTGCGACAGGTGGTAGTGGATAAAGCTTTAAATTTCTTCTGAATCTGGGAGAGCATGTCGTGGATATGATTAGAGGTATAGATAACGTGCATTTGGACTTGTGGAAGTAGAGAGACTTGGAGGCTGGTGAAAAGCCTTCTAATAGTCTGATGGAAATTGTTGGAAGTGACCATTCACTCCAATGTCAGACCTTTACGACACTCGATGGCTCGTCGAAGTAGCTTAGCTGGCTTTAGTTCAGACAAGTCGCGCAGATAACGTCAGATTAGTAGAAGCCACTCGCCATGGATATGTACTTCATGATATGAACCCTTGCCATGTACTACGTGACCCAATCCATGTTGATGAGAAGTAAACCAGTAACTCTTATCATGTTTTTTTGATGATTCGGGGTAGGGGCTGGGCCTGATATGCTGTCATTATTTCCAGTTTATTTTCTAAAGTTTGATCTGATGTTATCATAATGCTCCAAGTTCACTGAGCTGATTCATTGGACGCTGAATACCGGCCTCCATGGGCCCAATGGCCAGCCAATTAGTTTCTTTCACTGCCTGGCGTTTGCTGAATAGGGCCTGTACAGCCCTTTAATACTACAGAGCAATGACTCACCAGGTTGACCACCTCAAAGCTGGAGTAGAAATCTGCCTCTCCACATCCTCTTAGACATCTCTTTCCTATTGACCTTACTTGATTTGACATCTTTAGTTCGACTTGACCTTCGTCACATCGAGACCGTGCACCCTGCCGTGTACCCATTGCAGAGAAGAGGATGTCAAGGTAAGTAATCCTGATGATCCAACGAAGACTGCAACCCGCTGAATGGCATTGAACTGATCCATCATGGGATACGGATACCTATAAGTGTTAGCTGGCGAATAAGATCATATGTCGACAGCTATACTTACCAGCCGTTTTGGTAATAGCATGATTCAATCCAGCACCAATAAACGACAGCCAAGATGGTGCTGGTGAACATCATGCTCCTCGTCGTGACAGTCGCTCGGGGACTGCACAGAAGCAAGTCCGGCACCAATAGCACTGCGGGTACCAGGTGGTATCCAAGATCAGCCCAAGGATTGATGACAAGGTCGGCTGGCATGAGCAGAGATGGATCGTGGAATTTGATAGACCAGTACAAGACTGCGATCATGACTTCGAGAGGCGTCGCAAGAAGTGAAATGGTATCCTTGGTCCTTGAGAAGCCATCGTGTCTCGTAAGGTCTGTGATGAGGCCAAGGGTAGATGTGATGAGAGATAAGGTGAGTCCCACAACAGTCAGCAGCTGAAAGTACCACCCGAAAGAATCTGAGTATGCTGAGTCCCAGGTTGTCAGGAGGTAAAAGCTATAGGAAAAGGAAAGTGTTCCAAGACCGTGTAAACCGATCTTGCCTGCGCTAGCGTGTGTAGGCGAATTGTTAGCAATAGTGGATGCCATGTTCAAACTCGGTCGACATTCAGGTATTGAAGCTATGAAGATGGAGATGGTAACGGAATTATATCAGGTCTTGCTGTGAACAAATGTCTACAGGGATATCTATTAATAACCCCCAGCGACAACAAATTTTCTGCCAGACCCCATAGTTCACGATAATGACTCAGCCTCAGAGGTACTGATAAGACCACAACAAGGATGGGTGCTGTTTGCATGGGTGTAATCGCGTACCAGATTTAGTGCTTATTTTTCCGGTGGAGCGAAAATAGCTCGTGTCTCCTGCAGATTCGTCCCCATTCTCTTACATGAGCGGGCTCAAGCAGAAAACGGTGAATGACTCTGTAATAGTGAGAAAGAAGAACTTGCGTAGAACGTCAGCGCTGTTGGCGGGTTTCTGAACAGTGATAATGTGCTGTCGTGACTCCAGGGCGAGCTTTCAGCTGCCGTTATCAGGCTTGCAGCGGATGGTGCAATGCAATGCCATAATACGGCACACCAGATATGAATACTCCGTACTGGCTGTTTTATTATCTGCTAATCCCTAGTGCAAATGATGCCTGAGGATAAAGCAGCTGCGGCTGAGATTGAAGGCTACATGAGTGGTTTCACATGCCATCTTTCTCAACCACACCCAAGTCTTCGGAAGAGATTTTACTCTGCAGCATCTCGACTTTTCCAGCACCATGTGGCGGAGCATCATTATCTCAAATAGCCGAACGAGGCCAATAACGAGTGTGTCCATGCGAGGCCAATGCAGCAGGGGCCATAAAGCTTTTGACTAAGCGCCCGTAAAGTGACCCCAGACGTCTGCATCACCCAGGATATCAATGATAGAAAGCCCTCAAAATTCGACAGTTTCGGATATCTCGGGCCATTTTTGGACTACTGTAGTATTCGTAAGGCTTACAAGGCGCAGTGCATATGCAGCTGTAGGGCATTAACCAATATTTACAAGGTATCGTGCAGAAAGGAAGTGGATCTGCGGAATACAGGCCGGAAGGAGTAACAACATCATCGATTTCTTCGGTGTCCTACCATCTCTAGAAGGCCGAGAGAAATTCCCTCATTTTAAGTGGCTATTCTTGTACTATATAGTGGCTTATAGGTTTCAGATCCCCGTTCGATTTGGCAATACCAAGCTTTTTGAGGTCCTGGCATGTGAAGAAAACCCAGTAGACGCGGCCTGGCCCGTCCGCAAGGCACTAAAATAGTACACATGATACCATGCCAGCTGGCATTTTAGACCCCGATCGTGCATGAGATAAGTGACATCGCGGGTATCATGACAGAGTTAGTTTATTCAGCGGCGCTTATGGGACTTTACCCTTGACTCTCAAGGCTGAGCATGTCAGCCCCCGAAGATTAGAAGCTGTTCGAGACCTGATGTTATCACGGTCAAATTCGTGACTATGGATATTGGACTGGAACACAGATTCCTGTGTTGTACATAAAAGTAGCTTGAATCCACAGACCAACAGAATTTTGTACGATCTAGTTGACGACAACCACCACCACTTGTCGCTGAAGCAATGTTTCTCTCTTTGATACCCATCCTCTCCATTGTGCTCTTAGCCTTTGTGCTCAGAGCTGCGTTCAACTACTACCGTGGTCCACTTTCACCCCTTCCTGGACCATGGTACACCCACTTCACTGGTCTTCCACTGCTATACACCAGGGCAGTTGGCACCAGTCGTCAGCATCTTCGTCATATTCACAAAGTCCACGGTCCAGTAGTCCGGGTTGGACCTAAAGAGGTCTCGATTAACAGCGTTGATGGCTACTACAAAGTGCACGGTGTGGGTAGCCACTGCCTGAAAGCACCCGTCTTTGACCATATCCGCTTCAGCCATTCATCTATGCTCTTCACCATGCGAGATCCTCGTATCCACTCTGAGCGCAAACGCATCATTGGGAGAGGCTTCGCATCGATAAAGGAAGAGCAAGAAGTGAAGATTCAACGGCTGGCTAGCCAGGCGGTAGTGAACATCAAGAACGAGGCCGAGAATGGGCAGGCCGATGTCTACAAATGGTGGCGCTGTCTGGCTGTTGATGTCGTCAGCGAAATGTCTTTCGGCAAATCATTCAACTTGTTGCATTCGGGAGGGAAAGGCCTGCCACTCTATACAGCTTTGAGCAACGCTGGTCCTTGTGTTGTTTTCCAAGCAGTACTCCCCCGAGGGCTCATATCTCTATTCAAGTGGTCTCCTGTTACCTGGCTGAGAGATGTCGGCCAAGTCAGTGAGACCATCTTCAATCGAGTAACAGCAGCCCTTGGAGAACTGCGAGCTTCATCAAATTGCGGCCCCAGCATTGCCCGTCACTTGTTGAGTAAAGAGGTGAAGGGCAAGACATCTAGCTTGAACGACGATGAGTTGAGCTCTGAGATTGGCATGCTTCTTGTTGCGGGCTCGGATAGTACGGCAGCTACTTTGACATATGCAACATGGGAGATCGTTAGAGATCCTCAACTCCGGAGACAGATCGAGGAGGAGGTGGGCAGCTTGCCTGTGAATTTCACTGCCAAGGATGTTGATATTCTACCCCTCTTGAATAGTGTCTTGGAAGAGGTTCTTAGGATGTATAATCCAGCAGGAGCACTAGTAGAGAGACTCGTACCTCCGAGTGGGATATCTGTTCATGACTGGGACATCCCTGGAGGTATAATGGTCTACACTACTGGATGGCTCGTTTCCCGCCTTGAAGATGTCTTTCCAGAGCCGGATAGGTATGTGACTTTTCCCAAGTTTTGAGTGCAGTTTCTGACTTGAGCAGATTTATCGCTACCAGGTTCCTGAATCCAACACCAGAAATGAAACGAGCGCATGTCCCTTTCAACATCGGTGCAAGGAGGTGTGTTGGTATGCATGTGGCTCGGATGGAGATCCTTGTCACTTTGGCCATGCTTTTCCGCGAATGTAGAGGCTTAAAGTTACACCATGGTATGACGAATGAGATGATGACACAAGTTGGGGAGTTCTTTATAGTTCCCAAAGCAGGACAGTGCAATATCGGTATTTGAAGATAATAAATCATACACAGTAGTTAGACTTTAGAGATTATCTAGTCATCTGCGTTGTGTAAAGGTGATTTTGACTTTGATAGAAGTTGCCATGCGCAACAACAAGAAGAATCATATAAGAATCATGTTCGGTATTGGTTCAGTCCGAAGCGGTCCTACCAAAATACGGCGGTATACAGATTATGCTTCAGTACTTATCACATCTCTCAACAAGGCATCCAGGTCCAACATGTCTGAATTCTCAAGGTTGAGAGGTATATTCCACCCTGGCGAACCTTCCCCAAATGCTGTATCATCAAGAAAGGCTGTTCCCCATAGCTCATCCTTGGTGTCGTCCTGCACAACCCCTCTAGGAAGCCATGAAGTCGTGGCTGGCAATTTTGAGCATGTACTTCTGCTCGGTCTGTCCAATCTTCCAGCCATAGAACTATCCCTCCCGTCTTCCGTCATCCGGTGTACATCAGTACAGCTAGTGAGATGGTTACCATGGCCCATTTGACTTTCACTATTTGATTCTTGCTGAAGCGATACTCCATGATCTGGTTCTGCAGCCTGGCTGAGGATCGACTCTTCTGCTTCAGAACTTGGTTCGCCCCCGTTGGAATAGCTTTTGAATATAGACACCATAGCTCTCTGTACGGTCGATCGGAGCAGTTGGTTAGATGCATCCGGCCGGACTACTAGTCCATTAGACTTTAGCTCGTCGAGCATGATAGCAACTCCCTCTCGTTGCACAAACTCCTGAATCCGGCAAAAGTCTTCAGACTGTGTCGAGTAAATGTAAATCGTGGCAGGGGGTTCCATTTCAGGAAAGAGTATCGACCATACTGTATTCCACTGTTGCTCCACAGACCCCTTACTCTTTAGAGACAGCTGATTCTTTTGTTGCTGAGATATCCCTTCCAGTCTTGCCGAGGGACCTCTCGTGCACGACCTTTCAAGTGCGTGTGAGTCGAAAAGATCAAATTCTCTAAAGGTCTGGTAGCAAATCTGGCAATAGTACTTCGGTGTATGACGGCGCGTTAGATGTTGCTTCAAGTGTGCGATTGTGTCGTTCTTCTTCAGGAAGCAATCCCAATACTTTCTAGAATCTGCTTTCCAGTATGGGCATGCTAGAAATTGCGATCGCTCCTCACAGGGGGGTTGACTTGTCTTGCCTTTCTTCTTTGGTGGTTCGCTTTGTCTATCTCTGCTTTCATTTCCGTCATCGCCGCCTTGGCGTGGATTCTTCCGCCCCCCTCTTAAGCTCGCTGTATCCCTGGCTCCAGAAGAGCTTGCAGAAACACCTTCAGCAACTTGCTTTCCTTTCGAATTGCTGCTGCTTGTTTCACCTCTTGTCATCACTTCGTTCTGACAAAG
This sequence comes from Fusarium musae, assembly GCF_019915245.1. Lineage (NCBI taxonomy): Eukaryota > Fungi > Ascomycota > Sordariomycetes > Hypocreales > Nectriaceae > Fusarium > Fusarium musae. The sequence continues at coordinate 3,663,443 of NC_058391.1, forward strand.
AATCGCTAGACGACTGAAAACTTGGCTGAAGACGCAGTACCCTCGGCTCTTTCTATCAAATTGACCTTCTGAATCTGCAGATATTGACTCCACCTCTATATCGGATGATACAGTCGGGGAAGATGATGGGGTGAGGGACCTTATTCTCAACCTCGATGGATCAGGTAGCTCTATAGATTCTTTTGAGACCTGAGGTGGTTTTCTCAACTTGACCTTCACGTCGTCAACAGAGTTTTCTCCCAGTTTAGGGTATTTCTGGTCATTGTCTTGTCGTATCGCCTGTGAAGATGCCGGAAATCGAGGTTCGAAGCTCTGAAGAACAGATAAACTCGGGATAGGCAGTTGAGGCTGGAGCGCACCGTCTTGTGGTGTCTGAACAGACTTTCCGGGTCCTGAAGCACTCCGACTTTCCCAGGGAGCTGAAACGCCGAAACCATCGACCATTGGCTCTGAATTGATAGGCATGGCGATATCGGCCCCGAAGAACTTTCCTCGCGCTGTGTAGGCTTTAGCCGAGTCTGAGTCCTCTTGCCTTCGGCTAAATGATTTATGCCGATCATCACCATAACCCCCCTGTTGGTGTGCAGGAGGAGCCGGAGGAGGAAAAGTAAACTGCTGGGTATAATAATGATGATCCTGGTGTGGATTTGGGTAGGATCTATACTCAGAGTTACTGATATCATTGTTTTGGTATTGTGCCTGGCTGAGCCATTGACTGAAGGAACCATAAGTACGCTCCCTCGGTGGAATAGCCTCTGGGATCGTCGGAATGTTCTCGGGGACAAACGCAGTAGAGGAAGAAGTTGAGACAGGTGCGAATATGCATTCCTGGTTCATTCTAGCACAATTTTGACATTTACCACTAGGCCCACTGACGAAACCACTACATCTGATCTAAGGGATATCAGTGGCATGATACTAAGCAGAATTCACTTCAACTCATGATAAGACATACCTTGCGCTTGCGGCAATATCTGCACCCAATTGGGGTTCTCTGTCTAGGAGCATACGCAGTCCCCAGACCAGGTTCGTAAAAAGGAAATGACGAAGCGGGGGGATATGCATGAGCGGCAAAGGGTGCAGGAGGCGGAGGTGGGTACTGGTACTGAGAAGTTGGCAGAGGTAGACCGAAGGGATCCGGTTGATTGGGTTGAATGACCACAGCATGGTTGTATGGTGGCTGGGGGTCGTGAAAAGAATACTGAGGCTGTGAGGATGGGCCCGACTCTCCCGTCGAAGGTCCCTCGCTGGACGGAGATCCATGCATATTTGAGGCAATTTGCGGTTAGGATATTTAGATGGTTGACGGTAGTGTATGATACCAATCGGTAGACCATTATTTCGCAGTTGGTTAAAGCACAAGAATAATATTTCGCTTTCGAAATGGCGAAAGTCTTGTCGGTTAACAGCTGGCTTCCAGGTATATTATCCAAGTCGATTAGCACGGATGTGACATTACTAGAAGATGAACCCTTCTTCTATATGTAAGCTGAAAACTGAGATGGGCAACATCATTTGGGGCAACTGAAAAAATGCTGAGGCACATGCTGACCGCACATATGTGCTTATCACTCTGGTTGGCTACTCATCTACCAATCACATCTCCTCTTTCAAAGGTCCAATAAACCATCCAATTATTGCTTGTTGATGACCTTGTCAATCTCCGTCACCGCCGCAAAGAGATCGTTATCATAATATTTCCTCGCAACCACCTGCAAATTGATAGGCGCCCCTTCAAAATCGCCTTCCTCCCAGAATTGCCGGACCTGTTCCTCTTCCTTACTCAAAGGAGTACTATTCGGCGGATAGCTCTCAGTTCCTTTTGCGCCAGCCTTTATGGGCGTTGGGATCACAATACCAGGGTAGTCAACGTAGTTCCAGAGCGCGGTGTAATTCCAGTAAAGCGCTGTCTCGTGAGAACACGCTGGGCCAACGAAGACAGGGCATATGACAAAGTCCACGTCTTGTGATTCCCAGTGCTCTGCGAAGCGACATCTAAAATCATCGCGTTCTACACGGAGCTTGAGAACGCCATTGGCATCGAGTCCAGGACCTTCAGCGTCTTGGATGATCCATTTAGTCAAGGTGTTCATGGGTTCGTTGGTGGCGGCGAGATACGCTTTGACTGTTTTGCCTCCATCTGGCCAGTATGCACGGCGAATACCATTCATCGCTTCTGCCATCCCATAGGGTTGGAAGGGTTTGACATCGAATCCTTTGGATCGTAGCTCCCGGGCTGCCCACTCAAGTGCCCTTGTTACTGGAGGCTGGGGTGTGATGAGCCCGTCATTGATCATGAGACCAACCTTCAATGGCTTGTTCTCAGTCGATCTTCCTGTCCAATGAAGAGGGACGAGTCGAGGGTCTTTCAGCCAAGGGCGAGTACCAGAGACGACCGACATGAGGAGATCAACATCTCGAAGAGTGGTACACATTGGCCCTGCTGAACACAAGACGTTCAATTCAGCGGCGAAACCTCCTGGTAAAAAGTCTTTCTGCGGGAACACATAAGATGTCGTCTTGAGACCGTAGATGCCACAGAAGCCAGCTGGTCCACGAACACTTCCTCCAATATCTGTACCAATTCCCAAGACTGAACCACGAAGAGCGATAAGAGCGGCCTCGCCACCCGTTGACCCACCAGCCGATAGATTGATGTTATGGGGATTTAGAGTTCTTCCCCAAGGCGATGTTGTCTCAAGATGCATGATTGACTGAGGTTGGTTTGTCTTGCAGTACAGAACTGCACCTGCATCCCCCAGAATCTTAACCATCTGACAACTCTCTGTGTCAAGCTTTCGAGTCGCCAAGTATCCAACATTTGACCATTGGTCCCTAACCGGCATGTGTTCCTTGACACTGATTGGAACGCCGTGTAAAGGACCGCAGGTCATTCCGGTGTTGTCTTGATATTGATCAAGAAGCGTGGCAGCCAGAACGGCCTTCTCGAACATCCATTGCGTTAAACAGCACGTGAGCTGATGAGCGATGATCGCTCTTTTCGCAAAGGCAGTGACGACAGCAACGGATCTAAATTTTCGTGAAGCGATTGCAGCTGCGAGTGCTGTAGCGTCGTAGTTCTCTGTGATTTCGATTTCTTGATCGGTCAAGATACCACAGGTTCTGGGGATGTCGGTCACATTCTTGGGAGGATTGTCGATGAGGCCTTTTGGAAGACGGAACTCGTCTGGGACAGTGCTGCCGAACTCCTCGAGGATGGATGTCCGCAGAGCTTCATACTCTGGTGGACCTGTCTGGAGAGGAACCGGTTGAATGACGGGGACGATCTTGGATGACATGATGGGGATTATCTTCTGGTTAGATGATAGATAAGGGTTCTGATGCAGCAGAGGGTATCATGACAGGCTGCGTTTATATACGTAACCGCGGACTTTTCATCATGCCGACTCGAGTGGTAGAAGCTGGCAATACCAATATGAGCAATCAAGAAGCCCCCATTTTACTCACCCGCTCTGACGTCTCTAGCACTTCACGAACCATGATAAGCATCCCTGCCGATCTCTATTCTTGGAATGATGCCTAGCTTGACGGCAACCAATGATATGTATTAGCGCGGATCACCTTGGCCACCAATAAAGTTCCCCGCATGATATTCATGATCGCGGTCTCATAGACTTTCCCATTTCGTCAACTTGTGCCGTAAGCGACATACTCTAGACCGAATGTTATCTGATGAAGCATCGGTAGTTGATGATCCGAGATAGTGGTAATCTCCACGAGCGCGGTTATCATGCTTTACCCCGCGTTTCGCTTCGCGACTAGGACGGAGATAACCTAGAGGGTTGAGGTCTATTCCAGAAGTGATGAGGTGTTTATCGGTGGCTTTTATCTAGGCTGGAACTGCCGCGTGAGGGATCGTTGCCGGAAGCGCTCCTTACGTCCGAGACTGATACCGATCCCATGGTGGAGTGGATAGTGATAGCTTGAGATTAGCAACGTGCCTATCATCTCACATGCATATATATCCGGGCTCTGATGTCAATTAGCAGTGGAACATACCATCTCCCTTCAAGTCTTGTAACTTCACCACAACAACATCAGCTACACAATGGCTCAGGCATATTCTGAAGTCGTCCCCGGCACAGTTCATCTGGTCGATGCTGGTCGCAGCGGTGGCAATGACATTGAACTTGTTCCCCGTCCCAGCGACGATCCAGAAGATCCCCTCAATTGGAGCAGACGCCGCAAGCTCATCTCCGCAGCCATGGTGTTTGTCTACACTCTTGGCGTCGGTCTTCCTTCTACTCTTCAATACTCTGTTCTTGTCGAGATCTCTCAAGACACCGGTATCTCCATCGCCGATTTAGTTCAAGGTACAGGAGTCATGTTCCTCTTTCTCGGCTGGAGCTGTCTGTTCTGGCAGCCTATTGCCTTGACCTATGGAAGACGCGGTGTCTATCTCATTTCCACCATCGCTGCTGTGCCCTTGATGGTCTGGACTGCTTATTCGCGATCTGCTGGCGAGTGGTACGCTCACCGTATCCTTCTCGGCTTCTTCGTTTCGCCTATTGAATCTCTTCCCGAAGTCAGTATTCCTGACATTTTCTTTGCACACGAGAGAGGAACGTGGATGAGTTTGTATGTCTTCGTTTTGTTCGGATCCAATTTCTTAGCCCCAGTCGTGGCTGGCTTCTTCGCCGATGCGTACGGTTGGCGGTGGACCATGCATTTCGGTGCTATTTTCGCTGCATTCAGCTTCGTTATCCTTTTCTTCTTTATGGAAGAGACGATCTATTTCCGACCAACCTTTGAAGGTCTTGAGGATCAGGATGAACCGATCAAGGGTCAAGCTGAGAATGATCTTGGCTCTGCGCAGAACAGTCCCGAACGACCGACCACGAAGGAGGGTGCTGGCGCTATCGTCAACAGTGATCAACTGCAAGGCACTGTGCACACAAAGAAGAGTCTCGCCACTCACCTCAAGCTCTTTGCTAGAAAGGACGGTCGTCCAACTAAAGCAAACATGCTCAAGTCCATGCTGGCTCCACTTCCGCTCATGGTCCTCTTCCCCAATGTCGCTTGGGCAGGGTTCATCTACGGAATTAACCTTTGCTGGTACAATGTCTTGAACGCCACCACTAGCCCTATCCTTAGTGCATCACCGTACAACTGGTCTACTAGCATGGTCGGCTTGATTTATGTCGGCCCCATCATTGGCGCTGTTCTCGGATGTCTATGGGCTGGTGCCATCGCCGATCGCCTTACTCTCTCCCTCGCTCGAAGAAACAATGGCGTTCGAGAGCCTGAGCAGCGACTTTGGCCGTTGGCTTTATCCGCCTTCTTATCTTGCGTTGGGCTCATCGTTTGGGGCGTTGGCGCTGATAACGATATCCACTGGGCTGGACTGGCGATTGGTTTGATGGTACTCACTTTCAGCTGCGTCACCGGAGGCTCGATCGCTTTGTCGTACAACGTCGATTGTTTCAAGGATATCAGCGGCGACACCACGACTTCTATCATTATTATTCGCAACACACTGGGTTTTGCCATCTCGTACGGAATCACGCCTTGGTATGTCAACATGGGTCTGCAGAATTGTTTCATCATGGCGGGTTTCCTCTCTCTTGGATGTACTAGCACCTTTTTGTTCATGATCTGGAAGGGTAAGAGTCTGCGACGCCATGCTGCACCGAGGTACTGGGACCACGTTCAGAAGATGTTGCAGCACTAGGATCAATCCCATGAGAATAGTCGGGGTCATTCTCTTCTATAGCTAGCTAGCAATCTTGAGTCTCCACCTATTTAATAAACCAACTTGTCCTTGTCGGTTCCGAATATTCTCACTATGTTCTCAAACCCTGCCTTTCGATCATCAGCACCGCTAGCCTTCTCTGCCTCCAAAATGCTCTGGCGGCTCTTCAAAAGCTCGGTTGCAACATCACACCACTGTACGTCAGACTTCTCGTGCTTCATATTAGGCATGAGTTCCAAGTCCAGCTTAGTTGTTGCTAATTGTCTATTTCGCTTTCTGAATTGGCCATCAACTATAACAGCATCGATGTCAGAGGCAGCGGAGTGCAAAATGATAGCAGCAATTGGATCTTCCTCGGCAGCACAGATCACTCGAAGGGCCTAATGCATCCCATATTGAAAGATCAGCAATTTTGCCCTCCTCCAAGGAACCAATTTGATCGCTCATCTTGATCGCCCTTGCTGCCGCCAATTGTCCCAAGCTGGAATGCATCTTGGGCAGAAACCTGAACTCTGGCAGGATCTTTCCTGCTTCGTGGATTCGGTCATTGCGGCGAGCACGTTCAGCCTGAAGACCAACTTTCATCTGAGCGACGATGCTGCCTGTGTTATTACTGTGGCAGTCGATGCCGAGAGAGCTAATTGACTTGGCATTTCCTGAAAGCAGACGGGCCAGCCGTGACCCATCTGGAGCTCAGTGTCTGGAGTCGAGGAGATTGATGCTCCGACTCTCCGTAGTTTCTGTGCATCAGAGTCGTTCATTGAGTCGCGTGAGAGAGAAGGATGTCCTTCTCAAGAAGCCCATAGCTTTCAAGTAGGTCTACGGTCGAACCCGCTGCAATTTCTTCGATTAGTAACAGGACACATGGAAGGGAGGAGATCCATGTGGACTTACGGAGAAGGCTTGGGACATAGTGAGAAGTTATCGTCTTGATGCCCAGTCCACGGACTTGGTTGAAGATGTTGATAACGACATCCTTTGGAAGGTAGAAGGAGTCGAACGCAAAACCCATCGTCACCCGACCGTTGGCGAACGGACCGGCTTTACACATTGAGGTCAACTGCTCGAAAAGCCAGGCTGGAAGGAATTCTTCCTCCATTTCGAATGGCTTCCAGGTCTTGACTCGGCCGGTGGGACAGTAACAGTAGATAGACCTGATACCAGATGAGAGGGTCGCTGAAAGAGCAGCGTTGTCTTCAGGTCACTGTTAGTCACAGGTATCTTCCTTCATTATGGTTTACTCACTATGATCTGTAGTATATGAGATATGGGCGTGGTCCACAATTGTAGTCGTTCCAGCCTCGAGGGCCTCGAGACATCCACCAAGCTGGCCCCAGAAAACATCTTCAGGCTTGTAGCTATGTGACGCCATGTTTCCTGATACATAAAGAGTTATTAGCCCGTCTCCTGTGTCAGTCAGATGTCACCAACCCGGTACCATGTACTCTAACAGCGAATGGTCGGCATGCCGTCCTTTGAGTTGAGTCTGCCAAACATGGTGGTGAGTATCGACAAATCCAGGTGAGATGATCTTTGCCGAGCAATCGATAACCTCAGTTGACTTAGATGAAGGATCAATATGAGGCGCGATGCGAGCGATTCTGTTACCCTCGATCAGCAACGAATGGTTCTTGAGTGGAATGACATGATCGTCCCCAGGGCCTTTTGGAACAAGGATAGTGGCGTTTTGCAGCAGAATTGACTGGTATGAAGACATTTTTGGAGTTGAAAGCAAGTTGAGATAACGGTGAAGCAATGAAGTGATTTTGAACAGTTCTTAAGGAAACTCCCATAGACTCGGATTTGTAGCATATATGCCGTGAAGCCGAGAACAAAGAAGGAAGCCACAGCCGCATTCCTGGATGAGGGCAATCACTGCCATATGGATAACTCCATTCAGTGTTTGCCAATGGTGAGGCGCTCTGATTCGCTTCCAACTTGGCAGAACCAACAGCTTGGTTCACCACCAACAAACACATCGATTTAGCTTCCAAATAACCATATCACGTCAGCCACCATTTCACAAACCATTCCCCACGGGTGGTTGGCTGCTTCGCATCGATGACTCAATGTGGGCTTTAGCGAAGTAGGGATTAAATACGATAACTCTTGTCATTCTCGTTTACATGCTACCTATGTTACAGTCGGCAATAAAACTGCTCCGAGGTCCAGATTGTTTTCATTGTCCAGGTGTCTAGGACTGATTGTTGCTTACAAACCGTCTAGATCGGGATGCGCTGGAATGCCGGAGGATTCAGAACCTCGTAATTTTAGAGCCATTGCATAAATCAGCTAACGTTATCCAAGGCACAAGACTAGTAATCCGCTGAGACACACTGGCGGTTGGGAATGACATCTCCTACCACGAGCCCTCGGTTAGAAGTTTGCAACGACCACAACTCACAGGTAATGACCTGTTGGCGCTAGGATTTGCGGTTCAGGCAGACGGTAGAATAGCAGGCGCCTCAGGATACTGAGCTCAACATCCGTCTGTGCTTATTCCATGCTATGATCGACGAGATCGAAAACACTCGTATGGTGGAACGTATGTATCGGACTCTTTCCCTTGTATTCGGATTAATGTCGGCTTTTGATTGAACCCGGCCTCTAGCATCCGTGTGACCGCCGAGTGAGAAGATTATAGCAGCTAAGCTTCAGATTGGGCTGCCTCAAAACCTCATCATCGGAGGGCACAGCCAGGGCTGCGCCATGTCACTTGCAGTCCTACTCTCCTTGGACCACTCAGTCGGCGGCTATATTGATATGAGTGGCTTCCTCACGTATCAAGATGATCTCAAGAGTGTTGTCAACGACAAGGTTGACAGTGACAATCCTTTTTCGCATCCCAGCGAGCCGCAGGACACGACTGTGGACGCGAGCGCCGTCAAGGCCCAGGAATTGAAAGAGATCTTTTGGATCTTGGCTCCCTACACCACCCTTCCCAAGGGAAGACAGCGTGCCAGACTCCAGTCCTTCTTGGCCTTGGGAAGGCAGACGAGAAGGTACCATGTGCGTTGGGAGAGCGTGCAGTACAATTTTTGCAGGATTCAGGGTATCAGGTTGAATGGAAGTGCTATGAAAACCAAGGTGACTGGTACAAGATCCACGATGAAATAGACGACATTTGCAACTTCATCGCTTTGAAGGTCCGTTGAGAACCCGTCAATGCCACAGCCTGAGCTAAAGAGAGAATTTGAGATATGCGAAGAATATTTGTTCCATCAGTACAGAACATCATTTGAAGACCACATGACTGCGAGCTCATTGTGAAACGGTTCCAGAATTTTGTCCACAGCCTTGCTACGGCTCCACGCACTCTCCCACTCCGGCCGTAACAAAGCCTTTCCATATTCCCAGTAAGTGGGATAGTAACCCGACATCTCCCAATCCAAGATAGCCACAACCTTATCACCTTGAACAAGAATGTTGCGGGGGTCAAAGTCACCATGCGTGAGGACAATATCATGATCTTTCATGACGCTTAGCCAGACGGTGCATCTCCATTCGGTAAATCCATTCTCGTTGTCCCTCTTCATCGCTTTCACAATGCCCTGGTTGAAGTCTTGCTCGGTCTTGTACGGTCCATACCCTTCTGGGTCTTCACAGAAATACTGGTCGTTGCATGCTGTACCGTCGATGCACCCAATAAAGTCACCCTTGAAGCCGCGAAGCTGGGCCATGTAGCCACGAAGCTGAGAGATGACCGATTCTCGTTCCGCTTCAGAATAGGCAGGCCACGCATCTTTGAGCATTTTCCCTTCCACATAATCCATAATAAGAACGATATGGCCCGTTGTATCGTCGCGGTATGCATTCTGAACTTCTGGAACAGGAATTGAGGTGTTAGCACGGATGAACCTCATCGTCTCAGCTTCTGCCATGCGAGTATGCGTCTTGACCACTGTCCATGGATCGATTCTGTATACTGGTGAGAAGGCTAACTTGTAGCCATTCTTCAGTTGTTCCGGAGTGACTGTTCGCGCCATTGCTGTAGGGCTGCAACTATCCGTAGTGCGATTAAGGTGGTGAATTTGCCTCATAATCATAGTGCTTAATTAGCATCTGACTCAGCATACAACCGGGGGCTTGGTGTAGGGGGATCACGTTCGCTTTGCATTGTTTCGAATGCCTGCGAAAGGTCGGGGGTTCAAATCCCTCAGCCTCCATTTTTGCATTTGGTGCAAACTGTAAAAGATCAAAAGCATCTTGTATCTCTTGCGGTTCCAAACGATTGACATTTTACATTTTCCGTCGCTGCCATGCGTATCGCAACGGATAATTGGACCGCTTTTTTCCCTTTTATGCCTTGGCGAAAGCCTCTTATAAACCTTTATTTATCGTAAATGCTCACTCCTGAAATCTTCAGTCCCTCATCCAATGCAAGCAAGTAGCTGGCGGATTGATCTGTCTTATTGGCTGTATGATCAGAGTGACGGCAAGTTTTGTTGGCGTGTCTCGGGGTTGTTCCAGGACTAGCCGCCGCTCTGAATGGAACAACACCGAAATGCATGATAAATATCACAACGAACAACAAAAAAGAACAGAAATCCAAAAATAAACTCCGATGGAGGGAGTCGAACCCTCCTCGCCGCGGTACTATTTCGGAATGAAAACGCGGAATGATAACCGATACACCACACCGGATGTTTGGATGTCTCCAGCAAGTTTGTTCCACTCCATATTGGCAGAATGGGCCTCGTCAAGGGCTACTAAGCTATTTCGAGCAGTTTATTTCGCTCCTGGGCTCACAGTTAGTCCTTCCATGCCTGCAGATTTTTCATTTTCTCCTTTGTTTTACATCATACTCTCCGGGATAGATAATGATGATTCATCACTCATCGCGCATTGTTGTTCTCTGGCTAGCTCGATCAGCCACTATAAAATCCAGCCACTTCCAACACCATTCAACAAGTCAATATGTAATCAAGCTGTATGACTTATTAGTGTCTTATCTTGAACATTTTAGTTACATACAGTTCTGCTCCCTTGTAGTAGGTTCATTGGGCCAAACGGCTAGCTGCGATGTCAACCTCCAGGGCATGGTCGTGAGAACCGATTGCCACTAGCGTCATGGGGCACAGTCGCTGATCGCCAACTCCAAAACAAAAGTTCATTCAAAGAAATTGCGAGTTAATCAAGTCGAGTAAGCCCTACTGATATTAGCCAAATAAAACCTCCCCTCAAACCTCGGGATAAAGCAGAAAATTGGATCCGGGGTCTAACGCCAACCGTCGCCACTCCCGAAGCTGCATCTATGATCCCTGCTTCGTAAGGCTGAAATCATAACATCGGGACCGAGAAAACACAGACTCATGCTTCGGGACCGAGAAGATCCGTTTCCAACTTCTTTTTCCAGCTGTGGGCTAAAATCGCAAGGATCGGCCCGGGGGATTAGCCAGCACGTCCGTAGGTTTCGCATGCCATGACTGGTTAGAGAACGATCGGAGGTTAATGAGAAAGAATTGGAACGACTCCATTTCCACTGTAATCTAACGTGCATCTCGAATGTCCCAACGCCTCGGTCCCGAAGTAATTGATCAACGGCGTGAAGGAGAGAAAGATGGCCGAGACCAGCAAGTAAACATCATATCTATATCAGAAATTGTACAATATGGCCAACAGTACATCAATTTGGTATCAGCTTCTTCTCGTCCTTCATCTATCCTTTTGCTTTCTGACCATAACTTAGTTCGCAATGAAGGGATCCTCACTTGTTCTGTCAAGCACTCTCCTGAGTTGCGCCCACGCTCTTCAACTCCATAAGCGCCTTAATCCATCCGTCGTCTCAGTCAACTTTGAGAAGCGAACAAAAGACGTCTTCCCCAGCCATAAGAAAAGAGACAAAGATGCCGTTGTTGAGATGAATGTGGACCGGCAAGGCGTCAGCTATCTCTACTGGGCCAACTTCACCATCGGAAATCCGCCGCAAAAGCTTTCCGCGGAAATTGACACTGGCAGCGCCGACTTGCTTGTTCTCACTAAGCAGGTCGAGTCTTGCAAAGAACAGGACTGCCAGGGTGGTATTTTTGACCCGGAAAAGTCGGACAGTTTCGAGTGGGGTGAAGAGCAGGTGTCCAATAGTTTCGGCAGTGGCCAAAGCTGGAAAGGTAACTACGCCAACGACACGTTTACACTTGGCTCAGTCACCCTCGAGTCTTTCCAGTTTGTTGGTGTGACAGAGTACAATGCCACCAATAGTAATATCATCAGCGTCTTCGGCGTCGGTATCGACAGCCTAGAAAATGCTCACACAAAATACCCCAACCTGCCTTATGCTCTGGCCGATGCAGGCGAGATCAACACTCCCACATTCAGCTTATGGCTCAACAACGAGACAAATGGAGAGTTTCTGTTTGGTGGCGTCAACAAAGCCAAGTATACAGGCCCCCTCGTCACTTATCCTGTTGCGGGTGACAACACATTTGATCTGCGGGACAGAGCCCTGGTGGTTATGACAGGCTTCGGGACAACGTCTGATGGCAAGACTTCGGAGCTTGACTTTGAAGCTCGACCTGTGCTCCTCGACTCGGGCACTGTACAGAGCAGACTGAGTCTTAATATGACCATGCATCTGATCAAGACCATGAAGGTCTCTCTGGATGAGCATTTGGGTGCCGTAGCGCCCTGCAACACAAGCTCCAAGGAAACTCTGGATTTCATGTTTGGCGACCTGACTCTGAACATACCCCTCGCCAACTTCCTCTCAGAAACCCCCGCCAAGAGCGGTGTCGACGGTGTTGAGTACTGCAAAATCGTCTCTTACGAGGATTCCACTAGCATCATCCTCGCTGACGATTTCCTCCGAGGTGCCTATGTTGTTTTCGACTGGGGCAACATGGAGATCTCTCTGGCTCAGTACAACTCTGAGGAGGCTGAAGACGATATTCATGAGATTGTGCGAGATGTGCCTGGCGCTTCCTTCGCCACTGACGTCCCGACAATGTATTTGAAGTTTGATCAGCCTGCAGAGACTGAGGTGACTGAGATCCCAACGGAGTTGCCGACGATTACAGCAACTCCTGTCAGTACAGCGACTGGGTCTGGTACTGGATCGGTGGCAGCTTCGTCGACTGCGGCTGGAGATGATGAAGACAATGGAGCGACGGGAGCCTGTCGACGAGCTTAATGTACATAATGCTGCTTGCGTTTACCTTCAACATCGTATTACTTGCACAGTAGTGGCTAGAAACTTAATTACTCTGATTTATTTCTAAATAGAGTTTATTTTCTATCTTGAGCTTATTTCTATCACGACGAATGCCGCCTAATAGTCAGCCGTGTCCATCGAGAGGTCAGATAACCGCTTGGAGCTTCGATCATCGTTATAGGATTATTGTATACAGGAAGTTCATTTATAGATCACTTTAGATTCTCAACTTTATCGCCAAGGCCGACAAAGCTAAAACAAAACATGATACAGGGCTTACCCATATCAGCACCACTACTCCGTGACAAACCACTGGGCTCATCAAAAGCCCACTAATCCAGGAACCTCGTCCCACTAACCGCCGCCACCCGCAACTCTCTCACATTCCTTCTGCATGAGGCAGACAATTCGTATCGGGACCGAAACACTTTACGCACTAACACCGGGACCGAGCGAATGGCATGAAGGTTAAGCCTTATTCTTAAAACACTAGACATCGGCCCGACAAGCAAAAAGATTGATCACGCTGGGGATCGAACCCAGAATCTTCTGATTCGTAGTCAGACGCCTTGCCATTGGGCCACGCGACCGGTGCTGTTTGATGAATTAACCGGTCGGCAGCCAAGCCTCATCATCGCCAGCCCAGACTTCCAGTGAGGCCTACTTGCCCAACCAGGAGACATTCAGAGAGGAGTTGTGATCCGAGCCTATGATGTTTCGGTATAGCTCGGGTCTTCTGGCTTGTCTATACCGAAACCCGCCTGCCAATTGAAGCTTGTCTTTGCTGCAAGTCGCAACAGCCATATCCTGTCCAAGCAGAGAGCACTCACTCAAGATATCCCCGAACGGGTCAATGATCATGGAACAGCCATTCTTCAATTGATCATCATCCATACCGATTGGATTTGAGAAGACGGCGTATACTGCGTTGTCGTAGGCTCTTGCGGGTAGCCATTTCATCAACCATTGTCTGCCTTTCAGACCGTTAAACTCGGCCCGCAGAGATGTTGGATCTTGATGTCGATTAGTCCAAAGCGATGGATCCACGAAACCAGCGCCAGGGCGAGTTGACGGAGTGCACATTGTTACGTGCGGCATGAATATGATCTCTGCACCGAGAAGAGCTGTAGCCCGGACATTCTCGACAACATTGTTGTCATAGCAGATCAAAATACCGCATTTCCAACCAAGAAGGTCAAAAACCACATATTCATTGCCTGGACTTAGATAGGGGCTGATGAAGGGGTGAAGTTTGCGAAACTTGGCTATAAAGCCTCTGGTGCTGTCGACGCAGATGTATGTATTGTAAATGCGACCATCTTCATCTTTCTCGAAGAGGCCAGCCAGGATAGCGATGCCAAGCTCACGGGCAGTTTCAATCAAAGAGCCTGTGCTTGGACCGGCAGGGACCTCTTCGGCAAGATTAAGCAGTTCTTCTTTGGAGAGACGGCTAGCGAAGGTATAGCCGGTAACCGAGCATTCATGAAATGCAACAACTTTGCATCCGCGATTTGCCGCATCACTTGCCATTCGGCGGATGATGGCTAAATTTTTATCCTTGCTTCCGGAATAGTTCTCGAACTGAACTGAAGCGATCTTAAGTTGCGACATATTTGAAGGCGGATTCTGGTTAGCAGGGCTCGGTATGCAGAGTTTCTTGACCTAATGTAGGACCATGGTTTAAGAAGTCATTACTATATAGAGCGCTGATTGCCTGGAATTGGATGAGCCCTCTTACTAATGGCCAGAAGAACGTTGCTACGTTACCTGAGGTCACTCGAGCGAGCCTAACATTACTAAACATCTGTCCATGAAGTTAACGCAGCAACGTTACACTCCTTTGTGGTACTGGCCAGCGGAATTATGTGTATGCAAGCCTAGTGGACACTTTAAGCAGCTATCGTATAAGCAGTTCCAATTTAGCTGAGGCGCGCCCTACGGGTGAGTCATCGGCTGTGAGCTTCGATGAGCCGAAGACGCGAAATCTTCTGTTAGATAGCTTTGTAGTACTCCGTCGTTCACTTTGTATGGAGAGAGAATGTATTAGGAATGACAGGTCCTTAAATCTAGATCCTTTAGCTCATGTCAATACTCACAATGAAAAAACGTTGTAGATACACGATATGGACAGCTTGAAGTAATCCTGGACGATAGTTAGTCCGATTGGCCTGTTGCTTATCCGCATACACGAGGTTCCTTTCGCAGTCATAGAAAACCTACAGCATATTTTGATTGGTCGAGAAACGGCGTCCCGTTACACGTCGATCTTAGCCTCGTTCTCTACAGCAATGATCTTGGCCGACAACCGTCGGTATATGAAAACGCAGACCATTTTATTTTTAGAGCTTCGACATCGCCCATGGGAGTCACCGATAGTGAACTCTCTGAGCCCTGTGAGATTCATCGAACCGGGGCCAAAAGTGCAGGATCGCATCATCCAGGGAGCGTGGCGCCTAAGCAACAAGATAATTCGTTTTTGAGGATCCAGGGATAAGCCTCGTTATTTGTACCTTGCAGAAAGGCAGCCGTGGCTGAAAACGCGAGGGGTTTAAGAACAGAGTTTCTCGGTCACTGCGCTGGATCCGCGTATTCCTCAAGGAGCAACAAAGCTCAAGATTTGGAAAGAGGATAGTGAAATAAACTCAGCAAGAGCCCCTAAGCTAAGGCCATAGTTGCCTGAGTATTTTCAGCACTTATTATAGGGGGCTTAAGGTTTCTTTCCCACCCCTAGATGTTTTAGGAGTTATGCGACACGGACTCTATTTCACTGGTGGCTTGTCGGGTGCCATAGTCGTGTCAACGACGATCAGATGTCGTACTTGCGCCGAGATATCTTGCCACAGGTATAAATACTCAATCTTTACCATGTTACATTCAAAAATCCTTGATTCTAGATAGCAGGAAATTAATTCATCGATCCGTGACTTCACGGCTCTGTATGCGGCGATATCCTTCCATCGTTGACCCCGCGCATCTGGAATGCTATATAAGCCATCTAGGTTCAGATGCGGCAACCACGACGGCCCCGATCAAGCTACCATCCCTGAAAACAAATATAACTTCGCCAGGGGTCGATAATTGCATGCTTGGACTGCCGTCATTGCTCAGATCGAAGCCATATCTGTTACACATACGCCACGATGCCTGGAACTTGCCGTGTACAATCCCTAAAAGAGGTAATTTGATGCAAAAAAGGGCTTTAGGTTTCGGGATTTCTGCGCCACAAGGGCAGATATGTAATCTCCCCCTTGCATAAGAATGACGACCGCACTCTAAGGGACGAGTCCTGGGGTTTGTTTGTTTGCTTTGTTTGGGCAACATCTCGTTGCTGAATGCTACGATGCTCGTACGTCGAGTATTATACGCGCTTGCATTATGCTTGATACCTGCTGGAAGTTTAGCTCAAGCTCATGAGCTAGTGACACGCGCCATCGACCCTTTAGTGGGAACATCCGAGTGTGCGGTCAGTACAATTGACTTGATTGAATCAACCTGAAGCTGACGAGTGTAGAGAACATGTTTCACGAAGACGAACGACACAGAAGCTTTTGAAGGCAGCCAAGCGGAGGACCTCTGCAAAGACAAGCCACTTTATCATGATGTTGAGATCTGCGTACAGCACGACTGTAACGTCACCCAGATATGGGGTAGGATGATACAAATTGTGTGCAGTGGCTTCATTATCAATTGCTGACGCAACAGCTAGACTTCAAGAACAGAACATCCCGCGCATGCGACTGGCCGATCACCGACCGCCGTCAAGAAATTCGAATCAGCTGTTTGACGATAGGTATTCTGGCTATGGTGTTTTTTACTATGAGAGCCATCTCAAAGATAATTGGATTTGTGCCATATGGGCATGACGATAGTCTGATATTGGCAGCTTTGGTAAGTCGTGCAGTCTGTCGCTTTATGACCGGATCATTGACGACCAACAGCCATTCATCATAGCATTTAACATTTTCTGCCAAATACGTAGGCGATCTTTTCTAATGACGTCCATCTATAATGCTGACACAAGTTGTGCAATGTTAGTCACTTCGAAAGGTCTCGGACTCGATATTTGGTTCGTGGAAGAAGATAACATTCACACATTTCTCATCGTAGGAGATCATTACCCCGTGCTGTAATTACAAATCTAACAAATCTAGCTAATTTTCGCTTCCGAACTGTCATACGCTATAGCACTCGCCCTCGTCAAATTATCGATTCTGGCCTTCTTCCTTCGCATATTCCCCGACCAAAAGTTCCGCACCGTCGTCCGATGGACGACGATCTTTATCCTAGTCATGTGCCCTATATACCTGGTACTTATCCTCGTTCAACGCAGGCCACTCGATGTGCTTTGGAATGGATGGAGGGATAAGCATCCGCGAGGTGTTATATTGAGTGCAAATCTCATAGGGATAACTCATGGTGCATGGAACGTTGCTTTGGATATTTGGATGATGATTCTTCCAATGACTCAGCTCCTAAAAATTGGGATCAAACTGAAGAAGAAGATTGGAGTTATTGCTATGTTTGGAGTCGGCCTCTTGTAAGTTGTGTCAGATGCTTGTGCAGTAATCCTCGTGCTAATCATTATGATATAGTCTCACGATCGTCAGTTCCGTTCGCATTCCAACTCTGATAGTATTTTCAACATCACGCAACGTAACCGGTATGGGACCCCCCTTCAACGCGCTGGGACCAGCTAAATGTCCACGCAGCTGATTCAGTCGGAATAATGATCTGGTCAAATATCGAAATTTGCGTAGGCATGATGGTAGCATGCATGCCTGGATCACGTCAATTCGTCCGAGACATTATACTTCGCGTGAAACGAAGTAGCACGCCCGATGGGTCCAGCACTGAGAATATCTTCATTGAGCGAACGATAGAGACGATCCAGACAGATGCGGAAGAAACAGTCACGAGTTCTATAGTGAGACCGGATGAAGTGCTCTTGTCAAATTGACAACGAATTGCTGGCTGCCGTCACCGCGATGGAGGCCACGATGATGATTAATGAGAACAATATCATTTCGGTCTTGATGCATCCAAGACTAATATCTACCAATCTATCCTGATTCATGATTGTAGGCTTCGATTAACGGTGCTTATGATTGTTCGCGGTGGTTCACAACAATTGAAGCATTTCCCTTCTCATTGCCTCCCATCTCCTCAACATCCCCAGTCAAATCCTCAGGCTTGTAGCTGCCAAACTTGCGAAGAGCAATACCCTCATTGAACATGCGATCAACCTGCTCCAAAGACTTGCCCTTGCACTCAGGAACACAGAAGACAACAAAGACAATAGCCAAAGCCAAAATGCCAGCGAAAACGAATCCGACCTTAGATCCAAGACCGGCGTATTGAGGATACAGCATGTAAGGGATGCTGAAACTGACAAGGAAGTTGGCTACAACGTTGACGATGGAGGCTGTTCGCTGAGATGCATCGCGAAGTCGCAGGGCAGGAATTTCGGTGGTGATGACGTAGTTGAGAGGTGCGAAGGCAAAAGTGAAGCCGGATCCGAAGAGGGTGAGCATTGCTACGATGCCTGATTTGACACCGAAAGACGGGTTTGGAACTGTACCGAGAGCGCCCATCGTGATAATGGCGCAGAACATCCAGCCAGCGCTGGTCAACAAGAGAGGTCTATAAAGGTCAGCAATGATCATGTATTGGAGGGAAAAAATGGCTTACCGGCGGCCAGCTCGATCAACGAGATAGAGGCCAGCAAAAGCTGAACAGAGGTTGACAATCGCGTTGACGATGGTCATGGTGAAAGGGTTGACCGTTCCGATATCTCGAATGAAGATAGCCCCGTATGTCGAGGCAAAGGCTTGGCCGGTAGCTTGTTGGAAGAAGTTCATGGCTACAACAATCGCAGTACGCTTCAAATTCTTTCCCTGGAACAGCTCGAGATAATTTCCCTGCTCTGGTTCGTGCTCCAACGCGTATTGAAGAGCAGCAAAACTCTCATCGATCTCGGCTTCGGTCTCTTTGCCCTCTCGTAGCTTTCCAAGGGCGGCGCGAGCTTCCTCGGTCCGGTCTTTGGTGAGCAGCCATCTGGGAGACTGTAGTTGGTCAGTATGAAGCAGTTTTGCTTTACTTTGGGTTACTTACCTCTGGGATAAAGAAGATGGCGCACATGACGACGACAGGGATGATGAAGAACAGACCAAAAGGAATTCGGAATGAGAGGTTTCCAGAGAGCGTACTTGTTCCTCGACAGACGCATGCCACAATAAGAGTACCCGACTATGCTGTGTCAGCTTGTCTCTAAAGCAGGATCTTGGCAGTACTCACCATCAGACTGAATTGGTACGAGCCAACTGCAAAGCCACGAATTTCGCGGGGCATAATCTCGGATTGGTAAACAGGAACAACAGCAAGCTCCATACCAATGTAGATATCTGTTGTTTTGTGTCAGCTATAACCATCGAGATGCGAGGCCGTGTAAGACTTACAATTGAGAATTCTCGTAGCCATGATCTGGTGCTTGCTCGTCGATGTAACGGCCATGATAGCTGGAACCAAAGCCCAAGCACTCATGACGAACATACACCACCGTCGTCCCCATCGCTCGCTTACAAGACTACCAATAATGACACCAGCCCCGAAGCCGATATAGTTCAAGCTGTTGAAGAGAGACAGCCACGATGGTGAGATAGCATACTTGCCCGTCTCAGCATTCCAGTCACCGAATTGCTCCTGGAAGGCCTCCATGGCCTGGGTATTGTTGTAAGCTGCATTGTCGAAGCCATAGTTGAAGGTTGACACTGCTATGACTGCGAAAGCAATCGCCAGATGGCGATTAAAGTGCTGGAGGATTCTGTTCTTTGACACCATTGCGACTGCCTTTGAAGTTTGATGGTGTCGGGCTGGATTGATCGTCAAGATCTTGACCGGGATGATGCTCTGTTGATATAGCCAGCCACGGAACCCCAGAGCGACTCTCCCCCGCAAAACTTTACTATCACGCGTCGACCCGGCGTCAAGGTAACGCTGTTCGAGACCTGCAAAGTCTGCTAGCCTGGCCTCTCTCCTGATTTCCCCAGGGAAAGGTCTGGGGTAAGTGGAGTTCCATAGGGTTAGTGCATTTCCGGGCTCGGATGTCGGGCGGAGAGAAATCTGTGCTGAGATTTTGGGGGTAGACCTTGACTATTCTGTTCCGCCCGACTTCCTTTTCTCATCCTGGCCTGTATTGATCGGATGGAATTCGCAATGGAGCCAAGAAATGGATCCCGTATGCGAAATCGCAAGACATCCGAGATATGTGCGCAATGTCGGAACCGCAAGGTAAGCGAAGGGTCCAAACAACTGAACGTCGGCTAAAGGATTGACTGCAGGTTAGATGCGATGGAGATCCCAGAGGCTGTAACAATTGCAAGAGGCTCAAGTTCAATTGTTCTCTCCTTTTTGCGGATCCCGACAGCGCGGTAGAGGTGCTGGAAAGACGACGCGTATCCAGGGCGTGTATACCTTGTCGCGATCGCAAGCTGAAATGCTCTGGCCAGAGACCGACATGCTCACGATGTTCGGATCGAGGAAGTCCTTGCCACTACCCTTTAGCCGCAAGGGCTAACAGTCATGATTCTGATCCATCACCTCGCGAGCCCTCGATTGCAGCGGGCAGCACCCCGACAAGCCTAGACTCCAACCGCCATGAATCTCAACCCTCACAGGGCACAAGACAACTCAGTCGTCAACTTTCGTCGGGCTCGATTCCAACGCCGCTACAGACCTCACAATGGTAGGCCATACCGCTGTTGCTACTCCTTGTTTCAAAGCTGACTGGGAATAGGGACCTAGAAATAAACAAACAAACCGTCAAGCAACACATCGATGCCTACTTCGACCTTATACACCCGATACCTTGCTACAGCTTTCTCCATAGAGCAACCCTGCTGCAATCGTGGTCAAAGAACGAGCTGAACCCATGCGTGCTATCGGCCATATGCGGTATCACATCGCGTTTCATCAACCCAGGTAGCGCTGAACACAGAATAATGGCAAAGAGGTGGATTGAAGATGCAGAGGCATACCTCCTCAGGCGAGTTGCCCAGCCTCGGCTATCTGATATTGAAGCATGGCTTCTCGTCACGCTGGACCACTACCTCTCGCAGCGCGTCAGCAAGATGCTTGTCTCAATGGCTTTGACATCGAGGCTCGCCTATATCCTTCGACTGAACCACGAAGATCCGCGTCAGAAGTTCCTAGTGCAGGAGCGTCGACGACGACTGATGTGGGCTATCTATATCATGGACTCGTTGTATTCGAGTGGCAAGACGGAGTTCACTGCCTGTACGCCAGAGACCCTTCACATCCGGCTGCCATGTGCGGAGAAGTCGTTTTCTATGGACGCTCCAGTGATAACGGTGCCGCTGCACTCGAGTGCACATGAGGATACGTCTAATATTGGCCTTCTTGGCTACTGCATTCGCGTTTTGGACATTCGCAATCGCGTGCAAAGGTAAAAAGCCAAGATTTGCTGCTACATACACTCAATTAATTGTGACTTAGACTTACCCTTACAATCACGAATCACCGAGAGCCCATCGATCAATGCCTCCTTGCAGTAGAGTCTATCGAAAACGAATTGCGCCAATTCTCAGCTGGTCTGCCGGCACGATACCATTGGGACCCAGCAGCTTTTTCTCTGCGGGCCTTCTCGCCTTCTCGTACTCCATATCTGATGCTGCATGCTTGGGGGGCATCAAACACATTGCGACCTCTTCCGCTTCACCATTCCCGGCTTCCGAGAAGGCCTGCCAACAGCTGAGATATTACAGCTGTCGCCAGAGTACACCTCAGCATGCAGAGAAAAGTGTCTGTACCACGCCATATCTGTCTCTAAGATACTCGAAATACCCAAATCGGTCGGAGGATCGGAGCTGATCAGTGATCCTTCAATTGCGATGTGTGCTTTTCACTCTGCAAGGATCATATCAAGGCTTGGACAGTACCCCATGGGCGACATGCCACAGACGGAGCTTGTCGCTCGATTGACTGCTTGTGCTGAAGCTTTGGAAAAACAGGCAGTGATCCTCCCCACAACTGCGATCTTGAAGAAGGGCATTTGCGATCTGGTAAATGATGCACAGCGAGATCGTCATGGACCTTACGCCTGTCCTTCAATCTGGGAAGAGGAAGAGTCGGAGAGCTACAACGCAACTGGAGCCTCGAGAGATATCAGTGGCTCTGGGGCCAGAGAAGTGTTTTCGAAGCACAGCGTCACTGAGACGGTTCAAAACCTTCAGTTTCAGCCCGGCGAGCAAGAAGATGCTGACCCCGGAAGCTCCGCACAGCCAGCTGCCGATATGGCCTTTGGGAACGAACCAGGATCTGCACCAGCGGCGAACTTCATGTCTATGAACGTCTCGCCAAGACCCGAACAAGGCACTCAGCATCAAACGGAGTTTGGCCTATACCTAGGGGAGGCTGAGCCTCAATTGGACTGTATCTTTAATTTCGGACTCCACGGCCAGTACGGCTCTGGACAGCCTGATGTGTTCATGGATTCATTCTGGCCTCTTGCAGATACGGATTGGACCATGCCAGATGTCGGCAGTATGTAATATTATAGTTTTTGCTAGCCCCTGTAGTAAATAATACGATTCGCCTTGTCTAGATAATCTCCTTTGCAAGCTATGCACCGTTCCAGTACATATCCTTCTCCACCCTAAAGCTAACTTCCAAACTGCCACTCGAGCTCCTGACAGAAGCGGTGTATGTTCCTGCTTCGCAAAGCCAGCTATCCGATGTCTCGTCCCAGACTGCAGTGCTGTACTTGTCTAGAGCCGTAAATGCCGTCTCTTGGTGACCTGGCTCCAAGAACACCTTCTGGAACCCAACAAGTGTTCGCACCGGGCGGTGAAATCTCGACTTCTGGCCGGATTTTGCCGCTTCGTAAGAGACGTAAAGCATCACAACTTCGGCGCCAGCTCTTTTGCCAGTGTTTCTGACGTCAACGCTTACACCATCCTCCGCGACTCGGATATTAGATGCTGAGAATGTTGTGTAGGTTAGACCGTGACTAGATACTGTTAACGACAGACGTTGAAGTTTCAAGGAATGACATACCCGAATTCGAAAGCTGGCTCAATGCCACGAGCATCAAACCAGCGATGCCCAACAAAGACATCCTCAGAGTAGTATATCCTTCCGTTATCGCTTCCGAAACTCAAGAAAGTCGGTCCATCCTGGAGTCTGCTCGGGAATGTGATAGGCAATTTGCCACTGGGATTGACCTTGCCGAAAACAATGTCGGCTACTGCATTTCCTGCTTCGTTCCCTCCATACCAGCTATGCAGGATAGTCTTTGCTTTGTGGCGCCATGGCATCTCAATCGGATTTCCAGCTTGAGTTACCACTACAGCATTCGGCTGAGCTTCTATCACTGCAGAGATAAGATCATCGACATGCGGTGGTAAGCTCATAGAATCTCTGTCCTTGCCCTCCTTCTCGAAGTCTGCATTCAGGCCGACTACAACAAAGGTGTGTTTGCATTTCTTTGCGACAGCGACAGCACGTCTAATGCCCTCTTCTGGATCAAGCTTTAGACAGCCGCCCAGGCGACATGCTCCACCTGGTATGGGAATGAAGGAGCCGCCTGTTGTTATTGAAGTCGATGCGCTGCCAGCTTCAACACGCAGTCGATATGTCTGACCAGCTTCCATCTCGTATGTGCCACGCTCTTCTCTCGATCCATGTCCGAAGAACATCCCAGCATGGGTCTGTGATGTCGCATTGTCGATGACCAAATGTTCGTCTATGTATAGCCTTGAGACTCCATAGCTAGCGAGGCCAAACTCATAAGTCCCGTCTATATCTGGCTTGTAGTAAGCTGTCATGGACATAAAAAACGTCTCACTCGCATCCGGATGGTGATAGTCCATAAGTTGATATGTAGTGTCTGGAATGCTTTGCTGGTCAAAGGGCTTCCTTGTTTGCCACGCTGACTCTGGCTCGTTGAAGAAAGAGATGGAGACACCTGGTCTCCCATTCTCATCCGTAACGTGGTCACCTGTGAAATATGGCAGCAGGACGTGGCCAAATACTCCAGGTTCAAAATGCACCTTTGCATTGGATGGTAGTTGGTCGCTGATTCCTTGGAAGACGGAGCTAGTGTAATATGGTCGTAGATTCGCACTTCCTCCGCCACATGCTGCAGGAAGCTTGGCGTTTGGCCCAATGATGGCCACGTCCTCACAGTCTTCAAGGTTAAGAGGTAAGATGTTTTCCGAGTTCTTCAGAAGCACGATGCTCTCCGTTGCGAGTCGCCTGTTTAGTGCTCTGTCGTCTGGTAAGTCACGAGTTGACTCTTTTGTCGACACTCGAGCTAAAACTGTGCTATTGACTAGTTCGAGAACCTTTCTGGCTCGATCGTCTATTGTCTTGCGGCTGACTTTGCCGGAAACGACTGCGATCAAGGCCTTCTCGGCGCGATGTCTTGAGGGACCTGGCATCTCAATATCCACGCCCGCATTGAGTGCATCGGTGCAACCATATGTACCATACCTAAACATTCAGTATGCCGCTATACCATGAGGACTGAACTACTTACCAGTCACTCATGACTAGGCCATCGAAACCCCACTCACTTCGTAATATGTCCTTCAGTAGCTTCGTGCTTTCTGACACGTGTACGCCATTGACCTTATTATATGAAGACATAACAATCTTAGGTTTCGAATC
Organism: Fusarium musae; assembly: GCF_019915245.1. Taxonomy (NCBI): domain Eukaryota; kingdom Fungi; phylum Ascomycota; class Sordariomycetes; order Hypocreales; family Nectriaceae; genus Fusarium; species Fusarium musae. The sequence continues at coordinate 3,687,988 of NC_058391.1, forward strand.
CCTGACTGCCATATGGAAAGGTTTCAGATAGACTTCTCTCAACGCCCTCTCTGACATGCAAATATCCGTGGACATCTTGGCTGTTTCTTGATCATTGGCAACAAAATGCTTCAAAGCTGCTGCAGTACCTCTGCTTTGGACTCCACGAATAATTGCCGTCGCTAACACACCACTTAGATGCGGATCTTCAGAGAAGCTCTCAAAACCACGACCATTGAGGGGCCCTCGAACCAGATTGACTGTAGGGCCAAGCCAAACATGTGCCCCTTTCGCATCACATTCTCGAGACAGCAGTTGACCGGCTGAGTAGAGAAGATCGGGATTCCAGGTTGCACCAAGACCAGTTCCACAAGGGATACATAATGCTGGAATGGGGTTGAAGAATCTTCCTCCTCGTGCACCGTTGGGCCCGTCAGTAGATTTTACAGATGAGATGCCATGAGACGGTATGGCTTGAGAATGCCAGAAGTCGGATCCTGTTCGTTGTTAGTAAGTGAAGTCCTGAGGAGTTGGCTAATGGTAAAGTACCAGACAGAAGAGAGATCTTCTCAGCAAGAGTCAAAGACGCTAGTGTTGACTCAACATCAATAGGCTGTCTTTGAAGAATATACATTTTGTCGGGTGATTGCAAGGCTAGAATAAGACACAGACGACAAAGCTCAAGGTATGAGTACCCCTCATATCACTGGAGGCAATAGACCTAAGTCTTTTCTGTTTTGCTCCTCGATGAAAATGGTCAAGCGTAGCTGACTCGTGGGTTTGTTGCTCTCGGATGTCGGGCGGAGCACTGTAGTGAACCGTTCCCCGAGTTTACTCGCCAAAGCTAAGCTAAGAGTGGCCCGTAGTTTAGTGCCATTCCAATACTGATCTTAGGCGAACCAAACTTCGGACCATCCGAGATTACCCTGTAAAGCTGGTGAATGTACGCATTGCGGAAGACAGCCGCCAATATTCAGATTCACTATGGGATGTTGGCACCCGAGCCTCGATCCATGCAATATTCGTCAATGTTTCGTGAAGAAGCTCTTGATTGGTTATCCATTCGAAATGGCCAAGCTGCGAACTACTAGCTACCCAGACGCGTCCCAATGATGCTCCGAAACCTTACAAAGTAAACAAATTGATACCATCACCCGACTCCCGAAGCTTCTTATTAGCCTTCTGCAGGCTAAATCTCATAAACACACAAGTCGCGACTGACAACGCCGAGAAGGCCATCATGAGTAGATTGGCTTTGATGTAGCGCGGCCCATCACTAGCAGGGAAAAAATACGGACTCCAGATATTACCAAGCTGGCTAAGAAGATTGATGATAGCAGTGGCGCATGCGCGCTTCTCAGGCGTCTGGTTGAGAGTTGAACTAGCCCAACTGAAGACCATCGCGTTGGATGAGAAACAGCCGCAGATGTAAAGAAAAGCGGCTACATATCTGGCGGCGTTATTGAGCGTGGCAACTGAGATGATGAAGCCGACACAAGCTACTGCTTGGGGAATAGCGATATGGTATCCTCGGTTCTTGCGACGATCGCTGGACCATGCTGTTGCAAAGGCAGTGGCTGTCGCGATGAGGTAAGGAGGGGCAGTCAGAATGAGCGTCAGAGTCGTGTTACCAAGCTTGAATCCCTTGACGATAGTGGGGAAGAAGCTATTGAAGCCGTACGCACTATGGTTGGCTGTAAGCATGATGACCTGTTTATTGTTAGTATTCCCGTGTGTCCTCTTGCAAGAATGAAACTTACAAAGACCCAGGTTCGGAGGTCCTTTACAGCCATCATCAAACCCGCAAAGACACCGTGATCGGCATCTGGAAGAGAGACACGGTCCCTGTTGATACGCTCAACGGCAACTTTCTGCTCGTCATCAGACAGAAGCCACTTCATAGCTCCAGTCTTCTGCCCGGGAAAGTCAGGCAAGACGAAGAATGCGATGATAGCAGCCATGAAGCTTCCAGCGCCTTCAATGATGAACAGCCATTGCCAGCCAGCCATACCTCGAGCACCTTCAAGACCTGACAGAACGCCAGCAGCAATGAGACCCGAGAAGGCAGTGGCAAGGAGAACACCAGAGTATAGGATCGCGGTTCGAAGGGCAAGCTCCTTGCGAGGATACCAACAGCTGAGCAGGAACATGGCACCTATTCGAAGTTAGAGGATACTTTCGCATTGAGAAAAAGGAGGAGACATGCCTGGGAAGAAGGGCGCTTCAGCAATACCAAGGAAGAATCGGATGATGATCAAGTGAGTGTAAGTACCAGCACCAGCAGTAGCGGCAGACACAATGGACCAAAGAGCAGTCCAGGCTGGGATGTACATCGACGGGCGGGTTCGAGTAAGGAGCATGTTGCTAATACGCGTCAGCCTTTGAGCCTCTAACATGATGGAGCTGTTTTACCTGGGGAGCTGCATAAGCATGTATCCGACGTTCAGGATGGACACTGCAACATTGAACTGATTGCCCTTGAGACCAAGGTCTTGTTCAAATGTACTGAGACGCGCTTGACTAAACACGGCAATCAGCGACACTGCTAAGTTTTCAGGCTACTTGGTCAGAACGCACGCGATATTGTTTCGGTCGAGATAGTTGAAGAAGTAAAGCAGCCAGACCATTGGAAGGAGAGTAAAGTCCAGCTTACGGACCAGACTCTTCTCATTGGTGTCGTACTGCTTATCAGTCATGCCAAGTCCATTGCTAACAGCCTCTTCAGCTTTGACTGGCATATCGTCGACGTGCTCTGAAGAGAGGGAAAGATCTTGCTTCTGCTCGTTCATGGCGACAGTCATTCTGCACAAATATGATACAAGAACTGATGGTTTGAAATGGATGTCTCTGAGCCAAGCTGAAGACTTTGCTGTGAGATTGTTTGAAGGTATTTCGAGAGCATCAGTCCATCCTTATATCAATTTCACCTCTTCGCTAGTTCTCAGCCAAAGCTTTTGATGCTGGGCTTCACCAGCCTGTTCCCCAAAGTTCATACCCCGCATTTCCCCAGACTCGTTCGTTGAGAGATCTCGACTCGAGGAGCAATCCGTGAGACGGAAGAGTCCCCCTCGAGTGGTTGACCAATAGGAACTAGTCCATTTGAATTATTCCCCACGGGGCGTAAGTAGCGCGTCTTTCACTCCATGGAGCGCGGAGCTGTCCTCTCCACTTCGCATCAAAACAGTCAAGATTCAACTTCTCAGCAGAACGTTACAAGCCAAGCTCCCACTGGCTCTTTGACTTACGGAATTTAGCCATCATGTCATCCCAAGCTCGCGAGCTGCTGCGCAAGTTTACATCATGCGACGTAAGACAACCCCCGCAAGTGCCCATTCCAAACCCCTGATCGTCTCGCAGATTGGTGATGCGCTGGTCAAGCTCAAGTATCCCAGGGGTGGCTTCCTAAAAGACATCCAATTGCGGTCTGTCGACTCGAAGACTCGCATCTTCGGCCCAGCTGTCACTGTCAAGATGGTTAGGACAAAGAACAAGGATAAGCCCACGCTTGATACGCACTTCGTCGACCATAACGTGAAAGGTGGAGTCATGTATATCCATCAGCCCGTTGATGCTATCTCTGCTTGCTGGGGCGGCCTCATGTCCACCCGCGCCAAGTATCTAGGTGCAGAGGGCGTTGTCATCAACGGAAGAATGAGAGATATCAACGAGCATAAAGAATTCAACTTCCCCGTACATATCGCTTCTTCATTCTTACTATGATTGAGCTAACCAGGCGCAGGTGTTTTCGCGGGGCGTGTCTATCTTGGGATCAAACACTTTCACACGTGCCTCGGAGATCAATGTTCCAATTCGGGACGGCGGTGATTTGTGGATCAACCCGGGCGACATTCTTGTTGGAGACGCTGATGGTGTTGTATCTGTTCCTCCGTCTCTGATAGAGCAAGTCGTGGCTTTGTGTCAGGAGCGCGCTGAGATTGATGAGAAGATGTTTGCCGAGCTACGTAACGGTGCGGCCATGGGGGATCTGATTCGAACTATCCGTAAGGATAAATAGACTTCACGTTAGAAATTGACAATTCCTACAACAAATCGGTTGTCAGAATAAGTATTAATGGCTCTTTAGTCTATGCTATAGTAATTCCGCGGGTATCGAAATGAATGAACGATGGTAAGGTGTAGAGATAAGGCTCAAAGACGAGCTCAAATTTACTATGTTCTGCTCTGAATCTCTCCATAAAATAATCTACAGCCATTACCTAGCCAAATAATCTCCTTGGGTTATCAACCATCAGCATGTGCCATTCCTGATCTGACAGCCAGTCCCTCAAACTCCACAGCCATGCCTCATCATCGACCTCCAGAAATGGCGTCTCCTTCATAGCTTCTTCATGACTTCGTACCTTCATCCTTGGTGTATGCGGCCAGTCACTACCCCAAATGACCTGACGCGGGTTCGTATCTACAAGAGCTCGCACAAGGAACTTCAGATCGCTATATCTTGGGCTCTGCTCACTGACGCGGTATGGAGCGCTAAGCTTAACGCAGAGAAGACCATCTTTGACGAGCCGTAAGATGGGTACAAATCCTGGCTGTTGAGTTGGGTTTTGTCGGTACTGAGCTGGAAGCATACTGGGTGCCTTCAGCAGCCCAAAATGATCTGTGATGAGGGGCCGGCCTGTTGCAGCCACCTCTTCTCGAACAAACGGTTCCAGGGCATCCCAGAAGTCCGTGCGGATAGTTGTCATTGTGAGACTCCAAGGAAGGGATAGACGAGTCACCCGTTCAAGGTATGCACGGAGAGTCTTCTTCTGAAGCTCGACATCTTCCATTGCGTTATAGTGATAGAGATTCACACGGAGACCACAGATACCTGCAGCCTGCATATCTCGTATCTCATCGTCGGTAGTATTTTCGGGATCGATAACGCCGATGCCTGATGTACTAGACTTTCCCAGCTCGGTGACGAAAGTCTTAAGAGAAGTGCAGTCATCGCCATACGATAGACCATGGGTAAGCACGGAGTTGGTGATGCCCAGCTTCTGACGGAACGTCTTGAAGGACTGGACTGTTGCGGCGGGGGGGCGTCAGGTGGCGGGTCGGACTGTAGGAAAAGGTTGATGCTGGCATAATGTTAGTCCAGGTCTCAGACGATATGATACAAAGAGACCATACGCTCGAAAATATGATGGTGGGTATCCCAACCGCCGTTAGGGAACAGCTCAGCTTTGATGGACTTGGTCAGAACTTGGGTAGCCATATTTCTGCGTTGGGTGATACAGATCCCACGAAAGATCATTACAGGGAGAATAGAGAGACTACTTCAGCTTATGGGCCTACTCCGGCCCCTTCTGAGCTTTTTAGTTAATAATAAGGATCATTTCTTCGGTAACGCGTCGGTCATGGAACCATCCCGATCAGCAGTGGCGGGCGTCGGAGCAGCCCGATCAGACATGCACTGGAGCGGAACGGGCTGTTCCCTGTGCTGAAAGTGTGAGTTCCACAGGAGCGGCATGGGGGGCTGCCGGCCAATTGATGGATTGATAGTCTTAATTGATTCTAAAATTTACAAGTCTATATGGTCTCAAGTACAGCAGAAATCCGGCATCTCTAGAATGGAGCCTCCAATCCTCACCGCTTAGTTCTACTACCACTGGTAGGGAGGCCGGTCAACCACCGAAAGTCTTAGGGCTGGGGGGGAGGCGTGACTCCATTGACAACACTGAAAGCCCATTCCGATCGAGTAGGACACATATCTACTTGAGAGTCCTTCTATAGAGACTTCGTTGAATCTCCAAAAAGGCAAACATACACATCGTATGCCTATATACCATTAGACTTCAACTTAGAAACAGAGTCTTGTCGGTATACTTACGGTCCAACCCGTAGAAAGCTTGGTACCCATCCCCGGAAAATCCAGGCAGGTCCTTCAACACGGAATGCCTCCCTTGCAGTAGCTACCATACCTGTCCCAGCTGTAGACGTGGAAGACATGACCCTTGTTTTTAAAACATCTAGAGGATTAGTAACTGTTACCGCGATTACAGCGGCTAGAAATGCAGAAGTAGCTTGTACAGCGGGTGTTTCTTCGGACTTTTGGTATTCGAGGATGGACTTTTTGATAATATCATAGCTTGCAAGCTGCCCTGCTGTTTGTGTCGCAGCGCGTGTGCAGTTTGGCAGCCATCCTTTCATGTAAGCGCCAATACCTTCTTCCCGTACCAGTCGCACCATACCGTCACCGACGTGGCGATAGTTGTGCCGTTGGTGGGCTGGGAGTGACCCATCATGCTGCATTCTCACATTTAGAACATCCGCAAAGTTGCCGGCTATTCCGCCCGCAAACCCGGAACACCACGCAGTGGCCAGGAGAAATTGGCTGCTGGAAGAAGGGCCAGCTTTCGACTTGAGTTCCTCGTAGATTCCAAAGCGAATGCCTGAGTATGTGAGTTGGCGTACCACGGATGCTGTTAGACCACTGTATAAGCCCGATACACCTTCATTACTGATGATGATCTTAACGGCGGAAGCAAACGACGGGGCCATATGAACTGTACGTGTCTGCAAACGGACCTTGACTGATAGACTTGCGTTAGTTCCACTTCACGTGAAAAAGACGTTGTCCTGTACCAAGATCAAGAGGATGAGTGACGCAAGCGGCTAAAGCGCTGGCACTGCCACCAAACCAGAATGGGTATTTGATTTTGCTCTCTATTGCATCTTTTATGTTTGCTTCGGTCATCGTCGCATGACCTCCGGTCCGCCTTGTATACCCTAATCTTTGAGGGTCAGTAAATGGCTCTTCCATATCAACAATGTCACCGAGAAAGATAGAATGTTTATATGAAAACGGATTAATTCAGTTTATCACTCTTAAAAAGAATATTTTGGAAGTCGTGGTGCGTCTTTTGGTCGGCGGATTGTCTGTTCGGCGATCAGGGGAACCCAAGAGTCGGCGACTGTTCACTTACAGGGATCTTTGATCCGGGCAGTTATGGCGGACTGCGCGGGCTTTCAGGGTGATAATACGCCAACAATATTCAGAAGAGAAATGCGTAAGATCTACTAAGTCAATTTGGTGCGCATTTACTCCTTCTGCCGGTCCTCACTTATACCTGGGACAGTAGATGCTCCATACTAGGTTTCCAATATATGACCACATGACCGCCTCGATATATGCGCGAAGATCTCGAGACAAACTAAGGTCGGCCTTTGTCTTTGCCACAATATCACGGAACTCGTCGATGTTCTGTACAATCTCACGTCGACAAACCTCTTTCGCCTCTTCCTCCCCGATAGCACTCTCTTTCATGATGACCCAGATTGCATTGAAGACGTAGTCCTGCCCCATATCCTCAGCTGCCTTTCGTTCTTTATCCCATGAGTAGAGGTCGTTCGTCAATCCTAGTGCGGCATATCCCGGCCTTGCTAGGCTCATGCATAGATTGTATTCTTCGTCGGGGATGGTAAGTCCCATACCAAAGGTTAACGACCCGAACCAGATCCTATTGCTGTAGGCCGAATGCACATCTCATCACTTTCTTTGCTATTTTCTTACAGTTCGCCTGCGTCTATAACTCGTGCTGGAATATACTCCTCCAAGGTCTCAAAAGACGTCATTCTTGTTCGAGATGCTAACTGAACAAAGCTTGCCCATACCTTCATCGTCGTAATTGCCCGCCTTTTATCGATGGCCATCATTTCTAAGAATATTTGTGCCTGGAGCTTTTTCTCGGGACGGCTTCGGGCATTGACCTCAAGTGCAGGGGTTACAAACGGCTGAAGAAAACTATCGAGATCTTTCGTCGGGTTTTTGAGTTCAAGCATTTCCATATCATCTGTCAAATTTCAATATAGCCCAATGACGCAATAAGTTAAAGGCTCATACCGTCATAGAGAAATGCAAACTCGTTCGCATACGAAACAATCTCAAGCCTTTCCGGGCGACATTCGGGGATCGTTACGCTTATGAAGGCGTACGGGTCGGCTAGGCCGCCCTTGTACCCATGCACTGGCCGTACGTAGCGAGTCCAATCTTTCTGGGCTCGAAGTGCTCCATCGATCTCCTTCAGCGAGTCCCTGTGCATTCGTAAAGGTATGTCATGACCCAAGCCGTGTGTCTCATAGAGCGGGGCCTTGATTTCGTCAGAATAACAAAAGTCCATGTCTCGAGTCCCAAGAGTGCAGAAGTCTTGTTAGACCTCTTATCCCTGGTGTCTATTAGCCATATTAAATAGTAGACATGAGCCCGCTTAATTCTTATCAATATTCTCATGGGCATTTATATCATCGGCCTGAAATGGTCAATGAGCCGGTCAACCTTTACCCGAAGAGTCTGATCATCCGTTATCAACCATGTTTACGGACGTATCGCCACAGCGCACACTTAAAGACAAATCTTTCCATCAATAGCCTAGGCTAGGAGAGGAAAGTCCTGACAACTCGGGCCTTGATTCTAAGTGGCAAATAGATCTAGTTGAATGAGCATACCTAAGTCTAGGATACCTTTTTCCGGGATTTATTCTGGCACTCTATCACGGTCTTAAGTTCGCTGACGCTTTGAGAGTAGTCTATCGGGGATATCCAATCATAATATACCCAAATATTTCTCTAGAATGTCATGTTGTTCCTCCTTGAACCATAGGTCGTCACTGCTCCAGTGCTCTTACATCTCAACATCATTGATCGACATGATGGATGGGGATCCTTATAGGAAGCATGGAAGCACACTGTATATATTTTAGAAGATCTAATAATTTTCAACATCATGTTTTCAGACCAATGTCTGCATGAGAATGTCAATTGCATCAAGCTAGTCGTTGTAGTTAGCTGTCTGCTGTTTCTCACACGTGACACACTCCCCAGCGGGGTCATCCACTCTCATCATGAGCAATTGTCAGCTTCACCAAACATCCAGCGACACCAGCCAACCACGTCGTCTGCCTGTAGTCACCCCTGTATCCTTACGAAATCTCATGGCTACGCGTATCAATGCCCCCCAAAAAGGTCCGCCTGGCCTGTCGACGCTGTCGGGTCCGTCGCATTAAGGTGAGAACCTTTGTCTGCTACCAACAACTCGACCCTTCAAGCTAAAATCTTTCCTCCTTGGTCTGTGTTAGTGCGATGGTCAAGTACCCGCTTGCACCAACTGCGCAAAGGCTGGGCAGGTCTGCTTGGATGTGGACAGTCAGAACTCAGACGTTGTTATTCCCCGCAAGTGAGTACGCGTCACGGCGTCGCGGAGCCTTCATTGACAGCTCTAAGTTTCGTGTCTGCTGCCCGTGAAAGGATACGATGGTTGGAAGATATCATTAGAGAGCGTCTACCGGACATAGACCTACGTTCTGGTCCTCAGGTCGATCCTTCGTCTGATCCAACGGCCCCCTCGCAGGATGAGAGAATCCCCGAAGATTCCGATATCACAATATCCTCAATTCCACCAGTACCAACAGTTTCTCGCAAACGGTCAGCAGAGGCATCAGGACGGTCCGATCAAGATGAATCTTTTCCAGAAAGCGCTCATTCTGTTGCCGTCAACCTTGGCATGCTTTCTCTCAATATCGATTCACCCCAAAGGCACTACCTTGGCTCAAGCTCAGGACTTCTCTTCGCAAACCTCATTGGGGCGTCCCCGCCAAGTGTGGAATCCACGTCCCAGTGCCCTCAAGGGGATAAGTATGCTGGAGAGCTTGAATGGAGTGATGACGCTGTTGCTCGAGATCAAAACAGGAAGTACCATCAAGAACTGTACAATCTTCTGAAACAAGTAAGTCCATCACCTGTGGTGCGTTAATTTGATCTCTGATCATCGACAGGAGCTACCGTCAAAGCATAATGCCCTTGTTCTAATACACACATACATCCGTTGGATCCATCCCGACTTCCCCTTCCTAGAGCCGCTCTCTCTATTCAGTGCCGTCGAAGCCATATATTCCTCCCTTGAGGGCATTTTGGAATGCGATGTCTCCTCCCATGGTTGGCCCTCTAATATGCCGCCGTTTCGATGGAATGGAAGAGTGGTAATCCCAGGAGTTTCCAATGAAGAAGGCGTTACCTTGTCAGCAGTCGCCTTTATACTCTTCATGGTCTTCAACATTGGCGCTCTGGTCAAGGTGCGATCACGAAACTACGACTTTCCGCCGCAACGATTTTACCGTGCTGCCCTCCACTTCTCAAAAGAAGCCTTCGCTCATATTACTTTGTCCTCTATCCAATCTTTGATGATGCTAGTTATGCATGGCATGCTTACGCCAGCAGAGGTAAACTTGTGGACATTAGTGCATCTTGGGTTGGCCTACTGTGTCGAGACAGGTATACATCGGGAACAAAGCCAGTCGAATTCAGACGACTTTGCTATGCTACAAGTCAGACGCTTCACCTTCTTTACCATCTACTCTTTGGATAGGTAATACTGCATAAGCTCGGATATGTGAGATCATACTGACTATACCAGATCCATTTCATCAATACAGGGAAGACCCCTTGGCTTTAGGGACGAAACATTCGACGTGAAGATACCAGAAGTGTCGTCTAACCCCGATGAGAACATGCAGGGACCACTGCCACCATCATTCGTTACTGCAGTAACGCATTACTCGTCATATCATTTCAGATTGGACCGTATTGTGTCCGACATAAAGCTTCACCTGTATCACCTACCCGGTGATTCTAGCTTCTTCCCATGGCCGGACAATCCCACGGAACAGCAGGCCAGGATTCGGCAGACTTTGCAAAGTTGGTGGCAGGAAGTCTCTAACGACGCCTTCGAGTATCCCAGTCTTGATAACCGGCAACGGGAAGTCTGGAAGATAAAGCTCAGACTGAAGTACTATACAACGATGGTTCTACTCTTCCAACCATCCCAAGTTATCCGGCAGCCCGCTTCAGAGGCGCTCCGAGTCTGTTTTGATAGTGCGGCTGGCATCCTCGATGGCTACCAGCGGCTGCACGATCTCCATGGCCTTCACTTTGGATGGAGAGCAGTGCAGAATATTTTCGCGGCGGGTGCGACCTTGATCTACTCATTCTGGACGTCACAGGCTGTTCGGGAAAGGGCATCACCAGAGACAATGTCGAAGAATTTGCGAAGCTGCTCTACCCTCCTCACAATTGGTGGCGAATGGTGGCCGTCTGTAAGGAATGGTCAAGCCAGCTTTGGGTCGGTCGCAGATTTGACCATGAAGAGGCTGTACATGGCGGATGTGTCCAACAAAGCTCCTCGACTGACTTTACAACAAACTGCGTCTGTCAGACCAAGAGACGTAAGCGATATTGGTGCAACTGGAACTCAGCATGAGCCTGAGTTCTCAAACGATACTGGTCAGTCAGCAGCGATTGACACAAATGCAGCGTGGCAAAATCTAGACTTGGATGTCGGAAGTAATCCCGACCAATTTGACTGGCCAGCAATTGAGGGCGGATTTGATCCGGAGATCGAGATGTTTCTGGAGGACTTCAACAGATCCGATTTTACCTGGAGCTTTCCACTGAATGGCAATCAAGATCTGGACCTCTTGGGACCCGATCTTAACCCCGGCTTCTGAGCTTGGGGTATCACGATGCGTTAGTGGCTTGTGGGGGAACGGAGCAGTCCGTCAGCAGCGAGAAATGAAAAAATGGAGTGCGGACTACTCCAAGCTCCCTCGGCTACGGAATCCAGATTCGTAGATCAGGTTTGTGCGATAACTAATAAAAACATGCTGATTATCATGCGAGGGCACAACAATTGCTTTGTCGCAACTACTATGCATATTCTACAATTATCGCAAGCATGGCGCTGACAGCAACACGACTCAATCTGCGGCGGGTTTGCTCCGCGCGACAGAGGCCATTAGCACAAGCGCGACGATGCTTAGCAACGCACTCATCCCATGTCGCACTGAGCCCTCTTGAACCTGTTGGTACCACGGCTCATTTCTTGATAGCAATCGCTAATTGAGTCGCAGTACAATGCCCTCGATTACACCTCGCGCCTCGAATCCCTCCGCCGCGTCCAAGGCGCTAATAAGCGACCCTTGACGCTCTCCGAAAAACTCCTCTACAGCCACTTAATCCACGACAATGACGATTGGGTACTCGACCAAATAGAGCGAGGAAAGACAATCCTCCGCCTACGGCCCGACCGTGTTGCTTGCCACGATGCGACAGCGACAATGGCTCTTCTTCAATTCATCAGCGCAGGCCTGCCACGCGTTCAAGTACCAACATCGGTACACAGTGATCATCTCATTGTCGCAGAGTACGGGTCCGAAAAAGACCTCCAGCGAGCTGCGGGTGATCATCGCGAGGTCTATGCTTTTCTGAGTAGTGCTGCCAAGAAATATGGTATTGGGTATTGGAAACCCGGTGCGGGTATTATTCACACTACTATCTTTGAGAACTACGCTTTTCCGGGTGGTTTGTTCATTGGGACAGACTCTCATACCCCCAATGCTGGAGGAATGGGAGTTCTCGGTATCGGAGTTGGCGGCTCCGATGCTGTGGATGCTATGGCTGGAATGCCATGGGAACTTGTCTGCCCCAAGGTCTTGGGCGTTCGTCTGACAGGACGCTTATCGGGCTGGGCCTCTTCCAAGGACATCATTTGCAAGCTTGCCGGCATATTGACCGTCTCCGGTGGAAAGGGCAAGGTCATCGAGTTCTTTGGTCCAGGCGCTGAGACATTGGGAGCCACGGCCATGGCCACTGTTTGCAACATGTCAGCTGAGGTCGGATCAACTTCGTGTATCTTCCCTTACTCGCAGGCCATGGCACGGTATCTTACAGTGACTAAGCGAGGAGACATCGCTCGCTACGCTGACGGTTTCACTGAGACATTGCTTACTGCCGACCGTGGCAGTGAGGACTATTACGATGAGGTCATTGAGATCGATCTCTCAACGCTTGAACCTCACATCAACGGCCCCTTCACTCCAGACCTCTCACATCCTTTGTCCCAGTTCAAGACACGAGTTCAGGAGAGCTCCTGGCCCTCCAAGATCAGTCATAGTATGGTAGGCAGCTGCACCAATAGCTCTTACGAGGATCTCGAAAAGGTCCACGACCTGGTCCAACAAGCCAAGAAGGCAGGTATCGAGCGGCCCAGAACACCCTTCATGGTGAGCCCCGGTAGTGAGCAGATTCGTGCAACTGCGGAGGTGAGTGGCATCTTACCGAGTCTGAGAGAGGCTGGAGCTGTCGTCCTCAGCAACTCTTGTGGACCGTGCGTTGGGCAATGGGACAGGAAGGATGTTGACGTTGCTGGAGCTGAGAACAACTCTGTTATCTCTAGCTTCAATCGCAATTTCACTGGTCGTCATGATGGAAACCCCGCTACGCATTCTTTCGTCACATCCCCCGAGATCGCAACTGCTTTTGCTTACTCTGGTGATCTATCCTTCAATCCCATGCTTGATGCCATTCCCATCGACGAGTCGGGTACCTCTACCTTCCGATTTACCCCTCCCGTCGCCAACGAGCTCCCTGGAAGCTTTGTAGCTGGTAGTGATCTCTTCCAGCCACCTGTGCTAGAAGATACGTCAGATTACAAGGTTAATATCGATGAAGGTAGCGATCGTCTGGAGCTTCTGACGCCCTTTGAGCCCTGGAAGCCAGGTCAAGCAGAAAACATGCAAGTCCTCATCAAAGTCTCTGGAAAGTGTACAACAGACCATATTTCTCCCGCAGGACCATGGTACAATTATCGCGGTCATCTGTCCAACATTAGTCATAACATGCTCCTCGGTGCAACGAACGGGTTCCTCACTAATGCCAACTCATTAAGCATGACTGGCAAAACACGAGATCCTACAGACGGCACCATCAAATTCATCCACAAAGCAGCACGAAAAATGAAGAACGCTGGTATTCGATGGTGCATCATCGGTGATAACAACTACGGCGAAGGCAGTTCCCGGGAACACGCTGCACTAGAGCCCAGGTTCTTAGGTGGTGTAGCGGTCATTGCAAAGAGCTTTGCCCGCATTCACGAGACAAATTTGAAGAAGCAGGGAATGTTTCCGTTGACGTTTGCAGACCACTTGGACTATAATAAGGTACAGGAGGGTGACGTTATAAGTTTACTGGATGTTGATGGGGATGCTCTTCAGCCGGAGAAGCAGGTTACAATGAAGGTGGTGAATAAAGCTGGTACTGAATGGACGACGCAGTTGAATCACTCATATCATGCGCACCAGCTTGCGTGGTTACGAGCTGGAAGTGCGCTCAATCATGTTAAGAAGACGATATTGGGTAGCTCAGCTTAAGGACGCATCATGGGTCGGGATCTGGTAGTTGGGCGTTGGCGTCAATCATGTATCCAGTTCACTTTGTTGGTGACGGGTATAAAGATTCCATTATTTTAACTTTTAGTTCAAAAGAAACGTGGATTGCTAATCTTATACTCGTTTCGACCTCCACGGAGTTCCTTTTCACATAAGCTGGTCATTCGATGTGGAGAAACATAAGTAACGTAATCGCCATGATCTTACCAATCGTTGGGGACTAGGCCCACCGATGGCTGTTCATAACGTTACCTACGTGACACCTACAATACACCGGGAGCCTTGATGCATTTCTTGTATAACCTTAAATGGCACAACTTATCAAGAACTCTTTTTCACATTGCCAATCAGTCACTCGCAGCAGACAAAGTCACATACAACACCATCCTGTCTCGATCACACAAGATGAATTGGCAAGAAATAGCTAAGGAATCTCAAGCCAAAGTGCTTGATTCCATCCCCAAACACTGGCGATTGGATGTCAATCAGTATCGAGGCCTCAAAGACGTCACGGATGTGCCGTACACCTGCGGCCTGCTCAATGAAGAGCAGCTCAAAATCACTGAACTTACAGCCACAGAAATAGTCGAGAAAGTCGAGACTCGCGAGCTAAAAGCAGTGCAGGTCCTGGAAGCATTTGCTGGGCGCGCTGCTATCGCGCATCAATTGGTCAGTAATTTGAGTACATGATGATAATTGGCTGACAGCAGTAGGTCAACTGTCTGACTGAATGGTTCTATGAAGCAGGTCTTGCACGAGCGAGAGAGCTTGATGAAGCGCTAGAGAAGGGTGGTCAACTGAAGGGTTTACTGCATGGTGTTCCCATTGCTCTCAAAGTAAGCCCTCTGCCAGCCATACTCCCTCACCCAGCTCACTCTCGCCACTAGGATATCCATTGCGTTGCAGGCCATGCTTCAACTATGGCTTTCGTTTCAGGCAGGAACAATATCGTCAGTCAGGATTCTGCAGTCGTAGCTGCTCTCCGTGCTGAAGGCGCCATATTCTTCTGCAAGACCACTATGCCTCAATCAGCCATGGCAATCGAAACTGTCAGTAACCTCTGGGGTCGCACGTTGAACCCTTTTAGTCGGAACCTGAACGCTGGAGGTAGTTCTGGAGGCGACGCTGTCCTCGTAGCTATGAAGGGTACACCACTCACGCCCTCGACTGATCTTGGCGGCTCGATTCGTGTACCAGCTGCTTTCAATGGGCTGTATGCTCTCAAACCAACAGCTGCACGAATCCCAAAAGGCGGGATGCCAGACCTTGGCCAGAGTCTAATTCAAGTTTCCTTTGGACCTATTTGTCATTCCATCGAGGACATGGAGTTACTTACCCGGGTCATCAATGCCCATCCTTATAATAGATTTGATGTGACTTGCGTGCCTGTTCCCTGGAGGGCGATCAATTCTCTAGAGGGGAAGCTGAAGATCGGGCTAATGAAATGGGATGGCGTCGTAATGCCTCACCCACCAGTTCTTCGAGTACTAGAGCATACCAAACAGTTACTGATAGAAGCTGGTCACGAGGGCAAGTCAGGCTCGTTGTGGACTGTGGATTTTCAAAGCTAACTTCTGTCTCAAGTCGTTGACTTTGAGCCGCCGTTCGACTGCTGGCAAGCTTTGAGGACTACCGTAAGTACCCCTAATCTAACCTGGTACAATGACTAATAGAAATCAAGTTCGACATTTACTACCAAGGCGGAGCTGATGCTGCCGTCGCCGCACTTGAAGAATCTGGTGAACCCATGATCCCAGCATTTGCCGACCTGCTCAAGGTCTTCAATGTTCGAAAGCTTCCGGCTTCGGAGATTATACAGGTAAGCCGAGATACAAAAGGTTGTTACTTCTAGTCTGACTATTAGTAGTTGAGTGGCAAGGTACGAGACTATAAAGAGCAGTTCCTGGCAGCATGGAAACAAGCGGCCATCGACGGCCATCCCATTGATGCCTTGATATGCCCTCCGGCACCTGGCGTAGGCTATCCTCATGACTTCAATACATACTGGGGATACACCTCGCTCTTCAACCTGATCGACTATCCTGCTACGATTTTGCCGGTACCAGGACTCAAGGTCAACGCGGAGCAGGATCCTCTTGATTCGGAATACGTACCGTTGGACACAAATCCCTACGATAAACCCAACCACGAGATTTGTACGTATGACCCTTATAATCATACACATCCGGATTCTAATTATGCACTGTTTGTAGACGATCCCAACCTTTTTGAGAACCAAGCAATCTGCATACAAGTGGTCGGCCGTCCTTTCGAGGATGAAGAGCTCATTCAAGTATCGGCAACTCTTGATGCATTATTTCGTGGTCTCTAGAAGCAACTCTAGATCTAAGCTCAAGGACAAATTATCATCGGCTATTGCCATCAGCTTAATCAATCATCTCTAGCAAATGGAAAAGCTTATAGTAAAGTGTGGAAATAACCTTATGATCTCTATCGCATTATATCTATCCTATTATGATGAACTTATAAATCGGTCGCCTCTTTATAGCCTCACTATGGTATCAATCACTTTCCCTTCTCCCACTACTAGTCAAAATGCCCATCTCGATATTGTACATCTTCAAGCACGGTTAAAACCACCGTTTGTCCGGATCCTGTTCAAAAACTTGAGAACAGCCGGTGTGACCTCCTCAGGCCTCTCCATCATAGGCGCATGTCCAACACCCTTGACAGCAACAACCTCGCCATCCTCAAAATTCGACACGACCCATCGAGCTTCCTCAATAGGGTCAGTCCAGTCAGGATCAGCATCTCCATAGACAGCTAGTACTGGAGCCTTGACTTTGCTAATGTATGGTGCGACAACGGCGTGGTCGGTAGATAGTGTAGCGTGGAATGCCTTCCAGCGACCAGGGCCTGTCAACATTGCGATGGATCTGTCAACTCGTTCTTGGATCTTATCGCCAAGACCGGGCCAGAGCTTAGGAGCGTATGACTTCCAGATCATAGGTCCGGTGGGTTGGCGCATGGAAAGGCGGAAGAGACTGGCGACTAGCTTTCCAGTTCCAGGTCGAAGAAAAGCTCCAAAGAGAATAAGGCCTGCGACCTTTTCGTGGTGGCTTCCAGCGGCGATTGTAGCAGCAGCGCCGGAAAGAGAGGCGCCTGCTAAGACAGCGGGTCCACCACCGTAAGCATCGATCAAGGTAATGAGATCGTCAGCGGTAGCCTCATCGCCATAGCGGTTGAAGGTCGTGCTACTGTCGCCATGGCCTCTCAGATCAACCATAGCGACTCTGTAGCCCGATTTACGAAGCTCTGTAGCTAAAGCGTCGTATGCGTCGCGAAAGTCTCCCATGCCGGGGGAACAGATGACAAGAGGTCCGTCGCCAGCGATATCGACGGCGAGTTTACCTCCATCTGTTTCAATAAATGTGACAGGCATTATGAATGTGATTGGTGAGTTATGTCGTAAGTGTAAGTAGAGATTAATTATTGAGCGTTGCGAATTTCAGCCTGCAAGTGTTGAAAATGATGTATTTATATGATTCCTGATAATGAACATTTCCAACCATAAGCAGAGCTACACGAGATATATATAGTAAGACTCATGTCCTTTGCGTACATGCTTATGATTACTCTCGTGCCTCTACGCTGCATTCTCGGGTCCGTAGGGCGAGCTTCGCCCGATGACTGGATTAGAAGAGACGTTGATTGGCTCGCACAAATGCACGAGAAAATGCCGAAACAAACGCGAGATCAAGGATTTGGCTGGGACATCTTTCGCTCTGTCATTGGTTAATTGACTGTCGACGCTCGGTCCATCTATTTCCCGGCTCAGTAAAATTCAGTGTGTTGGTGTGATAAGATAGACGGACCTTATCTTATCTCCATTTACTGCAGGGTAGTAAATGTTATGATTTTGTCCCTGATGCTCTGAGACTTCTCAATCCCAACAATTCTGCAGTGTCTCCTTCTATATGAAATCATAGAGGATTATCTTGGGCTATATCCTTTCTTTGCCCTTCATTTGTAGTTTTTCTGCCTGTGAGGGTTTCCCTCATTCCACTTCGATGTTATGCTATCATGAGTCTTTCACCATGATATAGCGTGATTATCCTGGAGCAAAGTGATGCCTCAGTTTCCAGATTCTATCAATACTAAAAGTTTCTTTGATACGTGAGTATATAATTATTCGTATGTCTATCAATCGAGCTCAGTTCTCAGGAAGCTTCAAACCCACCAATCTCTCACAAGCATCAACAACCTGCTCCTGCAACTCAACCTCACTACACTGGGGAGTTGGCTCTGCTAGCTTTCTCTTAGGCTCAAAATATTTCCCTGTCAAGCTCTGATCATAGTCTCCTTCAGCCAACATGACATATGTATCAACTCCATCCTCCATCTTATCTGGCCCATCTTCACCGCCGAGCTTCGTCGCAACCCATCCGGGATGAACCGACATGACTGATGTGTTCTTCAAACGCCTGGCAACTGCGTTTGCGAGCAACATAACATGGAGCTTTGAGTCGCAGTACGCGGGAAAGTCCTTGAAATGAGATTCGCCTCGTTCAAGCCAGAAAATATCCTTAACGCTTGTATCGGCTTGAGCATGGAGCATAGACGCGATGTAGATGAGCCTCTTGGGAGGCGTCAAGAGACAAGTAAGAATATAAGGTGCGAGAACATTGACGGCGGTCTGAGCTGGGATGCCGTTGTCGGGAGTCTTGCGGAATGGTCCAGCCATCAAGCCAGCATTATGAATGATGGCATCAAAGGTTCCGACTGCATTGGCTTCCTTGGCGAGTCGTTCTGTCTCTGACACGAGTGTCAAGTCCGCTACGAAGGCACCAGCAGCCCCAGGGCATTTTGCTTTGGCCTCTGCTGCGCGTTGAGCGTTGCGCGCATGAAGATAAACGGTGTGATTGCGCTTGACGAGTTGACGAGCAGCTTCGAGGCCCAGGCCATCAGCGGAACCAGTAATGAGAATGCGAGCCATTTTTTTTTTTTAAAGTAAATCAAAATTTAATTTAGTTCTTAAGCAAAACGTTTGAGGGTATCACCGCCAATTTGTAACTTCGATGAGAATACGAGAAAATTCTTCGAAACTTGGCACCACGTCAACTGCCGGCTTTCAAATATCCAAATTGGCTCCTAGCGTCCCGCATTGACGTATAACCTCGGCGATGCTAAACTCGTTTCAGTTGACGATTTCCGCGCGAGCTGTAGATAGCGGATATACCGGACTTTGAACGCTGCCGGGAATGGGTCTGGCGGATGAAACCCAACGCCGAGATGCGGCTATGGGTCTGCCGGATCATTTTGCTCACCGAGATATATAGATAAGGAAGCCTCCCTTCAGGATTGGTTTTGCGCTGCGATGGCGTTTTCAGCATTTTGATGTGATATCTGAGCTCTATATAATTTCGGATTTCTAATAGTCGCGTCAATGAGCCTCGTCTACAGCTTCAACTGAGTTCCCTTCCGATGATCAACCAGCTGCCTCAGCACCAACGCCGATTTCTTCGGCGTCCTCTCCAACGTCTCGTAATCCGTAAACGTCACACCAAATCTCGGTCCATATCCATCAGACCACTCAAGGTTATCCATCAACGACCATGCAAAATATCCCTCAATAACAGATCCATCTTCACCAACCGACCTGCCAATAGCGTCAAGGTGATCTTCAAAGTATTTGATCCTATACTCATCCTGTACCGATTCCTCACGCGTCATCTTATCCTCGCCGGGACAAGGACACCCGTTCTCTGTGATGATGATAGGCTTGCCGTAGAGACGATACACACGTGTGAGATGTTTGCGGAAGAGGTCGGGGCAGGATCGGAGCCAGTGTAGACCACTTTCTAAACCGACAGGCTCACCAGCCTTGTTGGTTTGGAGCTCATCCAGATTGCCGATGTAATCTGTGTCTGGTGCAGGAGTGGATTTGTGCCGAGCGAATTGAGAGGTGTAGTAGTTCATGCCGTAAAAGTCACTCTCCGCTGAGCGTAGAAGTTGAAGTTCTTCGGATGTGAACTGTGGGAGGCGGTCTTTGAGCTGATCGCGCATGCACTTTGGATAGTCTTGTCCCAAGCTTTACAAGGTTAGCCATTTCCCGTCGTCATGCGGTTGAGAAAGTCAGGAGAGGCTCACAAAATGGGGTTGGCGAACCAGCCAATATGGAACTGCATACGCCGCTCAGCAGCCTCACTATCTCGCGGATCGCTGCTATCCCATGGTTCGTAGTAGTCTCCGTTCAGAGATATTCCTATTTGGCCTTTTTGTGATGCGCGGAAGTCTTGGTTGTAGGCTGCAACAGCACGAGCGTGGCTCATGATGAGAGCCTTGCCGACGATCCATGGCTCCGTTGAAGTGTCGCCTTCTGTAGACTGAGGATTGATGCTGCTTCGTCCTGGAGCATTTCCTCCAGTTGCATAGCCCTAGACGTATTGTTAGGAATTGGCTGTTGTTTTAAAAGAATAACTTACGAATATTGAGACGATCCAAGGCTCGTTAAGTGTAATCCAGTGCTTCACTCGATCACCAAACCTCTCGTAACAAAGCCTCGCATATCTCTCAAAGTCCTTCTGCGACTCTTCAACATCCAACCATCCACCGTATCTCTCATGCAATGCCTGCGGTAAGTCCCAATGGTAAAGCGTGACCCAGGGCGTGATACCTCTCTTCAAACACCCATCGATAACCCTATTATAGAAAGCGATACCAGCTTCATTAACAGGATCATCCCGTCCACCAAGAGGAATAACACGAGACCACGAAATCGAGAAGCGATACATATCAGAACCATACCGCTTCAAAAGATCGAGGTCTTCTTCAAGGCGGTGATAATGATCACAGGCGACATCGCCGTTTGCACCTTTTGTTCGTGTCGGTTCAAGATGACAGAAGGTATCCCAGATTGAAGGACCGCGACCATCTTCTGCGACGGCACCTTCAATCTGGTAAGACGCCGTAGCGAAACCAAGTTTGAAGTCCTTAGAAAGAGAAGGCATTGTCGTCTGTAAAGTCAACACAAAAGTCTCTAGTGACCAAAACAAGTTACATACTTCGGCATTCTTTATACCGTGGAATTACGGGCCGATAAGATAATACCCAACTCGTCGTGATTGTCGATCACGGTGAAATTCAGTTGAGCCACTGGGTAGTTTCCCCGATGGTGAGGGGTTTCTTCGAATAGCGCGATGCTCTATTTCGCCGTTTTCCCGTAGCTTCATTGAGCAGACCATTCCCCACGGGGAAGTTTGGAGGCTAGCTCGAAATGGGGATTTTTCGCTGTAACCTTGGTTCATGGCATGTTTCTGGACCGAATCTTTCTCTTTCTTCAGTGTTGCATCGTGTATATATAAGTATGCGAGAGATCGCCGAGCTTTATTACAAGACTGTAAACACACCATCAGTCACTCTTGGCGACTCTTTTTACCTTGTTTCAGTTTCGCGGTAGTAACGTCAACATGGCTCCGAAAGCGGCGCACGCCACTGAAGACATTCAGTCTCCCATTGACCTCACCACCGTTCCGCCGTTTTGGAAGCGCAAGAATGGTGTACTTTTATACTTTCTGCTTACCTCCTCGCTGTTTGCCAGTATGGCTCTTGGCATTGACGGGTAAGTCCACTCCCAACCGGCAAGTGGCCACGCATACTGACTCATGGTGAAGTTCTATGACCAACGCCCTCCAGACCCTCGAGAGCTGGCAAGATCGCTTCGGACATCCTACTGGTTCCAAACTTGGCTTCTTTGGCGCTTCCAACGCCATTGGAGGTGTTATACCATTCATTTTCCTCGGCTGGATCAGTGATGTCGCTGGCCGTCGCGTCCCAACTGCCATGGGATCCATCGTGATCATTGCTGGTGTTATGGTTCAACTCTTTGCGACCTCGCTCAATATGTTCATCGGCGGCAAGATTGTCCTCGGAATTGGCTCCTCGCTTATCCAGATGGGTGCTCCAGTCTTGGTCACTGAGCTCTCGCATCCCAAGGAGCGTGTACAGATCACGACGCTTTACAACACAAACATCGTGCTGGGCTATGTGATTGGCGCATGGGCGACATACGGATGCTTTCGCATTCCGAACCAATGGTCTTGGAAGCTCCCCACTCTTGTTCAAGTCATTCCATCGGCATACCAACTCATTCTCATCTTTTTCTGCCCCGAGTCGCCTCGTTGGCTGATCGCAAAGGGCAAGGTTGAAAAGGCTCGCGAGATTCTTATCAAGTACCACGGTGAAGGTGATTCCGACAGCGAACTGGTCAAGTTCGAATGCGCCGAGATTCAGCAAGTCATCGCGGAGGAAGCCGAGCAGAACATGACCTGGAAGGAGTTCTTCTCGTCCATTCCCAACCTCAAGCGCATTTCACTCTGCTTCGCTACTGCGCTGTTCAGTCAGAGTTCCGGCAACCTGCTTGTCTCGAACTATCTGACTCAGATCCTCAAGGATACAGGCATCGAGGCGGAGAAGGACATCACTCTTGTCAACGGCATGGTTACTCTCTGGCAGTACATCGTTGCTATCACCATGACGCTTCTGGTTGACAAGTTCAAGCGCCGCACCTTCTTCCTTGTGGGATCTGGTGGTGTTCTTGTCACTTTCATCATGTGGACCATCGCCGCCAAGCAGTACCTTGAGGGATCACTGGCCGGCGGCCGAGTCGTACTGGCTTGTATCTTCCTCTTCCAAGGCTTTTACACCTTTGGCTGGACAAACCTGGTCGTCACTTATCCTCTTGAGATCGTCACCTATCAGATGCGAGCCAAGACTTGGGCATTCGTGCTCCTAACCATTCAAGTCTCTTCCATCTTTGGTGGCTACGTCAATCCGATTGGTCTGGAGGCTATAGGATGGAAATTCTACATCTACTACTGTGTCTGGGTCGCCATCATCTTCTTGGTCGTCTACTTCTTCTTTGTTGAGACGTCGGGACCTACGCTGGAGGAGCTCACGTATCTCTTTGAGGGTAAGGATGCCAAGCAGGAGATGGTCAAGGAGATTGAAGTCAAGAAGGAGGAGCACGATTTCATTCACGAGAAGGGAGTCTGAAGAGTCGTATGAGGATAGCAGATATGTGATAGTATTATTACAAAGATTTAGTGTATCATTGAAGAAGTATTTCGCAATGCATCAGAGGCCTTGGAGTCCAGTCTCGTGAGAAGATCAAGAAGAACAGCAAAGTCGCTACGTGCTCTAGCAGCGATAGGTGAAGACCCATTTCGGTGAATGATCTCCAGAAGACTCGCACCGGTGAGTCGAATCTTCTCGACCTTGGCAGAAAGCCTCGTTAGCTTCATTGACTATGTGATGCATTCATTTGTGGACTTACATAAGGCTCACCGTTGACTTGGAGTGACCAAAACGGAGCTTCTTGAATCACCCGCAGCATATCTCTCGCAATCTCCGTCTTGCGCAAATCCGAGTGCCCTATCTCCGATTTATAATACGGGAGGTTCTCCAACTTCTGCGTTATCACCATTCGCAAGCAATGGATAGAGACTTGAAGATTAGCGCACTGGATCAGGAACTGCTTGGTTGTTTCCCTAGACTCATCGGCCAATGCCGCGAACGTATACGACTGCAGATACGGTGGTAGATCATCGAGACATGTGATGAAGCGGACATAAAGAGCATCCAGTCGATCCTTTTCTTGCGCGCTGATCAACGGCTGAAGATTCGACATGCTGAGATCTTGTTGGTTTCGGTCCTGCATTAGTCTCAGCTCCAGCAGCAGATCAGATGCATTCTGCCAGAGTCGTAGATTGGCGTTGAAGCCTTCGATGCAAGTTATTCGTACAACATCGGAGTTTGTTACGAGATTGCCAGGCGAGAGAACAGGCGCTTCGTCTTCAATGCCAGAAGGATACGACGTGGTTATTCCCGACTCGAATGAGAATTTGTGGATCGTGATGGGTCGATTATTGAGTATCGCAGCTGATTTATCGCCCATGTACACGATCCAGAAAGCTCGACGTCGCAGCTCAGCTTCAATCGGTTGTAAGCCTTCCAAAGATGTCTCAAGGTTCAATTGCATGACCTGCGCTAGTCGCGTTGCTTCACCAAAGATGTGCCACGAATATTTAGGCTTTCCCGCTGCATGAAGACAATTTGAGTGAAAGTACCGGATGGTGATTGAGTTGGCATTCGGATTCTCCAACTCTGCCTCAAGATATTGGTTCAGACATGATCTTGAGGCATTGAGAAAGATATCAGCCACTGACTGACCCTCTGGGAATAGATCCTTCGGTAATAGAAACGCTGCCTCGGCGCAAACAGCAGTGATGAGCGTGAACGTCGTCTCGGGCCAAAGCTCCAAAACCCCCGTACTAAAATTCTCGGAAGGGTACTGCCCAAAATACGACAGCGAGTCCCTCAAACTCGGCTCATGAACCAGCGGCGTAAGCGGGTAGAGGTACTCAAAAAAGAGATCAAAGCAACGCGTCACAAATTGCTGTAGATCATTCGTAATGAACGCTAGCGCTCGCGATAAATTCTGCCAGCGCTGGTGACTTGTTACATCTCCACCGCTGACGAGCAAAGGCGGCGAGAGTCCGAGATCGACAGTGTTGGTTTCCCATTGGGGAGGCGGTAATTCCGCTGTGGAACTGGCTGATTTTCTGGAGCGGATTTTGGGGCCGCGACGGGCGAGGGGGAGGTTGAAGGTGCATTGTGTGCCTGACTCCCTGCAGCTGGTGCAACGCTCGCCTTCTGTAAAGTCGCACTAAGAATCGGTCAGTGAGTGAATCAGGGGAGTTTCGCCGATGGGAGAGAGAGGAGATTAGTACCTTTGCTTTTCGCCGACGACAGCGGTCACACGCTCTGTTCTTTTGGGCTGGGGTATTTGTCCCCGGAGATTGAGGGGAATCTGGCGTGGAGCTTGTCATTGTGTGAGAGTGAGGAGGCAAAGAACGGAAAGATTGAGACGGGGAAATGCAGCGGTAAAATAGATTTTGTCGTGAGGTGATTCTCCATTTCCCCGTGAAGATCTATCCCCCTTTTGATAGTGGTGAGCCAACAAGCGGGGTTGAGTCTGGGGAAAGAAACCTTGTTTCTGGGCTCAATACGTACCCAAGTCGGCATTGGTTCATCCAAGATCCTGGAAATGTAGTGCAAGCCTTCATTTCCCATTATATAAAGACAGCCTCGTCATCTTCTTTGCCTCTTCAATCAGCATCGAGACACCAATTGAGCTCGGAGACAGTCATCATGAAGTCCTCGCTAAGCTCTGTTCTGGCTTTAGCCCTGTCTTTGCCACTGACAGCGGCCTCACCTCAGTATTCCGACCCCAAAGCTCCATCTTGTCGGTTCGGCCTAGAATGGTCACAAAAGGACGTCCTTCAACATACTGACGACTTTATCTGGGATCTTCTCTACTGGGAAGGTAAATTCCATCAAAACGATGTAGCCTACAATACTCAGAATGGCATGTCCTATGATGGAACCCAGCTTGATTGGAAAACTGGCAAACGCACTAATAAGCATACCTTCAGTGCAGCCAGCAAAGAGGCCAGTCTTGATTTACCTCAAACATTGACATATCCTCTAACGATGTTATTCAGGCACTGCAAATCATGCTCTACGCTCAGGCTATCTCTGGATCTAAAGAAGCTGCCCGTTTCTTGACCCCAAATAATCTCAAGGCCGCACCAGGCTTCGCTGCGTCAATCATGGAGACAAAGCTCAAGACTTACAGCCAGTTCAACCAGACATATCCTGGTTTCGGTGGCTTTCTTCCTTGGATCAAGACTGACACCACGACCATCTCTCCCCAAGATGGTTGGGATGACCGTGTCCCTGGTCTGGACAATGGGTAAGTAATCTGGCTTTCACCTCCTTGCTCGCGCTAACAAGATTTGTTAAGAGAGCTCATCTGGGCTGTCTACGCCTGCATTGAAGCCCTACAGAAGCAGTCCAACCCCAAGTTCCACAAGATCGCCGACGGCTGGCAGACATGGTTCAACTACGTCGCTTCAACTGCCCCCAAGATCTTCTACATCGGCGAAGGAAAGGTCTGTGCTGTCACAGCAATCGGTGACCAGACACTTCCGGTCAATGACAAGAAGCAATCTTACAAGTGCGAATCAGAGACTTATCTCGATGACCCTTACGAGGGAGAGCTTTTGACTTACTTCTTCCAATTCTTCACTGATTTGTCCAAGAAGGATAAGCAGACGCTTTGGGAGTACAAGAGAGCTAAGCTGGAGAAGGCTGAGTATAACAAGGGCGGCGTTGGTCCTATCACTGTTCGTAAGGGCTTTTGGTTCTCTAGCCATGAGATCTGGAACCAGCTTGAGTTGCCATACCACGACGTCGACATTGTCAGGTACGCACACCTATTTGTTTCAGAAGCAGTAAACTGACCGCCTAGCCGCCTCTTCAAAAATGGCGAACGTGCTCGTACTTGTAACTCCATGGTCACCAAGACCCCGGGCCTCTACGCCTCAGTCAACAACTCTACCGACCCCAAGACCGATGAGATCATCGGCTACATCTCACCCGCCGGTATCCCCTCCATTGCCAGCCAGAAGGATCAGGAGCTGGATGTCATCACTCCCTATGGCGTCTTCCCCGTTGTATTGTTCGACAAGGCTGTCGGCATGGCTTGGTGGAGGAACATGATCGTTGGAAAGAAGATGCAGAGTAAGTCGTCAAATCATCACACTGGGAAAGATCGCTGACCAGAATAAAATAGATCCCTATGGCAGCACAGAGTCGACCCGTGTCGACGGCAAGGGTGTTTCAGCACTTGTGACCTGGGATAGTAAGGTCACTACCGTGCTCTCCCTCATGAATGGTGTTGTGGATCTTGTTCGCGAGCGAATGAAGTCCGACGGCATCTACAACGAGTTTCTAAAGATTACAGAGGCAAGTTCGCCAAGATATACTATTCATTTCTATGCTAACAAGATATTTACAGCGTGAGCATATTCGGGTGTTTGGTAACAAGCTCAAGGGCGAGGATATCGAGTTCTGTCTCCCCAAGAACAAGGTTCCCGACGCAGGGCTCAAGGATTTCACATCTTGTCAGAAGTGAATGAGACAGAACATGACACAATTTATTGATAGGAGAAGACTTCGAATAGATATGGCGATTACTATACCAGTGGTATGAAAGTTGACCTAGAGTTACCTCCAAAGATCTTTCCCTCAGTCATGAACCTTATCTAGAAGCTGAGCTTCTGGCCTGCCTGCCCCGGAACCGTTGAAGCAACCTTTCCAGATCCCAGAAGGGTGAACTGATACGGAATCTTGCTTGAGCTCAACGTCCCCTTTGGAGCGGTGTTCTGACTCTCACCACCGAGCACAACGTCTTCCGCGACAACATATCCGACCTCGGAGCTTGACTCGCTGAAGATAGCCTTTTTTCCAACGTTGGTGAACACGGATGATTGGATGAGAGCCTGGGCGCCCATACGGCTGTTGAGACCAGTGTCCATGGTATCGTAGTACTGACTATAGGTTTCTTAGTAGCAGGTTAAGTTTGGGGTCATTTGGAAACGTACTTGAAGATATGGGCAGTTCCAAAGCGCAGAAGAGGGCCTCGGCTTCTGACGTTGTTGAAGTGGTTATTGGCGTATGTAACGCGTAAGGTGCCAACGTCTTCAGCTGCGTTCTTGTCGGAGTGTCCTACGAGCGATCCCTTGGACTAACTACAGTCAGCTTGATCTTCTTCAAGCACTTAGATAAGAATGGGGTTTACTAACGTGGTCATGGAAGTAGGTATACGAGATAGTGACCCAGTCAGCAGCATGCGACAGATCGACCAAGCCATCGTAGAAGTCCTTGTCGTCGCCCCTAACAGCAGAGAGATCACAATGGTCAACCCAGACATTAGTCGATTTTTGAATGGTAATCGCATCACCGTAGTCAGCTTCAACCTTGGATATCTTCATGTTGCGGACAATGACGTTCTTCTGTCCGTTGATGGTCAAACCGATGCCGGTTAGGGCTATACAAAACTGTCAGTACTAAATCAGCGAGACAACACTGTTGACCTACAGCTACCGGTCTTGCCAATGATGGACTTGTTTGAGGTAACTTGGACCTTTGCTGCGCCTGAGATACTGCCTTGCACCAAGATGACAGAAGGGCCGTCAGCTGCGGCGGCAGCAGTGAGCTCAGCGAGGGACTTCACAGTGACCTGTGCAGCACTTCCACCTCCAGTTGTGCTATACGCATCAGAAATATGCTTGTGGAAGCTCTGACCTGATTAACTCACCCTCCGTTCTGAGTGCAGTAGCCAATGTTGCACGGGTCATTGGCCGCAGCTCTGGCTTGGAGGTTGGCACCAGGTGCTGCAACAGCAAAGCTGGAGAAGAATAGTATATTAAGAAGCTTCATTTTGGATAGGATGGAGTGGCTTCCGGAGATGTTGCTGGATGAGAGAACTGCCAAGTTGAGGATATACTTGGTCTTAAATACAGCTTCACATCCACACAAAGAGCATTAGTAGTGATCTACAAGTTTGGGACTGCACAATTACCCCCAATGTACATCTATTCTCCCTTCTAATTGACTATCCTATGAGTCGTTGCGTTTCAGCAATACTATGTAGGCACTTTGACGAGTTCTGCTGATTGGTGGAACATGTCGACGAGATCTTCCGTTCGTTGATGCCTTCCCCCAAAGTCAATGCAAAACACTAATTGCGGTCTACATTTCCTGTGAATCGCCTGGAAGTAAACTGCTCTTGTGGTATTTGATGAGCTGCTGGAAGATGGGACAGTTACATCACTCGGAAGTCCTTCTTCCGCACTCTGAATCGGGATCGTGATTGTGGGGTAATGGGGGTTTGACATGGCTTGGCGTAGGCGAAGGCTGTTGATGAGGCATGAGATTCAGAAGTTCAGAGACGTTGTAACTTCATAACCGTTGGGTCTATTTGTGGTGGTTATCTTTCTTGAAATACATTGCATTTGATAGTTGTTTAGACTCGTGGGCTTTCATCGATGATCGAGGTATGCTACCTGGCTCGAGACTGAGATAAACATCCATGTCCCGGTATGGAAACATTTCCAGTGTCATGACGATAGATAATGCTTTGCATGGCACGTCTTCCCATACTATATATAAGAGTTACGACAAGCCCATTCCAAGTGGTGAGTCCTTATCCCATTTATGGTTCAGTTCTTATCTAATCTTATCGATCTGGTTTCGGGCTGATAACCAGGTCTTGGTGTTGCGAGCTGTGACGACCGGCTGGTTCCTTGGACCGGCGAGACCAGTCTGGGATACTGCCCAGTCATGAGATTCGGCATTTTCACATGCCTTTAGGCTTCCCACCCAACCATACTACCATCTGTCGATCATCGCACCAAACGATGCCTTCCAGCGTTCATCCGGGTGCATCAGCCGACCACTAACGCAGGTCACTCCCATCCATCACCCATTATTGACCAATCCTCTCCCCTAAGGCCAAGCCTATAGTGCGCGACTTATCTATCAAGTGGGTGGGCTCACGCTTATCGTTGATAGGCTTTCCCCGCAGCCAAGCTTAGGTCCCTTAGGATCTTTTGTTGGCGTGTTATCCCTGTCATGGACGCATCATCACCTTCCCAATTCGAGAATCTCCGAAGATAGTCGAATGCTTAAAAGGTTATTTAACTGGTCGATATACCACGTCTTGCTTCTGCACGTTTCTGAGTGGACCTTATTGATACTAATGCTTTTGTCAACATATCACGTCGTGCCTCTCACTCTTGCTGCTTGTGCTGCGCTTTTGAACATCCCAGCAGTTTTGGCAGCCATGGCAGATCGAAAGGTAAATAAGGTATAATTTTTGAAGAGAAAGCATTTCTTACTGAGACCTCATCTAGGCTATTATTTATGACTTCGAGAAGTTGGAGGATTATCAACAGAGAAATGAAACCGTCCTCGAGTCAGTAATGCATCATTATGGATAGATCCCCAAGCTAATCATTATATCAGCATTGTGAAGAAGGACACTGGTGCCGATTTCTGGAGGCAGACACGAACCATTCCTCCCACTTCCTATCCTCCGTAAGTATAGCTCTCCTATTCTCAAGCCAGAACTGACGCGATCTGATGGCAGGCCGATGACTTTGGAGGCTATTGAGAAGCTGAAGGAAGTCAAGGGTGTTATTGTAAAAGATGCCCCTCCTGAGGAACTGTAGCGTATTGGCTCTTCAGTCGTTTCGCAAAAGATTATTTGTTCGGTAGACTGATAACTGTAGTTATACTTGTCTATAAATTGTATCCTGTTGGGTTTCGGTCTATATGTGTCTCCGGAAGGGTCGACTCGACCACCTAACTATATGCTTAATTCATCTTTCCTTTCTTTTGTCATTTCAACATCGATTGTCTTACATCATTCTCCAGGTATCAAACGCTACTGACGTTCTAATTTGAACAATCCTTCATTCGCAAAAAGTTGACCGATTAGGACTTTAGGCTCCCAGCATAGATAATGAGTAAATGAACTTCATGTTCTTGAGACTTCGACAACAGAACATTATGAAGTTAATGCACCATTCTGCGTTGCTGGATACGACTCGCGGACAGACATCAATGTGGGTAGATTGGGGAACATAACAGTTTTTAAATTAGTTTTTGTACTGCTAAACATTTCACGCTGCTTCTATTGGAAGATCTTTTCCATCAAATTTCATATTCAATTGAGCTATCTAGATTGCTGTATTACGAGCAACCAGGACTAAAATCCAACTGAAACCAACTCATATCTTCTTAACTCGTTGAAACTTGTTTGAGAAACAGGTTCCGTATCCAACACTCAAGCTAGAGAATATCCAAGGAACATCTCAGCGAATCCAACGGGGCGTTTAAGCGTATTGGTCAATGAAAGAGCGGAGAGCACCAACGCTGGCATAGACACCAGCGTAGTTGGGTCGAGCACATCCATTACCCCAAGAGACAGCACCGATGAGAGTATTGGAGCTGTCGACGATGGGGCCGCCGCTGTCACCCTGGCAAGAGTCCTTGCCGCCGGAGGAAACACCAGCACAGAACATCTGGGTGGTGATGGCAGAGGTACCGTACTGCTGTCGGCAGGTAGCACGAGAGACAATAGGGACAGTAACCTTCAGAAGGTTGACGGGAGTAGAGCTGCCGCCCTCAGAGGTAGCGCCCCTGGATAGTAGTTAGCACATAGTATCTTGGATGTCAGAGAAGAACTTACCAGCCAGCAACAGTGGCAGAAGATCCGGCGACGGGGTCAGAGCCGGAAGCAGCCAGGCGAGCATAGCCGATGGTTCCACTGGCGGGAATGGAAGTAGAGAGCTTGAGGATGGCAAGATCGTT
Organism: Fusarium musae; assembly: GCF_019915245.1. Taxonomy (NCBI): domain Eukaryota; kingdom Fungi; phylum Ascomycota; class Sordariomycetes; order Hypocreales; family Nectriaceae; genus Fusarium; species Fusarium musae. The sequence goes on from NC_058391.1 coordinate 3,719,430, forward strand.
GTTGTTTCCGCTGTAGCTCGGGTGAACTCTGACGGAGGAAAGCGAAGAAGTAACACCACCAGAAGTGCGAGACTATTCAGAGGTTAGTGATGTCGCTCCGATCTCCCGAGAAGTAGATGACTTACAAGACTGCCAGCACGGATCTGGAAACCGCTCTGAGCGTATCCGGAGACGCAGTGGGCAGCGGTCAAGACGGTGTTGGCGTTGAGGAGAGAGCCTCCGCACCAAGGGCCGCCGTTGCGGCTGATGCTCACGATGAAGGGAAAGTCGCCAGCGCTAGCAGAAGTGCCACCAACGATGTTGGGGATCTCCTGAGGAGCGGCAGCAGCCAGGGGAGCAACAAGTGCAACGACGGAAGCAAACTTGACCATGATGAAGAGATAGATATCCAAGAGATGAGAGTTGAAGAGTGAAGAGTGGTTGATGGTAGAACTACTTTGAATAGACCATCGCGATCCTTTTATATTCGAGAATCAACATAGCTATAGTCATTGTTGTGTCTTCTTACCTGCCTCTCTGGTTACTATCCCGCGATAAGCTTGCTTGGTAGTATCTTTGGAGTTTGCGAATAGGCGGACCTGCCTTTCTGGTACTAAGCTCCGTTGTTCCGTAGTCTAGTTCGGCATTTAGAAGAAGCATTAACCTTATCATTCTCCCGTGAAAGTGATCGGCATATAAGGCCCTTGGCAGCAGGGGTCAGTATCCCGATGAGGAAAGTCGATAACTCTATCGCCAATAACGCTGTGGATATGACGGATAAATAGGACGAACGGTAAACATTGGACGAAAAAGAGCTTCAAGATGAATGTAATTATAGAGCTGGTGAGAGTAGTTGAAGAGCCGATACACGGTATGTCTTTGATCGGCTTATTCCCCCCAAGATCTACGATGAATGCCGAAGGATCATCGCGTCAGCATTCGTATAGACCAACCGGAGTTATTTAGCCCGAGGGAATCGCCAAGCATCAAAGCGCATCTGCACTACTACTCTGGGCGGGGTTCACTGCTATAATTCGGTCATGCGCCATCAATCACAATGGCCCAATATTCTGAAACTGGAAACCGTATAGAACTTTTGTAGCCACCACCACGCAATAGCAGCCCTGCGATAACGCACGCATCAACCTGCATGCGATACAACCTCCGTGGCCAAGTTCTGTCAGATGCACCTATGGCAGCGCTTATGCCAATACCTGTTGCATCCTATTCCATCGCCTACCTTCCAAACATAGCATCTACCTCCGTCTTATCTTTTTTACTTGTCGATCCTACTAGGCCTTCTCGAATGTTGCGGGATATTTTCCCGCTATGCTTTTGCCAGTTCAGCTTGTAGATCTTCGCGAATAGATGCCCTGATCTAGAGCTGAGGTAGATCACTTTTGGAAGGTACTTTTGATTGGAGAGCGCGTAAATCAAGTTTCGAGGAGTGCTAGACGGACTTTGCATAGTTTGAAAGAGGAAGGACGTGAAGATGAGTGAAGTTCATGATCTGATGCTCACCGTATCTTCAAAGCATCGCTTTGTGTCGGAAGTCTCCGCTGTTGGCGGGTGGTAAGAATTCGGCTCTTTGATCAAAGTTCCTCCGAAGGGGTTTTGGTGCGTAGCTCACATATCGACTTTCTAAGATGGGAATAATTGAGGCCAGAGTCACGCGTGTGCAGATCAGATTGCTCATGTATGGATATAAATCGTGGGTTTGGCTATGTATTAATGTTCAGACGCCTTGTGTTTGATAAAGCTTGAGCATATTCAGTCAACACTGAGAGCTTGATGTGCACGTTAATAAAGACGGACTGATTCCACACGGAACTGGTCAGATTTCATAGCTAGACACCATAGTGAATTGATAGACTCGAATGCGGAATGAAAGTTGTAGTTAGTAATAAATCACTTGGGATTAACGCGGCTTTGCTGGAACCTTGTTTTAAAATAGCCACTTAATGTTACGTGACACAACGTCCATGCGTTGTGATGAGTTCATAAATCATGCAGAAGAATCCTAAGCTTTCTTTCACAGGCTAAGCATTCAGCAGTCTTGATGTGAAGACTACGATCAGCTGCGGATTCCACGACTGACTTGATTTACTCCTGGCATAAACATTGTAAAACACAAATACGAATAACTAAGCATTTCTGAGTGAACGAGACAATTGACGCTGTACAATCTCCATCTTAATCATTGATATATGCCTTGAATACAGGGTAAGAGAGAATACGGTGTTTGTTGGTCATTCCACTTGCGATATACGCCACCAATTTCCCTCGCCAAAAGCTGAGCCCCAAGAGCCAATGACCGTGGCGCCCCCCCTGAAGACCCCTGTAAAAATAACGGTCTCAGCTCGAATCGCGTTGGCACTATCGATAAAACCTTTCTAAAAACACTCAACTAACGAGGCGCTTGACATTGTTTGGGAAGACTAGTTATCAATAGCTTCAAAAGGATCTACACTAAATAATGACAACAAAGCCCAACACGAGGTCAGTAGGGTATAATTTGTCAGGGGAAGAGATTGATTAAACCCAGATTCCCCCCAATTTTTCTTTTCTCCAGATTGTTGCGTTTTTTTATTACCGAAAAATCACGATTGTCGTAGAGATGGCTCGCCATTTCGTCCGCTCGTTTGTTATTGCTGCGGCGCTCAGCCCATTCGTCCATGCTGGGCCATGCCGCCCCGCTTCGAGCTCTGTAGCCGTCGTGTCGACTACTGCTGAGACGAGTGTCGCAACGGGTTCTGCTACGACTCACACCAAAGAGTCGAGTTTGACTGAATCTTTGTCTGGTACCTCAACCGAGACCTCTGTCACCATTAGTGAAAGTGGCTCAAGCACTGGCACTTCCACCGAGACCACTCTCGCTACCAGCAAGACTGAGTCTGGTTCCACCACTGCCGAGCAGTCTACCACGTCGGGTTCTGCTCTCTCAACTGACATTACCACCTCAGCCAGTGAGAGCGAGTCATCCACCGGCACCACCCTCGCTGCCACTACCTCAACTGAGTGTCCAGAGCCAGAGCCTCCTGTCTATGATGACCCCTTTACTCACACTGATACTGAGGTGGCTCCCGCGACTACATCTGAGGCAGCTACCACCACTGAAGGTGCTACGGTGACCATCGTTCCCAGAAACTTCATTCGACGAGGTCACCCAGAGATCTTTGTCAGGGATGCCACCAGCGAAGCCGTTCCTGTCAATGGGGAAGATCCTACCACTACTACTGCAGAGGCTACATCTACTACCGAGGATGCTACTACTACGACTGCAGAAGCAACCACTTCTGGGGAAGACACAACTACTGGCGAGACAACTGCCACTTCTGAAGACACCACTGCTACGACCGAAGCTCCCACCACCACAACAGAAGAGGCTACCACTACTGCTTCCGAGACTGCTATTGGTTGCATTAACAACATGGAGAGACCAACACCCGAGGGTACCGTCTGCGGAACAAGGGGCTCTATTCAAGGCGTCTCAGATGATTGGAGATACTTGGGCGAAGGCGTATCTTCCTCTCTTATGGAGTGTTACGCATCTTGCCAGGGGAAAAGTAACTGTGTGACATTCTTTTACGAGAAGAACGCACAGTGCACTCTTTATATGGGTACTATCACTCAGCTCATGCCAGACCCTAATGGTTCCAAGAGTTATCAGACGAGCTGCTTCTGCGACACCGGCATTGACCCAGCTCCGACCTGCTCGTATGCTGACCCTTTCAGCAACGGTGGTTTCGAGGACGGCACATTGTCTCCATGGGTAGAGGATCCTAACCCTGGTGGCTATGACCCCGTGTACTCCAAAGTCGTTCGTGGCGGCGAGAGCGGTTCGTATCACTTCCAAACCGGTCAATTTGATTACGACAAGAGCCTCTGGTTGTATCAAGACATCGAGGCCTGCGGTGGTACCACATTCACCTGCTCCTACGCCTGGTGGTGGAATGAGTACTACGCCATCCGACAGAGGAATGGCAATTATTTGATTCCGTATGTTCGCGTTTATCAAGGTGACACCAACGTGGTTGGGAACAGATGGCCTGAAAATGAATCCGAGACGAAAACGTGGATGCCCGCCGAGTTTACTTTCACCATGCCAAGTAGTGGCAAAACGAGGATTTGGTTTGTTGCTAGCAGTCCTCAGGGTGAATGGATCAACAATAGCGATGACCCTTGTACACCTGACTGGGTTCACCGACCTAACTGGTTCGCGCTGGACTCGATAGCTTGCCGCGCCTGGTAGACAACAGCTAGATTCTCTTGCGTTTAGGCATGCTACTTTAGAAATTCTTTGTAAATATATTTAATACTAGTATATTCCCTCGTTTATCTTTTCGCCCGTCACCCAGGCATGTTACTTGAGCTCTCTTTGGGCTAAGCTCATACTTCTTATACCACGGCCAAAAAGTGTCTCTGATCCAGATATTAATGGCCCGAATGCCAGCCGGGATGCGAAAAACACCAACAGTAGTGCTTGTAGAACCAAGAACATGGCTGGACCAAAAAGTCTATTCTCAATATTAGTACACATTCTCAGGCTAACGGACGAAGCCTAAGCTTACGGTTTTGTTAGATTGATACGTTGTTACGTGGAACCTCCATTCGTGCCCATCGATGATAATGCCCAGCAGGAAACCAAGCTCTGAGGTTTGGTCACTAATAGTAGTGTCCATTTTATACCACTGCGATGCCTGCCAGGCTGCTAATTGAACCTCGGCGTCTTGGCCGCTTCCCTGGCGACTCTTTGTCTTGATGCTCACAGCAACGGGGAACTCTGCAGTGGACACAAACTGAGTATGATTGACTGACCCAAGGCGGTTGCGTCTTTCTAAGCATTTGTTACGTGCCATCGGGTCGCGAGAAGGGTCAACATATAAGACGAAATCAACCTGTCCTTTAGGGACAGACTGCCGATGCCAGTCTGGATCGATTATAGCCGGGACAACGAGTGAATCACCTATGAGGGGTTTACCATGCAAGCCACGTCCCGTATCATCATCATCGAACTTTTAGAATTTAATCAGGAGGGAAAAGAAAATATCAGGTAAATTAATATAATTAGTTACTTGGGGGACTTATAAACCATTTTTTCTTTATTTACTAGCTACACTTGTTTCAGTAGGCCAAGTCCTTATCCTCTGGTTGCCATAGTATGTTAGGCATTAGGATAGGCTTCTGTAGCCATTTCCCAGCCATATGATGACACTCAAAAGTGTGCAGTCCTGAGCCAACCGAGTTACCCCTGATTTGCGCGTCATTGTATGACTGGGCGGCGTCATCACTCAGCTCGGAAGCCAAAGTGACAAGAGCCGATGAGCTAGGCGGCACGAGGGGAGACATCCTGAACAACCCAGTGTCCGGCATCCACGTCCACTTGCCCTCGATTCTACCGTAAGGTCCATCGAGGCTCATCTCAGTCCAAGTCGCATTCCTTACTGAGATTGGCTTCACACGGACAACTTTCCAATCCGGCAAAGAAGCCATAGGTGCGATACGACCAACAGTACCATGTAGCCAATCTGCCACAGCACCCAAAGCCTAATGATTAAAGCTTGTCATGCGGCCTGGGTTGATATTTCCATGAGGTAACATGCTATTCCAGCATTCCCAGACTGCTGTTGCGCCCATCGTGACAGTGTACATCCAGCTAGAGCAGGACTTCTCACAGAGCATTCGGTATGCTAATTGTGGTTGCGCAGTCTGTGTAAGTGCGTGGGCGATGAGTGGAGTGCCTGCGAACCCTGTCCTGATATTGAACTGAGCAGCTCGCACTGATCTCGACAAAGCTTTTGCTGCAGTGGTGACTTCTCGTGACTTCTTGTGACTCCTTCTCACCGTCACGGTATAGTGAGAAGCATATCGCCAGCGCGATACCTGTTTGGGTGTTCGCCATCAAGTTGCCTGCAGGCGTGATGTGTCGATCCTAGAATAACGGCGGTAGATGGAGAACCTTAGCATCGTACGTGTCAGCTAGATGTCCACCGCACGCTCGTGGCGACTTTCATCGTCTCTCACTCCCAGCTCTCGGCCGCTTCTGTCATCCAGAGCTTCCAGAACACATTATATGACATTGCTGGTATCGCCGGTCGACAGTCGCTGTTGGTATCCGGTATACATGGATTCATGGGTGTTATCGGAACCATCATTTATTTGGGCATCGCTGCAGACAGAGGGCCTCGTGCTCGAACATTGTGGACTGGCTCGCTCGGCTTATCCGTCTCAATCGCCATCTGCGTGGCTTTGAGTGCAACCTACGGCCAGGCTGGAGAGAGTAACATGGCTGGATCAAGAGCAAGCATCGCTTTCATTTTCATTTACTCTGCGACATTTGCCATCTTCTTCGACGCCGTGATCTGGGTTGTACCATCAGAGCTGTTCCCAACATTTCTTCGATCAAATGGCATTGCCTTTGCTGTGTCATCCAAGTCTGTCGTCGCTATCGTTCTTAGCCAGATTACTCCTTTGGCTCTCGCGGAGGTCACCTTGAGGTTCTATGCCCTGTTCATCGCCTGCAGCACTGCCGCCGCTGTTCTGTACTTCTTCTGCCTGCCTGAGACCGGCGGTAAGACCTGAGAGGAAATTACAGAACTCTTTGGTGATGCTGTAGCGGTGGATATGCATGCCAATATTGAAAAGCTTTATGCTACCAGTGTCGTCCATGCTGAAGGCAGTGACCCTCGCAAGTAGGTAGACCAGTGGTACTACGATGGAGGGACTGAGATATTGCCGAAACCTCGAGGCATTTAATTAATAGTTTTTAGTTTTATTGAATGAATGACCATCTTGTGTAGATTTGTCCCATGAGAATGAACTCCCTGTTCAAGATACCAAATGGGTGACAAAGGTTCACGCTCCTCTTCATACCTCCCTGTTTCTTCTTTCACATTCACCTCCTCTCTTTGCACCAGAACCTGCCTTGTTTCTCACAATCCCAAACCTGTGCAAGTTTTAAGCCATCTCACCTGCTGTTGAATACACAAGAAATGGCAGATTGTAATGTACTTACATGGGATAACCACCGTGTCATAGCCATTTTAGGAAGCGATCGGATTTAGTCCTGGAGTTCATGAGTCAGAACCCTAACGTGCAATCTTACAGTTGTTAGGTCACGTTCGCGTAGATTCAATTAGGTAGAAAGCCCACACATCCCCAAACCTGCTCTTTGGCAAAGCAGATACAAGTTGAGTTTGTCGAGGGCAAGCCGCCTTAGCTCTGCAAGTGCTATAGGATCCCTGCTCTATTCCCTAGGCCCAAGTTTCTAAGGACTTGCCCAAATGGCGGCTCAAGAGTGTCAAAGAGTAAGTTTAAATGCTAGTTTAAGTGATAAGAGAACCGCTTTTGGCCTTTCTTAGGAAGCTATTGTGGCAAACCCCGAGAACCATGCGCTGAGATTACAGCGACACCCTCATGGCACCTGCGGAGGCACCTACAGAGACCAAGTGAGTTACATGCAACCTATTCAATCATATGCAAAGGGGAGAAGTTGAACACTACCGATGCGAGGAGAGCATGCTGCGTGAGACCAAGATGATTCATGACTCGAGCGAGAGCTTCGTGACCACCGTAAATCTGCACGGCCCCAAGAATGGCCTCGACTGCAGTGGCAACCATTGCTGGACTGGGGGAACGAGGTCCTCCATTCATGTTGATGCACTTATCAAGACCACGCTCCTTGCCAATTTTAGCGAGGTTGCTGTTACTAATTAGATCGCCACGGATCGTAGTCCAGCAATCTTATCTGTCAGCTCAATGCAATTCAAGTTGCTTTTGTGACCCGGCACTAACGGTTTGAGAGTCCTCGCTTGATCCAAAGGTTGCACAAGTAAAATGCGGCCGCTGAATCGCCATAAACGGCGAGACGGTCGTTCTTGTGCATCCATTTGGTAGAACCGTTGATGACAATCTGACAGTTCCAGGCTGCAGCTCTGTTCAACGCTTCTGCGCAGAGTGTCTTGGAAGTAAACTCGTATGCGATGATGGACTGGCATTCCGAGACCTTTTGACTGAAGTTGAAGCAGGAGGTCATGATTGCGCTAGGTTACTAAGGTTGAGTGTCAAAATGAGATTTCGTGTTTGGAAGTTTGATGAGAAGCGATGAAACAGATTTGAAATGTCGCGATGCCAGCAACGCCACGAAATGAGGGGTAAGGTCATGGCCTGGCTGTACACATATCATTGGATGCTGTGCAAGCAGGAGGCCGACCATACACTTTGTAGTTGTGATAGGGTTGAGAGCCCCAACGCACAAAGGCAAAGAATACAAATAAGGGCAGCATCTATCCAGGTGTATCTGTCTACAAAGACTTTACTCTGCCGTCGTAATTCATCGCTATCCATTTCATTTTCCCCAAAGGCTGGCTACATGAGCACCAGGTTATCTCACTTGATATCGCTACGCAGAAGTCCTTTAATACACTAGACACGATTTTATTAAGAGTATTCTGTGATATTAAAATGTGAACATCTTACGAGGACTTCTGTAACTGACTTGAATTTGTTTACCGACCGACCACTGTTTCTTTACAATGCTCTTCTGCGTCATTGTCTGCACATCACAACTTTCTCTATGAATATTCAGGCAACTACGTCAAGCGCCATTTGTAGCATTACTTCAGCAATTACTTTTGGAAAACAACTCAACACTTTGGCCTCGAAGAGGACATCCAAGTTAATGCTTCATCCACCTGCCTGAACTCGCTGTTTAGGTGAGGAGTAACAAAAATCCTAAGTCACCACATTGAATTTGTCCGATTGGTTTCGGCGTAAAAATTGTGAGATCTATACAACTAAGTTTATTTGTTTCCGACTCATCCGAAGTAGTGGTTTCATAGCCAGCACCGGTTGTCCTCTCCCTTCCTATAACCCCCTTTTCGAAATTTGAGGCTCCAAGGCAACCAGGTCAATTCCAGCTTACATCGGACATACTGGCTTCCTCCTATTTGTCTATGCAGCAATCTTCCAAATCAGAGACCAGAAGCGAGTTATTTCGGCCTGCGTCTGTTTCGAGAAGGTCATCAAGTCAGCCCCATATCTGCCTCGTATCGCCAGGCTCTTGCACGTGAATGGCACTTCCGATCAGCGCGAGTGCCGAAAACAAGCATTCCAAGAGCCGGGGATTAAATCGCCGCTCTAGATCGTCTGCCCCAAAGGACCAACTTTTGCAGTATCATTGGCTGCCGTGCTGTAATCTGCCTCGGGCCATTATTATATGTGGAGATCCCAATGTCTAAGCCTCATGATGATGACTGCTATTTTCGATATTGACTTTCGGAACGTGCCGGTAGTTCCAATGCCCTGTTCGAGGGAGACGCTCGGCAGCGATATCCGTCCCGTTTTAGCCGCTTTTGCTGGGGAGTATCATGATGCGCTGTTTGGATCTGGACTATTCGATTTGAGAGCATCAGAAGTCCCAGACGTTCCGAAGGGCGGTCGCCCGGGTTTGAGGGAGACGCGTCAGCTTATAGCTTCTAAAAACTCACAGCTCTTGTTGATCTTCGGCGGTAAAGCTCCTAGTCTAAGGTATGAGAGTGCTTATCCAAGATTCCATTGTTTGTGTCGACTCCATCATTTAGCTGTCTTACGTCGAGCTTCAGGACTTCCGCCAGCAACGTAAGGCTTCTGAGTGAATTGACCAGTGCAATGTCTTCTGTCCATCTATGATATAGTTTATCCCTGTGTATTCCAGTGACTGCAACAGAATTATGTTTACCAATTGGAACAAAAACGTCTTTGTTAAAGCCAATGGAAATAACGGGCTGACAGCTTGAAGCGTGGTGAGTTTGATTGGACCACCCGTAAACGGGCTGAAGCATAGCCCCATGAGCGGCTTCAATCAAATCTGGGGTAATACAGGGCGAAAGGGGTATTGTATTGCTAATTGGCAAAAGAATCGAATCGTGAATACGAACAATGCAAGGCAACTCGGTAGTGACGGGATATTTCCCCACTTATACAAGGTTGACATAAAGGCACAGCTGGCTTTAGCAGTGCCAGTGCCCCATGTTTTTATGACAGCCCTGTCAGATTCGTTGCCGATCAGCCGTACAACCCCAGTGTTTGACTCAGAGGCCGATATCCGAGACGGGAAGTTCCAATATTCACATTATACATGTGCTTGAAGTTTAAGAGAACTTGGGGAGCGTCTGCATAGGCCATGAGGTATATAACCATATGAGCTCCCGAGCATTCTATCCTATCATTCACAAACAACTCTCTCATCCATTCACTCAATACACAAACTCAACTACCAACTCATACCTTCATCATGCTTCTCAACAAGGCTTTCCTCGGCGCCCTCCTCGCCATGGGCACAGTCACCGCCCTCCCCAACCCCGACGCTGAGCCCGTTGATCTCGAGGATCGCAGCATCCTTCACCACTGCGGCAAGCACGCTTCCTGGGATCACGCCAAGAGCGAGTGTGTATGCCACGACTCCGGCAAGGTCTACACCAAGAAGCACCACAAGTGCAAGTGCCCCAAGGGCGAGAAGTGGCACCACATTGAGAAGAAGTGCAAGAAATAAGCGTCTGCACTAGACGTCCCTACGATCACGACAAGTCAACCTCGACATCCATCGCAAAGAGTTCAATATACTCGAAAGATTACCATCTCTGGGCCGACAACTGGGATGTGGGCTTGAGTACTGGCGTGCTGGTATGGCTATAGAACGATCTTGCAAAGGGCATCATGTAACTCTACTGTTTATATATGGCGTCAAGAAACATATTCCTTTGAAACAAGTTCAATTTGACATTTTCGTCTTTTATGTCTTCTCAAGTCTGCCTTTAGGCTGAATAGTAATTGCTTCTCATCCTCTCGATGCCGAAGAGCCGTGCTACTGCATACTATGACCGAACATCAACATCAAAAGCGTCCTAGTGCCATGAAACCAGCAAGTCGGTCCGAATGAGACAATAATAAAAGATCTCAAGCTTAAGCGAAGAAAGTCTGGGGACCCCAGGTTTTACTTCATTATCAAGTTCTCAGTTACTAATACCTCAAAATGAGGATCGTCATCGCTCATTTTGTCGCTGCATTACTGTCCTACGTCTCAGCATCACCATGTGTAGGTGCCCAAGGGCAAGCGATGTAGCATGACGGTGACTAACAGATCCAGTATCATCAATTGAAAGAGAGTCTCGGCGATAAAATCAGCTTTCCTGATACCAAAAGCTACAACGCCACGTTAGCCAGCTACTGGTCGAAACAAGAATCTGCACTTCACCCCAATTGCATCCTGCAGCCTGACAGCGCACACGATGTTGCCACTACCCTGAAGATAATCAGCGCACACAAAGACTGCGAATTCTCAATCAAGGGTCATGGCCATGCTCCTGCAGCAGGCTTCGCCAACTCCAACGGCGGCGTGACCATTGACATGACAACTCTCTCGTCAGTATCTCTCGACAAGAAGTCAACCATTGCAAGCATCGGCGCAGGCGCAAAGTGGCTAGATGTCTATCAGCGTCTCGATGGCTCAGGTGTTCAAGTTGCTGGCGGTCGAAACGGAAATGTCGGTGTTGGAGGGTTGCTCCTTGGTGGAGGAATTTCGCATTTTACCACCAAGGTCGGATGGGCTTGTGACAGAGTGATTAACTATGAGGTTGTTCTCGCCAATGGTACTATTGCCAACGCAAATAAGAAAGAAAACTCAGACTTACTCCTTGCTTTGAAAGGAGGGGGAAACAACTTTGGTGTTGTTACGCGTTTTGACATTCAGACGTTTCCGCAGGGCGACATTTCCACGACAAGCATCTCCTACGATATTGGTGAAAGGGATAAGGTCTTCGAAGCTTTTACTAACTTACTCGACTCATCTACATACGATCCTGCAGCGTCTCTAGTTACTAGTCTTCTTTACAGCTCCGCTTCCAAAGCTTGGTCACTGTCAGCTTCGGCTGTATACACGAAGCCCGTTTCCCAACCAAAGATCTTCAAGGGTCTTTCGGATGTGCCTCATACGAAGCTGGTCAATAACATCACGACTTTGGCAGAATTTGCGGATGAGAAAGATACACCGCCATTGTAAGTTACTGAGTTCCGACCTTGAGCTTGATCAAACAAGCTCTGACAGACATAGGAACTGGCTGTTCGCAACGTTGACTCTCAAGCCTTCCGCCCAGAACATGCAACATATGTTTGAGATTCTCAATAAGACGATCAATTCCTTCAACCCCAAAGATGGCGTGACATGGAGCATCGCCTTTGAGCCATTGGTAGCAGCGATGCTGAAGGGTTCCAAGCACACCAATGTCCTTGGCCTTCAAACAGCGCATGATGGCTACAGTATGTACTCATTGCATCATATTAGGAGCTTTTGCTGACAAATATAGTTGTTCTTATCTCAGCTCTGTGGCCGAACTCAGCTGTCAACTCCAACGTTGAAAAGACAGCCAAGAAGGTGCTATCAGTATGGGAAGAGGATGCTCGTTCAAAGGGTCTTTTGCAGGAGTTTCAATACCTCAACTATGCTGCGCCATATCAAAGGCCTTTCGAGTCATACGGAGATGATGAGCGGGTGTTTCTCAAGTTCGTCAGCAAGAAGTATGATCCTGCTCAAATCTTGCAAAGGAGAGTGGGTGGCTTCAAGCTGTGAACTCAGTAAGAACACCAAGGAGAGGCAGGGAAACTAAGGATCATGACCCTAAAAATAAAATTATTTAGGTAAATCTAGCCTAAACTTAGGGAACTCTTTCCTAAATTTATTCTGGCATCCTCTTTTTAAGTCTTGAGGTTCTTGCTCCCGGAGGAACGCGCTGCAACGTCTCACTCGAGAACGATATCGATAGTAGCGACAGCACTCGTAAACAATATATATGCAAAGCAAACTTAAACAGGCTGTCAAGGCTCCTAAGCAATGAGTCTAGTGTACATTTCGTGTATCTCATGTATCTCGATCTACTAGGTATCACGTCTATATAACAAAACATCCTAAACCCTCGACGCCTTCGTCTTCAATCCAAACGCACCCAAAAGCATCACGAAGATATAAACAACCATCATATACAAACCCTCACCGATGAAACAAACCGCCGCAACAGGATCGCCAGCGCCTCTTCTAACAGCGCCAAACATCCACTTTGCATCCTTCTTCGCCTCGCCGACAGCCCACGTCAACGGCGACGGCTTAGCAGGTCTCTCCTTGAGCTTGGGCCGTGAGCCAGGGAAATCAGCGACGCCTTTTCTCTTGCCCTCGAGATCTTTGAGGGTGAGGGTGTGATTCTCATGTTGGCGGTTGCGCACGCTCTCCTTTGTGAGCATACCACGAATGGTCTCTTTTTCAGAAGCCGTGTTGTGGTTCCACCATTCTTCGACGGCGGTGAACATGTATTTCTGGATGGGAGTTTTGTGGCGAGGAAAGGCGGGATGATGCATGATTGTGAGGATCTGGCGGATTGTTTCCTCTGAGTCGCGGAAGGGATCATCCCAGCATTTGACCACCTGTTGCGTTGTCCAGTTTGTCGTAACGGAGGAGACAAGGCCTGCGGGTTGGTTGAGGACATTGCTGAAGTGATCCTTTGAGATGTCCGAATGACTGGGATCAGACCCATCGCCATCGAGATATACCTCAGCAGACGTCGACTTGGCAGCCTCAGCATCAACACGCTCTTTCGCAGCCTTGAGCGCATTGCGCAACTGCATGATGGAGCTCTCAATCATGAGCGACAGGTATTTGAAGACAAGCTGATCCGTGTATTTACCCAGCTGCGTGCTAGACTCCTCCGACAGCGGCTCAGCATCATGTTGTTCCGTGCGCTCTTGTATCCATTTCTTGATTCGATCGTGGAGGTAGAATATCGGCTCGATGGTCTGCCAAAGCTGATTGGCGTCGAGGCTACTCGCGGCAGTCGAGCTTTCTTTGTCTTCCTCGGCTTTCTTGAAGAGCACGCCGACGGTCTCGAGCTGTTGGAGAATCGGGTCGTTCGTCTTGGAGGCTAATTTGCTTATCGCTTGGATCGCGGCTTTGAGTAGATCGAAGATGTGCTGGAATGCGATCTCGCCGAGGTTCAGTTCCTGTTGGCTGTCAGCACGGGCATGTGAAAGGAGGGGGTCGGCTTGCGCACGTTCTCGAGGTTCTGTAGTGAGCCTTTGCACTGGAGAATGGCCATGTCGTCGGCTTCACCTAGAATACTGTGGAAGATGTCGAGCATTCCGAAAGTGCCGGTTACGATGGGCGGGACCATGCGACTTCTCCATCGTGGAGTCTTGACGCGACAGGCCTCGCCGACAAAGGCAAAGACGTCGTGCTCGCCGAGTTCATGCAGGCAGAGCTCTGTAAAGTTGCTATGCGCCGAGAAGTCTTCGAGGGTATGAAGTGCAGCGCCGAGATGGATGAACGCTTCCTTTTTGGACTTTGGGTTCTTCTCGCGGCCAAGTCGAATGCACTCGCGTAGCTCTCGCGTGACGTAATCAGCAGATGTATCCCAGCCCTTGCCCGAGTTTGCGATATAATTCTTCATGCCCGTCTTGGGATCAAACTCGAGTTCGCGTGGATCCAAAGGCCCTCTCAACCTCTCGTCAATCTCCTTGGCATTACTCGGGTATCCCTTGGGGTTGTCGATATGCTCCACATGAGTGTAACATCCCAAGCGCTCGCGCGTCACCTCAAACTCATCCGTCGCGAAGCCAAACTCCAAGAACCCCATAATGCTAACGATAGCTCTGAGAACCGGTTCAGGGACATTATCAAGACCTGTTGTATCGATGATCTGTGAAAAGTCGCGCAGCCAGTTCCCAAAGTAAATCTGTCGTCGCTCGAGCGTTGAAAACCTGTAGTGCGTTACGAAACTGGCCGGGAGGTACCGCAGGGCCTCGACGATGTCGCCATGACGCCAGACGTAGCCGTTGAATTCGCTAGTGCCTGCTACTTCGCCTGCTCCAAAGGCTGAGACGCGGTCGGCCAAGAGGAGGCATACGAAGGCGACGAGGAGAAGTCGTGTTGCCAATGCCATTTCGACGGAATGAGATGTGACGTCATAAATGCATTCAAGATTGACAAAAAGTAAGGATCAGCGTCATCGATGTCTTGGTAGGGTTTTGCTTTCGGATTATTATAGCTCCATGCCGACCGACTCATCAATCACGAGCATGAAACGTGGGGTCGCTTCAAGCAAACGCTATCGGAAACAAACAGAGACCGCCAGTGGTTGGTAGCTTCAATGTTACGTCGATGATTCAGTCTAAAGTTAATCTGCACTCCATAACCGTCTGTCTATCTGCCGTTTCT